>NC_073305.1:175405588-176005588 GCF_027595985.1 Sorex araneus
GCCTAGGAACGGCATTGCTAGATCAGATGGTATTTCCATTTTTAAAATTCATCATCTAAAAAAATTCAATAGTTAGCATATGTTATAAAAAATCTTCTTAATAAATATTTTTCTCTAAAATTTTACTTGAGCTTGAAGATGCAGAATTTAACTTAACATTATTGGGTTAAGTTTTGTTTTGTTTCTGGTGGAGATCAGAGATTTGTTTTGCCATACCTGACCGTGCTCAGGCCTTACTCCTAGCTCTGCACTCAGGAATCACTGCTAGCAGGTTTGGGAGACCACAGGTAGTGTCAGGGATTGAAGCTGCATGCAAGGCAAAGGCCCTATCTTCAGTACTATCCCTACAGCCACCAGGCTAATATTGTCTATCTTGGGATTCTTTATCTTTATTTTGGGCTGGACACGTAATGCGATTCAGAGACAACTGCTGGACTAGAGCTGTTACTGACTGGACTCCACCGGACGTCAAAAGACTGCGTGGCTGCCCACCAACAAGATGGTCAGACTTCTTTGTTAAAATCCTGAACCAATGGCTTGAGGCTCTTCCTGTTCCTGGAGCGAGCAGATATCATTGGGCTACACTAGCACAAGACAGGGACAAATGGAGATGTTACTGGTGCCCGCTTGAGCAAATCAAAGATCAACAGGAAGACAAGTGATACAAGTGATTGGGATTATTTAAAGAAAATTATTTTCCTTCTTGACTAGTAGAGAGGCAGTGGTTGACTGAGGTAGATGGTGTAGACTGGTTAAATTGTTCTGATTCCCAAGGGGTGCATTCCTGGACATTTAAGGGAGATGAAAGATCAACACACATATTTAACCATATAATAATCTCAGGTTTTATCTAAAAAAGATTTTCTAAACAAAACTGTGTAGTGCAGCCATTATGTGATTTAAAAAAAAGGATTATAAGCAAATATTTGGATTGTGGTAATTATGTGGCTATGGCTTCATTTTAGGGATGAAACTCTAATCACCAGAGACTAGTACACACAAACCAGTGGTCGTAAACCAAGACACTTAAAATGACTTCTCTTTTTCACTCATGCTTTCTTCATGTTATCCTTCCCTTCCCTTCCCTTCCCTTTCAACTTTGGTTTTGTTGTTTTTTTTGTTTTGTTTTGTTTTGTTTGCTTTTTGGGTCACACCCAGCAATGCACAGGGGTTACTCCTGACTCTGCATTCAGGAATTACTCCTGGCGGTGCTCAGGGGACCATATGGGATCTTGGGATACAAACCTGGGTTGGCCGCGTGCAAGGCAAATGCCCTACCTGCTGTGCTATTGCTCCAGCCCCATCCCCTTCAACTTTGGTTCTTAGATCTCTTTTCTTTCTCTCTTTCTTCCTTTTCTCTTTTCCACTCTTCAGTCTTATCTGGGCTGATCTAAACAGGTCACTTTAAGGTGTGATAAAATAACACACTTTAAAATATTACAGGGGGCTGGAGTAATAGCACAGCAGGTAGGGTGTTTGCCTTGCACGCGGCCCACCCGGGTTCGATTCCCAGCATCCCATATGGTCCCCTAACCACTGACAGGAGTAATTCCTGAGCGCAGAGCCAGGAGTAACCTCTGAGCATCGCTGGGTGTGACCCAAAAAGAAAAAGAAAAATAAATAAATAAATAAATAAATAAAATATTATAGGCAAACTTTGAGGAAAGTGGAGATAACATTAAAAGGCTCGTGAACAGACAGCAGCTGCCATGGAAGCAATGGCCCAGCTTCACAGCGTCACCGCTAACTTCAGAAGCGGTACAAGCTAAGCCACTAAAACTCATGGGCACCCCAGTCGTCTGCCTGAGAACTGTGGCGTGATCTCTGGAAGAGGACGAGTGGGGTCCCTCTCATGCCCAAGCCCCGGCAGCTGCACCCACACCCCACAGCTGCTGTCATGTCAACTATGCAAATGGCTCAACTTTATTCTGCAGAGATGTCGAACTGAAGAAACATTCCAGGTCCACTGGGTTTGGGGGCCTCGGGGTTGAGAACTTTGGGGTCTTTTCTGAGTGGGGATGGGCAGCCTCCTCCCACTACCTGAACTGATGAAAGCCCCAGAAGCCACACCCACACCCCACAGCCAATGCAACGGTCCAGCTCCGCCGCTTCCCCACTGATCTCAGAGGAGAGGCAAGCCAAGCCACTGAGACTCACGGGCTCAGTTCTAGAGATCTGGTGCATAGGTGGTGTGACACCTCCAAATTCCGTAATACTGACAGCCCAGGAGTGGCATACCAAATTCAATGGAAAAATAGCATAGGAGCCAACTAAACAAACAAACAAAAAAGCAAAAACAATAAGACAGAATGCTCAACTAGCAACTAACAGCTTAGCAAATCCTCAGGCAATGCGTTTAATGACCCCCTGGTGAGATATAATAATTTTCACAAATTTTCTTTTACTGAAGTATTTTTTTGTAACTCCATTAGCCATTATTTTTGTCATAAGTGACACAAATAAGTTATTTGCTCCTGCTAAGGGGGCAGGCTGGGGTGGTGGAGGGAAGCTCATACTACTGGTGGTATTGATGTTAAGCATTGAGTGCCCGAAATAAAAACTTTGTAAATCAGTGTTTAAATGAAGTAAAAAAAAAGCTTTAAAAATTAAAAAGACTCATGAATATGAAGTCTTGAACTAGCTTTCTACTTCTAGAAATATATATATATGCATTTATATAAATATAGTCTTTTCAAGAACCTATGAAATATATTGATTTTGCATATGAGTAAAATAAATAACAGAATAAATAACCTTCTGAGGACACATAACTAATGAGTGGAATTTGAACAATGGAAGTCCAGGGCTACTCTCTTATTCAAAACAGTTCCCTATATAGTTGGAAGCCTGCCTCATGAGCGGGAGGGGGTCGGGGGAGAAGGCAGCTGAAATAGAGAAGGGACCACTAAGAAAATGATGGTTGGAGGGATTGGTCAGGATGGAAGATGGGTGCTGAAAGTAGATAAAGGACCAACATGATGCTTCCCAGTATCTGTACTGCAAACCATAATGCCCAAAAGTAGAGAGAGAGTAAGAGGAAAACTATCTGCCATAGAGGCAGGGAGAGGGGTGGACTGGATGGGAGAGGAGGGGATACTGGGGGCATTGGTGGTGGAGAATGTGCACTGGTGGAGCGATGGATGTTTGATCATTGTATGACTGAAACTCAACCATGAAAGCTTTGTAACTGTATTTTATGGTGATTCAATTTTTTAAAAGGAACCTTTGTCTATATGATTGTTTAAAATATGTTACAAAGTTCACTAAACCATGTAAGGTATATGGACTGAAGATGACCAATGAAGATTTAGGATAATAGAAAGAGGAACTACTTACATGTTTGTTGATTTCTCATAAGTCAAACCAGAAGAAGATTTCCGTATTTCATTGTTAAATCTTCCATTCTGGGCCTGGAACAATAGTATATCAAGTAGGGCACTCGCCTTGAATGCAGCTGACCTGGATTTGATCTCCAGCATTCCATAGAGGTCTCTGAGCCCTAAGTGATCCCTAAGTGCAGAGCCAGAAGTAAGTTCTGAGCACCACCAGATGTGGGCCAGAAACCCAAAACTTCCTTCTGCTTAATTTCTTATTACAATGATATGCACAAATCTGTGGTTCTTTGGACTGGACTGAAACAACATAAATTTGTTTTTTAGACCCTGACTCCTAGTTACATCATTGATGTTAGTTACATCATTCCTCATGGGGATGTGTTACTGTCTATCAGCTTACAGTAGCTGGTTTCCAATGATGCAATAGTTGTTTCAGGTCTTTGGGGGTCATTAATTTTGAGTGCCACCAGCTGGAGATGCTCCAGGCAAAAGTGTCCTGCCATTGCCCACTGCCCTTGGATATAGATTAGAGGGGGGTTTCAGAGCATAGTTGGGAAAAAATAATATAGGTGTGTACATGAATATACACCCACACACTCATAAACACACAAGAGCAGGCAGTGGGGACTATCACTTTTCTGAGTCCTTAGTCATACAACAACCCGCTTTAAAAATATTTATAAAGCTGCTCACTTTTCTGCTGCAAAAATACAATATTCTATGGATTTTAAAGTAAAATTAGGATTCCTCTTGTGTATTTTGTCTAATTTGCTTAAATTGCCAGGAATTTAGATTAATGAAATTGTCAAAATCCCTTCTGAGAAATCACTTCTATTCCCATTGACCTTGAAGCTTTTATTTCCTTAGCTGATAATAGATTTGTTCTTTTGTATTTATTGAGGCCAAAATACTGAGTACATCCACTATATGCCATCACCATTTTGGTTGCTTTACAAATATCAGTTTAGTTAGCCTTCTTAATAACCATAACTGATAGCACTATTCCTATTCCTATTGGTAAGCAAAAATGAAGGCATAATTTGCAATAATGTGAATGGGCCTCTATGGCATTATGGTGTGTGAAATAAGTCATAAAGAGAAAAAATATGTGGAATCTTACTTATATATGGAACCTAAAAGAATTTCATCTCTGAAACAGAGAGTAGAATGGTAGTCTCAAGGGATTGGAATAAGGGAATTGGATTTGGTCAAAAGAATCAAAGTTCAAATTGAAGGACAGGTAAGGTGGAAGTTTCTAATAAACAACATTGTTGCTATAGTTAAAATATTATATATATGTTTGAAAATTTCTAAAATAGATCTTTAATGTTGTCACCATGTACACAAATAAAGGTAATATGTAAGGTGAAGATAGTGTTAAATTACCTTGCAGTGGTAGACATTACACAACAACCAGTGATGCTAAGTGATCATGTTGCATACATTAAATTTACTTGATGCTATCTCAGTTTTACTCAATAAGGCTGGAAAACCTGTTTTTAAGTTGGAAAGGGCTATCAGAGTTTATCTAAATGATCAAAAAATTGATTGTGAAATATGCAAAATCTTCGAGGACATAAAAAATATTTTTAGGGGTTGGAGTGATAGCACAGCGAGTAGGGCGTTTGCCTTGCATGCAGCCAAACTGGGTTTGATTTCCAGCATCCCATATGGTCCTCTGAGCACTGCCAGGGGTATTTCCTGAGTGCAGAGTCAGGAGTGACCCCTGTGCATCGCCAGGTATAACCAAAAAAGCAAAAGAAAAAAAATTTTTTAAACTGCCACATAAATCATCACATCACATGCAAATGACATGAAATCAGAACGGCTTTGTAACATTTAAAACAGCAATGCTGAAAATAAGCAAAACAAAAACTTCGGGGCTGATATGGCCATAGAGGGAGAACTTATATTTTGCCTCCTCCCTTCTTTACAGCAAATCAATACCAAAAATTAAATTAATTTACAAAAATAGAATTAATCTACATAATTGAATTAACCTACATAAAACCTGACCTGAACCCCTGATGAACAAAGCATATAGAACGGGACCAAATGAAAGTACCCAATGCCTCAGCAACAGAAAGATGCTTCTGCCAAGAAAAAATCCTCAGCACAGGGCACAGGACATAATATGGCACTTAGAGATTCCTAAGGCACTTGTGAAGTGCCAAACAATGAAAGAAAACTTCAACAAAAGCATAAAATGGTCCAAACAGAAGCAACAAAGCAAGAGCATATAGTAACTGAATCTTTTAAAAAAAATGTTATATAGCGTTTAATAACAGAACAGAAAGAGCTAAACATTAAATCAGTGAGCTCAGAAGTAAAGTAGAGAAAACCACCCAAAAAGGCTAGCAGTAAATAAAATAAACAATAATGAAGATAGCATAAAACTTTACAGGACATCATCAAAAGAACAACATACACATTATGGGGATTACAGAGGAAGAGATGGAAAGCAGAAATGTTATTTGAAGAAAGAATAGCTGAGAACTCTCCCAAGATGAGAAACAATTTAATTATCCAGCTCCAGAAAGCCCAAAGAGTTACAAACCAAATAAACCAAAACAGATACACACCAAGACCTGTTATAACTGAAATGGCAAAAATCGCAAAAGCAGAGAATCCTAACAGCATCAAGAGAAAAAGCAAAGACTTACATATGAGCAAGTTCCCGTAAGATTGTTAGCAGATTTCTCAATAGAAACTCTACACACCAAAAGAGACTGGCACGATCTAGTCAACGTGCTGAAAGGAAAAGACTTTCAACCAAGGATACTCGACTCAGCTAAGTTAACACTCAGATTTGAAGCAGGAATAAAGAACTTTTCAGACAAACAACAGGCCCTCAGTCAGTCCTCCAAGAAATATTTCATGGACAATCTATAAGAAGGAAAAAGAGGGAAGACTATCTGAAGAAGGGAGAGCGTGGTGATATCCACACCAAGGAGAGAGACTTCAGAAGGCAGCATCCCTGCTAACCCCTCAATCTTGCATTTAGAACCTCTAGAACTGTGAGGAAATTTATTTCTGCTCATGAAGCCAAAAGGAACAGGATTAGACATGGTGAAGTTAAGTAACATCACAAAGCTCAATAGAAGCATAACTTAGACCCGGGTCAGACACTGCTTCTGATCTCCGTGCACTTAACCACTGCACTAAACTTTGTCTAGAGTAGCATTTCTTAACCAAGGGCCATATGGTTCCTTATTCACTCCCAGGATATTCAAGTGTACCAGAGATGTGAATCACATCAATGCCAAAGGGACCAGGGCATGAGGCTAGAGGGACAAGCAGTAGAATAGGAGAAAGTGTCAAGAAGGAAAAGCCAGAAGGGACCCATGGTTGGAAAGACGTTGAGAAATATTAATCTACAGGATGTAAGCAATAAATCTCCCCAAAATGAACTCTCAAAGTTATAGACAAACCACAAGTTTGGCAAACCAAAAGATTGGCAAATCTTTTTCCTTTGTAGATGCGTATCAAGAAGATATGTTGGCATCATCATGTTTTACTAATTTCATACTTACACATGTTTAATTAAGAGCACCATTTCTTTCAGTGGACTTAAAATTTGCCAGGTAAAGTTCCTTGTCGTTAAATCTCCATAGCTGGGTGTGTCAGTAGAGTATCCTAAAAAATATTGGCAGTGTCTTTCATGAAACTCCTTTTCTAAAGCAGCCTGGGGAATAATTTCCTGTCCATAATGCTGATTGAATTTTTGATAAGAAAATTATCTATGTGGGAAATAGAAAGTAAAAAAAATGGACTTCTCAATAATTTCTTAATAGAGGATTGAGAGGTGTTTTTTTGATAATAAAAAAAACTTGCCACTAACACAGAATCTTTTTTTCCATTTACTCACATGCCTTCAAACTTCTAGGTTGTACTGAGGCATTCTCATGACCTAAGCATGTATTACTAAATTACCAATGTTTTGAGAATGAAAAATATATAACAATCTGAAAAATGTTAACAGTCTGACATTTAGAAACGAGTTTTGATTCAATTTAAAATCTTTGGTTATTTGACTTTCAGTGGTGGTTTTATTTTTATTAACATTCTACAACTCAAGTCAAACTAACTCAAAAGAAAAAAGACAAATATTGCTATATATAGAAAGAGAGTTTTATACAGTCATTGAAAAGAATGCTAAAGAACCATTGCACTAGTTCACAAAGCCACAGTAAAATAAGATCTGGCAGAACTAGAATTGCTGACACCTGAAAAAAAGAAATTTGATAAGGATGGTACCTTGAAAAGAATGACTTGACTATCAAAGAATTAAGAAAAGATATTTAAAATATGAGGAAATCTTTGACTATACTTCCAAAGAAAAATGACTCTCTTTCTAGTTTGTAGTGAAAGTCATTTGTGAGGAATGTTAAGCTGGCTATCAGATAACATAGTTGGAAAAAATTATTCCTGCAGTAAGCAAACCATACTTTAATCCTTCTTTTATCCTAAGAATCATCACTTGTGCCATGATAGCCAAACATTTTTAATGTGGTATCAAACTCATTTTTTATAAATGCAACTTTATTTTCTCATGATATGATCTTAATCAAGCATTTAAAAAAATGCTATTTACTATTAAATGCTGGTTCCCATTTTATGCAGATTCACTTCTAAGTGGCTCTTTTCTGGTACCAATTATTCTTGGATAATGAGGACTTTCTGTACTTTATGCTGACAGAGCAGAGGCTAAATGGGGTGAGCAAGGCTAGATTGCTTGCTCATCTTTAACTTCACTTCAATAAAAATCTCCTCTAAAGACCTACAGAGTCCAGATGCAATGAGTTGAATCACTTTTCACCTTGTTCCACATCCTAGGTTTAGCTCTTTCTGACCAGCTCTGACAAAGGTCTTTGAGCCCTGCGTAGGAGGAGTTTGCCAATCATTCTAGACTCAAAAGAAACCAAATAGAGTCTTAGCTTTCTAGGAGTCAGGGATCCTTAGTTAGAAGGCCTTTTCCTCGGTATATTCTTCTACTTAAATAGTTTGCACTTCCATACACAGAGAAGTATTAAACTAATGCTTGGAAAAGTCTCTTTTTCTTTGCCTCGGCAAAAGGCATATTAGGTTCTTACAAACTATGGATATTACTGAGAATGTGGATGAAGTGCTTCCCTGCTGGCATAAGTCAGATATTTCATATCCTTATGCCTATATCATGCTGTTAATCTCTTGAAAATAATTGAATAACAAGATAATGACTCAAAAACAATTTATAAGTTACCAGAACACTGATGTGCTCTCTCTCTCTCTCTCTCTCTCTCTTACTCTCTCTCTCTTTTTCTCTCTCACTCTCTCTCTAACAAATTCCTCTGGATTTTATCATTAATTTCTGGACAGTCTTAGTTCATGAGGAAATACATGGGAAGTGACCAAAGCAAACATTAGACTCAATTTGGGTAATTGCTTACTTTAGGAAATCTCATTGAAATTAAGCAAATGTCTCTAAAATAGAGTGAAAATTATTATTTTGATATTTTACATATTACATGAAAGTGGAAGTCTTTCATATGAGCACAAGATGGCTTTTTCATCAATTTTCCCCCTTTTGGCCACCATAGAGAAATGTGACTAACATGTCCAGAGCACCTCTCCTAAAAGGTTATGACAAAAAATATAGACATGGTCTCTGATTCACATAAACTGTTTTAGCTTCTTGATGACAGGTCATGCTACCTCTTACATCTGCTCAAAGGAGTCGACATTTTATTTTTTCACAGAATCAGAAACTATTTCCACATTGAATAAAAGTTTTATTAGAGGACCATGTTGCAGCAGTATGTAAAAGCAACCTTAGTTAAAAGGAATCCTTAATTCAGAAAGCAAAGATTAAAAAAAAAAGCGAACAAAACATGATCATTCATGGTAGAACTATGGTCAAATTGTCACCAGACCCAACTGGAATACAAGTATTGCTTGCATTAAATATCTTAATATTGGCCTCCTTCCAATAATTCAGATGTTGGTTTGCCAATTGGCCAATGTCTTATTCTGTTGACAGTCTGTTTTCCACTTCCTAAATACATGACCCATTAGAAAATATACTAGAAAGAACATAGACTAATAGGAACTAAAACTTGAATTCATCACTTTCAAGGGTTGTTTGCCATTCTAATTCAAAGAACTGAATTGAAAGTGGTAATAGATTCGGGTCTGCTTTTAGGCACGTCAATGACTGGTATCCTTTTTTTTTTTTTGTATTTCCTTTTTGTGTGATGGATAGCTACAGTGCTAAGAAACGAAACATTTTTTTCCCCTCAAAAATAAAGTTAAATCCAACTCTGGGGCATTAAGAGCAGTCATTATGAGGACTTACTTCTTGGCTCCCTACTCTTTTCCCCCACTACTATGCAGGCTTTTTTTGTGGGGGAATGTGGTGGTTTCTGAGGTCAGGAACCTTACACAAGGTAGGACATTAAGTAATTCCACCGCTTGGTGGCCCACCCTGGCCACTCCCAACACTGCAGTTATCTATGGCTGTATTGGTCTTGGGAATTGCTCCACAGTTTTAGGATTCCTGTCCAGGGGCCTGCTGCCAGAAATAATCACTCCTTGGTGTGTTTGCATGATGAATGCATCTTGTACTCACTGTGCTCAAGAGTCAATTATCACATCTGGCTACCTAATTCAGAGGGTAGAACTCTTTCTTGCCTTGCACACAGCCAACCCAGAACCCCATATGCTAGGAGTGATCCCTGAGTACCACTGGTGGTGGTCCAACACACACACACACACACACACACACACACACACGTCCATTATTTTCTCCTTCCTTCCTTAGCTGTATACCTGTATCTCTTCCCTTTGTCCATCCTCTCCACTAGTTTCTTTTCAAAACCAAACCCCAAGAAGTTATGGTTTTCAGGCAATTTTCACAGACTTCCTGTTTGTTTCCAGCATTCTGATGACTCATTTGCCTGTCAACCTTGGCCCCTACAGCTCCCCTAAGACTGTCATTCCCCTCCTGCTCCCTGCACAGACGCGCCTCCTAACTTCCGTTAGCAACTGGATCAGCATAAGAGGTTCACCTCTCCACGGACTTTGGAGATCTTCTTTTGGAGGGAGCATTTCCTGGAAGATCTGCTGCTAAGTTAAAGTTGACTAACTTGGCTAGGGCCTAGGGGCATGTCTGGGCCTCTGAGAAGCACTCTTGGTTCTGGACAGGTGCAGGGGGTCTTTGGGAAGAGGGGTTTGCTACCACAGCGCTTCATTCCAGGAAGCAGTACTCTTCGGAGAACTCTAAGAAGGGCACTGTGATACATAACTCTCCCTGGCATTTGGGTTTTCCCTAACTGAGCTCTTTTAATCCTTTCAACTACCTTAGAATGCAGATTCCATGAACACTCCCAGGCTGTGGAGAAAGAAGCCAGCAGAGAAACTGGGCATTCGCTTGAGTTCGCCAGCCAATAAAGGACGGAGCCAATGACCTGAGTCCAGGTAGCCTGAGATTGGGATGGCATTCTGCTCACTCAGCGTGGAGCAGCTCGGAGTTCCAGTGGCTAAAGTGTTATTATTCAATAAGAAACTTCTCTTCTCCATAAATTATTTAGGTGTAAAAATTCTTCTGACATGAAAGGAGATGCTGACGCTCAATATTGGGGAGAATCTAGGTCACTCCTTTCCTCTGTTATTAACCTAGCTTTTCATAAGACATCAACACCGGCTACATTTCTGCTGCTAATGGAAATAATAGTGGCAGTAACTGGATTGACTTGCTGCAGATATAGTCCAGGGATGTGATGTGATATGATAATGAAATGCATTTTCTTCCAAGGCAGGTGTGTTGATCACTGGTGTCCTTCTCTCCGCAAGTTCATTTCATTGACTGGAGGCCAATGAATATCAGAGTTAATATTTTGTGATTTAAGTGTTTGGCTTTTTTTAAATGAAAAGTCTTGGGGAGTCTGGGGGATCTCTCGGTGGTAGAGGGTCCAGGACAAAAATTAAATGGAATCTAGTTTGCACCATCATTTAGGTTCTGGCACCACAACACAGTATGCAAGTATCACAACCAAGTGTGTGACCCTTTGTGCTTTGCAGCAACAACCACAAAAGGCAAGGAGGGAGGAAAATAAACATATTTTAGAAAAGATCTCGAACACTAATTTCTTTCCCATTTTCTCTCTTTTTTCTCCCCTTCATTTATTTCAGATACGGAGAGATTAGTAACTCTGTCCTAGATATTCCTTATCTTTATATCTCTAATTTAATCTTGTACTAATTCCAAAGAACGGTTGTGCAATTTTAGAATCTTCTGAAGTAGGTCCCATTCATTTCCTGAGAATTTGGAAGTGTCGTTTCTCTGCAATGTTCTCCCTAGTTTCTTTTTTCTTTTTTTTAATTGTTTTTGTGATGCCATTTTAGGCTGTACTGTTTCTGACCACAAATTTACCCTTCTCCCCAATCTCTGTACTAAAAAAAAAAAATCTTCCATATCTTATTTTCTAATCTTTGGGTGAGTTTTACTTCTACCATTTTTTCTCACTCTGTCTTTTCCTCAGATTGGTTCTGGTGGTTCACTTTCTGGATTTCCAATATATAGGTGCCAATTTCTTTTCATTTTTACTATTGACCATAAAATCCTGCCCAGTGAAAAAAAACAGATGCAAAAATTGTTTCTACTGCCTGCTTCTCAGCTCTATAGCTATGGAGCCAGAATTCAGGAAAGCTGCCTTTTCTCCTGCATTCTTTAAATTCAGAGGCTTGTTTAATATGCGTTATCTTGGGACATCTCCAAGTAACTACTAATGGTAAACACCCAGTGCCTCCAGTAGTTTAAAATTAGTTTCATTTTCATTTTGATTTAGTCTCCACGTTGCTACGGCATAGAGAACGCTACAAACACTCTCTCACTGATTTTTATATGGTTCTCGGGGGAAGCCTTATCCACATTATTGTAGTAGCTACTTAGAAGTAACTTTCCCTGTCAAAATAAGCTGCATTTCTTTGCTGCGTTTTAGCTGGGCAGAACTGGAGGTCCAGAACCTGGGCAAAGGACTGGCAGAGCAGTCAATGAAAAGATGATCACTCTGAGAGGCTGCAGAGGAAAGCAAAATCAGTCACCCAGCTTGCCCACTGTCGGTCACAGTCCAGAGGGCCAGACAGCAAAGAATCTATGTGGTGCGGGCTCTGGAGGAGAAATCAGAAAGCAATAACTGCTAATATCTTCACTTTCTCATCTATTCTCACTGCGAGGTTCTCATGCCTGCCCGATGGAAAGGCTAGAGGAGGAATGTGAGCCCCACGGTACAATCAGAGAGCCTCAAGCATCAAAGCTCTGCTGTCCTATCGTGGAGTACAGCCTCAGAAGGGTGACTACCTGCCCTGCTGATGGTCATTTATGAATACCTGGCTTATAACGTTCTGTCTGGTTCTGCTTTCTCAACATTCTCCTGAAGTCTAGACACAGACCCAGAGCACACCTCGGGCGCCAGGAAGGCACTGAGGTAGCTGATTTTTCTAAGACATCTGTAGAGTGGGCTGTTGGCCCAGCCTGCACCCACAGGCTCAGCGAGAATGTTATTTTAAGGGTTATTGGTGCCTTCGCTTGTATCATGACACTCCAGACTGCTCCTTCATTCCTTTGCCGTGGTTGCTAATTTTATACTATTTTGAGGGAATGTGTTATATTTTTTTCTTCCCGGCTGCTTAAATTTCTACCTTTTGGCTCTGGGTTCAATTTATTATAAAATATAAATGTTCTAGTATCAGTTTTCATGTGTTTTGGTCGATCCCATTTTGTGCATTTATATAAATCATGCCAATGCTTTTCTCTTGTTGGAAAGTTTATAAAGCTACGTTTCTCCTCTTACTCTTTTTAATAATTTTTAAATGTTAACTTACCATTGAAATGAATAGATTGTATTGTATGGAAAAGCTTTAGATAAATAGAATAATGGTGCAATGAAGTACAGAGTTTTCATGTGTCCTTCTGTCCATAGTTGATTCTATTATGATCATCTTGCACAGTGTGGCACATTGATTACAACTCATTAGTAAATATTGATATGTAATTAGTAACCAAAGTTCATAATTTACATTGAAGTTCATTTTTTGTGTTGTATATTCTATGTGTTTTATAAATGCTAAATTATAGATATCCACTATTCAGATCATATACATTGGTTTCACTGTCTTAAAACATTTCTACCCTACCCCTAAGCCATGGCACCATGTCTTCATAGTTTTGTCTCTTTCAAAACATAACATATTTATACAATATGAAACCTTTTCAGCCTGGCTTCTTGAACTTAAAAATATAGTTATGAGATTCCTCTGAGTTTTTTCTTGGATAGGTAACTCAGTTCCTCTATTGCTAACTATTTTCTGTGTCCTGATCATAGCACAATTGATCTATTGATTTGCTTAGATAAGCAAGCCAACTTGGTTGCCTCCAAGTTTGGGTAATTTAGGATGAAGCTGTTATATATACTTAGATATTGGTCATGTGTATGTATGTATACATACATATGTTTTCAGTCATTTAGGTAAAAGAGCTCAAAGGTACAATTGTCAAATCATAAAACAGAGTGTTTAAAAGATCACTGTCTCCTAAAGCTTCTACCAGTTTCATTCTTCCAGCAGTGAATGAAAGTTTGCTCCTCTTGCTTTTTCATTGCATTTGGTGGCATTGTTTTATGGGCATTAGCTTTTGTAATAGATGTGCAGAAAGAGCAATGCTCTAGTTATATATATGTATATATATACATATATATACATATAATATATATACATATATATACACATACACATACAAGGCAACTTCCTCCACTATCTCTCCAGCCCTGAGCAGGATCTTTTGGGGGGATTCAGTTTCAGCTTATTTTGTTTCCTTCTCAAAAAATGTTATTTACAGAAAGTATATATCAACAATCTGGCAGGCGGTGAACTTGACATGTATATATATACATATATAAATACATATTTGATTTGGGAGTGTTTGATTTGGGGGCCACACCCAGCTGTGCTCAGGACTTACTCCTAGCTCTGCACTCAGGGATCACCCCTAGAAGACTTGGGGACAGTATGAGATAGTGGGGAATGAACCAGGCTGGCCATGCACCAGGCAAGTGCCCTACTCACTGTAGTACCTCTCTCTCTCTCTGGCCCCATGTGATCAGTATGTTGAATATCTTTTATATACTTAGTAACACATGTATAGTCCTTTGGTGAGTATGTCTTTGGGACTCCCCCTCAACCGGTCATTTCTCAGTTCTTTTAATGCTGTTGAGTTCTAAGTGTCCTTTATAGCTTTTGGATACCAATCTTTTATCAGACATGTGCTGTGTTAATATGTTCTCCCAGGTATGACTTGTTTTTCTATTGTCCTAATAATGTCTTTCACAGAGCAGGGATTTTATTTGTTTCTGTGTTTGGTTGAGGCAGGAATTTGGGACACATCCAGGGATGCTCAGAGGCTATTCCTGGCTCTATGATCAGGAGTGACCCGGACAATAATGGGGGGACCTTGTGAGGTGCTGAGAATCAGGGTTGGTCACATACAAGGCAACTTCCTCCACTATCTCTCCAGCCCTGAGCAGGATCTTTTGGGGGGATTCAGTTTCAGCTTATTTTGTTTCCTTCTCAAAAAATGTTATTTACAGAAAGTATATATCAACAATCTGGCAGGCGGTGAACTTGACATGATTAGCTGGCATGGTTTTCTTTTCTTCACCCCCCACCCCCGCATTGTGTGTGTGTGTGGGGGGGGGGGGCCTTGAATTTTAAAGCAAATATTCTTCTCCAGCATATTGCACTGGATATATGGGGGGAAAAAAAACTAAGAAAATCTGCTTAAAAACAAAAACTCTTATCGAAACAGATGCCCTAGTGCTGCAATATTATATTAAACATGCGCACAAAATCTTTTCGCTTATTACAATATAAAATTCAATATACAAAGATGTTTTCTACTTTTTTTCAATCATTAAACACAACGGCTATAAACCTGAACACATATGCTATCATCATGCCATAAGACTAAAACAGTTATATTTAGTGAAGACAGAAAGGATTAGTCAAATACAAGAATGAAAAAGTGCAGTATTTAGTGTCATGAATGCAAATCAGCATTTACATAGATCTAGTGGTTTAAACAGCATGCTTTTGCATATAAGAAAAAGTTGAGCAGAACTTTTTGACTCAGTAATGTTCAATGATCAATTTTTCTTTCATGCATCATGCTTTAGGGGGGGTAGTACCAAAAAATTCCTTGTGAAAAAGGTCATCTACATATCTTTTCAAGTTTTTATGTTTTGCAATCAGTTCTATGATCTATTTTGAGTTCAGTTTTGTGACAGGAATGAAGTCTGTGTCTAGATGTGTGTCTATGCATGTGGATACCCAGATGTTCCAGCATCAGTTGGCTAAAAGAGGATACAATTTTCTCACTGAATTGTCTTTGCTTCTTTGTAAAATATTATTTGTGCTCTATTCTGGACTGTCTACAGGTATCCCCTATTTAAGTACCCTGTAGCCAAAGGTTTTGGGAAGTTTGAGGTTATGCATCTTTGCTTTTGCCCAAACAAAAATCAAAGAACTACATTAGTGCATGCTTTAGCTAACGAAAAGAAATTCCTAATGGGTTTCACTTTTATAATAGCACTGTAGCATTGTAGCACTGTCGTCCCTTTGTTCATTGATTCACTCGAGCAGGCACCAGTAACGTCTCCATTGTGAGACTTGTTGTTACTGTTTTTGGCATATCCAATACTCCACGGGTAGCTTGCCAGGCTCTGCCGTGTGGGCGAGCCTGGTTCTCCAAGAGGGGTGGAGGAAGCGAACTTGGATCGGCCGCGTGCAAAGCAAACACCCTACCTACTGAGCTATGGCTCCAGTCGAACTTTTATAATAAAACTTAAAAATAAGTAAAATACTGGTGAGTGTTGCTTTTGCAAGGAGTCACCATAGACGCAGTGCATACCCCGCACAGCCAGTGGTACCACCGAGCTCTTCTCTGGGAACTGCTTGGTCCAGGTTGCGTAGTTATCATAGCATTCCTGCTTTCACTGTACAGTCGCCTTCGTATTACTTTGTACTATGTGGGAGGTGACTTTCTGAGAATACTGTGACTTTTTTCTTTATTCAAAAACTGTTTAATTAAAGAACATTTATTTATGAAGCTACTGATAGTTGAATTGACAGGTACATTTTAAAGTCTAGTGGTTGTAGGGATCTCATTTTCAATGTTATTGAGTCTATAGTTTATACATATAAATATACCACTCTTCTGCATTACCAATGTACTAGAGACACCTGATCCCTGCCCTACCCTCCCATTATTTCCCTTTCTCATCTTCTTCCTTTTTCCATTTTTCTTTTTTTCTTTGTCTTTTTCCTCCCCATACTTTAGAGTCAAAGATGATCAAAGCATTTTCCCATTTACATCATCACATTCCCTCATCTAAGTTATTCTAGTTCACTTTGTTCCATTTTGGCTTACAAAAGTTTTCATAGGAGCAATACTTTCAGATGGCAGAGAAAAACCTGTATTCTCTTCCATTCTTTTCTATATGTTAAACTTTTTTGCTAATATTACCACACGGTCTTCATTACCATAGCTTGATAGTATTGATATTGAGTAGTGTAGTCTTTGTTTTTGTCTTTTTTTTATATTATGTTGGCAATTCCAAGGCTTTGCTTTTTCATATAAACTTTAGAATCTCTTTGTCAATTTAAAATAAGAACAGCTTGCTAGAATTTTGATTGGGATTGAATTGAAAATCTGGATTATGTTAGGAAGAATTGACATCTTGGCAATATTAAATCTTTTTGTCTATGTACTTGGAACATGCCAAATTTATACCTTTAATTTACTTCATTGGAGGTTTATAGTTTCCCTTGCCTATATCATGTACATATTTTGTTATACTTAAATGTTTAATTTTTTTAAGAAAGTGCAAATACTATTGTGATATTAATTTCCTATTTCAATCATTTATTACTGGTAACCAAGAAAGAAATTAGCTTTTGTACATTAGTCTTGTGATTTTTTTTTTTTTTTGCTTTTTTGGTCACACTCAGCAATGCACAGGGGTTACTCCTGGTTCTGCACTCAGGAATTACCCCTGGCAGTGCTCAGGGGACCGTATGGGATGCTGGGAATCGAACAGGGGTAGGCCTCGTGCAAGGCAAATGCCCTACCCACTGTGCTATCACTCCAGCCCCTGGTCTTGTGATTTTTAACCTTGCTGTAATTCCTAATTAGTTCAAAAAGTTTTCGTAGTGGTTATTGTTGTTGCTAATTGTTTTGGATTTTCTACACAATTATCTAATTTGTGAATTAAAGTTATTTCCTTCTTAAAATTTTTTTTTCTTTCTCTCCAATTTGTATATCTTTTATCTTATTTTCTTATATTATTCTGTAGCTAGGGTTTTCATTCCTGATATTTGGAGGAAAGCATCCAGTTTCTCACCATTAAATAGGATGTTAGCATATATGTTGAACTTTTGCAGGTGTTCATTATCAATTTGAGAAGTTTCTCACTACTTCTAATTTGTGGAGTGCTTTTTATAATCATAAATAGTAATGAATTCTATAAAAAATTTTCTGCTCATATTGTTATGATTGTATAATTTTTCTTCTTCAACTTGTTGTTTTGATGGATTGCATTAATTAATTTTCAAATGTTGAGCCAGCCTTGCATACCTGTAATAAATTCTACTTGGTCATGGTTAATAAATCATTTTATATTTTGTGTATTCACTGCGTTAACATTTTGTAGCGGGCTTTGCATTGGTTTTATGACACTGATTTGTTGTTTTGTTTCTTGCAATGTCATTGGTGTAAGGATTATGCTGGCCTTATAGAATTAATTGTCAAGTATTTTTTATTATTTCTTTACTTTTATGTATAGTTAGCTTTCTTAATAAGTTCAAAATGTAATAATAATAAAACCATATACATTAAATATGTGCCTCTTATTTCCTATGTATTACTTAATAGTCTATATAAAAGAAAAGTGACAACTATCAGCTTTAAATTGCTCTGTGGTGAAAATCAAATACCTTGGAATCAGCTTAACTAAAGAAGTAAAGGACCTCTACAAAGAAAACTATAAAACTATAAGGACCTCTACTATAAAATTATAAAACTCTTCATGAAATAAAAGAGGACATGAGGAAATGGAAAAATATCCCCTGCTCATGGATAGGGAGAATAAACATTGTCAAAATGGCAATACTCCCCAAAGCATTATATAGATTTAACGCGATCCCTATAGGGATACCCATGGCATTCTTCAAAGAAACGGAGCAAGCAATCCTGAAATTTATATGGAACAATAAACGCCCACGGATAGCTAAAACAATTCTTGGGAAAAAGATGATGGGAGGCATCACCCTCCCCAACCTTAAACTCTACTACAAAGCGGTAACAATTAAAACAGCATGGTACTGGAACAAAAGCAGAACTGTAGACCAATGGAACAGGGTGGAATATCCCCACACACAACCTCAAATGTATGATCATCTAATCTTTGATAAAGGTGCAAGAGATGTGAAGTGGAGCAAGGAAAGTCTCTTTAACAAATGGTGCTGGCACAACTGGACAACCACATGCAAAAAAATGGGCTTAGAACTCGATCTGACACCATGCACAAAAGTCAGATCAAATGGATTAAAGACCTCAACATCAGACCACAAACCATAAGGTACATTGAAGACAAGGTAGGCAAAACCCTCCAGGATATTGAAGATAAAGGTATCTTCAAAGATGACACGGAACTAAGCAATCTAGTAAAAACAGAGATCAACAAATGGGACTACATTAAACTAAAAAGCTTCTGCACCGCAAAAGATACAGTGACCAGAATACAAAGACTATCTACAGAATGGGAAAGGATATTTACACAATACCCATCAGATAAGGGGTTGATATCAAGGGTATATAAAGCACTGGTTGAACTCTACAAGAAGAAAACATCCAACCCCATCAGAAAATGGGGCGAAGAAATGAACAGAAACTTTACCAAGGAAGAGATACGAATGGCCAAAAGGCACATGAAAAAGTGCTCTACATCACTAATCATCAGAGAGATGCAGATCAAAACAACCATGAGATACCACCTCACACCACAGAGGCTAGCACACATCCAAAAGAACAAAAGCAACCGCTGTTGGAGAGGATGTGGGGAGAAAGGGACCCTTCTACACTGCTGGTGGGAATGTCGGCTAGTTCAGCCCTTTTGGAAAACAATATGGACGATTCTCAAAAAACTAGAGGTTGAGCTCCCATTTGACCCAGCAATACCACTGCTGGGAATATATCCCAGAAAAGCCAAAAAGTATAGTCGAAATGACATCTGCACTTATATGTTCATCGCAGCACTGTTTACAATAGCCAGAATCTGGAAAAAACCCGAGTGCCCTAGAACAGATAACTGGTTGAAGAAACTCTGGTACATCTATACAATGGAATACTATGCAGCCGTTAGAAAGAATGAGGTCATGACATTTGCATATAAGTGGATCAGCATGAAAAGTATTATGCTAAGTGAAATGAGTCAGAAAGAGAGAGACAGACATAGGAAGATTGCACTCATCTGTGGACTATAGAATAACAGACTATAAGACTAACACCCAAGAATAGTAGAAATAAGTACCAGGAGGTTGTCTCCATGGCTTGGAGGCTGGTCTCTCATTCTGGGCAACTAAGAGAAGGGAACACCAAGTAAAATGTGATTGGAGGTCATGTGGGGGAAAGATGATGCGGGCCCAATATAGACTAGAGACTGAACACAATGGCCACTCAACACCTTTATTGCAAACCACAACACCTAATTAGAAAGAGAGAACAAAAGGGAATACCCTGCCATAGTGGCAGTGTGGGGTGGGGGGAGACAGGACTGGGGAGGGGGGAGAGGGATGTTGGGTTTACTTTTGGTAGAAAATGGGCACTGGTGAAGGGATGGGTTATCAAACTTTGTAAGGGAGAAATATGAGCACAAAAATGTATAAATATGTAACTGTACCCTCACGTTGACTCACTAATTAAAAATAAGCTGTTAAATTAAAAAAATAAATAAATTGCTCTGTGGCTCTTGGGTTTCAATGCTATAATTTTTTTAGGAAAACTCCTATTCAAACTGGAAATGGCTTATTATTGGCAATAGCATGAAGAATATATTTTCTCAAGTCATCCTTGCTTTGGCAATGGCTCTGAGATTGTTAATAAATACAATACATTGTCAATAAGTTGCCAATGAGTAGAATATTTGTTTAGCATCACTGAAAATCAAGCTAAGTAGCTTTCGGAAAATGTCCCTTTACAGGGACAATGCCAAACTGAAGATATATATATATTCATAAAATAAAAAGCATTTTTTAAGAAAAATTTCTCTGAATAGGATTATCTCTAAGTATTTTCAGCAATACCACTGAAAAAAAAGGAGCTTCTCCAGGAAAAAACAAAATTGATTCTAATTTCAAGGCCAATGACACTATACTGTACATAATAGAGCTTATTTTGTATAAAAGTAAGCACATGAGTACAGATGGAACATTTCTGAGAGTCAATATAATCAATTCAAAGAAAATAGCTGCTAGACCTGCAATCCAATTTTTTTTCTGTCTAGAAAATCAATGAACCACAAGTATCTAATAAATTGGTCAATTATACACAGATGTCAAGCTCTATAGAAGATGTAATATTAGGTTTTGCAAATCATTACTGTCTCACTGAGATTTCGTGACAGTAAGTTCCTCTGATTAAAATGTCAGTATAAAACATTGCCTTCTATTCAAATAGCTAGTATAGACTCACCCTCTGTAATGACAGAACGTGACAATTAGATAGTGGCAAAGCCACATGTTAGCAAACAACAACAAAAACAATCAAAGTTCTCAAAGAGAATGAAAGTTCCAGAAAAGTACAAGTGAGGTTGTCCAAGGTTATATCTCCATTGGAAGCACCCAGAACCATAGCCAAGTGCCCAGGGCACCCACACCCAAAGTGTTCCCATGACTCCAAGCACTGGGACTGGGGTGGCAGAGTTAGACTTGGTCTAAAATAGGAATTTATAACAGGTAAAATTTAGAATTTTTAATTAAAATAAAATTTAAATCTTAACTTTAAAATGTTAGCTGGGGCTATACCTCAGTAGTAGACTGTGGTGTTCTATTTACATGTGTTTAGACCCTGGATTCAATTCCTAGTACTGCAAACTAATGATAATAATAAAGATGAAAAACCTTGGTTATTTTTTCATTGAGGAAACATTGTGAAATGAGCATACTGTGCATGATTAACATTAGGGTTCATTTGAGGAATTCTCCCCCCACCCCCACCTCACTGTCTTTACTGCCATTCCGTGGAATGACAAGTTCGACTTTCTGTTCCATATTTTCTAGAAGAGACCAGGGCAGAGATTTCCTGACTTTACAGCAGTGCTAAATTCATTTTGATTTACTGGCTCCAAGACCCTAATTGGGGCTCAAGGCCCAAGAGAAAAGTCCCCTTTAGGAAGGGAGTGTTTTCAATCATAAAGGGCAAGGCCAAAGCAGTTACATAGGATTTCCCCACCCCCCTTTTTTTTCAATTTATATTAGTGAATCACCGTGAGGTACAGTTACAAACTTATGAACTTTCATGTTTGTATTTAGTTTACATCTCTCCACCAGTGCTCATTCTCCTCCACCAATGATCCAAGTATCCCTTCCACCAGACCCATCCCAACCACCCCCATCCCATCCTGCTTCTGCGGCAGGGCATTCCCTTTTGTTCTGTCTCCTGTTGGATGTTGTAGTTTGCAATAGATGTATTGAGTGGCCATTATGTTCTGTCTATAGTCTACTTAGGGTACACAGCTTTCAACCAGAGTGGGTCCTCCCAACATTCTCTACTATGTGTTCCCTTCTCTGTCTCTACTGCCTTTTCCCCCAGCATGTG
Organism: Sorex araneus; assembly: GCF_027595985.1. NCBI lineage: Eukaryota > Metazoa > Chordata > Mammalia > Eulipotyphla > Soricidae > Sorex > Sorex araneus. Next base: position 175,427,828 of record NC_073305.1, read on the forward strand.
AGGCCAGTTTCTAAGCTGTGGGGCAGACCTCCTGGTTCTTATCTCTACTACTCTTGGGTGTTAGTGTCCCATTCTGCTACTTTATAATCCACATGTGAGTGAGATCTTTCTATGTCTGTCCCTTTCTTGCTGACTCATTACACTCAACATGATACTTTCCATGATGATCCACTTATATGCAAATTTCATGACTTCATCTTTTCTAACAGCTGCATAGTATTCCATTGTGTAGATGTACCAGAGTTTCTTTAATCAGTCATCTGTTTTTGGGCACTCCATTTTTTTTCCAGATTTTGGCTATTGTAAACAGTGCTGCAATGAACATAGAAATGCAGATGTCATTTGTACTATACCTTTTTGCCTCTCCGGGATATATTCCCAGGAGTGGTATTGCTGGGTCAAATGGGAGCTCAATTTCTAATTTTTTGAGAATCGTCCATATTGTTTTCCAAAAGGGCTGAACCAGTCGGCATTCCAACCAGCAGTGAAGGAGAGTCCTCTTCTCCCCACATCCATGCCAACACTGCTTGCCTTTGTTCTTTTGGATTTGGACCAGTCTCTGTGGTATGAGAGGATATCTCACTGTTGTTTTGATCTGCATCTCCCTGATGATTAATGATGTATAGCATTTTCTCATGTGCCTCTCAGCCATTTGGATTTCTTCTTTGGGAGAGCTTCTGTTCATTTCATCACCCCATTTTTTGATCGGGTTGGCAATTTTCTTCTTGTGGGGTTCTACCAGTGCCTTGTATAACCTTGATATCAATCCCTTATGGGATGAGTATTGGGTAAATATCCTTTCCCATTCTGTAGACTGTCTTTGTACTTTGGACACTGTTTCTTTTGAGGTGCAGAAGCTTCTTAGTTTAAGATAGTCCCATTTGTTTATCTCTGTTTTCACTTGCTTGGCCAGTGGCGTGTCAGCTTTGAAGATACTGTTGCTTTAATGTCGTGGAGGGTTTTGCCAACCTTGTCTTCAATGTACCTTAGAGATTCTGGTCTGATGTTGAGGTCTTTAATCCATTTTGATCTTACTTTTGTACATGGTGATAGGTGGAGATCTAAGCCTATTTTTTTTTTGCATGTAGCTGTCCAGTTTTGCCAGGACAATTTGTTAAAAATGCTTTCCTTGCTCCACTTCACATTTCTTGCTCCCTTGTCAAAGATTAGATGTTCATATATTTGGCCCCAACCCCTTTTTGTGGCTTACCTTTTACCTATACTATTTCCCATTTTTCTCAACCCTGACTATTTTGGACACAAAAAGGAAATCTATATCTTTGATGTCATTCTTCAAGCTGAGGAAAAATTCAAGTTTCCTCATTATAGTGTGGGTCACATACAGCAGAGTTGACTCTTCTGGTTTTGATGTACATAGTTATTTCACCTCTAAAATTCCAAACGATATTGGACCACCATCTCCTTTGTACAAAATTCTACTTCACAGAGCAGGGAGAAAGGTCTGCAAAGTTTAAGTTTAAGAAGAGAACTCCCAGAATGACCACCAACTGGGAGCTCTTTGGCACTATTACAGCAACATGGGAAGATGCCGTCGTTGACAACATCGACAAGGAATACGATCGACTGGTTCAGCACCTCCATGACTGCTCGAGGAATGCCAAGAGTGGGAAAGCCACAAAAAGACACTCATTTGCCAATGCTGTTTGGTCGAGCCTCGGGCAATCACAAGCTAACATCCGAGCTCGAAAAGCTGTGCAGAGAAGTGATAAAGGAAGACCTCAATGAGAGAAGAGCAGCAGTGTTGGCCAATGCAGCAGAAACCAGGAAAGGTATTCATGACACCCACCTGTCCTTTGCAACTACAACACCAAGATATCTGCCCTCGGACATCCTGATGGATCTATCACATCTTCCAGAAAATCAATGGGGAGGATTATTCACAACTTCTACTCGGATCTCTTTGATAGCCACATCCACCTGCCCACATGCCAAATTCTGCAGGATGGATATGTCATTCCCAACGTTCTCCCTCCCAATATTCAACATGTCATTTCGTTGGTAAAGATGCATACAGCACCCAGTCCAGATAAGGTCAGACCCGCTTACCTGATGAATCTGCCAACAGTACTCATCAATACACTGGCTTGGCTTTTCACATGCTACCTGCCTGAATGGGCTACACTAGCATGCGACAGGGACCAACGGAGATGTTACTGGCGCCCACTTGAGCAAATCAATGATCAATGGGATGACACTGATACAGTGACAGTGATTACCAGTAAAATTAGTTTATTTTATTTAACTTTTTAATTGAGAATCTGTGATTCTATTATTGATGGTTTCCCACGCACATAATTTCAACACTAGACTCATCACCAGTGAATTCACCTTCCTCCTCTAAGGACCCAGACTAAGGACCCAGTATTTATTTTTTTTGTTGTTCTGAATCTCACTTAATTTTATTTTATTTTTTAACATCAGAAATAAAATTTACAATAAACATTTACAAGGTCATTAACACTATGTTTTTAATTGAATCACTGCAATATACACAATTAAGGACCCAGTATTTAATGAGAAGAGACATTGAAATATATATGTATACATATATGTGTGTATATATATCTATATCCCCTCTCTTTCTATCTCTCTTTCTCTCTCTCCTCTCTCTTTTCTTTCTCTTTCTTTCCCTTTCTCACTCTCTGGCTTGCTCTTCCTCTCATTTTTCAATACACAAGGCAGCTGAATCTTCTATGCCCTTGGTCCTGAATTTCTCACCTCCAGAACTTTGAGGAATAAATTCTTATTGACTAAGTGACCCAGTCTAGGCTGGAAGACCTGGGACTCTCTATAAAAGGCAAGCAAATCTCTGACCTTCCTGTTTCGAATGATGGTGTTCTCTCCTATACATATTGATGTATCTGGAAATTCAAAAGTAAGACAGCATCTAGGTGTTATTTCTTGGTATTGATACCTTGGCGTCTGCTTAGCTTATGTTTGTGGGGCTTCTCCTGTCTCAGGGCAGTATTTAGATTCCTAGTAAGGATTGCTGTAACATCCCACAACCTTCATTCCCACTGAGCAAGCCACTGGCATCTCACAGAGGGGACTGGGAGGATTGCTAACTTCCACCAAGGCAAAGGCACAGATAGGTGACCAGGGAAGAAATCGTAAAGTTATCTACTTCCACCCTGCTACCTCTGTTGACTTAGGTACCATTTTTGGCAGCAGAGAATTTAGTTTGGTTTCGTTATACCTGTCGGTTTCATTACACCTGTCATGTGATTCTCCCTGACACTCCTCACACTTTGTTTTTTAATTTCCAGCCTGTGTTCAGCTTGTGATGGAATGAATGGTCCATTCCCATTAGGAAGACCTTCGTGTGAGTCCATACAGGTCACCTAAAGGGAGAGAGACGTTCCTGAGTTGGACCAAGTTTGACTTACTCATTTTTTTTATGGTAATCAGTTGATTAACTCTTGATTATTTTATTTTTTTTTTGCTTTTTGGGTCACACCCAGCAATGCTCAGGGGTTACTCCTGGCTTTGCACTCAGGAATTACTCCTGGCAGTGCTTGGGGGACCATATGGGATGCCGGGGATCGAACCAGGGTCGGCCGCGTGCAAGGCAAACGCCCTACCCGCTGTGCTATCGCTCCGGCCCCTTGATTATTTTAATGCTCTGGTTCTGGTATTACTATTTAGAGAGAACATTCTTTTCTTCCATTTCTCTCTCGTTTTTCTTCATTCTCCAAATGAACATTCTCAAAGATATCTTTAACCCTGAATATATTTAAGAGTTTCTTAGGTATTGTTTGCAAATTACAATATGTTAAAATCTGATTATTGGCATTGTTAAATGTATTGATTTGAGCATTCTTCTAGTTATTCATTTAAAAATAAATATCCAAGGAGCTTTAGGTTCATCTTTCTCTTTAGTTTTTCAAGAGTTAAGTGAAAAAGCACCCTAGAGATCATTTTGGGCACACAGTATTAAATTTTGTGTCCTGAAAACAGGACTAGATCCTTTCAGCTTCCATTCTGACTGTATTTTTGATAGTATAACTGTTGAACAAGCAAGGTTCTAGCAAGTGGGAAACCAAAAGCTTTTGTCAAATTCAATGATAGTAATACACCCTTTCTCTAGGAGCTATTTCAAGCCACTGACATGGTATCCTTTGAATGTGTAGTTGAGAAGAAGCATATACAACTGGATTTTAGAAACCTAAAATCTAAAATTTTAGAAACCTAAAATAAAGTTGTATACATACCAGGCTAAGTATTCTATGAAATAGAGAATCAACCTCTTATATCTGATCTCTGATAACAGATTTTCCCCAACCCAAAATTAGACATTGTTACCTAATCCTGTATCTCTGGGGGCATACACCAGCTCCCAAACATAATGGAGAAATTATAACAAGACTTTCCAATATGCCTAAGTCTGAGCATCTCCTTGCCTTGATCACATCTGCCCGTCTTCTCTGCCTTGGTCACATCTTTCTTCACACAGACCCAATTCCACTGTGTCACTATCATCTAGTTCATTCATTAAACACTTCCAAGTACAGTTTTCTGCTTGAATCAGAGAGAGCAGTTATTGGTGAAATATGGATACATATGTAGCTATTTTGATTTTGATTTATACAACAGAAAGAAAGAGCAAGACAGACTTTTTCAGGCGTCTGTTCTCGTCAAAAATAGAGAACATTTTGCAGTGCCTGGTTAGGCTCATCTGACAGTCCGTGATGGTAGCTGGGACAATTTTGCATGACGTGGGTTTCAGGGAGTATTCCTGAACCTCCAGTCTCATGTCTATTTTTCCAGAGTTGCCCAGAGTTCCGTATGTGGTCCACTGTTTTTTGAAGAAACTTTTCCACTAAGTTGATAAAGTTGGCTTTGGCTGGCATTAAGGGGGATTCAGGCTTTAAAACCAGACAGCTTTGATTCAAATTGTAAGTGTTTCTGATTAGCAAACTTCCCATCATACCACAGATTCACCTACAAAGATGAGCAGAGGATTCTTATCATGAGGTTTACATAATTAACTTACAGAAAATGCTTAAAACAGCGCATAGAACGGCTCTATAAGCTCTCAATAACTGTTAGCTATTATCATTGTGCTGGGGACATTTTAGTGAAAAACTGGTTGACGTCAACCAATTACAAACACAAAGAAAAAAACAAACACCCAAGAAGCCAGTGCTTTTTATGGCCCATATTTTACATTTTCTCAAACATAAGAAACCTCTTCATTGTATCCAAATTTGATCCGAAACAGAGAATATGCATTTAGTTTTTCCGTGGTGATCAGCAGTTTAGAAGTTGATCACTCTTTAAATCCAGCATCTGTTAATGTTTAAAGCAATTCATAGTTTTCCTTGGAGCACATGATTTTGGATAAAGACAACAACAAACAAAAGTGCCAGAATGGGTTCACTTGCCGGTTTGTGTAAAATGAAGTGATTTGAGCAAAATCTCTGCATGAACTGTGCATGGACTTATTCAGTTCTGTATTAACAAAACCTTTTATTATGCTCAAAAATTCCTCTGATATTTGCCTTTTCCGAGTCTGGAATGGCCATGCTAATTTTAATGTCACATTCTTGTTTCTTTCTTGGCAAAATCCATTGTTTTTCTTTAGTGTTCTCATTTTTTAAAATGTCTCCAGCATTTCTAACACATGGGCAATTTTTAAAACTCCGTCCTCTGAGGTTTTTTTTCCCTTTTATGTTGTTTCTATTGAAAAAAATAGTAAGGGGGTGGAGAAATAACCCTGAAAATGGTCACGTTGGCTTTTCTGGAAACGACTCATTTATTCATTCAATAAAAAGGACAGAGAACTTTTGAACAGAGTTGTACTAGAATATTGGTGAGAAGGCATGACCCATCCTCAGAGATGTTTTAGTTTTGTAGTGAGAGAAATGGGCAAAATAGACCAGAGGGAGATTTCTGATGTTTTGAGAATACAACTGTGGGTCTTCTAACCAAATGGGTTAGAAAATAATTTCCATAGGAAATTACATTTAGCTGAGTTGTCTTCAACAAATTAGTCTAGGGAAGAATAGTATTTTCCTTTAATCTACCAGTGGAAGAGTATGTAAATTATACACTGTGATAAATGTCTTTCGTGCACTTTTTTTCAAAGGATAATCATAATTTTTATGAAATGCCTATAAATATACCCCTTTTTTGGCAAACAAGATGTTAAGTCCAGCAGCTTTCAATGTTAAAAAATTTTGTGTTTCTAGCATAGATTGCAAGACTTATTTTCTAACTACTTTATAAACATATCTTAATTGCTTGGATTTCTCTGACAAATACTACAGATTAGCTGGCTTAAACAACAAACATTTATATCTCACTGTTCTAGAGGCTGAAATTGGGGTATACCATGGTGGAATTCTTGGTGAGAACCATCTTCTTGCTCTATCCTCACACGGAGGAGAGAGCCCATCTTTCCATCCTCTTGTAAGGACACAGTCTTATCTTGGGATTCCACGGGGCATGACCATGTTCACACTTGATCAGCACCCCAAAGTTTTGCCTTCAAATTTTAACACTGAAAATCAGGGCAAATATTAGAAGGACACAAGCATTTATAGCAATATTTATCGTGAAGTTATCTGAATAATTTCTTTTTCCTTTTGAGAAATAGGTGTGTTCATTTCATCATAGTTCTCAGGCAAGCAAGCAGATATGATGGGGGTCGGTGACAGGGGTTGGGGACAGAGGGTTGACAATGGGTTCTTTTAGACAACATGGAACCAAGATGGGCTTTGAAGAAGTTGCTCTGGCACTAGCCCTAAAGTTAGCTACAAGCATTCTTGTCAGACCCACCTAGGGGACACGGGAACTGAGACTTAATAAGACTTTAATTGGCTCCAGCACAAGCCCAGAGAAGGGAGAAGCTTCAAGGAGAAGCTTCAGTAGAGACAAAAGGCCTTGGTAAGGACATGAAGGGGGGCCACCAAAACTTTCAAGTTCTTTTCCTTGACAACCCATGACAATAGATTCTTATCTAGGTATAAAGAGCCATGTAGGGGGCAGTTTGGGAGAAAACCTATAAAACCAACTCTGCAAAGGTAAGCAGTGAACCTCCCCATTTTGAGGGGGGTGACACACATCTCCACCTGTGATGTATACTCTCAGTGCTCTTTCTCTCTCTCTCCTCTCTCTCTCCTCTCTCTCTCTCCTCTCTCTCTCGCTCTTTTTATTCATAATCTCTAAATAAAACTTTACTTCACTATTTGTTTTCTCATGAAATTATTTCCTGTGATGGAAAGATGACAGACCCGAAAAGCCGGGGTAGAATTTAGGACTGATTTTCCTTTTATGCAAAGAGTAATTCCCCACTCCAGCCTGAGTTCATGGCTCCTGGGCATTCAGGTAGGGTAGCAAGGAAATTTCCCGTTCTGTGCAGAACAAACGAACTTCGAGTACAGCTCGATGACTGCATCGAGGGGCTAGTGAGGCAGGAGGTCTGTATCTGCAGAGGCGCATCAGGACTTGCATCGGTTCTAGATTTCTCAGCCATTTCTTGGTTGACCCAGGTGGGTAGGGAGGGAGGTGCTGGATTCCTCCCTCTTCCCCACCCTACAGAAGTCACCTGCAACAGTCCCTCAGGAATAAATCAAATTAATAATAACAGGATTTTTAAAAAAAGAACCAGAATTTTAAAAATAGAGTTAATGTAATGAAGTACAAAACAGATTCTTAAAGTTGCATTTAAAAACTCACATGTAAGCTGGAGCAATAGTACAGCAGGTAGGGCATTTGCCTTGCATGCGGCCAACCCGGGTTCGAATCCCAGCATCCCATATGGTCCCTGGAACCGCCAGGAGTAAGTCCTGAGTGCAGAGCCAGGAGTAACCCCTGTGCATCACCAGGTATAACCCAAAAAGCAAAAAAAAAAAAAAAAAACAAAGCAAAACAAAACAAAACAAAACAAAAACTCACATGTGAAAGTTAAACATCCTGGGCTAGAGAGATAGTACAAGGCTTGAAGCCCTACCCTTGCTCATAGCTGACCCTGACTCATTCTCCAGCATCATACATGGTACTTTGGTACCACCATGAGTAATACTGAATTTCGAATACTGGGACTGCCAGGTGGGTCCCCTCCACCCAAAGATAACATTTTGTTTTAATTACAAACTAGAGATAACAAAATAATGTTTGCTTAAGACACCTCTGCTATGTATGCAGTGGCTATTTTTAAAAGAATATGATGAGGAATTATTGTACCAAAGTTTTTTATTTAGTCTGAAATATTGTATTGCATTTTTTTCTAATCCTTATATACTAAAGCATGATAAAATGGTCAATTCTTGCCAAGGCAAGCAAACTTGCTTCTCTCTACTATGTATTTCAGTGTTTTACAGGCTAATTGGTTCTGATCACCAAATCTGTTGTGCGTGAGAGTGGGGTAGAGGGGTTCTCTTATCAGCAATCCATGCTCCACTCTGATGCCAAGCTGAGTGTTCTACTTAACTCGACCCCATCTACCAGGAAATTATATTGCTTACTGCATGATTAAGGGCCCAGTCCTTCAAGACTACCCTTCCTCTGGCAGTGCACACACCTGTTTCCAGATGACCATATTTATGTTTCTGTTTCTGTCTCATAGGTTATATGTTGGGCTGGAGCGATAGCACAGAGGGTAGCACATTTGCCATTTACTCAGTCAACCCAGGTCTGATTCCTCTGCCCCTCTTGGAGAAGCTGGCAAGCTACCGAGAGTATCTCGCCCCCAAGGGAGATCCTGGCAAGCTCCCCCTGGCATATTTGATATGCAAAAAACAGTAACAACAAGTCTCACGATGGAGATGTTACTGGTGCCCACTCGAGCAAATCGAACATTTCATGCAAGTGAGAGAAGGAATCCAGAGTTCCGACCTCTTCGATGGTCAAGAATCAGGGACACTATCTCATTTGCCAAGGCGTCAAAAATCAGATGGGCCGGTCATGTAATGCGATTTAGAGATGACTGCTGGACTAGAGCTGTTACCGACTGGATTCCCATGGGACGTCAAAAGACCGCATGGCCGCCCACCAACGAGATGGTCAGACTTTTTCGTCAAAACCCTGAACGAATGGTTTGAGGCTCTTCCTGTTGCTGGAGCGAGCAGATATCATTGGGCTACACTGGCACGAGACAGGGACGAATGGAGACGTTACTGGCACCAGCTTCACCAAATCGAAGATCAATAAGATGACAAGTGACAAGTGATCACTCCATAGTTTGAACCTTAGCAGGCTGGGGTTCCAGCACATACTCCCACCCCTCTAACCAATACTTGCCACAAACCTCTAGAGGTACTGAGTAGTGCTCAGAAAGTCTAAGTTTCCTTAGTAAGGTTATGATTAACCTCTAGAATGATTATGTTAAATCATTTCCTTTCTTCTTATGTATCCCATACACCCATTCCCTCCCAACTCTCAGATAAGAGCTTTCCCTTATTTTTTTAAATTGACAAAATAGGAATAGAGTAGAAACAAATCCCATAATCATAAATTCAGGTGTGAGAAATATATATTTTCGGGGCCGGAGCGATAGCACAGCGGGTAAGGCATTTGCCTTGCACGCGGCCGACCCGGGTTCGATCCCCGGCATCCCATATGATACCCCAAGCACTGCCAGGAGTAATTCCTGAGTGCAAAGCCAGGAGTAACCCCTGAGCATTGCTGGGTGTGACCCAAAAAGCAAATATATATATATATATATATATTTTTTTTTCTTATCAGTGAACTACGTTTTACTTCATTCCACTGGTGGCAGAAAACTCAATTTCACCTTCTTTACTAACCTAAGGATTTTCTCAGCTCTCAGTGTGTTCAGGAATACTGTGTTTCTTTTATTCTCAGAGCAGCATGTAAGATCCTGGGTAGTAACAATATAATCAGGAAAAGTTAAATATTACATAGGTCTAAATATGGAAAGATCTGGAAAGAATTTTCAGCCTCCTAGCAAATTTAATCTAAAAATGGTGCTTCTCCCTTAAAAAATTGCTGTAGCACGGTAGCACTGTCATCCCATTGTTCATCAATTTGCTCGAGCGGGCACCAGTAATGTCTCCATTGTGAGACTTGTTGTTACTGTTTTTGGCATATCGAATAGGCCATGAGTAGCTTGCCAGGCTCTGCTGTGCGGGCAGGATACTCTCGGTAGCTTGCTGGGTTCTTTGAGTGGGGCAAAAGAATCAAACCTGGGTTGGCCGTGTGCAAGGCAAACGCCCTACCCGCTGGGCTATCGCTCCTGCTCCCAATTTATATTACAAAGCTGTAGTGTTCAAAACAACATGGAATAAAAGCACACGCAAAAATCAATGCAACTGAATAGGGAGCTCAGAAATAATTTCATGTATGTTTCAATTAATTTATAACTAAGGAGTCAAGAATATACAATGGTAGAAAAGACAGTCTCTTCAACAAATGGTAATGGTAAAACTACACAGTCACATGATAAACATTCCCTTGTACCACACACACAAAATAATTTTAAAATGTGTTAAAACTTAAGTGTACTACCTAAAAACCTAAACCCCTGAAGGAATATACAGGTGGTTAAGCCTTTTGGCCTTAGTTATAGAGAAAATTTTTTTTTGATCTGACAACAAAAGCCAAAAAGCTAATAAATAGGACTATATATAACTAACAAAGAAAATTTTGAGAAAATGACACGGCAACTCACTAACTAGAAGAAATTACTTGCAAATTGCATATATGATTTTAAAAAGGTTTCATAGCCAAAAAAAGAGCTCACAGTAGGGGCTGGAGCAATAGCACAGTGGGTAGGGCGTTTGCCTTGCATGAGGCCGACCGAGGTTCGATTCCCAGCATCCCATATGGTCCCCTGAGTACCGCCAGGAGTGATTCCTGAGTGCAGAGCCAGGAGTAACCCCTGTGCATTGCCAGGTGTGATTAAAAAAAAAAAGAGCTCACAGTATCCTACAGTAAGACACAAAAACAAAAATCTGATTAAAAAAATGTAGGCCAACATAGATATAGATGTTTACAAATGAAAAAAAATTGTAGATAATCAACAGGTGCGTGAAAATATGCTCAACATTGCTAGTCATGAAACAAGTACAAAATCAGACTACAATGTCAGCTTATCCATTTAAAAATAGCCATTACCAAAAAGAAAAAGCCCCAAAAAACTAGTGTTGGCAAGAATTTGGAGACAAAGATATTATTACATACTGTTGGTGGGAATGTAAATTAGTATGATCATTTTGGAAAACAGTATGGTTGTTCCTCAAAATAATAATAGTAATAATAATTTTTAAAAACAAATTCCACTCTGGATATCTGAAGACAAAAGCATTAACTCAAAAATATATTTGCAATTTGCACCCCCATATTCATTGCAGCATTATTTTAATAGCTCACATATGGAAACAACTTAAGTATCTTTAATGGATAAATAGATAAAGAAACTGGATGGGCACACACATGAAATAAAATTTTGCAATAAAGATAATTAAAACAACCAAGTCCTATTATTCGTGACAACATGGATGGACCTTGAGGGCATTGCCTAAATAAGTCAGAGAAAGACAAAATACCGTTTGATCTATGAGCTCACTTGTATGTGGAATCTGAAAAACAGAAACAGGAGCAAGCTCATAGAGAACAGATTGTTGTTGAGAATTGCCAACGGAGGTGGTTGCCAGCAGTGGCAGAGGGTGAGAGAGAACAAAGTAGGTGGTGGCGGTCAAAAGCTACACAGCTCCAATTATGAAACAAATGCCATAGGATGCAATGTATAGTTCAGTGACAACAGCTAGTAATACTCTATCACATATTTGAAGGTGATAAAGAGAAAAAAATGTTAAAGTCTTCATCACAAGAGAAAGAAAATTTTCAAACTCTGTATCTGGTGTATGTGGAGTAGACTTAGGATGATTACTTTTCAATAAATTAAAATATCAAGTCAATAGGTTGATTACCTGAAACTAGTACAGCGTTATATGACTGTCACTGTCACTGTCATCCCATTGTTCATTGATTTGCTTGAGTGGGCACCAGTAATGTCTCCATTGTGAGACTTGTTACTGTTTTTGGCATATCGAATATGCCAAGGGTAGCTTGCCAGGCTCTGCCGTGTGGGTGAGATACTCTTGTAGCTTGCTGGGCTCTCCGAGAGAGACGGAGGAATCGAACCTAGGTCGGTGGCATGCAAGGCAAACACCCTGCCCACTGTGCTATCGCTCCAGTCCAGGTTATATGACATTGAAAAATATTCAATAAGAAAAGAAATGATTTTGCAATATCTTCTAATTTTTTAATAGCTGTGCTGTTTGTGTGTGTTAGACTACATAGCTGTTACATCTTTTACTCTTTTCCTTCAACATTCTCTATCGGTATTAACTTGTTATATAAGTACATATTTAAGGCCCACCAGCAGCTTTTGTTAAATATTTTCTATAATTTTGGATTAAAAATTGTTGGAAGAAGCACATTCCTCATCTTTTTCAGAGGATTCAAAGAAATAGTATCTTCTAATTCTTGGATATTGATCATGGTTTGTTTAGCTCATAGAATACCTGGAATCTATTTGAGCTAAGCTATAAAGCTCTTAGCCCAGGTTTCCTCTTCTTTAACACGTTAAGTATGTTATTCTGTTTTTCTTGTATCACAAAGCACTGCAGCACAGCGGGTAGGGCATTTGCCTTGCACTCGGCCAAACCCGGGTTCAATTACCAGCATCCCATATGATCCCCTGAGCACCGTCAGGGATAATGCCTGAGTGCAGAGCCAGGAGTAATCCCTGTGCATCGCCAGGTTTGACCCAAAAAGCAAAAAAATAAATAAATTCCAAAAAAAATTTTTTAAATGATGTTGATCCGATTTTATTTCCCTGTGGAAGTGATCTAGTGTGTTGCTGAGTACCCCCATAATTTCACTAGAATATATTATAATATTGGTCATTCTGGATTGGGCTGTCTCAGAATTGCATCGTGCTATCTTAATACCCAATATCACTTGTATCACTTGTCATCTTGTTGATCTTCGATTTGCTCGAGCAGGCGCCAGTGATGTCTCCATTTGTCCCTGTCACGTGCTAGCCCAATGGCGTCTGCTCGCTTCAGGAACATGAAGAGCCTCAAACCGTTCGTTTAGGGTTTTTTTTTTTAATTTTTTATTGAGTCACCATGTGGAAAGTTACAAAGTTTTCAGGTTTAAATCTCAGTTATACAATGCTTGAATACCCATCCCTTCACCAGTGCTCATATTCCACCACCAAGAATCCCAGTATAGCTCCACCCCGCCCCCTCACACCCCTAACGCCCCCACGCCCCTAGCCCCCCCACCCTAAGCCCCCCCCGCCTGTGTAACTAATAAATTTCACTTTACTTTCACTTTGATTGCATACAATATTTCAACAAAACTCACTATTATGTTTGGAGAGTCTCTCCCCTAAAGTCAGACCTGCTGAAAATGAAGCATTAGATAATTTGTTTTCCATTGCTGAGGATGAAGAGGTATGAAGTCCGACCATCTCATAGGTGGGCAGCCACTCGGTCTTTTGATGTCCCGTGGAATCCAGTCGGTAACAGCTCTAGTCCAGTGGTCATCTCTAAATTGCATTATGTGTCCAGCCCATCTGATTTTCGATGACCTGGCTAACGAGACAGCGTCCCTAATTCTTTTTTTTTTTAATTTTTAAAATTTTATTGAGTCACCATGAGATAGTTACAAGCTTTCATGTTTGGGTTACAATCTCACAATGATCAAACACCCATCCCTCCACCAGTGCACATTCCCCACCACCAATATCCCGGGTATACCCCCCTTTCCCACCCTCCCCCTGCCTCTATGGCAGATAACATTCCGCATACTCTCTCTCTAGCTTTGGTGTCCCTGATTCTTGACTGTGGACAGAGGTCAGAACGCTAGATTCCTTCTCTCACTTGAGTGAAACGTGATACTCCAAGCATAGCTCTTTCGATTCCTCTTTGGGATACCATTCCTCTTTGGGGTACACCCAATATAAAAAGTACAAAACTTTTATTGTTATTTATTATAGGAAATTTATCTCCCCATCCTACCCCCTTTTGGAGGCGTTAGCTCTTTTCACTTTAGAGCCTTCTGTTATTTGTGCATTCTTTTTTTTATTTTCCTGCCTTTTATACTTGTAACTTTCTTTCTACTCTCTTAAAACTCTTTCTTCAGAATAAAGATATTGCTCACGTGCTATGCCTTATGTCTTTCATGTGGTAGACCCTGCGTCTATATGACACTGGCCCAGCACCAGTGGGGATGGTCTCTAAATTTTAAGAAAAACACTTTATTTTTTTATATGGATGAAGTAAGATAATTTTTATTAAATGAAACTTGCTTAGAGTTTATATGAGAGGAGATAAAGAGAGGAAATATGTGTGCAAGAGAGAACACAGCTTTTTCTAGTGGAAATAAGCAAGCAAAGAAATAAGTAAATGAGATGCAAGTTCAAGGATGAACACAGGCTTGAAGAGCATGCCTCTCTGTTCTTTAATATTTTTCTATTGCATTGCTAAAGCTTTTATTTTTATTATGGGGCTTAACGGACACCCAGTGATGCTCAGGGGCTCCTTCCAATGGTGCTTGGAGAATAAGGTGGTTCCAGGGCTCAAACCAGGCTTGGTAGCTGCAAGGGAAGTACCTCAACCCCTGTACTATCTCTCTTATCCCTACTCTATTCATTTTTAGTTTTATTTATTTATTTTTAAACATTTGTTTTATACTTTTATTTTATTTTAATTTCTTAATGAATTACCGTGAGATACAGTTACAGACTTACAAACTTTCGCGATTACGTTTCAGTCATACAGTGATTGAGAGTACCCATGCCTCCACCTGTGCTCATTCTCCACCACTGATGTTCCCAATAAGTTTATATATTTTTTGAAGGGCCACACCTGGCAGTGCTCAGAGCTTACTCCTGGTTCTGCACTAAGGGATCCCTCCTGGTAGGTTCAGGGAACCATACTGGGTGCCAGGATCAAACCCAGGTTGGTCACACAAGACAAGTGCCCTATTGCTGTGCTATTGCTCTGGTCTATAATTTTAATTTTTAATTATAATTTAATCCACATGGTTACCATAGTGTTTCAGTTTATAGTATTGACGTACAAAGTTACTACGGCACACAAAAGTGCCTGTGAGTCTCTACCACTGTCCTTGTGTCCGTATGTTCTTATGTCCTTTCATTCCCCTACATAATTTTCTTCAGATGTTTATCTTGTTTTGAAATACCAGTTTATATTTCTTATAATTTGGGTCCCTTTTGTTGCTTTATGGATGTTCTGTTATTGATGATGATGATGACGATGATGACGATAATGACTTGGGTTTTTTTTTTTTTAATTTTATTGAATCACCGTGAGGTAGTTACAAGCTTTCGTGTTTGGGTTACAATCTCACAATGATCAAACCTCCACCAGTGCACATTCCCGACCACCAATATCCCCGATATAGACCCCCTTTCCCACCCTCCCCCTGCCTCCATGACAGACAATATTCCCCATACTCTCTCTCTACTTTTGGGCATTATGGCTTGCAACACAGACAATGAGAAGTCATCATGTTTGGTCCATTATCTACTTTCGGCATGCACCTCCCATCCCGACTGATTCCTCCAGCCATCATTTTCTTAGTGATCTCTTCTCTATTCCATCTGCCTTCTTCCCTCCGCTCATGAGGCAGGCTTCCAGCTATGGGGCAATCCTCCTGGCTTTCGTATCTACTGTCCTTGAGTGTCAGCTTCATGTGACTTGGTTTTTGAGCCATACCCAGCACTGTTCATGGGCTACTCCTGACTCTGTGCTCAGGACTGACTCCTGGCAGACTCAAGGAACTACATGGGATGTTGGGGGTTGAACCTGGGTCAGCCTTGTGCAAGGCAAGCCTTACCCTCTATACTATCGGCCCCGACCCCATAGGGATGTTATTTTAAAACTTGTGCTTTATTCCCTATTTTATAATAATTCCATATGGAATTTGAACACAACTCCTCTATGTTACTCATTTTTACATGAAATCTACAATACTGGGCTTTAGATAAACTTTTTTAACTTTGTGAATCCAAACCTTTCTTCTGTAGTCTTTGTAATGTGTTTGGAAATACAATGACTAGCTTTCTGAGATTTCTTGGCTGTGTTCCCTTTTATCTTTATCCCAACTTTCTCTTTCTGCTTGCCTCTATTGACCCTCACTTGCTCAGTTTTTATTTGCTTGCCAAGAATTTCAGTGTGCGTTATTTTCCCGGAAGGCAGCTTTGTGTTACTAAGTGTTAAGGGTTCAGGGGTCCAGACCTCTCCAGCAATATGAGACCTTACCATTGACCTGGAGTTGTGGTGTGAAAACCTTCCTAGCTTTAGTTCCATCTCTTAAATTGTCTTGCACAGCTCTCAGATGGGTAACTGTGTGTTACTTAGGGGTTTAAGACTGCCAATTGCTCCATTACCTCCTTTTGCTTTCTCCTTCATAAATGCTGAGTTCAGGCAATATTTTTTAAAAGTCAAGGTAAAACCAATTTATAATTTGAGATTTCAGATATTATATTTTTACGCCACTTTTTTGTTTAATTTTTGAGCATGCTCAACTGTGCTCAGGATTTACTCCTGACTCTTTGCTCAGGGATTTCTAGTCAGTGTTTGGGGAGCATGTCTGGTGCCAGGGGTCAAATCTGGGTTGGTCATGTGCAAGGCAAATGTGTTAACCCCTATACTATCTCTTTGACCTCATCAAATAATTTTGTTGTGGATGCTGCCCATATATTTTTGTTTTTCTTATCTCATTACTGTGTCTTTTTACATAGAGGGTTTGGGAAGATTGAAAAAATAGTGATTTTTTTTGCCAACTTCCTTTTTTCTATAATCTCCTAACTTCCCTCAGTGTAATCCTTTAAAACTATAACTGAAAGGTCTTACTTTCTTGCTTATACCTTCTAATTATTTTGCATTATATTTAACAAGTCATCATTATTGTTCAAAAGATCATATATAGCCTAGCCTCTGCCTACTTTTCAAAGTCTACTCTATATTCCTGTTCCCTTGTTCTTTGTACTGCAGATTTACTGACCTTTCACGTCCCTCAAATAAAGCTTGTTCCAAAGGGAAATTTTACTAACAGTTTCCTTTTTTTCTGAAAGCTTTTTACCCAGATTGGCTAGGCTAATGACTGAATCATTCTCCACCTTTAGTTCTCAGGAATTCCCCAAGTATTTGTTTAAAATGATCACTTTCTTTTCCATTGTAGTCATTCCATATATCATTTTCTGGTTCATTTCCTTCACAGTGCTTACCCAACATTATCTTATTTGTTTATGTATAGCCCATTGTTCATCGATTTGCTCGAGCGGGCACCAGTAACGTCTCCATCGTGAGACTTGTTGTTGCTATTTTTGGCATATCGAATACGCCAGGGGTAGCTTGCCAGGCTCTGCCATGCGGGTGGGATACTTTCGGTAACTTGCCGGGCTCTCCGAGAGGGACAAAGGAATCAAACCCAGGTCAGCCATGTGCAAGGTAAACGCCCTACCTGCTATACTAGCGCTCCAGTCCTGTTTATGTATATATGACCTTATTACTGTATTACTATAGTATATACCATGAACCAAGACACAGCTTTAGAAACAAGGAGCTGATTGTCCTATCACAAGAAGTATGACCAAACACAAACATGTCTACACATACAAACACACATAAACCAGTCCTTAGTTGTCATCATTGTCATTCCAGTCCAATCGCCTCAACCCTAAAGAGCTACCTCGTTTTCCATGCTCCCTGTGGGATCTACTCCATTGTGTGTCAGCGCTACCACATCACAGCCCGAGACCAGCTCCTTTACCAGCCCTGGATAATAGAGTCAGAAGACCCCGAGAGCAGTCTCCTACTTTACCATGTCTTGTCTAAGTACTAGTATAGAGAGTGGTTTAACTTAAAAGCAACAGACACCAGCACCATTTCCCCAGAGAAATTTCCAGAAGGCCACGTGCACTCTAAACCATGTCCTTTATATTGTGTTGTGTCCCCACAGTTGGTATAGATGGATCCATGGACCAATGGGTGAATGAAAGTCGGCTCTGCTAGCTCTTCTCTATAGTAATCCAGTTTGTGTTTCTTGCCTCGCCAATTCTGTGCTCTGTGGTTTAGAGAACCTGACTCACAGAAAGAAATGCTTCTACCAAGGGCTATCTCAATCATCCTATTGATCTACAAATTGGGCTTGTCACTTTTGTTTCCCATGTGACCAATAGAATAGAAAAAAAATCAATTATCCTATTTGGGACAGTAAATAGACCCCAGTAGCCCATTCTTTTAATTAGATGCTTTTACTTAGATCAATTAAGTTAGTTCATGGGCTGGAGCAATAGCACAGCGGGTAGGGCATTTGCCTTGTGCACGGCTGACCCAGGTTGGATTCTTCCTCCCCTCCCGGAGAGCCTGGCAAGCTACGGAGAGTATCCTGCCCACACGGCAGAGCCTGGCAAGCTACCCGTGGCGTATTCAATATGCCAAAAACAGTAACAAGTCCCACAATAAAGACGTTACTGGTGCCGACTCAAGCAAATCGATGAGCAACATGATGACAGTGATGACAGCGATGATGAAATTAGTTCATTTCAGTGTTTTATTATCCTTTCTATACAAAAACTTAAAATTTAAATTCCCCTGTTGAGTTTCTCTCCCTTCTCTCCTAGTCAAACCACATTTTCTTCTTATTCGTTACATTTTCAACATGCTGTGGTTATAGGGAAATGTGTCACTGGGAAATATATCCTAATCAAAGTAAAGATAATTCAGTAACTTACTCATCAACTACTCATTTGCTATTTTAGGTCAGGCATTGTGGCAGGTATTACAAATATGGTGTGAAGAAGACAGGTAAAATTTCTGCTCACAGGAGTTTTCATGTTAACTCTGCAGACAAATGATATAATTCTGAGCTATACCGCCTACATCTTCATTCTGAAAAGTTCTTCCCTAACAGAGCCCTGATTTAATTCAGAGTCATAATGGAGCTAGTTAGGAATATCTGCCCTGTCTTCTTGGAATCTAAGAAAAACAAAGGGAGTCATTCTGGTTTTCAAAAATTAATTACAAGTCAGTAGATATTTGATTTGATCTAAGATTTGATTTTCAAGGTGGGGATAGATTCCCAGCTGTGCTTGGAAACCTGGGTCCCATTTCCAGTGGTAAGTGTGTGGGCCTGGTGATGAAGTTTTGCTCAGACCCAGTGGGGTGAGGGTTCAGTAGGGTCCTGCTGTCCATGCAGAGGGTCATGCAGTGTTGGGAATTAAAGTCAGGGCTTTGAGCTAACAAATCTACCCTTTGAGATATTAAATTCACCCTTTGAGCTATCTACCTGGCCTCAAAAAGATAGCAAATAGGATTTCTTTCCAAGTTTAAAAGACACCTCACATCAGTGAGACTGACACAAATCAAAAAGAACAAAAGCTACTAGTGTTGGTGTAGATGTGGGGGAAAAGAAACCCTCATCCACTGCTCCCCTGGTAGATTCAGTTTTGATGGTTATTTATACAAAGACTTCTTTGTATAAATACTTGTTGAATTGGAGTGACTACTACTCTGAGGAACTGGAGTGATAGCACAGCGGGTAGAGCATTTACCTTGCATGCGGCCAACCCAGATTTGATTCTTTCGTCCCTCTCGGAGAGCCCGGCAAGCTACTGAGAGTATCTCTACCTGTATAGTAGAGCCTGGCAAGCTACCGTGGTGTACTCGATATGCCAAAATAAGTAACAAAAAGTATCACAATGGAGACGTTACTGGTGCCCACTCGAGCAAACTCAATGAACAACAGGAGACAATGCTAATTAAATGAATAGTTCTGCAGGATTTCAAGTCAAAATAGACCAACATACAAAGCCTGTAAAATAATGAGAGAAGAGGAACCAGGGCTGTTTGACCCTGACTTCCTGGCATGGGCAAGAAAGGGATTAGAGAATATTTGTTGACTGAGTGTGAACTGATGTGAGGGTGAATGAATGAGTTGGAGAAGTTTGGCAATTTTCATTTTCTTTCAGGAAATCATCTCTCAGACATTTGAGAGGATATACATATAGTTAACGTATAGAAGTTACAGCATTGCACTGTAGCACTGTAGCATTGTTGTCCAGCTGTTCATCGATTTGCTCGAGCAGGCACCAGTAACGTCTCCAATGTGAGACTTGTTGATACTGGTTTTCACATATCCAATATGCCACAGGTAGCTTGCCAGGCTCTGCCGAGCGGGGGTGATACTCTCGTTAGTTTGTCAGGCTCTCCAAGAGGGACGGAGTAATCGAACCCAGGTCAGCCATGTGCTATTACCCACTGTGCTATTAGAAGTTGCAGTATTAACCTGTGCAAAAACCCAAGAATAGAGAAATGAAAGCCAAACTCAAACAACCATTTTTTCAAACAGCTTTGTGTTAAAAGAATATTATTAAATTTTAATAGGATCTTACTTTTATGAGGAATTGAGAGTAAGATTTCTTCAATGTCTTACATCTGTCTCTAGTGATATAAAAGCAGAAGTAAACTGAATTAAAAGGGATTTTAAAATGATTACAGGATTAACTAAAATTATTAAAGTAGCTACTTAAGAAGTCAGCTATGCCTCACAGTCCATCTCTCTCTCTGTCTCCTTTATAGCTCAAAAACAATGTGACAAGAAATTAAAACACTCGGAAAATCAGTTCTTTTATGTATTATTACCAGGTATTTGAAAATACAACTCATAGATTCCTTAACCAGAATTTTACTTTTGGAAAAAATGGGAAGGCAGAAAGGAAAATGAGACTATTTGATAACAACCAATGAACTCAATTACTTAAACTTGAAAAAACATCCTAGAACTGGAGCAATAGTGCAGTGAGTAAGGCCCGTGCCTCGTGTGCAGCCAGCCCTGGCTAAAGATCCCACACTGCATGTCCCCTCTAACACTAATGGGCATCACTCTTGAGCACAGTGCCAGGGAAGCCCCTAAGCACTCTTAGGATAAGTCCCCCAAACCCCACCCCAAATAAATTAAAAACATTCTGATGTCAGCTTCTGCACCTCAAAAGAAACAGTGACCAAAATACAAAGACAATCTACAGAATGGGAAAGGATATTTACGCAGTACCCATCCGATAAAGGGTTGATATCAAGGATATACAATGCACTGGTTGAACTCCAGAAGAAGAAAACTGCCAACCAGATAAAAAAAAAATGGGGGATGAAATGAACAGAAACTTTCCCAAAGAAGAAATCCGAATAACTGAGAGGCACATGAGAAAATGTTCAACATCACTAATCGTCAGGGAGATGCAGATCAAAACAACAATGAGATGTCATCTCACACCACAGAGACTGGCCCACATCCCAAAAAACAAAAGGACCGGTGTGGATGTAGAGAGAAAGGGACTCTCCTTCACTGCTGGTGGGAATGCCGACTGGTTCAGCCCTTTTGGAAAACAATATGGACAATTCTCAAAAAATTAGAAATTGAGCTCCCATTTGACCCAGCAATACCACTCCTGGGAATATATCCCGGAGAGGCAAAAAGCTATAGGAGAAATGACATCTGCATTTCTATGTTCATTGCAGCACTGTTTGCAATAGCCACAATCTGGAAAAAAACAGAGTGCCCAAAAACATATGACTGGTTAAAGAAACTCTGGTACATCTACACAGTGGAATACTATGTAGCTGTCAGAAAATATGAAGTCATAAAATTTGCATATAAGTGGATCAACATGGAGAGTGGCATGTTGAGCGAAATGAGTCAGAAAGAAAGAGACAGACATAGAAACGTTGCACTCATACGTGGAATATAAAGTAGCTGAGAGGTAAAGCTTGCAATGATGCAATTTCTGGCAGATATTTCTCTGGACTTAGTTACTAAAATACTAAAATACAGGGACCCTTGCCGCCGCCACTTCCCGCGTCCCACCGCCCAGGCTTTCCCGTCCGCCCAGCTCCCTCCAACCCGGCCTTTTCCCAGGTAATCAGGAGACTCCCAGCCACGCCTCCCGAGTGCGCCCCTGGTTCCCACGCGGCCGCCGGGACTTGGGACCCTTGCCGCCGCCACTTCCCGCGTCCCACCGCCCAGGCTTTCCCGTCCGCCCAGCTCCCTCCAACCCGGCCTTTTCCCAGGTAATCAGGAGACTCCCAGCCACGCCTCCCGAGTGCGCCCCTGGTTCCCACGCGGCCGCCGGGACTTGGGACCCTTGCCGCCGCCACTTCCCGCGTCCCACCGCCCCGGCTTTCCTGGGACCATATTCCCAGGAGCCCCTGCTAGGAAGAAACGGGGGCGTGGCCTGAAAGGGGCGTGGTCTAAAAAGGGGCGTGGCCTCCTGCCACAGCGGCGGCCGCTAACGCGGCCGCAGTTATTATCTCCTACCTTAGCACATTAGGTATGGTCTTCTTGCTTTGAAAATCGGTTTAACACATCTCATACACTTATGCGACCTAACCTATTAGCTCTAAGTTTAGAAAAATTATCAGTGAATAAGAGAAGCTTAGCAAAGCTTTTGTAAAGACAACTTAGCCTTAAGTCTTCATTAAGGCCCCAACATCAATCACAAAGAAAAGGCTGAGTGTAAGGAAGACTTCTAGAGTAGGAATAAAGCTGCCATCAGAAATAGCACAAACAGAGCCCCTCCTTCTCTCAGCAAGAGGTAGGAGGAATAAACACCTACAAACTTCCAATCCTATACTTCCATAACAATATGAAGAAGCAGCAAAAATCCCCTCCACGAAGAGAGGGAGAAGAAAAGATACTAGAAACCTCAAAAGAGGCTCCCAACATCTACGACCTCTCAGATAAACAATTCAGAGAGGAAATATGGAGGAGAGTCGACCTACTCCAAGCAAATATGGAACAGACATCCAATAAATTAAGGGAGGAGATGAATCAAGCGCTGGAACGGTCTACGAAGAAAATACAGGAAGAAATGAGAGCAGAAATGAGAGCAGAAATTTCAAACCTTCGAACGGAAGTCTCACAAATAAAGCAATCGGTAGATGAAATAAAAATATCACTAGAAGCCCTCAACAGTAGAATGACTACAGCCGAAGACAGAATCAGTGATCTGGAAGATGAGCTGCAGAAAGCTTATAGACAACAACAAATCATGGCCAAAGACCTCAAAATGGCTATCGAGCGAATCAGAGCCCTGGGGGATGACTTCAAGAGGAACAACATAAGAATCATTGGAGTACCAGAACCGCAGGGAAGCAACCCCAATGAAAAAAACACAGTCAAAGATATCATTGCTAAGAAATTCCCAGAGCTGGACAAGGCAGGCATCCAGATACAAGGAGTCCGAAGAGTACCAGCAAAAAGAGACCCGAATAAAAAGACCCCAAGGCATATCATAGTCAGAATGGCGGATACCATGGATAGAGACACAATTCTGCAAGCAGCAAGGTCAAAGAAGGAAATCACATACAAAGGAGCACCCCTCAGATTTACGGCCGATCTGTCAGAAGAAACCCTCCGAGCCCGAAGACAATGGTGGGACATAGTGAAAAAACTCAACGAAATGAATGCCTCACCAAGAATACTTTATCCGGCTAAACTCTCACTCAAACTCGAAGGAACCATACACTACTTCTCGGATAAACAACAGCTCAGGTCCTTCATAGACTCAAAACCAATCTTGAAAGAAGGTCTAAAGGGGCTACTGTAAGACAAGGAGGAGCCCCATAAGAATAACAAATCCCTCAGAAAGATGACACAAAACCACATCACAATAATCTCTCTCAATGTCAATGGCCTAAATGCACCTATCAAGAGACACAGAGTGGCTAAATGGATCCGGAAATTAAACCCAACATTCTGTTGCCTGCAAGAAACACACCTGAACAAACAGAGTAAACATAGACTCAAAGTCAAAGGATGGAAAACAATCCTCCAAGCAAACAACCCCCTTAAAAAAGCTGGAGTGGCCATCCTGGTATCCGACAACATAGATTTCAGGATGAAAAAGATCAAAAGGGACAGCGAAGGTCATTTTCTGTTTATCAAGGGATATGTACAACAGGAAGAAATCACACTCTTAAACGTATATGCTCCTAACGAACGACCGGCTAAATATTTAAAACGACTCCTAACAGACTTCAAAGAGGACATCACTAACAGCACAATTGTAGTCGGAGACTTCAATACGGCCTTATCGCCTCTAGATAGATCCACAAGAACAAAACTCAACAAGGAAACACTGACTCTGAAAGAAGAAATTGAAGAGAGAGGCCTAATAGACCTATACAGGGCCTTACACCCCAAAAAGAAAGAATACACATTCTTTTCCAGTGCACATGGAACATTTTCTAAAATAGACCATGTACTGGGCCCCAGAACATACCTCAATAGAATCGGAAAAATAGAAATTGTATCAACCATCTTTTCAGACCACGATGCGCTGAAGATAGAAGCTAACCACTCACAAACACGGAAAATCAAATCAAACACCTGGAAATTAAACAATTCAATGTTGAACAATGAGTGGGTCAGGAAGGAAATCAAGGAAGAAATCAAAAGATACTTAGAAACAAATGAGAATGAAGACACGAGCTACCAAAACCTATGGGACGCCGCTAAAGCCGTGTTAAGGGGAAAATTTATAGCTCTCCAAGCATTCCTCAGGAAGAAAGAAAGGACCCACATAGAGAGCTTGACTTCACGACTCAAGACCTTAGAAAAGGACCAGAAAAAGGACCCCAAACCAGACCGAAGGAAAGAAATAATAAAAATTAGAGCAGAAATTAATGACATCGAAACCAAAAAAACAATCCGAAAGATCAATGAAACAAAGAGTTGGTTCTTTGAGAAAATAAATAAGATTGATAAACCGCTAGCAAGACTCACAAAGAAAGAAAGAGAGAAAACTCTAATAAATCGAATCAGAAATGAAAAGGGGGACATCATAACAGAAACCAGTGAGATTCAAAAGATCATTAGAGACTACTTTGAAGGTCTTTACGCCACAAAAAAGGAGAACCTAAAAGAAATGGATGGATTCCTTGATTCCTACAATCTCCCAAGACTGAAGAAAGAAGACCTGGAATACCTGAATAGACCCATCAATGTTAAGGAAATTGAAACGGTAATCAAAAACCTCCCCAAAAACAAAAGCCCAGGCCCAGATGGTTTCACTGGCGAATTCTTCCAAACATTTAAAGAAGACCTATTGCCTGTTTTCCTCAAACTTTTCCAGGAAATTGAAAAAACAGGAACTCTCCCAAACAGTTTCTATGAAGCACATATCTCCCTAATACCAAAAGCAAACAAAGACACCACTAAGAAAGAAAATTACAGACCAATTTCCCTGATGAACACCGATGCGAAGATCCTCAACAAAATACTAGCAAATAGGATCCAACAACTCATCAAAAAGATCATACATCACGACCAAGTGGGATTCATCCCAGGGATGCAAGGATGGTTTAACATTCGGAAATCAATCAACATAATCCAGCATATCAACAAAAGTAAAGACAAAAACCATATGATCATATCAATAGATGCAGAGAAAGCATTTGACAAGATCCAACATCCTTTCATGATGAAAACCCTCGCCAAAATGGGGTTTGGAGGAACTTTCCTCAAGATAGTCGAAGCCATCTATCACAAGCCTACGGCAAGCATAATCCTCAACGGGGAAAAACTAAGGGCCTTTCCTCTGAGATCAGGCACAAGACAAGGATGCCCACTCTCACCACTCCTCTTCAATATAGTACTGGAAGTACTTGCGATAGCTATTAGACAAGAAAAAGAGATTAAGGGCATCCAGATAGGAAGGGAAGAAATCAAACTCTCACTATTTGCAGACGACATGATACTATATCTAGAGAAGCCTAAAACCTCTACTAAGAAACTCTTAGAAACAATAGACTTATACAGTAATGTTGCAGGCTACAAAATCAATACCCAAAAATCCATGGCCTTCATATATGCAAACAATGAGGCAGAGGAAAGGGACATGAAAAAAGCAATCCCATTCACAATCGTGCCCCAGAAAATCAAGTACCTCGGAATCAGCTTAACCAAGGAAGTAAAAGACCTTTACAAAGAAAACTACAAAACGCTACTCCATGAAATCAAAGAGGACATGAGGAAATGGAAACATATACCCTGCTCATGGATAGGGAGAATCAATGTTGTCAAAATGGCAATACTCCCTAAAGCATTATACAGATTCAATGCGATCCCTATAAGTATACCCGTGACATTCTTCAAAGAAGTGGATCAAGCAATCCTAAAATTCATATGGAATAACAAACGTCCAAGGATAGCTAAAACAATTCTTGGGAAAAAGATGATGGGAGGCATCACCCTCCCCAACCTCAATCTTTACTACAAAGCAGTAACAATTAAAACAGCATGGTACTGGAACAAAGGCAGAGCCGTAGACCAATGGAACAGGGTGGAATATCCCTACACACAACCCCAAATGTATGACCATCTAATCTTTGATAAGGGAGCAAGAGATGTGAAGTGGAGCAAGGAAAGCCTCTTTAACAAATGGTGCTGGCACAACTGGACAACCACATGCAAAAAAATGGGTTTAGACCTTGACCTGACACCATGCACAAAAGTCAGATCAAAATGGATTAAAGACCTCAACATTAGACCACAAACCATAAGGTACATTGAAGACAAGGTCGGCGAAACCCTCCACGATATTGAAGATAAAGGTATCTTCAAAGGTGACACGGAACTAAGCAATCTAGTAAAAACAGAGATCAACAAATGGGACTACATTAAACTAAAAAGCTTTTGCACTGCAAGAGATACAGTGACCAGAATCCAAAGACTATCCACAGAATGGGAAAGGATATTTACACAATACCCATCAGATAAGGGGTTGATATCAATGGTATATAAAGCACTGGTTGAACTCTACAAGAAGAAAACATCCAACCCCATCAAAAAATGGGGCGAAGAAATGAACAGAAACTTTACCAAGGAAGAAATACGAATGGCCAAAAGGCACATGAAAAAGTGCTCTGCATCACTAATCATCAGAGAGATGCAGATCAAAACAACCATGAGATACCACCTCACACCACAGAGACTGGCACACATCCAAAAGAACAAAAGCAACCGCTGTTGGAGAGGATGTGGGGAGAAAGGGACCCTTCTACACTGCTGGTGGGAATGCCGGCTAGTTCAGCCCTTTTGGAAAACAGTATGGACGACTCTCAGAAAACTAGAGGTTGAGCTCCCATTTGACCCAGCAATACCACTGCTGGGAATATATCCCAGAGAGGCAAAAAAGTACAATCGAAACAACATCTGCACATGTATGTTCATCGCAGCACTGTTTACAATAGCCAGAATCTGGAAAAAACCCGAATGCCCCAAAACGGATGACTGGTTGAGGAAACTTTGGTACATCTATACAATGGAATACTATGCAGCTGTTAGAAAAAAGGAAGTCAAGAATTTTGTAGTTAAGTGGATGGGCATGAAAAGTTTCATGCTGAGTGAAATGAGTCAGAAAGAGAGAGACAGACATAGAAAGACTGCACTCATCTATGGTCTATAGAATATCAGAGTGGGAGACTGATACCCAAGAACCGTAGAAATAAGTACCAGGAGGTTGACCCCATGGCTTCGCGGCTGGCCTCACGTTCCGGGGAAAGGGCAACTCAGAGAAGCGATCACCAACTACATTGTAGTTGAAGGCCATGTGGGGGAAAGGAGTTGCGGGCTGAATGAGGGCTAGAGACTGAACACAGCGGCCACTCAACACCTTTATTGCAAACCACAACAGCTAATTAGAGAGAGAGAACAGAAGGGAATGCCCTGCCACAGTGGCAGGGTGCGGTGGGGGGGAGATGGGAGTGGGGAGGGTGGGAGGGACGCCGGGTTTACGGGTGGTGGAGAATGGGCACTGGTGAAGGGATGGGTTCCCGAACTTTGTATGAGGGAAGTATAAGCACAAAAGTGTATAAATCTGTAACTGTACCCTCACGGTGATTCTCTAATTAAAAATAAATAAATTATAAAAAAAAAAATACTAAAATACAGAAATCCAAAACCGTGCGGCTGCTAGTGTGGCCACTTGACCTCATATCTCTTCATTCCCAGCAATGGAAAACAAATTATCAAATGCTTCCTTTTCAGCAGGTCCGACTTTAGGGGGGAGAAACTCCAAATAATAATAGTGAGTTTTTTTTGTTGAAATATTGAATGTAATCAAAGTAAAGTGAAATTTATCAGTTACACAGGCAGGGTGGGGGGCTGGGGAGATGGGGGGTGGGGGAGGTATACTGTGATTCTTGGTGGTGGAATATGTGCACTGGTGAAGGGATGGATGTTCGAGCATTGTGTAACTGAGACTTAAACCTGAAAGCTTTGTAACTTTCCACATGGTGATTCAATAAAAGAATAAATTAAAAAAAAACATTCTGATGTTGGTGGGCCCCACGGGTGACTTGACGGTCACTTTCTCCACAATTGCCTCTGCCACCCAGGACCCAGGGTTACTGGGTTCCTGTCTGGCCTCGCAGAAAGGAATTTCAGGAGTAGACAAACTGAATAAATAGATTTTATTTGGAGGTGTGGAGGGGGGGGAGAGAGAGAGAGATGCACTCAAGAGATAACACGGGCTTCTCCAAGGGCAGAGAGAGCCCCTACACAAATCCTAGGATAGCATTATGACATGAAAGTCCACATCTCAAGAGGGGAGATGCGGGCGACACATGTGCTCAGGTATCACATGTGCTCCACCACGTGGGCAAAAGCAGCACATGGGCTCAGGCAGCATATGTGCGCCCTCCCTTTGTTCAAGGTGTCTTTTACAGGCTCTTCTCAGGTTGTCTTGATCCAGAAGTTCTGGAGTCTTCTCGGGGCTGGATCACATTTTAATCAGATTAAGAGAGAGGTTTGAGGAGCTTCATGGGGAGGGGTCCAACCTCCTCAGGGTCTGCTGAAGGTCTTATCAGGTTTATTTTCTGTATCCACAGGGCAGATCAATCTTAGGATTTTCCTCCTCCCAGAAGTTCTGTCGACCTGAGTCTTATTGCTGAGGGCCTTTCCCTATCTACCTGCCTACATCAATACCAGGAGCACTTTTTATTTCCAAACCCTTGTATATTCCTGTGAGAATTAAATGTGTCTGCTTCTGAAACATTGCAATAGCATTTATCAAAATAAGACTTCAGAAGATTTATTCCATATCCATAGAGAAATCTATTTTATAAACAATTTGCTTTGAGAAATAAGTATTTAATCCACACTAAACCTGAAAGGTCGTTCTTTGGCAGAATTGAGTTTCAAATATTTAACTACAAAATTAAAGGGTGTTCAAAAACCTTGCTAATTGTCTACTATTTCTGTTAACAACTTTATAAACATCTATTTAAAAGAAGATATCTCAGTGTATTCAAAGCAGCTATGTAATACTATTCAGAGTCATGAATTTTGAACACAAAAGGAATTAGAATACTCTCCATCTATCTAGGATTAAGGTCTAATACATAATGTTTATCATTCGAATAGCTAATGGGTCACTTACAATATCTCATTAAATTGCAAATTCCCAAGGTCTACTGTCTTATCCTTTCTCTTTTTATTATGGTAAAATATACAACACATAACCATTTTATTATAAACATATTTAAAAATCATTTTAACCATTTAAAATGTTTCATTCAATGGCATTAAGCAATGATAACAATGTTGAAATTATCATCACCATTAAATTCCAGAATTTTTTCATCATTCCAAACAGAAACTTTATACTTATTGAACAACTCCCACTCTTGCCCCTGATAACACCTATTCTGTCTCTATGAATTTGTGCGGAATACCTTTGACCCTACTGAAATCCAGCCTTTGAAATGCAGAGGAGAGAACAGACCAGGCAATCTGCATTTAAATATGCATTTTTTTCCCAGAATACTCAGTCACCTTAAGTACATTATTCTAAATTTTGATGATTATTTTTCACATTTACACTTAAATACCTATTATTATGAGAACCCTATTCGGGTATCCCAAAGAGAAATCGAAAGAGCTATGCTTGGAATATCACATTTCACTCAAGTGAGAGAAGGAATCCAGAGTTGAGACCTCCTTCGAGGATTGAGAATCAGGGACGCTGTCTCATTTGCCAAAGGGTTGAAAATAGAGATGGGCTGGACACGTAATGTGATTTAGAGACGACCGCTGGACTAGAGAGCTGTTACTGATTGGATTCCACGGGACATCAAAAGACTGAGTGGCCGTCCACCTACAAGATGGTCTGACTTCTTCGTCAAGACCCTGAATGAACGGTTTGAGGCTCCTCATGTTCCTGAAGCAAGCAGACACCACTGGGCTAGCACGAGACAGGGACGAATGGAGACGTTACTGGCACCTGCTTGAACAAATCAATGAACAAGTGATATAATGATACTTTATTATTATTACTATTATTATTATTATTTTGGCTTTTTGGTTCACACCCAGCGTTTCTAAGGGGTTACTCCTGGCTCTGCACTCAGGACTCACTCCTGGCATTGCTCAGGGGACCCTATAAGATACAGGGATTGAATCCAGGTAACCTGCAGGCAAACACCCTACCCATTATACTATCACACTTGAATACCTTTACAGAGTAAATGACCTACTATGAAATATTTCAGTACACAGTGAACTTATTGGGTGATTTCCAATCAGAACAATGGAATTAAACCCCAGATTAAAAACAAGTATGTAGGGGGAAGATTGGTTGTATAAACATTGACTCCATATTCAACCATTGGGACTCACTAGTAGAAGAACCCACAGAGAATCTTCTATAGCAAAGAACACCAAAGAGAAGAGATTGAAAGCTGTGGGAAGTTGAAAACAGAGATCAGCAGCCTTGAGTTAAATTGTTAAAGCAGATTTAAATTTGCCCTGATGTTCTCTGTTATCAAGACTCCCTCAGCTATGCTTCCAAAGACTTGAGTTTGAGAAATTCAGGCAGTTTTCTGATTTCATTTTTTCTCTAATGCTTCTCCTCTCTACTTTCAACTTCCTGGAAAACTAGGCTCCTTATCTCTTCACAATGTATATATGATGTATATGGGGATAAGAGAGGGGAAGAGGTTCACACAATATAACTCAATGATTAATCATGTGGAGAAGAATTCATTTATTTGGTCTATAGTTTATAGTCTTCATCATGCACTTCAAATCACTGGTGAGAAGTAAGAAATGAATAAAATACTAGTTGGTTTGAAGCTTAAGGTTTATAAAACCCAATTATTTTATATAGACTCTATTAAATCAAATAGTTTGGTCTCTCTCCAACCCTGCTTCTCTCCCTATAATCTTATGGTATGAACAAAGAAGAGTGACTTGAGGTCCTTGAGGAAGTTCCCCTCTGGTTTCTGGGAAAATGTCCTTCCTGCTTGATTGCTGGGTACCCACTAGTCTCTGAAGCTGAGAAGTGCAGTTGTTGAATTCATCATCTGTGTTTTTGGCTCAGGCTCTGCTCTTAACACCACTCCCTCGGCTGACTCAGCATCACCTTGATTCCTGCTGGCTTTGTACTCCCAGGTCTTTGCCAAGGTCTCCAACCAGCCAGCTGGCTTGGCTGTCCATTCCCAATCTGTGTTGTGGGAGAATCTTGCCCATGGCTAGCCTACCAGCTCTCAACACTGCATCCACACTACTCATTTAGAACCCAGACCTGCCTAATCACATTGCAATATACCAACAGTATTTAAAATTGTACTGTACTTTTCAGTTAAGTACAAACGTAGTACATGTAAATGCATACTTTTCTCTCATTATAAAGAATGAGCTATTAGCTCTTCCAAAACTCCAAAACTCCCTGGATTTGGAGTTCCCTAGTTTGCTTTTATTTATGATATACTAGACCTGTCTAAGCTTGATAGTGAAATCAATATTTTAAAGAAGTTTTACTTTATCTTTATTTCTTTACTGACATGCAGTGACACTTCCCTATTTGCTTGAGAATTTTTTTAAGGAAAGTAATGAGCAACATTCATTCAGTAAGCATTTATTGATCACTTGTCATATGCTGAGCACGGCGCTCAATAGTGGGAAGCATAGTTTCTTACAAGGTGAATAAAATCTGTGATTAACATTAATATATTCCTTTTTTTCCTAAGTAGACAAGCAATGGTGATCTACTACAGCAATCATAAAGTACCTTCCTTAGATTTGATTCCTGCCCTCATATGGTTCCTTGCTCGGTGCCACCTTGGAGGTCCCAGCACCATCCAGTATTTTTGGTAATACAGGGACTGGGCAGCATCGCATCATCAGGTCCTTGCATTGAACATCTGACTTGGTTGGCCAAAAATTGCCAAGACTTCTAAGGCAGACTTCTTTTAATGTGTTGAGAATGAGTAAATTGTTAAACTTTTTTTTTTTTTGCTTTTGGGGCCACACCCGGCGATGCACAGGGGTCACTCCTGGCTCATGCACTCAGGCGGTGTTCAGGGGACCATATGGGATGCTGGGATTCAAACCCGGGTCGGCCGCGTGCAAAGCAAACACCCTAACCGCTATACTATCTATCGCTCCAGCCCCTGTTTAACGTTTTTTGAATTTAGTTAAGAGAGGATTTTTGACGATCGATTCTAGACAACAAGTAAAGAAAGTTTAAATAATGGTATTTATTGTGAATAATTCAAGAAGTCTGTAATGAGGCTATGCAAATGTTGGTTAATTCAGTGGTGGGTCAATGGAGAAAAGCCAACTTTGTGTGCGTTCTAGGGCTAAAGGGACATGGGATTAAATCTGAGACAGTTGTGGAACAATTGGCATGGTAGATAACCATGTTCTAACATCAAGGACCCAGTTTACAATGCTTGTTCTCTTTGAGCAACTATTGAGCATCATACCTCCAACAATTATGAAAAACAGGGATGTGGACAAATGTATGTTTCATGTCTCAATATACGAGACCAAAAGACTCCAAAGCCACCTGGAAGAAATTTGCTCCTATTTCATTGGTCAGGGTTGGGTCATAAGTACACGTCCATCAAGATAGGTCTAAGGGAGATTAATTACTGTGATTATCAAAAATTAACCAATATTCCTTTCTTAAAACTGGAAAGGGACATAGGAAACAACATATGAACACATCCTGATGGCATTTAAAAGGAGCCAGTGGAGAGAAAAGTTTCTATGTAGGAAATCAATGACACAATTTTTACTTTGGGATAGATTTGTGTTGCTGTTGCTTTGTTTATCTTACAGGTTACATGTTTGTTAGATGTCCACTACAGAACCCTTTTCAGTATTTCTCTTCAGAATGGTGTTTGGGGGCCTGAGAGATAGGGTGATTACCTTGCACATGGCCCAACCAGGGTTCGATCCTTGACACCCCAGATGATCCCCTAAGCCTTGCCAGAAGCGATCCTTAGGCGCAGAGTGAGGAGTAAACCCTGAGCACTGCAGGGTGTGGCCCAACTTTAAAAAAAATGGTGTTTGGCTTGCAATCACATGGCTCTGCTTGTGAATTCCTAAGGATGATGACAAATTCTGTGGAAAATTTCTTCCCTATCCATAACAGAAAACTGGGAAAAATGGTCTTTAGCCCCGCTCATCCTTCTGCCACCAACCACTAATAGTCACTGGATCATAACCGAAAGCCGATAATAAATAAAAGGGAGGGTTCTCATGAAGTTACTACTGCATCAGGTAAGGTCATGAGGACTGTAGGCTCCTGTCTGAAAGATGCCCTGATCTTTTCTCCTTCCATGAGCTAATAAGACTCATGAACCCGAAATGCTCATCTTGTCCTAAACAGTAAACACCTGTATCTTTTCCAACTGGAGGTGACAAATTTAAGTTTGAGTGGGGAAGGTAGGGGAGATGACTCAAAGGGCAGGATTTCATACTTTGCAAGAGGGAGTCCTGGTTTCAATTCCTAGACCACAAGTCCCTGGGAACTGTGGAACTGTCTTCCCACCCCCCCCCACCCCCCTACCCGCAAAAAAAAAAATAAAAGACAATTTGAGGTTAGAGACAAACCTTAGCAGTTTGACCATTAGTGTACTATTTCAGATGGTTACCAGCTGGATGCTTAAATATGAGATACTGGAAGAGAGAGTCATGGAAGGACTGACTGAACTAAATCCACAAATCTCTGGGTGGTTGCTAAACTACACGTGCAGGGGAGATATCCCAGAGAGCGCAACAAAAACGTGGTCCCAAAGGACACTTGAGAATTTGCTGTGTCTTTACAAACATTTCTCAACCAAAACAGAGCTTGGGTGGAAAAAAAAATAGAAGTTTTATGGCTTCAAATGTCTGAGGATAACTTCTCTTCTTCCAAATAATGAGTTGACTACTAAACTATGCAGGCACAGGGAAACTTTATGGAACAAGACTAAACCAAACAAACATCTGAATAAAGACATGGAGGACATAAGTCAGAGTGTAGGCAATCCTTCTCTTGAATATAGATAATTTACTTTGGCGAACAGAAAGCAAACTTTGTTTAAAATAAATAAAAAGAAAACAGAGTTGCCACAGCATGGTATTTATAACATCTAGTTCTCTTTTAAGAAATTTTACAATTTCCAAAAAAGAAAGAAAGTTTAAAATTTCGAAGAAATAAAACAAATATAATGATTAAAAAAAACTTTTTTCAATAAAAAAAGGTGCAGAGTGAACCCAGATGCTTCATTTTAGTAGCAAAAGACTTCAAAATAAATATGTTTGAAGAATCAAAGAAAAACATGCTGAGTCAAAAATAGAAACTTTTGATAGAAAAATAGAAACTATAAAAAGGTTTACATGAAAATTGTGGAGATGAAACAGTAAGATAATTAAATTAAAAATTCACCAGATGGACTAAACTTTAGATTGATGCTGTCAGAATAGTCACTGAGCATATAGAAATAGATTATCCAAAACAATTATCATCAAAATACTGACAGGTGGAAATAATGAACAATCTTTGACATATGTGAAGCAATATCAAAGTTTTACATGTACTTAAACATCAAGTATTTTACACATACTGAAGTACCAAATATGTGTGCTACTGAGTATTTCATATTTGGTATGCGAGATAGAAGCTAGAACAAAATTTAAGATACAATAGATCCATAATCTCATACTTAAAAACATTGCAAAAATATTAATTTATTTAGAGATGAAAAAGCTCATATAAAACCAATTTGGCTAAATATAAGGAATTATATGTTTATGCCATTGTCAAATGATAGAAAGTCAAGGAATATATCTTAACAAGTGTCAAGAAACTAATGGATCACATACAGGGCACAACTATGCAAGTACCGACCAATGTTGCATCAGAAATAGTTAACGGTTCCAGGATGTAGCTCAGTGGTAGAGCACATGTCTGCAATGTATCAGGTTCTGGGCTGTCTTACTGGCACCACCAGACCCCTTTTTTGTTTTTTAAAGAAAGGGTGGACAGGACGAGAGAGATAGTGACTTACAGGAGGTAATTCACTTGCCTTGCATATGGCCAACTCTGGGTTCAATCCCCAGCATCCCAAATGGGTCCCCAAGCTTATCTGAGTGTAGAGACAAGTATAACTCCTTAACAGTGTAGGGTATAACCCCTTCAAAAAAGAAAAAGAAAAGTATTCCTATCCAAGAGTACTCTATTCATCAAAAGTGAAGAGAAAACACATTTTTAGATAAGTAAAATCTGATCTGATTCACTGCTATCAGGACTGTACTACAAAATATACTAGGATAATTTCTTTAGATTGGTAGAAATTTGTATAAGAATGCTAACATGGATATACCTAAGTAAATAATTACTATAATAGAGACATTAGCTATATGAAAATACTCAAAAAAATGTGCTTAAAGCAAAAACTGTGATACATGGTGCACTTTAATACCTCTCAATTATCAATAGAACCTGTAAAATGAATAGATTAGAAAATTTGAACAAAATCTTAACTTACTTGAACTCTCTTACATAGATACATCATTCTACCCTAAAATGTCATTATGTCAAGTGCCTCACTAGTGAGCATCCATTGGAATGCACTGCACTCAGGGTCATGAAATCCATTTCCATACATTTAAAATGATTGACTTCATAAATAATAGATTCCCTTGTCACAATGGAATTAAGTTAGAAATCAATGATCACAATATATCTAAACAACCTAAAAAATGTAGCTAAAGGAGTAGAGGAAAATTTATAACTTAAATGAATATATCACAAAATTGAAAATCAAACAAATAATCTAAGGTTTTACTTTATGAAGCTAAACTACAATAATATTATTAAATATTTTCAAAAGAAGCTAGGGAAAAATAATAAAAAACAAAACTTAAAAAATAGCAAATAAAAACCCACAAAGTAATAGAAAAGAGAAAATGTTAAAGAACTAAAATTGAAATAAATAGTAAACACAGAATAATTAATAAAAGAACTAAGTTCTTTGAAAATAATCAAAATTGATCAACTTTAGCCACATAGATGAAGAGAAAAGGGGACAAATATGACTAATAGTAGAAATAAGGCATTAACATGGATCTTACAAATTTTAAAAGATAAAGAAAGCATTATAAGTAAAT
The DNA here is from genome assembly GCF_027595985.1 of Sorex araneus. NCBI lineage: Eukaryota > Metazoa > Chordata > Mammalia > Eulipotyphla > Soricidae > Sorex > Sorex araneus. The sequence goes on from NC_073305.1 coordinate 175,464,299, forward strand.
ATATGCCAATAAATAATCTATAAAAATTCTTCTGGAAAAAGAGCATGAATTGAACTTCTCAACTATATTAACAAGCATAGATTTCCCTGATGATAAACCCAGAAAAATACATCATTAGGGAAAAAAACCACAAACTATAAAGCAATGTAATTTATAAGCACAGATGCAGCTTCTAATAAAACAAATAATTAGAAACCTCTTCAAGAGAATTATAGATTGTGAAAAAATAAAATGGGATTAGAGATGAAAAAATTGGCTAATACTCAAAAATCAGTTAATTTAAAGCTAATGATAGAACAATAGAGGAAATTCTTCAGACAAGAAAAGAATTTAACACATTCCAATGCCCATTTATGGTTAAAGTGCTTTTTAAACAACAAAAGAAAGAGTAAGTGGGAACTATCACCACCTAATAAAGATCATCAATATAGAAACTACAGGGAATCTTCCATATAATAGTGAAATGCTAAAAGGTTTTCTACCAAGCCAGGATATTTATTCACGACTTTCATTCAACATTGAATTGAAGAATCTAGTTAGTAAAATGAAGCAATCAAAAGCTATACTAAGCACAGAGCTAAAAAATGACATGATACTCTATAGAAAACACAAAATGAAAACATGATCATGTGTTTAGGATACCATGAGAATTTAAAAAATGATATTAGAACTGAAAAGTATATGCACCATGTACAAGCTTACATTCAAAAAAACCCCACTGAAGGAGCTGGAAAGTAGCAGAGTGGTAAGGTTCATTCCTTAGCACCGTATGTGGTCCCCTGAGCATTGCTAGGAGTGATCCTTGAACACAGAATCAGGAGTAAGCCCTCAGTTCCACTGGGAGTGGGTCCCCAAACCAAAAATGAATAAAGAAAAAAATTGAAATCCCACCTATAATTATTTTTAAAAATATTTAGAAATAATCAGCTTTATAAATTTTAGAACTTCTAATTATTCTTGCCATTTAAAAATGATGAACTCATATACCTGTTTCTATATGAATAATTCTGTAAATGTAGTTTGTGTTTTTGTCTTTTTGTAAGAACACCTGCATGCTGTATTGATTTGTGACCTGCAAATCTATATTAGGATTCTCAGCTGATGATTTTTCTTTGGCTTTGATTCCAGGCCCCATCATCCTAGCCCTCCTTTACAGACACCTTGGACCCACCACTGCCTTCCCTTCATCCCCTGTCAAACTCCCACTAAGGTTAAGCACAACTAAACAGCACACAAGTAACAGAATTGGGTCATAGAAAACCACAATGCTGGTGGTTACCATTCCAAGCCATCCATGTCAAATGAGTTGAATATGTGCTCCTACCCTACTGAACACTTTCCCCTAGGCATTTCTTACCCTCTGTAATGATCATGCTGTGGCAATTCTTTCTCTCTTTTAAGAAATGTTGTCCAAGTAGCATTAGATTCCTAATGCAGATCTCAGATTATAGCATCATGATTCACTGTCTGTGGATAGCAAATTATGATCCCCACCAACCTCTGCCCTTCTCCAAACAGACCCCTTATATCCTCCTTCTCTGCTCCCCTGTGATAACCTGTGTTTTGTTCGAACAGCTTGTTTTTTTGTGTTTTTATTATTTATTTCTTTATTTTTTCACATATGAAGTAATAGGGGGTTGGTCCCGTCTCAGTCCTCCTTCAAAACTCCCTCCTTCTTTCTTCTCATTTTTTGGACCACAACACAAATTCCGGCTTCTCAGAGAGCCTTTTCTGGTGCCTCAATGGCATTTAGTGGACATTCTCTCCCACCCCATTGCTCTCTTTCTCATCACTTTGTCTTATTTTCTTGTTGGCACTTACTACCATGTGGCATGCCATATTTGTTTATTGTCTCTCTCACCTCATGATGAATGTACATTTCACGAGAGCAGGACCTGTCTTGTGTCCTACTTAACACCAGATCAGACCATCAGTAGAGCCTTAGCCAGGATTTGCTTTGGGGTATACCTTTTCTTTGGGAATATGCTCAATAACTCAAGAATCTTTCAAAGGCTGTATGTAACAGCCTGTATTTTCAATATCACTTTGAGATTTTCTGTGCCACTTTAATTCCATAAAAGCTAAAGTTTTATTCTGCCCCCAAAAGAAAAGTTATGCTCTGATTTGTAAATGCACCCAAAGGTATTTAAGGGAGATATTGTGTATATAAGACAAGGTCTAGGGTTCCCGAAAAGATTCATGGATGAGCTGAAATGATTTGCAAAAATTTTGTGCATATTTCTGGAAGAGAGTTTCATAAATCTGTGAGATTCTCAGGGGAGTTAGTGACCCAAATGAAATTCTTTCATTGTAGAAAACGTATCAGAGAGGAATCCACAAGATGAGAGTTCTAGGGCTGTCATATATCAATAACTGTGTGCAAAATGTACTATTTATATACATTCTAGTTTTCTTTTTATTATTTATTTATTTATTTATTTTTGGTTTACACCCATTGATACTCAGGGCTTACTCCTGGCTCTGCATTCAGGAATTATTCCTCATGATGTTCAGGGGACCATATGGGATGCTGGGGATCAAACCCAGGGTTGGCTGCATGCAAAGCAAACACCCTACCAGCTGTACTATCACTCTGGGCTCTTACATTCTAGTTTTCTCATTTCTAAAAATAATCTTTTGTACTGGTGCCCACTCGAGTAAATCGATGAACAACAGGACAACAGTGCTACAGTGCTACAGTGATTCCAGTTTATATATTTTATATTCCAACTTACATCTGGCACCATAAAAATCTATTCCAGCTCATCACCAAATGTTCGGCATTTTACTACTACTACATCTCACGAATAATGACCATGAGGTTCAGGTCACCCAGGTCACTTCCCCAAACTCATCTTAGGCAATTTACAGATCAAAGTTCATGCTTCATCCACCCTCCAAAATTCTTGCTCCTTGAAAAGAGTTTAGTACATCAGACATTCTATAGCCCAATTTACCCAGGCATGTTAATTTCCTGGATCACTTCATGACAAGCAGCATGACAGCTGCTCAGGAGCTTCTTCTGTCAGTTAAGTCTCATCCTGAACCAGATAGGAGCCCCACAAGTCCAGGAGAGCAGACCATAGTTTCTATTACTTAGGGAACTGAAAACTGAGATGTAAAGAGATTAAGTAATTGATCTGAGGTCAGAAGGCTAATAATTCTCAGAGTTGAGAGACTATACTTCAACTATTTTGTTAGATATTCTTCTAATTTGACTTGGGAAATCTTAATTTTACTGTTTTTAAAATTGTTATTATTTCATTTTTACTGAGAATTGATTTTCTATCTCCAGAGTTTAGATTGTGGTCATTCTTCAAAAAATTATTTTAAAGGCCTTTTGCAAAGCTTAAGGAATACTTTTCTCTAAGAAGACAGGAAGTTATGTGACATGCCCATTGAACAAGGACTAATGACATTGTTAAAAAGGGAGGAAACAGCAATGGAAAACAAATTACCTAATGCTTCCTTTTCAGCAGGTCTGACTTTAGGGGAGAGACTCTCCAAACAATAATAGTGAGTTTTGTTGAAATATTGTATGCAATCAAAGTGAAAGTAAAGTGAAATTTATTAGTTACACAGGCGGGGGGGGGCTTAGGGTGGGGGGGCTAGGGGCGTGGGGGTGTTTGGGGTGTGAGGGGGCGGGGTGGAGCTATACTGGGATTCTTGGTGGTGGAATATGAGCACTGGTGAAGGGATGGGTATTCGAGCATTGTATAACTGAGATTTAAACCTGAAAACTTTGTAACTTTGCAACTTTCCACAATAAAAAATTAAAAAAAAAAAAAAATAAATAAATAAATAAATAAAAAAACTTTGAAAAAAAAAAATAAAAAGGGAGGAAAAAAAGATTCACTTCTACATCAAATTCAGCTCTTACACATTAACACCAGACAGTGACCTCTAAAATGAGGAAGGTATCAACTTATCATTGTGAATTGACAAGGACCTTGGAAATGCCAAATTAAGGTTGTCATGATATTCAACTCTATAGGTACATGGCTGAGTAAGAAGCACCTGGAAGAAATACAGAAATATATTTGATGTAAAAAATTTCTCCCTTCACTCTACCCATACCAATTGTCTAATCCAATATATATTTTTAAATTGGGACAATTTGTCACAAAACCTTTAGGTGACTGCCGCCAGATCATCTGGCCTAGGAAACAGCTGAGTACTGTACTATTGAAAAAAATAGAATAAAATTATATTTAGGTATAAGTTAAAAACTATGTTTTTGTAAGTATGTCATTTTTTGCGGCAGAGCCTACCAAACTACCCATGCATATTGGATATGCCAAAAACAGTAACAATAAGTCTTCTCAATGAGAGACGTTACTGGTGCCCGCTCAAACAAATCGATGAGCAACGGAATGACAGTCATTTTTAGTTGATGTATTTTAAATATATAGAGTTTAGGGGCTGGAGCAATAGCACCGCGGGTAGGGTGTTTGCCTTGCACGGGGCTGACCTGGGTTCAAATCCCAGCATCCCATAAGGTTTCCCAAGCACCACCAGGAGTAATTCCTTAGTGCAGAGCCAGGAATAACTCCTGTGCATCACAGGTGTGACGCCCCCCCCCCAAAAAAAAGCAAAAATAAAAAGTACAGAGTTTAAATATAAGCAACACTTATTGTCCCTTGAGTGTTCATGTTGTACTGTCTTCCCATTTAACTGTTCCTCTAGAGCAGTGGTCTTCAAACACCATCAACTGGTGCCAGTCCACAAGCACAGAAAACTACTGGTCTACTAGTCTACCACAATGGTTTTTAACTATTAGTCTGTGGACCAGTATGTAGGAAAGAAACCAGATCACAGCTTTAAAAAGTTGAAGATATATGTCTAGAGTGCAGGTTCTATTTAGGACTTTCAAAGGAGCATCCAGGAAAAGGCAGGCTTGGTCATCTTCTCTGTCTCTCCCTCTCTATCTCTGTCTCTGTCTCCATCTGTCTCTGTTTCTCTGTCTCTCTCCTCTTCTATTTTCCTCTTTTCTCCTCTTCAGTTTATTCCTTAGTCAACTGATCAAATATTTTATTCACTTTATTCAACAGATTTGCCTAGTAATACTTTGGGCCATCTCTAGAATTAATGCTTTGGCTATCTCTAAAATCATATCAATCTCCAGAGGATGTAGATAAATTATTTTTTTAAAAAATTTATTGAATCACTGTGAGATAGTTATAAACTTTCATGGTTGGGTTACAGTCTCACAATGATCAAACACCCATCCCCCCGGCAGTACACATTCCCTACCACCAATATCCCAGGTATACTCCCCTTTCCCACCCTCCCCCTGCGTCCATGGCAGACAATATTCCCCATACTTTCTCTTTACTTTTGGGCATTATGGCTTGCAACACAGACACTGAGAGGTCATCATGTTTGTTCAATTAGATGTAGATATTCTTATCAAGGAACTGACAACAAAGGAGATGCAGAAATGCAAGACCCAGAGGTGCTTAATAAAGATGACATGATTTGGATTTCCTTTTTTCCCCCCTCTAGATCTTCCCCTCTTTCTTTGTTGTCAATATTGATGAAGAAGACACCAAACATTGCTGGGTGCTGAGCAGGAAGACACAGAAAGAGAGGAAAAAATGTAAGGCCTGAGAAACATTGTTCTTGGCTATCATATTTCTAGGAGACGTTTGGCTATTACCAAAGAATTAGAGTATTCTACCAGCTGAATATTAGTTCATAGATGGAAGCCCTAGAGCCCTGTGATGATGTTTGGGAGTTGAGCCTTTGGAGAGGTTCTTAGGTCAATCTCATGTGTGGATCCATCTTCTGAATGGTATTGGTGCCCTTAAAAGGAGAATGTTTTCCTCACAAGTATCACCACTCTGCCATATAAAGATATGAACAGGAAGTAGATCTCATTGGACACTCTCATTGCCTTAATCTTCTATTCTACAGCCTCTAGAACTGTGACAAATAAAAGTTGCTTAAGGCACCTGGCCAATGGAATGTCCTTACAGCAGTCTGTTCTGACCGAGTTAGGGGCAGTCTCAGAATGGAATTGGGGGTGTGTTTGTGATTTCTTCGAACAGATATGGGCTCTATGATACCTTATGGGGAATCACTGGATTTCTACATGCAATCCAATCAGAGATTAGAAGTGGTGGAAGAAGGATGCTAAGTGGAGAAGTTCTGAGATGGCCTTCACACCAGTCTTCAGCTTCGAGGACATGCTGGTAACCAGAGAAATACCTGAGGTTCCTCTGGTGGCATAAAAGGTGACTGTTTGTAGAGCTGGTAGTTGTTTCACGTGGGCAGCAGAGGTGGTTGAGCAGATGTCCCTGAACTAAAAGCCACATTGTAAGACTGCAGAGCTTTATGTACCAAGGACCAGAGTGACCTGTCACCAGTGTCTCTTCTGTGGGCTCCTGTGCCAAGTGTCTCTGTACAAAGCTCTATACAGAATGATCTGTGGAAAAGGGACCCTGCACCTTGCTTTGACTGAATACTGACTCCAGTGAGACTTAGTGGGGTAAGTTCACCTAAAAGGACTTGGGTTTTTCCATCCAAAAAATATGAACTAGATAGTTCCTGCCATCCCTAATCCCTAGCCCATAAGGACTCAGCAGTGAGCAATGACAAGTAACAGGAAATAAGGGAAATGTATTTTTTTGTGATGTTGGCCCATGACATTAGGATTTAGACAAGTATTCATACTGTGAAGATGACCATTGCTTTTTAAAAAACCCATCTAATTATTTTATTTTCATACCTTTAAGCAAGGTAGATGAGCCTATCAAATCACTGATGTAACTAATTAAAGGCAAGAAAAGTCTTGTGATAAATGAAGGTACTGAAATTCATATTTGTGCTTTGTTGCATGAAAAGTACCAGGCATATTTCATAATAGGACAATAACACCGCATTACTTGAAATAAATCTGAAAAAGAATTTTCAGCTAGTTATTACAATCGAGCTCTAGAAGCTTCATGCAAAGTCCCACTGCCCCCCTTCCTGGGCCTAACGTCCGGCTTTCTCCTCATCAATAATGTTCATCAGAGAGAAAGACTACTTAAAGCAACGATCACTTTATAATCATATTACTCAAGGACCAACAGTAACCACCAACCTGACAATGTACTTTATTGATAATGCTGATCAACTAATTCTCAAATATAAAAATTATTTCCACTCTCAAAGGACAAAGGCTTCGGAGACAATTTAAAAAATAAAGTGTATTGGAACTGAATAGAAAGCACAGTGGGTAGGGTGCCCAGCTTGCACGCGATAGACTGAGGTTCTATCCCAGCATCACATATGTTCCCCCAAGCACCATCAGGAGGGATTCCCAAGTGTAGAGCCAGGAATAAGCCTTGAGCACAGCTGGGTGTCACCTCTAAGCCAAACCAAACCCAAAATTAAAGTGTATTTATTCTTTTTTGGGTGAGTGGAATATAAGGCTTCTCTAAAGATCTTAATGACCTTACTATTGACCACTTGAAGCAAACAATGTAGCATTTGATTCTAAGTTGCCTTTTATTGAGGTAAAAATTCTTCATTCTGACAGTCCTGTCTTCCTGAAAAGATTGCAAATTCTTTGACGGTTGAATGATTGTTCTGTCACTTTTCTGTTTTGCTTCATGGCAATTAGTAGAGCAAACGGTCTGTAATAGTGTTTAGAGTATATTTACTGCATGATGGAAAGAAATATATTGATTTTCAATTGTGTTACCACGGATTAAGAATCTGGTCGAGAGTTTTTGTAAGAAAGGGAAGCAAAAAAAATTGGATGCAGTTTAGAACCGCTCATGGGCATGGTGAAAAATAAATCAGGCGAACAATCTATTCTAACATTAGCGTAAAAATTTGTACTGCCAAGAAATTTCAAAATATCGTTCAAATAGCAATCTGTACTGCTCAAGCTATGCAATTCTTATCTATTAAGATTAAACATTCAGTGCTTGAGCATATGAAGGTTTTTTCTTTCATTTATTTAATCATAAATAAAGGTAGTTTTTTTTATGTATTCTATATAAAGCCTTTTTTGGTTTGTTTGTTTGTTTGTTTGGTTTGGGTTTTGGTTTGAGTCACAGCTGGTGATACTACTGGCTCTGCACTCAGGAATCACTCCTGGCAGTGCTCAGGGTACCATATGGGATGCCGGGTATCGTACCCAGTTTGGGCACATGCAAAGCAAGCATCTTACATGCCATATTATTTCTCAGCCCTAAAATAAGTCTTTTTAAAAAGATACAACACAGAAGAAAAATACAACCTGGAGTCCTTCCTTTTCCTCAGAGCTTTGTGATACCATCGAGTTATGATGAATCTCAATTGCTTTGTGCAGTGCCAGGATTATGAACAGTATCTGTACTTAACAGGACTTTCTCATGTGATTCCTTTCTGCAAAAACTTAAGCCATGCCCAGCTATATTTTCACTGAAGTATGGGTTTAATTAAAATAGAATGAAGGGGGGCTGGAGCGATAGCACAGCGGGTAGGGCATTTGCCTTGCACGCGGCCGAACTGAGTTCAATTCCCAGCATCCCATATGGTCCCCTGAGCACCGCCAGGGGTGATTCCTGAATGCAGAGCCAGGAGTAACCCTTGTGCACCGCCAGGCATGACCCAAAAAGCAAATAAATAAATAAAAAAAATAGAATGAAGAATTTATGTTAGAGACCTGCCTAAGAGCTAAAAGGACTGTGGTCACTAGCACAAAGAGGGGAATCTCTAAAGAACCTGTGTGCTGGAGAGATGACTCAAAGGGTTTCATTCCTGATCCCCAGCCCCTATCCCATGCACCTGCTCTGCTAGGTATGACCCAAAAAGGAAATGTTAAAATAACTTTGAACCCAACTCAAATTGTTTCTTGTGATGATTAAATCCGGGCTGGAGCAATAGCACAGCGGGCAGGGTGTTTGCCTTGCATATGGTCGACCCAGGTTCGATTCCTCCGCCTCTCTCGGAGAGCCTGGCAAGCTACTGAGAGTATCTCACCCACATGGCAAAGCCTGGCAAGATACCCATGGAGTATTCGATATGCCAAAAACAGTAACAACAAGTCTCAAAATGGAGATGTTACTGGTGCCCACTTGAGCAAATCGATGAGCAACGGGATGACAGTGACAGTGACAGATGATTAAGTCCTGAGATTGGCATCCCCCTTTCTTAGAAATCATCCAGATTCATAGAGCTCTTCCTCCCTTCTCCAGGCACACCACTGTGTGTAGATCCTGGTAGAAGAGCAAGGACAGGGTGGAATGAGTTGGGACAGGTGACAGGTAGTGTTGAGGCCAAGACACATCCTTGACCACCACTCCCAACACATCTTTGTACTTTTCCCCATTGGTTCTCCTTATAATCCCTCTGAACTACTTACTGATCAGCTATACTTCCTGCTCATTCTATCATCCAGTTTATACCACCTCTTTCAGGAAGTCTTTCCAGATTAGGTCTCGGAGCTGGCAGGCACTATTCTTTGTTTTTTTTTTCATCTGAAAAATGGGGGAAATGATAATAGCCCACGATGGGACACTCTTATTAGTTGTTATAAAGGTTGCTATGAGATTGTAATAGGAATTTAGTGATTTAGTTAACGTAGAGTAATTATAACATGCTAGAAAAACAGAAATACTGAAAGTGAGTGGTGCTTCTGCTAATACCAGGCAAAAACTCTGCTTTCATAAACCTTTCATAGTGTTGTGAGACATTCATAATCGCAGAAAATAGTTATATTGCTAATTACATGAGGGGCCATGGAAAATGAAGTCTTTGCCATTAATTCATTAATTCATTCAGTCATTCTTTTTTTTCTTTCAACATGTCTGTTTTCATTTTCAATAAATTCTTTGGATGACCCTTTGAGTGTTTGAAGCAAGGTGCAGATCTGTTCCACTCCCACCCCGCCATCCCCTCATGGAAACTTGAGATCTGATCCACAGAATATTAGATCATTCAAATTCAAAAACAACCTTTCATTCAGCTACTATTTATTGAGTGGCCACTACCTGTCAGAGCTGATCCAGGAGTGGGTGAGGCTGGGGAATAAAGCAGAGAATTAATGAGACAAAGCCCTGTTCCCAGGAAGGCTTGCCAGGAAAGAGCGTCTACACCAGCAAATGACATATCAGGTCATGCTAAATCCTATGGGAAAAGCAGAGAAGGGAATAAAAAGGGGTGCCTGTGTGTCTTGTGTGGGGCAAACCCAAAGGCAGTCCTAACAGAAGTCAAATGACAATCTTGGAAAAGAACTTTTTGGGTGGAGGGGGACCACCAGTGCGTAGATCCTGGTAGAAGAGCAAGGACAGGGTGGAATGAGTTGGGAGAGATGACAAGTAGGTGTTGAAGCCGGGGCCTTGTTGAGCCCTGGAAAGATTTGGTTTTTGCTTCGGGTGCATTGGGAGCCACCGGCAAATGTTGAGTAAAGGGGCCAGGTTTTGAATGCTGTGAGGAGGTTGGAATATAGATCAGCATGCTGGGAGCAGGAAGGAGCAAGGGTCAGGACCGCTGAATCATCAGTTGTGGCTGTCGGTCCTTTCTTACTTCAGTTAGAGGACCCTGTGACTGCAGAGTGTCCTTAAATTCTTCATTACATGTGGATACAGCCATGTGACTAAATAATAGTCAAAGAGCTGTAGGGTGACAACAATGGGTAGCCCTTGCGGAAGGTTGTTTACAGAGCGCCCACACTGTGGGAGAAGTCTTTCTCCTCTTGTAGCCCTCTTGCTTCCAGATTTGCATCATACATGACCTGGAACATGAAAGCTCCACGTGAGACAGAGCAGAAAGTTCTAATAATCCCCGATGAGAGACCAGAGATGTGTCACCAACTTAGGTGAGCCAATTTCTGGGCTTTTTTCGAATGAGAGAGAAATATATTTCCATTTGGTCTGCGTCATCCCTGTCCTTCAGGTTTTTTTTTTCCTGTTATACTTTGCTAAACCTAAACCAAACTACTAATAATAGGCCATTGTGGTGATCTGGAGAAAGAAGTGTGTTTCTCAGACCAGAGTGGTAGCAAAAAGAGGTCAGGCTGGAGATTTTTTTTGAGGCCAAAGTCTATTAGATTTGAAGATAGCTCAGATATAAGAGTGAGACAGAGAAGAATTAGGAAGATTTCTTGGTTCTTAAAGACAGATATTTAATGGTACCATTATTGACAAAGATGCACATGTCCAGGTGGGACAGGCTGTGAGGCTGGTGTTATTAAAATTCAGAATCTCAAGAGTGTTGCTTGTTCCTGCTGAGAAGCAGGGAAGGGCTGAAAGAAATAGGAAGGAAGGCAAAGAGAGTGGAGTGCAGATTTGTGGGAGTAGGGGGTTACCATGAGTCCATCAGACGGATGACCATAGATGGATGACTTAGCTGAAGTTTCTTTCTTTCTTTCTTTCTTTCTTTCTTTCTTTCTTTCTTTCTTTCTTTCTTTCTTTCTTTCTTTCTTTCTTTCTTTCTTTCTTTCTTTCTTTCTTTCTTTCTTTCTTTTTTTTTGCTTTTTGGGTCACACATGGCGATGCACAGGGGTTACTCCTGGCTCTGCACTCAGGAACCACTCCTGGCGGTGCTCAGGGGACCATATGGGATGCTGGGAATTGAACCCAGGTCGGCCGCGTGCAAGGCAAATGCCCTACCCACTGTGCTATAGCTCCAGCCCCAGCTGAAGTTCTTTTTAATTTTTATTGAGCCACCTTGAGATACAGTTACAAAGTTTTCATATTTGATATTTAGCTATAGAATTATTGATCACCCATCCCTCCACCAATGCAAACTCACTGCCTCTATAGCAATTGCTCAGATACTCTCTCTCTAGTTTTGGGCATTATATTTTGCTCGGATATTCCCACCACCATTCAAACCTGCCTTCCAGGGGCAGACACTTAGATCATTTATTTTCCATTGTTCACTTTGCATATCAGGAAAGGTCCTTTGGAGGAATAGTCCTGGTCCCCACATACCAGAGCCATGCTTATAGAAGCTCATGGTCACCGGGATTCCTTCTGGAGAAGGTGGGGAGACTGAACCTGCTCCATCTGGGGCCTCCCAGTGATATCGGCTTGGTCTGGGGCCCGGAGAATTCTCCGGTGTTGCGGTGCCCGCTGGGACTCTTATGTGCTTAGCTGAGGTTCTTAAAGGGGCTTGAGTAATAGTACAGTGGGGAGGGCACTTGCCTTGCATGTGGCCAACCCATGTTCGATTTTTGGCACCCCATATGGTCCATCCCTCGAGCTCACCATGAGTGATCCCTCACCATGAGTGAGAGAGCCAGGAATAAGTCCTCAGCACTGCCAGGTATGACCTCCCCTACTCCGCCAAACAAAACAAAACACAAACACACTGAGTTTGTTAAAAAGACAAAAGTGTTTCTAGTGTTAAAAATCAGGAAGAGGAGAGAAGATGAGAGTGGCCATAGAGTGAGGGGTTGGAAACTAGTGGCTCAGATGATACAGATGAAAAGGCATCAGAGAGAGATGAAGAAGCCAAGATGCTAAATGAGCAACATAAAATAATCAAGACAGTCCAAGTCTTAAACTTACATGAATCAGCACAATTATTTTAAATTGAAAGGCTTTGGGGGGTGGAAATAGATATTGAACTATGCTTAGTGGTACTCAAGGGCTAGTCCTGGCTCTGTGTTCAGGGGTCACTCCTGGCAGTGCTGAGAACAAAACCAGGGTCTGCCATAGACAAAGCAAGTGCTTAAACCCCTGTACAATTTATTTATTTATTTATTTATTTTGCTTTTTGGGTCATACCCAGTGATGCACAGGGGTTACTCCTGGCTCTGCACTCAGGAATCACCCCTGGCATGCTCAGGGGACCATATGGGATGCTGGGAATCGAACCCGGGTTGGCCGCGTGCAAGGCAAACGCTCTACCCGCTGTGCTGTTGCTCCAGTCCCCGGCCCTGTTTTATTTTATGATTTATTTGTTTGGGGGCCACACCCAAAAATGCTCCTGACTCTGCACTCAGAGATCTCTTTTCGTGGGGTCTGGGGGCCTCATAGGCAGTGCCAGGAATCAAACCTGGGTTGGCCAGGAGCAAGGCAAGCACCCTACCTGATGTACTATTTCTCTAGCCCCTGGTTTGTGTTTTTTTTTAAGAGACATTTGCAAGATTTTAAAGAACAGAGTTGTACATCTAAGTTTTTGTTTGGTGAACAAAAAATATATATTTTTCCCTATATGAAGCTTCTTTGTATCTTGATTTCTTTTCTTGTTCTTCTGCGAGTTCTTTTTGGCGGCCAAGGCTATTGACGTAAGCCCTCACAAATGGACCTGTTCTTCCCCTCTAACATTCTTCATGTTAGAGCTTGTTTCTTCTAAGCTGGGTCTTGACCCCTTGTACTTTCCTCATGACTTCTCCACTTTTTAAAAAAATATCTTAATCCCATATTTATTCCTCGCTCCCCCTTCACAGGGTTGCCTGCTTTCTTTCTGCTCCATCCACCCTCCTGCAATAACCACGATGTCCAGTTAGCTTTTCCTTAGGAGAAAGAATTGGGAGGTTTCCCTGTCCATTCAGTCTTCGAGAAACTCTGTAGGCCACAGGGCCTTGTGAGCACAGAGAGGGCCACTCATTGCTCCGTCACAAGACCGAGTCTCATTTGTCAAAGGGGTCTCGGAAGCATTGTGAAAATGGTCTTGCTCCTCCCATCTCTGGTTCCCTCTTCCTAAACTCAAAAGCTTATTATTTACTTATTTCATTTGGGGGGTGTGGTGGGGTTTGGGCCTGTGCTCAACTCTTCACTTCTAGCTCTATGCTCAGGGATCACTCCTGGAGGTGCTCAGGGGGAGGCCATATGAGGTGCCAGGGAGTGAGCTGGGGTGTGTCAGGTAACTCCTGGGTTACCTGACTCCTTAACTCCTGGGTTATCTCTCCAGCCTCAGAATTATTTTTGTGGAAGCCGATTCTGGGCAACTCAGTGTGCTGATGAAAGCAATTCACATTTATGAGCAAGGATTAATTGGCTTCACTCTTTCAGGTGCACTCACTAGTCTAAAACATTGATCCCAATAAATCTCCGATGGGTGGACTGAGTGTGAAACAAGAGAGTAACACTGCAGGATTTTCTGTGGCACACCAAGGGGGCCTCCATCTCTTCAGGTCTCCAAAACAGCCTTCTTATCCCTTACAAACTGGCTAGGACAGCCTATAATAGGGGAGCACCATTCAAAAGGGTGGGACCGAAATAACCCACCTCGTCTGACACTTTGTCTCTCTTAAGACCAGTTCTTCACCCCCCTCTGAAATCACACGCTGGAGATGCTCATGCACGGATGATGGTTAAATCCTCCCCTTCCTAATTTCTAAACCAGCGACCTCAGCATTCTAGTCCCGAATTTTCCCTAATTTTTTTTTTCCCCCTTCAGACACTCTACTTGATACAGGTTTTCAGGAACACGGTGGTCTCAGTCCTGGCTTGTCAGCAGCTGCGATGGATGGGGCAGAGTGGCGTCAGCCTATCATAACAAGGCGGGTTCTGTTCCTCCAGGTGGGCCGGGCTGAATCGAGTTCTATCTCCTCCTCTCACCGCCGTGCAAGAAAAGGCTATGGCTAGGCGCTAGTTAGTACCTGGCAAGGATTATCAGTCCGGTGGGCTGGAGAGTCAAATAGATCTGAGGGCTGCTCCCCAACTGACCCCTCCAGCAGCTCTGGGATCCCCAAACCTCAGGGGCACCGCTTCTCTAGGCTAGTCACTGCGTGCTGCTTGCTTTGAGCTAAGCTCGGCCAAAAGAGAGCAGCCCTTTGCGGCCGCGTCCAGCCCCCATCGGGGCTTCTGGCCCCGGAGGACGGTTCTAAGGACCAGAAGCTGCGCGTGGAAGGAGGCGAGGCACACCCACGGAACGGGGGTGCACGGGACGCGCTCGCCCCTTCCGGCCCGCGGGGGGACCAGACAACCCCAGCATCTGTGCCCGGCGGCGCCCGGCCTCCCCGGGCTCCGAGCGCGCGGCAGGCGCTGCTGGGAGGCAGCCGAGAAGCTGCAAGCTCCGCCGGGCTTTCTCCCCTCCAGCGGCTCCCCGCCGCGAGCCCGGCCCCAAGGGGCGTGTTTTCTCTCCTAACCCCCCGCCCCCGCCCCTGCCCCCTTGCCCTTTTAACCCTCTCCGGCAAGTCTGGAACCTTGACCCAAGTCCCTTCCACGGACCTTTCGCCGGCAGCTCAGGCTCTAGAAGGAGAACCAAGTTTAAAGAAAGAATAATGGGACGGGGGTTAGGGGGGAAAGGATGGGGGAGGTGGAGAGGGGAAAAAAAAACACCCAAACAACTCCAACGCCCCCCCAAACCCAGCTCCGATCGTACACGGAACCGCGCTTCTTCCTGCCGGTGCCTGTTTACGAGAGGGAAGTCCGCGGAGCCCCCCAGAGGTCGCTGGTGGCGCAGGATCCGGGGCCAGATGGCAGAGAAACGGGGCAGGGGGGAGGAAGGACAAAAACACCCAGAAACTTTTCCTCGCTAGTTGCGACTCCTCGCAGCCCCCCACCCCTCCCGAGCCGCGGCGTAACGTGACACCCGGGCGCAACGCGGAGACCCGGGCGGCGGGCGGGCGGGAGCGGGGGAGGAGGGAAGGTTGGGGGGGAGCCGGAGGGAGAAAAAGGGGAGGAGAAGGAGGAAAACCCCTTTCCAGGAGGTGGAGCGACGGGCGGCTCGGTGTCCGCCTCCCGATCCTCCCTGCCCGTTGGGTCGAGGAGCCCGAACCCGGACAAAACACGCCGAGAGCGACACACACAAAGCCCGGGGGGGTCCACGCTGGCGCGGGACGCGAGCCCGGGCGGCCGCGAGCGAGCCCGGGGCGCGGCGGGGCGCGGGGCGCGGGGGCGCTAGCCGGGGCCGCTCGGGCGGCGGCGGCGGGGGACCATGCCGAGGAAAGTCTCCTGAGCCCCGGCAACTTGGGCCCGTCCCCGCCCCCACCCGGGCTGCCCTCCGCGCCGGCCGGCTGCTCGCGCTCGCAGGCGGATGGGCGAGCGTTTCCTGGCACGGGCAGGCGGCGCGAGGCGGCCGAGCCGGCGATGAAGAAGAAGCAGCAGCAGCAGCAGCCGCCGCCGCCGTCGCCGCCGCAGCATCCCGGCGGCGGCGCGGACCCCTGGCCCCATGGGGCGCCTCTGGGGGGCGCCCCTCCCGGCCCGGGCAGCTGCAAGCGCCGGGGGCCCTGGCTGCCTTTCCTGCGTTTCTCCCTCCGGGACTACGGCTTCTGCATGGCCACCCTGCTGGTCTTCTGCCTGGGCTCCCTCTTCTACCAGCTCGGCGGGGGACCCCCTCGCTTCCTGCTCGATCTGCGGCAGTACTTGGGTAAGGACGGCGGCCGGGCGGCGCGAAGTTTTGCAAAGTGTGTGTGCGTGTTGTGTGCGTGTGTGTGTGCGTGTGTGTGTGTGCATGTGTGGTGGGGACGCGCCAGGGATTTGAGGGTCTCCCACCTCCCCCACCGCCGCAGCCCCGAGCCCTCCCCAGGTGGGACGCCCGGGGGGCCGCGCTGCACCCCCCGCGCGCCGGCTTCCACCCGCGCGTCCGTGCGTCCCGGCTGGGGGGGGCGAACCCGGCAGGTTACTGCCCCCCCCACCCCGGGGCGGTGCGACGCGGACCTTCCCCCGCCTCCGACACCCTGTTTTGGGCGGAGTGCACGCGTGTGTTGGTGGGTGTGTGCGCGTGGGGAGGTGCGACACACGTTGGAGCCTGGCAGCGCGGGGAGCAGCGAGGGGAGGGGCCAGCCCCGCTCCGTGGCGTTGACAGCGGTCGTGGACCGGTTCCGTCCCGCGCGCTCGGGGTCTGGCTTGCGGGGGGTGGGGGTGGGGTGGGGGTGGTGACGCCCCTGCACGGCGGGCTCCGAGAGTCCCATCTCACCCATCGTCTTGCTGCCCGCCGGCCCGGGGGGGCCCAGGGAGATGGGGCGGGCAGTGTTCTAGGCTGGGGATCTAAGCTGGTCCTGGATCAGTTGGCTGGTCCTGGGGTCTGCGCTCGGGGCGGTCTGGGACTGTCCGAGGCTGCGGGTCCTCCTGGCGAGCAGATGTCGCCCGCTAGACCGGACCATCCTCAGCGCGGTGTCTCAAGTCCCAACTTGGCGCGGTGGAGAGGAGATGAGCGCGAGGCAGCCTGCCTGGAGCTGAAGGGTGGAAGGGATTGCGAGGCAGGGGTGGAGGGAAGAGCGTTCCGGAGGGAGGCCGTGACCCGGAGTTGCGTGGTCCGCGCGTGGGGCGCCCCGGGTGCCGCAGGGGCGAGGGCTCGCTCGGCGGGGTTCAGCGTGCGCGGCTGGTGGGCTGGCACGCAGTGCCCGGGGAAGATGCAGATCCCCCTACCCCCACACTCCCACGGAGCCCAGGAGTTGGGGTGCGGGGTAGGAGCGGGGAGGTCTCGGCTTCCTCTAAAACGTCCAAGACACTAACCCTGACCCACCCACCCCAAACTTGCGGGCATCAGCTCCCCGAGACCGGGTGCGCCTCGGGAAGCCACCGAAGCGTGGGGACCCCCCAAGGGTCAACTGACTCGGAAGCCCCCACGCTGACCAAAGTCGCTTTGTCGCTGAAGCCACAGGTCTAGGTTACGTAGACCGTTCTCTGTGGAAGGCAGAAGGGTCACTGGGGAGAAGGGAAGCATTTTGAAGTAGAAACGCAGATCAAATAAATATAATGCACCCCCAGCTCCCCCCCCCCGTAGAGATCCCGCTGTGTTTCTAATTCGGGAGAAACTTTGGGGGAACGATGATAGGGGAAATTAAACTGATTGGCAAAGTACAATCCCTTAGCGTTTGGTTTCGTAGAGAATTAGCTGGGGGCTGGGGAGACTTAACTTAACCTTTGATAAGGGAGTAAATTCCTTCCTCCCACACCTGCTAGTACCCCAGAGGTGACGATTTTTGGCCTCATGGCTGTTACCTGGCATTTGGGAGGTGAGGGGTTTTAAATGTGGTGGTGTTGGAAAGTGGGAAATCTTTTTCCATAAAAATCTGACAATGAATTCTTTCTGGTTGTTGTTCTGTTTGGGGTCGCACCCTGGGACGCTAAGGAGCTTGGCAGTGCTGGGGGATCATGCAGTGTTGGGGTGGCCCCTGAGAATGAATGGATTCTTCAGACACAGAGGGCAGTGATGTAGGGAAAATGTGGCTGGTGTGTGTGTGTGAGGTGTGGGGTGTGGCATGGAGGTGTGATGTAAGGGTACTCATCTATTTAATGCTCTTGGCTTTAGGCTTGGGACCCAATTTTTTTTTCCCCCTGTGGCAAATTTGGAGCTGCACTAGATCGTTTCTCAGACCACTCAGCTCCTGAGATTTTGTGAGTCTGATCCCTGCCTTCAGAACGGAAAAACAGGGAGGAGGTGGGAGCAAGGGTTTCGTGAAGGTAAAATCAAGGGACTTCGTTTTCTAGCTTGTGGGCCTCTTGAAAATTCTGTCAGTCACAGGCTGTATCCAGAACTCAGGACTTTGTCACTTTATGTCACAAAGGAAGCCTGATATATTTGGGGATGCCCTGGTGGGTTGGGGCTGGGGGTGGGCTGCGGGGGCGGGGGTGAATTTCAGGTACACACTGAGAAGCAGAACCAGAAACAGATGAACTGCAGACCTGGGCATTGCCCTTCCTACCAGCTGAGTTTGATGAGTCAGGTACTGTGATCCAAGAGTGAGATCATTGTGAACTGCAAATAAGGTGTGCTGGACAAGTGGCTTACCTGTTGTTTTCTCATATAAACAGTGGCTTTTCAGGAAGAGTAGACTTGTGGTCTAGAGAAAGGCCTAAAATATATCCATAATAGTGTACAGCCGGTCAACCACAGAACTGCTTTCTTCTGGTTTATTCCGTTCTATTATTTTAGTATCTGTCAAAATAAAACACGTGGTTAGTAAACACACCCTCTCAATTTCCCCAGTTAGCCAATTATGGAGGCAGGCCTTTTTCTTAAAAATAAATTCTTACAAATGCAAAACATTTTCAAATGGAAATGATCTATAGCAAACAGTTTTCTTTATGGCGGGTAATTTTACATCAGACGTTTTAATAATGACTGTAGTGCTACATAATAATATACTTGGACACATCATTATACCTCAGACACAGTAGCCACTCAGTATTTATGGAACTAATGTGTGAACCCATTTTTATCAGAGTGGTAGAGGGTAAAGTGATGCATTGTAGCACTGTAGCACTGTAGTCCAGCTGTTCATCAATTTGCTTGAGTGGGCACCAGTAAGGTCTCCATTATGAGATTTGCTGTTACTATTTTTGGCATATCGAATATGCCACGGTAGCTTATCAGGCTCTACTGTGCGGGCAGGATACTCTTGGTAGCTTGCCAGGCTCTCCGAGAGGGACGGAAGAATCGAATCCGGGCTGGCTGCATGCAAGGCCCTACCCGCTGTGCTATCACTCCAGCCCCAGTAGGGCTGGTTGTAGGAAATTGAACATCAAATAATCTCACCGAAGAGCTGTTCAGGATCAGAAGTAACATTGATTGCATCTGTGGGAGTGAATCCTTAGAATAAAATTCTAAACTGGCAGCCCCAAAGGGGGTGGGTGGGGGGTCATGTTTCATGACTCTCTCCACTTTTTTTTAAACTTGGGAGAAATGGGGGTATGGAAATTCAATGACTTGCTGAAGGGCAAACTATTAAGGTAGAACTTGAACCTCAAAGCTGTCAGATTTCTGGTGCCCACTACTGCCTAGAACTTTAAGAGATAAGATGCAAATAGGCTTCCGAGCAAGTAGGAACAGGAAGAACTGCTGGCTTCTTGATACTTTTGTTCTGTATCAGGCAGACTAGTAGAGAAAGGAAATCATTCAGCTCCACGCCTGTTTCCTGTGCTAATTCCACCACCAGGCTATATCCAGCAGGGATTCCTCCCTGCCAGAGCCCGAGGGTGCTGGGATGGGGGTCTCACCGTCTTCTTGCTTTTTTTAGCAGTTGTTCATCTCAGAGGTTGTGGTCTCTGGATTTGCCTGCAAGCATCACCTGGGAACTTGGAACAAATGCAGATTCCCAGTCTTACTGAATGAGAGCCTGAGCCCTGGGCCCAGCTAGCCATGTTGCAGCAAGTTTTCTTGGTTTTGGTTTAGCCTCTGATGGAGGCTCACATTCTGGACCACGGTCCTAGAGTTAAGTATTTCTTTCAGGAAGCCTTCTCTACATATCCGAGAGAGAAGCAAGAGAAAAGGGAGGAGAGATTTGTACAATATTTCAGTTTCTTTTATTTTTGGGGTTTGGGGACTACATACTCCTGGCTTATTGCTCTGGGATCACTCCTGGCAATGACTGGAAGACCGTCTGGGGGTGCTGGGATTTGAACTTGGGTCTGCCAGGAGCAGGACAAGCACCTTATTCACTGTATTTTCTGGCCACAGGAAAGTTTTTTTTCTTTTTTTTAAAGGTGATGAACATGTAGGTTTCATTTTTAAATGTTGACACCTAAAAATGAACCTATTTTGCCTCTTATGAGGTTTGGAGACGAATAGATGAATAAAATGGGGCTTGGGGGAATCAGAAAGTATAGTATGGGGAAGGAAGGAAAAGAAACCGATAGTGATTCTCTTTCTTCAAAGGTCTGGGTTCAAGAGTGCCTTTTTTTTTTTATCGATTTTGGGGAAGTGTTTTTTTTAAAGATTTCCTACTGAGATAAATTTGAGAAAAGAAACGGAAGTTGGGTGAAAGATTGTTATGCAGGGGTAATAACTGTTGTTTTGACTTTCCCCCCCTTCAAATAGCTGAAGGGAGGAGAGCAAAAACTATTATACTTTAACTTAGAGAACTTTTCTAATTTTGAAAAACCTTTCTAAGTTAGAGCCTTTCTAATTCAGTGAATGACGTTTCGAAGCATTCAGACTTTGATTTGCTCTGAAAAACAAAAATTAAATAAAATCTCCCTCAGAAATGAGGTTATGATGCAACTTCTTCCAGTAGCCTCATTACTTAGGAGCTGTGCAAATATCAAAAACTTGGAATAACACTCGTTACATTGATGTAAACTGAATAAACCAGATGGCTTACTACTGATCTTATCCAACCGGCAAACGCTAGTGATTTATCATCAAGCCTTGGATATGGGATTTTGACTTGGTAAGAACTAAATTTGTTGGGTAGATTTTTGAATTTATAAAAATTCCTTTCTGTTCTTAATTTACCCAACTTGAAATGGAGATGTAGAGCTTCAGTTCGCAGGATTGCCAATCTTTAGACATATTATAGATAAGTGTGGCAGTTTTGAATCAAACAGTAAGAGAGCAAAAGATGTACTGAGTTTTCTCTAGAAATCTTGTCTTAAGTAAATTTAAAGCTAAACATGAAAACAGAGATTTAGCTTTATTACAAAATAGCTTCTCCAAACTTTCAAAGCCAAATGGAGTTTTTTTTTCCCCCTCTCGTCCTATCATGCATGGTTGAAGTATGTAGCCCAGATGTAATCAAAATGAATGCATAATATATCACGTTATCAGTAGAAGTTGTTGACATAAAGGTAAAAATGCCGTTCTTGTTCCTCACAGCAAATTTGTCTTGCAGGGCTGGTCAGGAACATAGTAGCACTGTGATAGAAGGACAGAAAATAGAATTCAACCGTGCAGTCTGTTTCATGAACACAGAGCCTGAATGCTGAAAAGCGTTCTGCTCTGTAAACTATTTTTAATGTAGACTAGTCTCAGTGTGAGTTGCTTTAAAAAATCCCTATAAATATGCACTATCTGGGTGCTGTCTTTCTTCGAATTCCTTGTCATTCATCCAGCTTTTAAAACACTAGTTGGTTTTGTGGTTGAGAATCTAGAATACAAGAGGTCAAGTTTTTTTGAGTTGCCAGAAGAAATAGTATCTTTCTCTTCCCTACAGGGAAGCTGCAGACTGAGAAATAGTAGCCTTCCCTGCAGCTGTATCTGTGATGGATGGTGAGAAGGCATCTGTTTTTCCCCCGCTTTTTTTGAAATCAGTTAAGTGTATTCATTTTTTTATTAGTAATTTTTTATTTTATTGAATCACCATGAGATAGGGCATTACAAAGCTGTTCATGACTGGGTCATATAATGTTCATGCAATGTTCCAATACTCATCCCTCCACCAGTGTCATTTCCCAGCACCAATGTCTCCAGTTTCCCTCCCAACCCCTCACCCCCCACCCTCCTGTGGCAGGCATCTCTGTGTACTCTCTGTCTTTCTCTCTCATTTTAGGCATAGGAGGACTGGTCATTGGTTGGAAATTACTACAAGGGTGTGTGTGTGGGGGGGGGTGGGGTGGGGTGGAGGGTAGTTAAGATAGAGGATGGTCCATTATGGCAATGCTAGTTGGAAATGATCACTCTGGACAAGAACTGAGTGTTGAAAGCAGGCAAAAAGATGTACAGGATAACCTATCAGCATCTGTATTGTGAGAAGGCATCTTATTTGATACATTGTAGCTGCTAGAATTATTAGGAACGTTCCTTGTTTTCTTTTTACTGTGTGTGTGTGTGTGTGTGTGTGTGTGTGTGTGTGTGTGTGTGTGTTGGGGGGTAGGAGTGGGATTGGGGCTAGAAATATGACTTGGCCACAAGCAAATTTTGTCTTACCTTAAATTCATCTTTATTATACAAACTCAGCTTTCAACAGCTTGTGATATACCTAAACCATTTCATTTGTGAGAAATAGGGTCAGGAGAACATTTCACTAAAATTTTTTCATTTGCAAAAGTCAAAAGAATATAACAACCTTGGTGTGAGAAAGTTCCAAATGAGGCACGTTTCCATCTTTGCTATTAAGTTTTTCTCGATAGCTTGATTGAAATAGAATCACAGTCAATTCTCCCATTTCAAGTTTTAAGAGTTTAATAGTTCCCAGTCATTTTTAGTATATTCATAAGTGCCACTATTACTTATGAATATACTAAAAATTATGAATTTTCAGAACTTTTTCATCACCACAAAGAGAAGCCTCATTTTTTTGATATTAGCCTATGATTCTTCCATCTTCCCAGCCCTTAGTAGCCACTAATCTATTTTCTGTCTCAAGAATTTCCCAGTGTGGAATTTTATAGCAATGTAATAATATAGTCATGTATGATTGACTTTTTATTCTTTCTTTAACTTTATTTTATTATTTTTTTGGTTATTGTGGGGGGGGACTCAACTGGGGAGTTCCCAGAAACCCCTAGGATCCCCTCTAGGCAACTCTTTGGCCATCTGGGCCTGGGGTTCAACTTGAGGGCCTGAGGATATGGCACTGCTCAGTGTCCCAGGCTGTGATGATGGCCCCCACAGATGGTGTTGGGGTATCAGGTGGTGTCATGGACTGAACCGACAAGGCTTTTACCCCTGTATTACTTTTCTGGTCCATCTTCTACTTCCTTGAAGATCTATTCACATTCTAGCACATTTAGAACTTCATTCTTTTTAAGCTGGAAAAAATTGTAGCTGCTAGAATTATTAGGAGTCATTCCTTGTTTTCTTTTTTCTGTGTGTGTGTTTGTGTGTTTGTGTGTGTGTGTGTGTGTGTGTGTGTGTGTTGGGAGGGTAGGAGTGGGGTTGGGGCTAGAAATATGACTTGGTCACAGGTAAATTTTGTCTTAGCTTAAATTCATCTTTATTATACAAATCCATCTTCTACTTCCTTGAAGATTTATCCCACATTATAGCACACTTAGAACTTCATTCCTTTTTTTTTAAAATAACAATGGAATCTGCTACATTTTGTTTATTCATTCAGCTGTTAATGGGTATTTTGGTTGTTTCTCTTTTTTGGCTATTGTGAATAAAGCTGCTATGAATGTTCGCATAAGCTTTTATTTAAGCACCTATTTTCTCTTCTTTGGGCATATACTTAGTGGTCGAATGCCTTGGTCATATGAAAGTTTTATTTATTTATTTATTTATTTTGCTTTTTGGGTCACACCCAGCATTGCTCAGGGGTTACTCCTGGCTCTGCACTCAGGAATTACTCCTGGTGGTGCTTGGGGGACCATATGGGATGCCAGGGATTGAAGCCAGGTTGGCCGTGTGCAAGGCAAACGCCCTACCTGCTGTGCTATCACTCCGGCCCCCAAGGAAGTTTTATTTTTAATATTTTTTTTGTTGATCTTTTTTGGGCCACACCCAGCAGTGCTCAGGCCTTGTTCCTGACTCAGTGTTCAGGGATGCCTCCTGGTGATGCTCAGGGAAGCCATACATGGAACCAGGCATTGAACTGAGGCTGACTACATGCAAAGCAAGTACTGTAATCCCTGTACTCAGTCTTCAGTGGCAATTTTATTTTGCACTCCTTGGGTAACTGCCAAACTGTTTTCCACATTGGCTGAGCTATTGTGCACTCCAACATTGTATGAACATTCCATTTTCTCCACATCCGTACCAAAGTGAATTATTTTCCATTATTTTAATCAGAATCATCCTCATGGATATGAAGTGGTATTCTTACTGTGGCTTTTCTTTGCATTTTCCTGATGATGAGTGATGTTAAGTATCTTTTCATGTCCTCTTTGGCCATTTATATATCTTCTTGGGAAAAATGGTATGTTGTGTCTTGGGCTGTCCCCTGCCCCCCCCCCAGTGGTTTATTTGTCGCTGTTTTTAAGTTTTTAGTATTATTTATAGTTCTGGATGAAGGACCCCTTTTCAAAGAGGCAATTTTGCTATTAATTTTGAAGTGACAAAGGTGGACCCTGACTTTTACACAAACCTGTTAATGTTTTGTTCTCTAGATCATAGATGGATACCTTCTCCAGGACAAGAAATTCGTTTCTTATCTTAGCTGCCTTCACAGTGCTATGTATAATGTACCTGGGTAAGATACTCAAATCTAAATAAATACGTAATGATTAATGGCGAGAAGAACTTTCTGAAAGAATCATGGGGTGCTTGCTTTACAGTTAAGGAATTAAACACATGAATGTTAAAACACTTTGGTTGTTTGCATCTCTCATGTATGATAACTCATGATCATGCCTCATCTGTCATACCTTACCTATTTCACAGATGTCATAAAGGTTCCCCTGACTCATTTGAAGACATTTTAAATGGCTGATTGTAGTCCCATGGATGGATTTTGTTTTTCTATTTGCTCATTAGAACAAAGAGCTAAGCAGAGGTGTGTGTGTGTGTGTGTGGGGGGGGGGGTTAGGGGTTGGGGGTTTGGTACATTATGCTCCACATTCTATACACTCTGAAAGCAACCAAGGACATCTTGAGCATGCTCTTAAAATTGGAATTCACATGCAATTATGCAATTCCTTTCCCACTGGTGCTGTGGAACAATGTACAGGACATGTGGATATGAATAGCGTTTCTCTCCATTTCTCTCGTAAAATTGGTTATGATTTTTCAGGAAGGCTGTGGTTTCCCCCAAAATGCTGGTAATTTTAAGCAGGTTTTAAAAATATATCTTACCAAAATAAGGAGCTTTCAAATAGGTACAATTAGATGCTGTCTGGTGGAGCCTCTATTTGAATAATTTGTAACACTCATTACAAATTAGCCCGGGAGCCAGGGAGCTGCTTAGGGTCTGTTGCGCCTCGTGGCCTGTGCCAGGGTTTCTGCCAATTATCTCTGATTTCCCAAAGACAGCCCCCAGCTCATTTTTCTTGCTGCTTCCCGTCTTGGCTGCTGCTCTCGCCTCTGGGCTACCGGTTTAGAAAGCGAAAATTCCAGTGGTGATCTCCAAACTCCTCCAGTTCGTATTTCACGATCGTTCTGATAGTTGTGACACTCTACTGTGCATTGTGATCATTCCTCTGTATCTATTTATTTAGTTTTGCCTTTTGGGTTACATCCGGCGATGCACATGGGTTACCCCTGGCTCTGCACTCAGAAATTATTCCTGGCAGTGCTCAGGGGACCATATGGGATGCTGGGAATCGAACGTGGGTTGGCGGAGTGCAAGGCAAACGCCCTACCCGCTGTGCTATCGCTCCAGCCCTGATCATTCCTCTTTACAGGGAGGGAGCTGAGGGGTTACTCTCTGTTTCTGACTCCCCTCCTGGGTGCTCTGCACGGGCCTTGAGGTTACTCAGAGCTGATCTTACTTCAGTAGAGTTCCACATTCTGCTTGTTCTTTCCCCCCAACATTTATCTCCCTTTACTTATCCTGTGACCTCTCTTTTGTTATGGCCACGGGGATTGTAGACATGGTGCCGCGGTTGCACACATGCTCACCGGGGGTCACTCCTTTTCAGCGTTGGCTCAGTGTAACCTGGTTCTGAGCACCCGGAGACTGCATGTCGTGTTGTTTTCCTTGCATTCGGAGCAGTACTGGGAATTGAACTCTTGACCTCTCCTTTGCCAGACTTCTCTACCACAGAGCTAGTGGGGGTGGGGGGGCCCACATCCTGCTCAACTTGGTCTCTATTTTAAGTAGCGAATGCAGGGAGGGCTGCCAGGAAAGACGTGGGTCAGCTCATGCCTGCAGCCCGAGCCCATCTTACTTCTCTCACCACTGGAAGCAGAGGCTCCAAGCGAAGGTACAAAAACCGGTATGCCATTCAGTTCTGTAAACATTTTTTCTGGGTGTGGGTGTCATTATCTGCTCTGTACCTTTGGGAATCTAATCTTATATTTGCAGTCTTCTGCCTGTAATTAAGAATACGCAAGGTCAGTCCAGATTTGGTCTCCTAAAACCAAGTGTCAGCTTGTTTCTTGTCATTTTCCCGACACCCTGACCCAGCGGCTGTAGGAGTTGGTGGACAAGCAGCCCATTCCTCTCTGTAGATCAGTGGATTTCCATAGGTAGCAATTTGTGTTAAATTAGCTGGTACATTCCAAAGCCTGACTTTGAGTCTTGACGGAGAGGACAGCAGGGATAATGTGGTTTTTGAAATAGTTTCTGAGCAGATTTCCACCTAGAACTGCCAGAGGACAGACTTATACACTATAAGATTAAAGCTGTTTGCCTGAACCCTCCTCCCCATTGGACAAACTGAAATAACCCAAGTCCCAGCTTTGGTTGAGCGCATCCGCAGAGAGGTGATTTAAAGAACTCTCTGCATGGGACTGTATTGTTTCTCTGGAGGCGCCATGGATTTTCTTCCGGTTCCATAAGTCTCACTTTCACAGCCTGGATGAAGATAAAAATCAAAGTATTCTGAAATGTAAATGCTTTTGTCCAGTTTCTCAATGAATATTTGCCGGAGGCTTTTAGAAAGGTATATGCCATGTTACTGGGAAGCTTGTAGGTTTTTGAGCAAAGGGCTGGGTGTGACTATCGTGAATATTAACCCCTTAGTAGATGGGAAAGCATGGGCAGCTTCTGGAACTTTTCTCAATCTCAGATGTTTGGGTCCGCCTAGTGGATTCATAATTTCTGTTTCACAGGGTACTTCAAAGTCCCCCAGACCAGGCATTTGAACTCAACAAGTGTCCATTTGTTCACATATTTTTTACTTCTTTCTGACTTCCTTCTTTTTTTTTCCCCTGGCACCCATGTGCATGTCATGTACATATGCACACGTATGACACACACCAATGTACAGACTAATGGAATAGGCAGAATTACTCATGGCTTGGCGCCACTTAAAAGAACCAAGACAACTAAGAAATGGATCCCTGCATAAACGAGGGTTCCTGTGGGGTGCCTGTCAGCTGCGTATCAGCAAGAGCTCTTCAGCACTGACAAGCTTCAGCCGTTTGCTCTGTAAATTATATACACACAAACCTTCCTGCTTTTAATCCTCACTTCTACTTCCTGGGATCAGTCTCTAAAGAGCACTTTTTTTTTTGCACAGCTTCTTTCCTCTGTTTTGAATTTATCCACACTTTGATTTCTTCCCACAAAATAAAAATAGTGGAGCAGAGGGCGTCTGCTTTAGCTCATGCCCTGGGATCAGCAGCTGTTCCACAACTGGCACACGTCATGCCCTTGTCATGCAGCCTATCATATCACCAGGCAGACCC
Source organism: Sorex araneus (assembly GCF_027595985.1). Classification (NCBI taxonomy): domain Eukaryota; kingdom Metazoa; phylum Chordata; class Mammalia; order Eulipotyphla; family Soricidae; genus Sorex; species Sorex araneus. The sequence continues at coordinate 175,492,070 of NC_073305.1, forward strand.
AGTGGCTGCTAAAAGAATGTCTCCGGATTTTGGTGAAATGATAATACCCAGCTGTTTGGCTTCTTCCTGTTTTCTGGTACCCACTTCTCTATTGCCACTGGAAGTTCAGGGCAAGAGCCACTGTCACTGTCACTGTCATCCTGTTGCTCATCAATTTGCTTGAGCAGGTACCAGTAACATCTCCATTGTGATACTTGTTGTTACTGTTTTTGGCATATTGAATATGCCACGGGGAGCTTGCCAGGCTCTCTGAGAGGGGCAGAGGAAACTATACGGGATGTTGGGAATCATCCTGGGTTGGTTATGTAAAAGGTAAATGCCCTATCCACTGTACTATTGCTCTGGCTCAGATTACATGTTTTTTTGTTTGTTTGTTTTTTGCTCTTTGGGCCAAACCCAGCGTTGCTCAGGGGTTACTTCTGGCTCTGTACTCAGGAATTACTCCTGGCAGTGCTCAGGACCATATGGGGTACTGGACCATATGGGATGCAAGACAAGTGACCTACCCGTGGTTACTAACTAGATTTGATAACTTTTGAGTGTTCTTTTTTCTCTTAAAATCATCTGTTGAAGGAGAGGAACTATTTCATTATAGCAACCCAAAATATGGGACTAGTTTCCTTAGAGCCCAGTGTTTGTTTAAAGAGATTTCAGGAGTCACATGACTAAGGCAAGCCAAATATACAAAACATTTTTAGGCCACCATTGTTATAGCCTTAATTATAGTTTTTTGGGGGGGACTTAATTGAAATTGGCAGCACTTTCTCCTCACATCACTGATTTGTGGAGAGGTTGCAGAATGTCTCCAGGAAGGGGGAGAGAAGATGGGGAGAGACAGAATGGAGAGAAAGAAAGAAGGAAGGTACCACGAGAGAGGGAAGAACAGTAATGGAAGGGAAGGGAAAGGAAAGGAAGGAAAGGTAGAAAGGATAGGGGAGAGGATGGGGAAGGGGAAGGGAGAAAAAAGAAAAGAAAAAAAGGAAAGGAAAGGGAACTAGGTTTGGCTTTCGAGGATGGAGCCTGATGATGGGGGGAAGGAAAGGAAGTCATCTGAAGGAGGCTGCAGCTACACCGTTCTGTCACGACAGCTCCAGGGGCCAAGAGGGTTCTTGACTGTGTGGGCGCTGCTCTCGGCAGCCTCCCTTGATGCTGCCAGTTCTGCTCTCGGGAACATCATTGATCAGAGCGCGCCTATAGTCCTTCCAAGAGCGGAAGCTTGGCAGATGCCCTCAGCTTTCATCCCACCCACACCTAAGCGTCTAGTGCCTCAGTCGCAAACACAAAAGTCACCAAGGGCCAAGTGGGAAACGACACTCAAGGGACATCTTCCAAACAGTCGACTTCCCCGGCTGCGAAGTCAACAGACCCAGCTCGGGGAACAGATGTTGCTCTAGGAAAACAGGATCGATAGGCAGATATTGAAAACTTCCGCCCGGCAGTAAGAAAAAAGAGGAGCAGTCCATGAGTTGCGTGGGCCAAGAGTGTGAGCAGGCAGTTCCCCGCAGAGGAGCCCGCTGCCATGGGAACACAGAACATGATGGTTTCTGTCACCTGGGTCACAAACCACTGCACTACGTTGGCCTGGAGAACCCAGGATGCTCAGAGCTGGGCATTTCTGAGCTCCGGTGGGGAGTCTTTGGCTGCCAGGAGGGAATCTGTTCTAAGTTGGCTGCTGGGGAAAAGGCTGTTCTGAGTTGGCGTCTCTCCCCTTAGTGCTCTGCTGTAGGTTGGATGGCTAAGTGGAGGTCGGTGGCCTGTAGTGCCCCCTTTGGGCTCCTAAATTCATGAAACTGGCTTCATTTCCATGGGGTGAGCTGCCTGTTGAGACTAGAACCACAGCCGGCAGTCCACACACAGTGACTGCACCCCCCACTCTGTCCTGCGGTCCCCCTGTTCCCCTTCTTTTACCAGAAGGAACTGTCCAGAGGTAGCCTGGAAGCAGTTTTCTCAACATCCCAGAAAACGCTGGAGTTGAATCATCAGGTTGGGGGTTTCTCAGAAATGGGACTGCAGATTTCTCGTTACTTCATTCTGCCTTAGTGTCAAAACTCATCCAGCCCATGTGCCCCCAAAATGTGTGTAAAAATCACATACGGATTGAGATACTTGAGGAAGTTATTTTTGCCCTCGTGGAGGAGCCAGCAGAAAGTGAGGCTGGGCAGAAGGGAGTGAGGTGTAGGGGGAGGTGAGCACCCAGCCCAGGCTCGGGGCGCTGCTGCCGTGGCCTGCTGGCGGGGCCTGTATCCTTGCATTGCCTGGGAAGATTGAGCAAGGGGTTCTTAGGTGGAGCATTCCACCTGTCACAGACCTCAGGCCAGGTTAGTGTTCCTAACCCCAGCAGGGCCCTAGTCTTGTCGTTACTTTTGGATCATGACAGCATTTGTCTATGACCATGCTCTCAACTTATAGTTGAGTATTGTGGTGCTTTGGCCTGGCCCATTTCAATGCCAGGGTAGCTCACAGCTTGCTCTGGGTCCATTCCGTCCCTCATTGGGACCCTGCTTTTGGGGTGCTAGGAACTAAGGGCAACTGAGTCGAGAAAGCAGATGCCCAGGAGTAAATATTATTGGAGTGAATCAGCTCCCAAGTTACAAAGCATAATATTAACTGTCTTCCTGTGTCCATACAGAAAGGACATTGCTCTAAGGTAAACTAAGTTCCCTGAGGCAAGGCTGAAAGGGCAAACCCCACGTTATCCTACATTGCATCACTATGAAGCCCAGTTAAACTGATGGCAGTTTAAGCTTGTGGGGTCTCTGTGTGGGGGGCGGGCATCCAGAGAAACTGTACTCCAGGAATTGGGTAGAAGGATGGAGGTGAAAATGCACGACAGGATTCTGGAAAATTCCCTAAGAGTCATGGCCATAGGGTGCATTCTTTGTTTTGCTGTTGCTGATGACAGCCTCGAGGATGTACTATTTCCTGTGCTTGTGTCATCACCCCCGAGGACAAAAGGCTGGAGAGATGGTACAGGGATTAGATAGAGTGCTTACTGTGCCTGCTGCTGACTGGGTTCTATCATGGCGTGGTGCCACAGAGGGTCCCCAAAGCACCTCCAGGAGGGATTCTTAAGCACAGAACTAGGAGTATGTCCTGAGCACAGCCAGGTGTGGTCCAAAAACCAATCACTTGTATCATTTGTCATCCCGTTGATCTTTGATTTGCTAGAGCAGGTGCCAGTAACGTCTCCATTTGTCCCTGTCTCGTGCTAGTGTAGCCCAATGGTATCTGCTCGCTCCAGGAACAGGAAGAGCCTCAAACTGTTCATTCAGGGTTTTGATGAAGAAGTCTGACCATCTCGTTGGTGGGCGGCCACGCAGGACATCCACAGGACATCAAAAGGCCACGCGGTCTTTTGATGTCCTGTGGAATCCAGTCGGTAACAGCTTTAGTCCAGAGGTTATCTCTGAATCTCATTACGCGTCCGGCCCATCTGACTTTTTTTTTTTTTTTTGCTTTTTGGGTCACACCCGGCGATGCAAAGGGGTTACTCCTGGTTTGCACTCTCAGGAATTACTCCTGGAGGTGCTCAGGGGACCATATGGGATGCTGGGAATCGAAACCCGGTTGGCCCCATGCAAGGTAAACGCCCTATCCGCTGTGCTATCACTCCAGCCCCAGCCCATCTGATTTTTGATGCCTTAGCAAATGATCAGCATCCCTGATTCTGATACATCCGTGGCTTATTCGATATACCAAAAACAGTAACAGCAATGGGCCTCATCCAAAGACCAAAAAGAAAAAAAGAATTTCTGTCTTTGCGGCTTGACCAGCAGAGACCCCAGGTCTTCTTGAGTGTGAGGGGTGTGCTGCACAGTGAAAAGATTTTCAGAAATTAAAGGGCGAAAGAAAGAAGTACTGATGGTCAGCACCCCTGTATTCCCCACATTCCCTTTTTGCAGGCCCCTTACCCGGCCAACAGGTGTCTAGAATGACTGTCTCTCTTTCTCTCTTCCTCCCTTTCTCTCTTTCTTTCTCCTTAAGATACAATTATAAAGCTTTTGTGATCGGGTTTCAGTCATACAATGTTCCAACACCCATCTCTCTACCAGTGTACATTTCCCACTACCAATATCCCCCGTATCCCTCCTGCAACCCCCACCCCTCCAGCCTGCCTCTACGGCAGGCTTTTTCTTCTCTGTCTCTCTGTCTCTGTCTGTCTGTCTGTCTGTCTGTCTGTCTGTCTGTCTGTCTCTCTCTCTCTCTCTCTCTCTCTCTCTCTTTCTCTCTCTCTCTCTCCTTTTGGGGCATTATGGTTTGCAATACCAAGAGGCCATCATGTTGATCCTTTACCCACTTTCAGCACACATCTCCCATTGAGAGCGATCTCTCCAACCATCATTGTCATGATCCCTTCTCTATCCCAGCAGCTGCCCTCTCCCCTAACCTTGAGGCAGGCTTCTAATCGTGGGCCCTTCATCCTGGCCCTTGTTTTTACTGTCCTTGCGTATTCGTCTCATTAAAATGACCATTTCTTTTTTTTTTTAATTTTAAATTTAAAAAAATATTTTACATGAAATAGTTTCAAGCTTTCATGTTTGGGTTACAATCTCACAATGATCAAACACCCATCCCTCCACCTGTGTACATTCCCCACCACCAATATCCCGAATATACCCCCCCCTTTCCCACCCTCCCCCTGCCTCCATGGCAGACAATGTTCCCCATACTCTCTCTCTCTCTCTACTTTTAGGCATTATGGCTTGCAACACAGACACTGAGAGGTCATCATGTTTGGTCCATTATCTACTTTTGGCACGCATCTCCCATCCCGACTGGTTCCTCCAGCCATCATTTTCTTAGTGATCCCTTCTCTATTCCATCTGCCTTCTCCCCTTCGCTCATGAAGCAGGCTTCCGGCTATGGGGCAGTTCCCCTGGCCCTTGTATCTACTGTCCTTGGGTAAAATGACCATTTCTTGACAGTATTTTGTGCATGGGGTGCAGCTGGCTTGTGAGCTTTCCGGATGCACTGGGGTGGAACTTCAGTCAAGATTCTCGATCTCGCCTACTTTGTTCCTTGTGGCTGGGATCGAGAAAGGAGTTCTCTGCAGCTGGGTCTTGGAATGCCCCGCTTTACCACAGCACCACTGTTTCTGACCTCCACCCTGGCTTAAAGTGAGCGTGTGAGGTGCGTGTTGCTGGGCCTGCTCGCCAGTTTGATAGAATTTTCTAGAACATTCTTTGGTTCCTAGGTGGCATCATGTATTGCTGTTGCAAAACAGATCCCCTTGGGCCAGACTCTTCTGGTTATGATGTAGGAGTGATAGGAACTCTTTGTTCACTTCCGAGTGAGTCTTGCTTATGAGATTTACTTCTCATTGAAGTCTCACATCAGGGAGACTTAAAGGATCAGGGAACATGTGTTTTCCTATTGCTTTCATATGCCCACCCTCCTTCCCAGCGTGCTTGGCAGCCGTCCTTCCGTTCTGTCTCTCTTTCATCTTTCCAGGTCCATTCCTTCAGCAAGCGTTCATCGGGCTCCAGGGCTGTGCTGGGGGCGGTGGAAAATGGGGTTGCACTTTCCGGGGAGGGGCAGAAGAAGAAGGATTTGGGATAAATGCAAGGGGTGATGAGCCAGGTCCAGCATGAAACTGGAGGGGGAGCGGAGGAGAAGCAGGGATTTATTATGTCTCTTTGGGCGGAGGCTGATTATCTCTTGGGCTGATGCCAGTAAATCAGGGTTCTCAACTTTGGCCACATGATAGAATTCTCTGGAGAGCTCCAGAAAAATTTTGGTTTTTTTCAGTATTTTTTATTCAAAGGCCTGAGCAACTATGCTTGTTAAAAGCCCATGCCCTCTCCCCCAATAATGGGGCCAGAGAGATTGGTACAGTAGGTAGGGTGCTTGTCTTGCAAGCAGCCAATCCAAGTTTTATCTCTGGCACCACCCACATAGAGATCCCCAAGTCTGTAAGCAGTGATCCCTGAGCAGAAAGAGACAGAGAGAGAGAGAGAGAGAGAGAGAGAGAGAGAGAGAGAGAGACAGACAGACAGACAGAGACAGAGAGAGACAGATAGTGAGAGACAGAGAGAGACAGAGACTGAGAGAGAGAGAGAGAGAGAGAGAGAGAGAGAGAGAGAGAGAGAGAGAGAGAGGTGCCTGCCACAGAGGCGAGGCAAGGGGGAACATTGGTGGTGGGAAATGTACACTGGTGAAGGGCTGGAACATTTTGTAACTGACACCCAATCATGAACAACCTTGTAACTTTGTAACTGTGTATCTCACTGTGATTCAATAACAAAAAATTTAAAAAGAAAAGAGAAAGTCTTACAAGAGAGATCTTAAAAAAAAAAGGGCTGGGCAGTTTTCTGTTGCCTGTCTTAAAATAGTATCATTCAGGGAGAATGGGTCATCTTTGATTTGCCTGAGACTTAGAATCTTTTCCCTTTCAGTTCCTCAAGGGCTGGGAGAGAAACTGAAAGGGAAAAGATTCAACATGCAAAACATAAAAGACTGAACATGCATTGGATCACTTGGAAATTTCTTTTTGGGTTGGGCAGGGAACACACCTGGAGATGCTCAGGGCTCTTTGCTTACGGATAATTCTCGCAAGCTCAGGGGACCATATGGGATGCTGGGGATCAAACCTGGGTCGGCTGCGTGCCAAGCGGGCACTCTACCCATTTGTACTGTTGCTCTGGCCCCTCTTTTGGTGATCTGTTCATCAAATCCTGGGCCCAGGATCTGGCCCAAGATTCTGCATTTCCAGCAAGCCCAAGATGTTTCTAGTGCTGTAACATTTCCCAGAAGTCCTTAATACTGGTAAACAGACACCAGTCAGCATTTAGCCCTGCCCAAAATGATCTGTGCTACTTAACGTTTTATATATTCCTAATTGAATTTTCATTGACCAATTTGTTCAAATTTAAGAACATCAGATTTTCCTTAAGTGAGAATCACACTCTTGCACCATTCAAGTTTAAATGTCTGGTTTAAAATTTTTTTTTTTTAATTTTAAATTGAGCTCTACAGTCTACAGTTTTGAATGTAGACTCTTGGAAGATTGGTGACCAGATTTTGAGCTATTGTCAAGCTTGTTAATTGGCACAGGGAATAAAACAATTGGTCTCAGGTATGAAGTTATTTTTTTTCGGTCTTCATATGCTGTAAATTCTTGCACTGTTTTCAAAATTTGATGTTGAGATACAGTATCAGAATTCATTGCCAAATGTCCTTCATATCCAAATACTCTAGATAAAAATAATTTTTAATGTCCAGAACAATTAATTGAATGCAAATAGGGCCAGCAATTAAAATGACTTGTAGTGATGTGTTAGCAACACAGTTTTAAGGAGTGAAACCAGTAGGACAACTCACTGTAGAAAATTGGAGGACAGAGAGAAGCACAAAGGGAGAAATGGTACTAAGTTTTACTCACAACTGCTTCCATTTGGTGGCATCTTTCCTAGGTCTGGTTTGGACAGTGCCATTCCCGACCTTCACAGACTTTTCGGCAGCATCGGTTTGCATGGTGACAGTACTGCTGAATGCACAGAGGTGTTGTGAATAAGCCATTTTAACGTGATCTTAGTTCTTCATGATTCTACACGAAGCACCTTATTAAATTTTTGCACACTCTCCCTGGGAGGCACTCTTAGTCTTGGAATGGCTGGGTTGAACTGTGTATCTGTTTAGAAATGCCTCTAGTCTAGATAGTTTTGGTGTATCTCACCAACAGTCTCTAACCTTCATTGTTCTTATTTGAGTATTAGTGAAACCGAACAATTTGACTATGAGACTGTCATTTTTTTTTCTTTTTTGGGTCACACCTGACAATGCCTAGGAGTTACTCCTGGCTGTCTACACTCAGGAACCACTCCTGGCAGTGTTCAGTGGACCATGTGGGATGCCAGCAGTTGTACCCGGAGTTGGCTGTGTGCAAGGCAAATGCCCTTCCTGTTTGATTAACACTCAGCCCCCAAGAAATTACTTTCAAATCCCTCCCCCCATAAATGTATTCTTTCTTCTATCACTTGTAAGAGTTCTTTAGAGATAAAAGTTATTAACCCATATTTGCAAGTAATGACTTCCTAGTTTATCGTTATCCCTTTAGTTTTTCAAATGACTCTTTTATTTCTCCTGTGACCAATGAACTTTTTTCCATTTGTTTTTCTCTTTTTCCTTTTAAGCTCAGAAAGGCCTTATATCCTGATATCAACTTCATATTCTCTGTATTTTCTTTTAGTTCTATTGTTAGACTCTCTCATTTTCTTTTTAAATCCTTTTTTTGGCATTTATTTGGGTGGAAATGAACTCAATGGTTTTGCAAGTCTAGCTGGAGACAAAGCATTCATATTTGTAGACTTGCTTTAATAGTAATGTCATTTTTCAGACGTCGACAAGAATTGATTTGAGCTTGACTCTTTTGTTTTCTTTCCCTTTTCCATTTTTATTAAGGCACCAGGATTGACAATGCCGTTAATGATTTTCATGCATTTCAGCATTTCAACACTACACCTACCACCAAGATACTTGCTTCCCTCCAGTATAATTTCAAGGTCTCCATCTATCCACTCAGACCTCCTCCCTTGGTAAACTCGGTTCTGTAGACTAGATTTCAGGTTCTGCTGCCTTTGGCCATTTGTTATTCCGTTACTGTGTGTCTTTAGATCCCACCTATGAGAGAGAGAGAGAGAGAGAGAGAGAGAGAGAGAGAGAGAGAGAGAAGAGAGAGAGAGAGATTGTTCTGTAAATGTCCCTCTCCTTCTTGGCTGACTTCATCAGCCTGGTGTCCTCTAGTTCTATCCACAGAGAGCTAAATGGCATAATTTCATCTTTCCTGATAGCTGAGTAGTATTTGGCTGTGAATATATCCCACAGTTTCTTTATCCAGTCAACTGTTCTCGGACACTTGGGTTGTTTGCAGATCTTTGCACTGGTGAATAGTGCTGGAGTGAACATAGGTGCACAAATATCTTTTTGAAATAAGGTATTTGTTTTGGTTTTGGGTCCTTGGGTTAGATGCCAAGAAGTGGAGTTGTGGGTCATATAGAACCTCAGTTATTAGTTTAGTTTTTTTTTTTTTTGAGAAGTGTCTGTATTGTTTACCGAAGCAGCTAAACCAGTTAACATTCCCACCACTGAAGCAGGAGGGGATCCTTCTTACATCCCCACCAGCCCTGGTTATTTTTGGTTCTTTTAAGATGGTGATTGGTTGTCTTCTTCCCAAGGCTGATTTTTCTTTTTAACATTTACAATTAGAAAAAAAAATCCCAATGTGAAACATGAACATTTAAGGAACAGCCATGTGATCTAGCTTCTTTTCAGGAAATTTCTTTCTTTTTTTTTCTTTTTTTCTTTTTCTTTTTCCTGTGAATCTGAAGACAGAGTGTGACAGAGCATCTGGGTTTCAAATGAGAGCTTTTCTGGCTGAGCCCTGACACTGGGGCTGTGTAGCTGTGTCACCTTGGGAAATTCACTTCACCTCTCAAAGTCTATACTGTAACTTGATAGGAACTCTCTCTGTTCTAGAACAAGAGCCCTAAATTATCAAGAGAAAGCTATCTGCTGTCTGGTTCTGTGCAGCTGGGATACTGTGAGTGTTTGCATTCATAGTATTGCTAATACTTATCTTCATTTCCATTACATAGGAAGAAGCAGGTGGCAACACCACAGGAGGGGCCAGAGGGGTGTTAGTTACTCTGTGTGTGTGTGTGTGTGTGTGTGTGTGTGTGTGTGTGTGTATTTGTGGTGGTGGGAAGGTGGGAATCTTCAAATACCTCATCAAATTCTCTGAGCATTCATAACAGTGATTATTTATTGTATATGTTCCTGCCCTTTCTTTCATTCACAATTTTATGGGTTTTTTTTTTAGTGGAAGAGCAGCTCTGAAAAAAAAATGTAAATTCCATTTTAGTTCCTAGATATTTTTTATTCTTTCCTTATTCTACAAAAAGACTAAGGACTTTGTTCTTGGTGTGTCCATACTGAGACCTCTGACTGCTTCATTTTTACTTGCCAAAAATAATTTGGAGCTTAAAAGTAAAACAACATTTATACTGTGGTCATTTTTGGTTTGTTTTTCATAATTGAATATGCTTTAGTAGAAATATTTTCAAAAAGAGCTGCTCATTTTGTCTCGGGTACAGTTGTATAAGTTCCTCATTCCCATGCATCTGTATTTAGATTTACCTATAATGTCTCTGGGATCACAGACAGTGAAAGCATGCAAGAGCTTCCTGGCAGAGGTGACACTTGGGCTGGGTATTGAATTTAAATATCTGGCTTGTTCTGTTGATATGTGGGGAGAGAAAACGGCAGTTGCAAAGGCTAACTAGTGGGCAACATTGGGCTTTTTGGGGGACTCTGAGCAGTAAAATCTGTGGATGGCTGGTGAAAGATTGTGGTAGGGGACTGGGAAGGGGGCTGCTGAAAGGGAGGCTTCTTTTTAAAAATTATTTATTTATTTGCTTTTTCCGAAAGGGAGTCTTCTAAGAGTAGATTGTAAAGGAACTTCTGTGTCATTTATGTAACCCGCAAACAATGGGAAAACCAGAACATTTTTAGACCAAGTGGGAAGGCAGATTTGTAATTCGTGATAATTCTGTAAGCAGAAAGTCATGCAAGAGCCTAAGCAGGTGTCTGGACTTGTTTTTGCATTTAAATCACACCAGAACATTTGTAAAGTTCTTGCACATCTGCTAACACACTTGCTTTTTTCACCCTCCCTCGCTAGTGATGGGGATTAAGCTCCCTTACAGATAAGGACTCTTGGGCCGAGTCCCCAAGAGATGGGACTTCCTTCCTTCCTTCCTTCCTTCCTTCCTTCCTTCCTTCCTTCCTTCCTTCCTTCCTTCCTTCCTTCCTTCCTTGCTTCCTTCACTCCTTCCTCCTTCCTCCCTCCTTTTCTTCCTTCCTTGCTTCCTTCACTCCTTCCTTCCTCCCTCCCTTCCTCCCTCCCTCCCTCCCTTCCTTCCTTCCTTCCTTCCTTCCTTCCTTCCTTCCTTCCTTCCTTCCTTCCTTCCTTCCTTCCTTCCATCCTTCCTCCCTCCTTCCTCCCTCCTTTTCTTCCTTCCTTGCTTCCTTCACTCCTTCCTTCCTCCCTCCCTCCCTTCCTTCCTTCCTTCCTTCCTTCCTTTCTTCCTTCCTTCCTTCCTTCCTTCCTTCCTTCCTTCCTTCCTTCCTTCCTTCCTTCCTTCCTTCCTTCCTTCCTTCCTTCCTTCCTTCCTTCCTTCCTTCCTTCTTTCCCTTTTTGTCCTTCCTCCTCTTCCTCCCTCCCATGGATTTCTTTCTTCCCTCCTTCCCTCCTTCTCCCTCCCTTCCTTTCTTCTCCCTTCTGTTCCTTTTCCCACTGTCACTGTATTGAGTGTAGTTGCACATCAGTCTGGTCACAGTTGCTTGTGATGCTAACACAGTGCTTCACAGAGCTTGTACTCTTTAGCTGGGTGCTCACACACCTTCTGGCTGCAGTGACCTACAGCAGGGGCACTGGATTCACATGCAGGCTTGTGGGATGGAGCTGGGGAACCTGCTCTCTGCCTCACTGGCCCCAGGCTTGCAGTGTGCCTTTGCCTAGCCCCAGGATAATGTTTTCCTTTTTAGCGCATGGTAATATGGAGGCATATTTCAACCCAAACACTGAAGTGTTTTTCTAACGTTTAACAAGAACATTCAAAGTACTTTTAATCTTGATAAAGAAAGTTGACGGGAAAACCAACTTAACTCTTATCTTGCGGGTATTTATTTAGTGTAATAGAGTCCTCTTGCCTTGCCTCCTAGCTGACATGTTCCTGTTATGATAGTATTCTACAAGGTGATGGTTTATTTTCTCTGATTAGCTAAAACGGGAAGAAAAATACCCCCAGTGTCTTTATTAGACTAGGATATAAGCTATCTTGAGATTATGATTCATTTATTGTAGGAGCTTTGATCATGGCAATTTCATCATAAATTAAGTTGGCGTTTAGGCTGTAATTTCGAAGTATGGCAGGTTTATTTTCTCCGTAGCTTTATTGATGATTCTTTAAAAGTGACTCCACTTATGTCTTAAGTCCCGGATGCTGGAGCGGGTGGGAGGAGGGCGTTCCCCGTTCCCTCCGAGCATTTTTATCTCTCCCTGCTCCTGGTGAGTGCGATCTGGCCGATCTGAGCTGCCACCTGCTCTGGGAGGCTGAAAAATAGGCTAATCATTTTTGCTGTGTGTGTGTGTGTGTAAGTAAAACCAGAGATGTTTTCTTTCTTTTTTTCTTTTTTGAGTGGGGTGGGGGAGGGGCGGGGGGGAATTGGGGCCACACCTGCTGATGCTCTAGGCATCCTCCTGGCTCCATCCTCAGGGATCACTCCTGGCAGCATCTGGAGGGCCGTATACAGTGCCAAGGGCTAAACCCAGGTCAACCAACTGTATTCTTGTTCTCCCCTGTACTATCTTTCCGGCCCAGAAATGGTTTTTATTTTATTTTTTATTATTAATATTTGGGGTGGGAGGGTTCTCCCCTTGCCCGAGTGGTGCTTAGGAGACTCGGTGGCCGTGTAGGTGTGGCAGTTCTCAGGCCCGGCAGTGCTGGGGATTACAAACGCTACCCCGGGCTATGTTGGGGCTTCCAGGCCCGTGCCTGGCACTGCTGGAGATCAAACCCGGTCAGCATTCTGCCAGGCAAAGGTCCCAAGTCCCGGACAGTGTCTCTCTCCAGCCCTAGAAATGGTTTTTCTTTGTCTTTGATTTTGTTCAAACAACAGTTCGAGGTGCCAGGTCTAGGTTACACAGAAGAAATGTGGGTGGGGACAAGGGTGGGAGGTGTGGAAGTCATCCAGGAAAGGAGCGTTTGGCTTTCACGCCGTCTGTTTAGAAAGAGGAGAGGGGGACGAGTCTCTGGATATGCCAGACCTCCATGGGCCTGTCCAGACTTGCCCTGGCCTGAGCGCTGAGTGGCCAAAGATGTTTATTAAGGCAATTATAACAGTGTCTGGAGGGAGAGAATTTTGTAGCCATACATTAAAGAGAGGCGTGCATGTATGCGCATGCGTGCATGCCTCTTTCTGTGTGTGTGTGTGTGTGTGTGTGTGTGTGTGTGTGTGTGTGTGTGTGTGTAATTTTCTGGAGGCTGAGGGAATGAAATGTCTCAAGCCCTCATTATCTAGCATCAGTAGCATACCGTTCACTGGGAAAGGGTCACTCATCTTTTCCTAACTTCAAATTATAGGGTACATTTCACTGTATCACTGTCATCCCGTTGTTCATCGGTTTACTTGAGTGGGTGCCAGTAACGTCTCCATTCGTCCCAGCCCTAAGACTTTAGCAGCCTCTCCTTACTCGTCTTTCCCAACGATTGCAGGCTCTTTCAGGGTCAGGGGAATGAGACCTGTTATTGTTACTGTTTTTGGCATATCGAATACGCCATGGGGAGCTTGCCAGGCTCTGCCATAAAGATAGTCTCTTTAACAAATAATAATGGGAAAACTGGATAACCACATTTAAAAATTAAAATTAAAATGGCCTCCCAGCTCGTGCTGGGGGTGGGGGCCTCTCCCAAGGCGCTCTCCTTACTCCTGCCTCGGCCACCCACAGAGGTGCTCTCTGCCGTCCATCCCAAACTGTCCCTCTGCCCAGCATACCTGTTGCCTGCAGGCCATCACCACAGCACAAAGCTTCTGATCAGGGCACCCCTAGGGTTGCCCAAGCCTCAGTTGGCTGTCCAGCCCAGTGCCGACAAAGTGACCTTGACCTTGCAGGGGCTAAGTAATTCTGCTTCCCTTAATTTTTCCTCCCCTTTTTAAAAATTAGGTTTTGGGGCCACTTCCGGTGATGTTCAGGGCTCTGCACTGAGGAATTATTCCTGGCGGTGCTTGGGGGGACCCTGTGGGATGCTGGGAATCAAACCCAGGTTGGCTGCATGCAAGGCAAACACTGTGCTCCAGCCTGATTGCCCCCCCCTCCTCCCTTAATTTTGGTTCTGGGTCCAGCCCTGGTAATGTCCAAGACTGAACACTTAGCAGATCTTTATCTGAGTATTATCAGATAATCACCATGGAGAGAATCTTCACAGTGCTTCCTTTCTACCCAGAAAAAGAGACTTCTTCATCGGCACTGCCTTTACTTCCAGAAGTGCCAAGCACAGTCTGAAACCCAGCCTTAGCTGACTGTTGCAGTTCTGGTGTCTGGCTGTGTGTAGGAGAGATGGTACCATGGGCATGGAGCCGGGGCTCTAGCTGCTTCTCGTCAGCCTTTCTCTGGGCAGGCGCCCAGTGCCAGCGGCTGAGGGCTGGCTTAGGGCTGAGGTGGTGAGGGAGGAGTGGAGCCGGCTGTATGGCTGTGTGACACCAGGGGACGGGGAAACAGTGATTTGCGTCATCACCTTCTCTTGCTGAGCAGAACGCCTGAGAGCAGCGGGGCAGAGGTCCCCTGGCCTCGGATGGCCAGGACTCTCAGAATTACACCTGGCTGGACTCTCAGAGTTATATTTCGTTGGATTCTCAGAGTGATACCTGCTTGGCAAGGTCTGGCTGTGGCAGTAGAGGTCTGGACGGAGAGTTTTCAGTTACTCTGAATGCTGTACCAACCAATCTAAAAGGCTTTTAAAAAAACATGACATATTTCCAATGGTCAGTGAGGAACTGAGGGCTGGAGAGAGATAGTACAACGGATAAAGTGCTTCCCTCGCATATGACCCAACAACAATTTCTGGCACCACATATAGTGCCCCATAGATCACTTCCTGGAGTGATTCTTGAGTGTAGAGCCAGGAGTGAGCCCTCAGCATTGCTGGGAATGGGCCCCAAGTAAGCAAAAAAAAAAAAAAAAAAAACCAAAAAACCACCACCACAAACAAGGAAATAAAATTCATTTTACTGACCGTTCTTCTACAATGTTAAGCATTATTATTAATTTTTATTGCTGAAGACCCCCTTTTCTAGTTCGTCAAAGTTTGCTACTATAGCCATGTTTAGGCACTCCTAGCATACATCATCTCCCCAAAATGTATGAGGAAATTTGAAAATAATCACAAACATAAGGGATTTCATTTATAAGTTATAATTACATACACTTTGGGCTTACATTTCTTTCCAGATCTTTTAATTTTATCCATATATATAATTAGAAAATGGCTAATGTTTCATGTTTGTAATATGATGACATGGATATTAAGATAATTTCCTTACACACAGATACACATTCATTTTTTTCAGTGCGCTAGAACAGGTAAGTTTCCAAATCTTTTCTACGGGGTAATATTTTGTTAAAATATGTTTATAAACTATCCACAATTTCTTATTTTTACTTTTTTTAAAAGACAGTGTCATGGCCAGATGTATTTTGTAATACATGCTAATGTAGGGGTCTCTGATGCACAGTTTCACATCCCTTTGAGTACTGTGAATATCATGACTTCTCTTATTCAGTACTCCAGTGCAATGTATTAGATTAGGGACAGATTCTCAGGTCAATATAATAAAATAAAAAAATCCAGAGACAGATCCTCAGGTATATAAAGAACTAATCTTTGATAAAGGAGCAAAAAAAAAAAAATGAAGTGGATGAAGTGGAGCAAGGAAAGCCTCCTCAAGTGATATTGGGAAAACTGGTCAGCCACATACAAATAAATGAACTCATACCCCTCTCTAACACTTTGCACAGTCAATTCAAAATGGATTGAAGACTTTAATATCATACTTTAATTCATTAGTTGCATTGAGGAAAATATAGCCAGAACTCTCTGTGACACTGAAGCTCCAGGAATCTTTTAAGTAATCAATGCCGCTGGCCAAACAAACAGAAACAAAAATAAACTGATGAGAATAATTAAATTAAGGAGTATCTGCACCTCAAGAAGCACAGTAGAAATGACATCTGTACCTTTATGTTCATTGCAGCACTGTTCACAATAGCCAAAATCTGGAAACAATCCAAGTGCCCTAGAATAGATGACCGTTTAAGAAACTTTGGCACTTCTACACAGTGGAATACTATGCAGCTGTTAGGAGAGATGAAGTCATGAAATTTGCTTATAAGTGGATAGGCATGGAGAGTATCATGCTAAGTGAAGTGAGTCAGAAAGAGAGGGACAGACATAGAAGGACTGCACTTGTTTGTGGAGTATAGGATAACATCATATGAGGCTGACACCCAAGGACAGTAGATACAAGGGCCAAAAGGATTGATCCATAGCTGGAAACCTGCTTCATGAGCATAGGGGAGAAGGCAGATGGAATAGAGAAGGGATCACTAAGAAAATGATGGCTGGAGGAACCAGTCGGGATGGGAGATGCATGCCGAAAGTAGATAATGGACCAAACATGATGACTTCTCAGTGTCTGTGTTGCAAGCTATAATAAAGTAGAGAGAGAGTATGGGGAATATTGTCTGCCATGGAGGCAGGGGGAGGGTGGGAAAGGGGGGTATACTGGGGATATTGGTGGTGGGGGAATGTGCACTGGTGGATGGATGGGTGTTTGTGTGATTGTAACCCAAACATGAAATCTTGTAACTATCTCATGGTGATTCAATAAAATTAAAAAGAAAAAGAAATATCTGCACCTCAATGGAAGTATTGAGCAAAATAAAAAGAATGTGAGAAAACATTTGCTCCACTCATCTGATAAAAGGTTAATTTCCAAAAATATGTAAAGCACTGGTAGAACTATTCAAAAAAATGAGGGGAAGAGATGAACAGAAATTTCCTCAAAGAAGACATACACATGTCCAAAGGCATGTAAAAAAACTACTTTGCATCACTAATCATCAGGGAAATAGGGAAATGCAAACCGAAACAATGAGATACCATCTCACACCACGGAGACTGGCACACTTTACAGAGAACAAGAACGAGTGTTGGCGTGAATGCAGGGAAAAAGGGACCCATATTCATTGTTGGTGATAATATCGGCTAATGTAGCCTTCTGGAAAATAATTTGGGCATTCCTAAAAAAAACTAGAAATTGTGCTTTTTTTTTTTTTTGATTTTTGCGTCATGCCTGGCAATGCAAAAGGATTACTCCTGGCTCTGCACTCAGTAATTACACCTGATGGTGCTCAGGGGACCATATGGGATGCTGGAAATTGAACCCAGGTCTGCCATGCAAGACAAACTCCCTCCCCGCTGTGCTATTGCTCCAGCCCCAACATGGGATCTCATTGACCTTATAATGCATTCATGTATTTCTTTATTTGAACATATATTAAACCCTAGCTCTATGCCATATGGCTTCAAGGGGCTTTTAGTCTAGTGGGGGAAAATTTAATCTTAATTGATTGCCTACTCTTGGCTCAGTCATTGTCATTTATTTGATCTTTATGGAACTTTGTGAATTATTAACACCCCATTTAACTGAAAGATGGCAGGCTGAGGCTGGGTAAGTGGGTCAGTGAAGAGGCAGGATTTGAACTTGGGTTATTTTACTCTAGACCTCTCACTGTCCCATTACCGATTTTTGTCATTGATCACAATTTCAACTTGATCAGAAGAGAATCCCCAACATGGCGGCCAAGGCATCACATGATCTCCTACCTCCCAGGCATTACTGGGTGTAGCTCTCGGGAATTCCTGATCATTGTCAGGGCATAGGGGTGGCCCCTATGATCCCTGCTGCCACAGGGTCTGAACAACATCAATTCTCAGATCCTCACACATTGAACTACCAACCCTGTTGTTTGAGAATCACTGCACGGGCCCACAGTCCCTCTGAACATCTTTTGGGTGGTGCTCAATGGGTGTAGGGGCCAAGTGAAAGATAACTACTTGAGGATGTTACAGTAAATTATCTGTACTAGATAAAATAGCAGCTTTTAGAAATAATAATAAATTATTTATACCAGATAAAATAACACCCTGGATAATAAAACCTCTATTTTTAGTTTTATTGACAAATAATCAACAGCACTGTATAAAATTATGGTGCAAGGTGGGATTACATTCACAAAAATTGTGAAATGATTGCTAGGTTTAATTGACCTTCATCTTTTCACATTGATAGGATAAAAAGAGAAGAAAGAGGAAAAGAGGAAAAATAATTCCCCCTTTGTGATAAGAGAAACTCTTAGGATTTGCTCTGTTGGGTGAGTGAAGAAGCTGGCACCCCCCAGCTGTGCTCAGGGGCTCCTTTTGGTTCTGTGCCTCAGAGGACCCTGTGTGGTGCTGGGGATCAAACCAGGGCATGCCAAGAGCAAGGCAAGTATCTTGACCCTTGGGCTGTCTCTCCACTCCAGGATTAACCCTCTATTTAAAAAAAAATTATTTTTATAAAGTTGTTCACAATAATGAATTACGTTTGAATTTCAATACCAGTCCCACCACCATTACACCTTCCCCCCACCATTATTTTGAATTTTCCCATCACCATTCAAGCCTGCTGAACAGGCAGATGCTAGCTAGATAATTTATTTTGTATTGCTTGATATGAATAGCATGAGATATTGCGAGGCCGCAAATGTGGCTGTGTGCTCCTGGAATTTTAAAATTTTAGATAATTAGAGTCTGGAGAAATCTCTGCAACGAGTTGCTCAGTTCCGAGATTCTTTTGTGAGTCTCTGGATCATGGCCATTGATGCGTTTAAATAGCAGCCAGAGGCAGTTTGTGGCCGTGACATCCAGGGTCCCATAGGGGCTGGGAGATGGGAAGGGCCAGCCCATCCCCTATCCCTTGATGCCTGAAATTTGCAGTCACTGGTCCCAAGTACCTGGACTTTCATTGGGTTCTGGAAGTTCACGGCTGCCAGGATTCCTAGGGGGCAGGTGGAATCGGCCTGGTGCAAGGTCCAGAGGCATATCCTTAGTGAGCTGCTAGGTTCCGAGATTCTTTTGTGAGTCAGGATTAACCCTCTTAAACAACTTTGTTTTGCATCAGACATTGATGTTAGCTTTAGTCATGTTGTATATTGGAAGACATATATATTTGCTTTTCTTTTTGAACTCTAAGCTAGTCCCTTCTGCTATTTTTTTTCTGCATTTTATAAAGTGCCTTTAAGAGACTTATCCCTGCTTCTTCTGGTTAAACTAGCAGGACATATTTATTGCATCTCAAAGAAACAAAAAGGATAGATCTAATCAGGTGCTCCTCTGGACAAGAACACTGACTTTGGACCTCCCCCATGCCCCCCAGAGCACTTTCTGAATCTCATTCAGGCATTTAGAAAATTCTATTAAAAAAAATGTTTTTCTTTAAACCAACATGACCATTAACTTACATTTTTCAATGTTCAATTTTCTTTACAGCAAGAGTGTTTGTGGTGGATTTTTGAGGGTGGGACCATGGCCAGTGATGTAACAGAATCTCAGGCACTTGGAAATAGAGTCGTTTTATTGTGACTACCAGTTTTGTGCAGAATCAGCTCGTTCTTCTCTGCACGTGGAGAGTTTGAAAGAGAAAATTAAAGTTTAGTAAGACACAGTACTTGGATTTCAGCATCTTGGAAAGAGTTGTAAAGAGACAACAGTTTCAATAGAAAGTGATGTAAGACCGTTTTCTGAAGTGTCTGCTATTTGGAACTGCAGTTCTGGGCCACAGTGTTTTCTAGGGAGAGAGGGGCTGTTTTTTTTTTTTTAAATTTTTTAAATTATTTGAAAATTACTTTATTGGATTAGAGTTTAGGTGACATGGTTTCAATAGTACTGACATTTGTGGTTTCGATGTCTTAAGTCTCTGCACCTTTATCACCACCCAAGTGTCCCAAGACCCTCCACTACAGACCCTCTGTCACCACAGGTCCTGTCTGATTTTCTTGCATCACGTGATGAGAGGAAAGAATTTGTATCTTTCATTGATTTTATCCTCTTTTTTAATTTTTTATTAATTTTGGTTTCGTTTTTGGGTCACACCTGACTCAGGGCTTACTCCTAGCCCTGTGCTCAGAGATCACTCCTGGCAGGCTCAGGGGACTCTTTGGGATGCCCGGGATTGAACCTGGGTCTCCTGCATGCAAGGCAAGTACCTTCCCCACTGTATTATTGCCTGAGCCCCTTCTTTTTCTTTTTAAAAATCAGTGTGTTGGAAATCTCTCTGAGACACTTGGCGTCTCTTGCCTTGTCATCTTCATGGTTTATTTCAGTGACGGCGGGCACAGCCAGCTCAGGCCTGGCCCCCGGCTCTGCGGTCTGTGGGTTCTGTTCACCTGTGGCGATGTGGGTGGGGTGGGTGGGGGCACTGCCTGTTTTGCTTCCTGAACTCTCTGGTGACCTGCTTTGTAGTTCTGCTCATTTTCTCTTCTCAAGGGCGCTTTTCCCGGGGTCTCAGGCCCTCACATTGGGTGTCTTTTGATTAGATGTTGATGAGGCCAAAGTCGTCGCAGCCCACCTGCTGTTACTCAAGGGGAGGCTGCTTCCTGTCCACAGGGTTTCACCTAAATTCAGAGTTTCAGAGGACCTCTGGGCACCTCAGCTGACAGTGGCCTCTCTCTCCCTGCCTTCTCTAAGTGAATTCAGACAGAAAATCACAGAGTTCCTCAGAGCTGTTGGTACAGCAAGGCAAATTAGCTCTGGGCAGGGTGGGTGTTTCCTCAGGGAGATAGAATCTGGTGTTGGCGGTCATGTGATCCTCCTTTTGCCTCACACAGCCTGTCTCCCTCGGCAGTGCTTATTAAGGACTGTCTCAGTGAGACGCTTTGGTGAGCCTTAACTCCCAGACAGTTAGCCCATAACTTATTTCGTCTTCTGGCTCCTATTTTCATTTTTTCTTTTGGCTTTTGGGGTCACACCGGCAATGCTCAGGGGTTACTCCTGGCTGTGCACTCAGGAATCACTCCTGAGTGGGGAGCATATGGGATGCCGGGGGTTGAACACCGGTGAGCCACGTGCAAGGCAAATGCCCTCCTGCCCCATGGCTCCTCTTTTCTACTGCGTTTGAGATGGGTGAGTCTGATGGAGAACTGAAAAAGATGAATGTACCAAAATCGACTGAATGATGAGCTTTTAGTCTTGATGAGGTCAAGCCATACAGGAAGCCGAATAGCACCAGCAAAGCTTTTTTATTTTCTACCATCGGAGAGTGTGAATATTATTAATCAGCTGCCTTAGATGAAAATATCAAAAATAAGTGAAAAAAAGTCCTCCTGAAATTAAACTTGAATGTCCCATGTAGAGAGATTACTGGTGAGCTGATGAGAGCCTCTGGGCCTCCAACATGGTCCCCTCCCCAGAAGGATCCCAAGGACCCTGGTTCCTCATTTTATTTTTATTTTTCAAGGAACTAAAGTGGGGTTGTTTGCTTTGTTACTTTCCCGCTCAATTTCAGAAGCAAGGTATTACCCACCAGAGATGCTTCCTGTCTGATGTTCTTGTATTGGCTTTATGGAATGAAAGGATTTAAATCCTGCAGCTCCCAGAGCTGCTCCTCTATGGGAAATGGAATAAGGGAGACTCCATGGGATTAACTCATTATACAAGGGGCGTGGCTTGGTGTGGCCCCGCCCCTACTGTCCTTTTCCTAGGTTTCTCAAGGCCACCTGTACAGGGCTGGGCAGGGCCGCCGAGACTGTCCAGGTCAAGCTCCCATATCTGGGCTCTGAACTTTCCAAGTAGCCAGGGGGACCTGGATGCGGAACCAAAGCAGGCAGCACTGACATTGTTGGTGACTCTGACGCTAGAATTTGGTGCCTTTCAGTTCTTCCGAGAGGCTGAAAGCAGGAAATGTGGTTGGGGTTGACTGGGAGAGGCCAGGAGTGCAAGCTCTGGGCCTGTCGGGTTGGCCAAAGCTTGTTCACTCCATCCTATCTCAAATGTGTGGAACTACTCCCTCCCTCCCCTGCCCTTCTTGCTGTTCTTGCTGCCCGGGGCAGGGAACACACAGCCCCAGATCCTCTTTCCTCTTCTCGAAGGCCCTTCCCAGCCCCCAGACAGCAGTCCACAGCCGGGACGCTCTTCCCCAGCTGGGCTGTCTATGTGAGGCTTCTTTCTTTTTTCTGCTGAATGACTAAGCTTTCGCTTTTCCCAAGAATGTTCTTTGTGGAGCACTGCCCCCACTAAGCCAGAAAATGCTACCTTACACCTCTTGGAAAGTCCCCATTATTTCAGAAATGTCACTGGACTTCTGTAGACTCTGCACTTTCGTCTGCTTTTTCAACTGTGGATTTCAAATAGGTTCATTGTTTGAGGAAATCAAGACACAAGAGGAGACTTCAGGCAGGATTGAAGGCTCACCGCCACTCTTGACGACCACTTTCAGAGATGTGGGTGTTTTCAAGGAAATCTAATATGAGTTCCTCTTGTGGGCTTCTTGCTGGGTATTTCCCAGGAAACGTCCAACTCTGTAGGAGAGATTTGATCCAAGGACAGAATAATTTAGCCCACACCCAGGGCTGTGCTGGCCTTGAGACAAGAATGGGAGTTCTGGTTCTGGTCCTGCCCTGTTTCCTACACTAACCCAGGGAAATAATAATTTCCACCCAGCTCATTCCATTCCGTGTAGTCGTGATGAAATGAGATGCTATAGACGTGTAAACCCTTGGAAAGCTTGGAAGTTCCAGAGTGATATGAGGGAGCTCGAGCAATGTTGGTATCTTTTTTTTTTTTTGGCTTTTTGGGTCACACCCGGCAATGCTCAGGGCTGACTCCTGGCGGTGCTCGGGGGACCATATGGGATGCTGGGAATCGAACCCGGGTCGGCCACATGCAAGGCAAACGTCCTACGCACTGTAGTATCGCTCCAGCCCCCAATGTTGGTATCTTCTTGACCAGAATATTAATATGACTTTGAAATGGAGGGAGTTTAGTTACATAAGTTTAGGTGACAGTGATTTTTTTTCTATCTCCTTAGTGATTCACATTTTAGTATTTAAACACCACCCCACCCTCCATTTCTACAGGAAAAAAAAATCTTCTCTTTAATTCTGTTTCACTGATTGTTTTTCAGAAAAGCTTTCTTCCTAGAGGGAAGGAAAAATTTCCCTCTACCCTCTTAGATGATGTCTCTGGGGACTGTGAATTCAGTTGACAACAGATGAATTCACACAACAGGCATTTTCATTTCTTTATGTGCCCATGGGCATTCCAGAAAGTTGAAAAATCCAAAGAGGTGAAGAGACACTTTGTTATTTATGGGGACAGAGGGTGCAGAAGTGACTACAGAAAAGAGAAATGGGAGGGTTTCCTAGAGGGGCAGGAGGTCCGTGGAAGGGCGGGTTAGGAGGAGCCCAGTAGATAGAGCTGGTGTGGTAATTGGCCAGAGAGGAGGACCCTTTACTAGGGAAACTGATGTTCCCTCGGGAAGTCAACACAGCTCTCAGGTAAAGGGGGATGGGTGGGTGGAGAGTTCCTCCTATGAGTGCGTTTCTCCATTGCCTTAAGCTCAAAAGAATCCTTATGTCAGGTGCCATACCTTGGGGTTCATACCCCGATCCCCATCATTCTCTGGTTAGCAGCGGAGAATAAAGGAATTTTTGACTCCAAGAATGAAACTCTTGGAGTACACAAGAATTCTAGTAGAAAAAATTATCAAGTAAAAAGATTTAAGGCTATTTTTATCTGGTTGCCTATTTACTGATTCTCGGGAGTAAGAGGTCTCCAGACTCCGGGTTAAGGATGGGTGCAGTGCTGGTGTGCTTATTTGGATGTGTGCGTGTATTGATGCTTAAGGAAGCTTCGTAGACATAGGCACGGGTACAGGTTCCACTGGTGAGGGGAGGCGGGGGGCTGGCCCGAGTCTGCTGAGTTACATTCTCACGGTCAGGCAGGCTCAACCTCACCGAGCGTTTGCCTCCTGGATTCTGAGCATGTACACCCTCTCCTAGACGAAGCAGAGCTATCGTAATTTTGCAGCTTCTTTCTTTGGAGGAACGATGCACATCTCTTCCTCTCACAGCTGCCACACGGTCCTGAAACGGCAGCTCCAACTTCTGGAGTTTCCAAAACTCGGAGTTTCTTAGGTCATCCTTTGGGATGATCTTGATTCAGTGATTCTCAACTTCCAGGAAGATCCTTAGCCTGATGATGATGAGAAAATGTGGGAAATTTGGGAAAACTCAATGTTTCCTTCTAGCTTTCTGGTTATGACTCATCTTTATGGGCGTCATTGTGATAGTCAGGTGACTTTGTCCCCTGGGGCATGTCCACATCGAGGGAACTGGAGATAGAAGCGAAGTATAGATCTAGGCCAAGCCACATTGTGGGTTTTGTTGTGGTTTTTGATTTTTTGCTTTCGCATCAAACCTGATGGTGATCAAGGTTTACTCCTGGCTCTGTACTCAGGGATCACACTTTGGTGGGGGGCTCGAGACACCATGTGGGGTGCCGGATTGAACGAGGGTCAGCTGCACGCAAGGCAAACTCCTTAGTCCCTGTCCTTCCTCTTCAGCCCCAAGCCCACATATTGCAGGTAAAGATGGTAGAGCTGCCAGGTTTAGTAACTTCTTCAGAGGCCCACCACGTGGCCTAGAGCCAGCCTGCCGATGATCAATCCACTGCTTTTTCTCTGCTGGAGTTTTCTCCAAATGTCAGCAGATTTCTATGCTTTCATAATTCATGCCACATCATGTACTCCCATCTCCCATCAAAGACATCATCACTTGAAATGTAGGCTGACTTTTCTATGTGAACAATTTAGACAAAGAACTTTATGCCCCTGTTCCATAGGGAAATGCAAGAACCACTTTCTTTTGCTGTGGAAAAAAAAAGGTGACTTAAAATAAATGAAATGAAAGAGTATCTGAAATTTTAACTCCATCAAGTTACCTGTTCAAGATTCTGAGCCTGGAGCTTTTTTCTTTGCTAAAAGGAGAGATTATTAGCAGGGGGAGAAAAAAAAGATGTTAAAGCTTTAGCAGCTCCCAAACATGCATTTCTCTTATGTAATCAGAAAGATTGAAAGCCAATTTGAAGAAAATTGCCTGCTTCTGATGGAAATCTAAGTATGAGTGAGTGCTTACTCATCATCTAAAGTTCTCTGAAAGGGCCAGAGAGTTCAACAGGCTGGAGTGAATGCTTTCCGTGTGGGAGCCTTGGTTTCGATCCATGGCACCACATGGCCTGTCTGCTGAACACTGCCAGGAGCAACTTCCCAGCACAGAGTTTATGAGCCCCTGAGCCCCTCTCGGCTATAGCCCAAACCTGCACCCCCCCCCCCGAAATAAAGACATTTCTCGGGTTCCACAGTGTGCGAACTGTGTTCCATCCTTTAGGTGACTGTCCTCCCAAATGGAGAGAGCCATCTGAAATGGTGACTTGGCTGGTAGCCTGACTGGCTTTCTGATCATTGACTTGGTCACAAGTCGAAGTCAGAATACGCCAGGGCAAAGATGTTGTGTCATGATGTGGGAGATAGTACGGTGACAAGCTTTCAACCCAGATTTGATTCCTGGTACTGCAGGGTTCTGAGCATCGGTGGGTGCAGCCCCGAGGCCCCTAGCACCACCTGGGCAGCACGGGTTTCCCGGGCACCGCGGGGCCCGTGCAGCATTGCAACCTTGGACCTTTGTGCTGAACCAATTGGACCAATTGGCCCAAATCACAGGATCTCCTGAGCACTGCTTGGGAATACCAGCTTACCCCACCCACAGCAAAAAATAAATTATCACTGTATCACTGTCATTCCATTGATCATTGATTTGCTTGAGTGGTTGCCAGTAACGTCTCCATTTGTCCTAGCCCTGAGATTTTAGTGGCTTCTCTTTACTTGTTCTTCCCAGTGGTGCTGCATTGGAGGCTCTTTCAGGGTAAGGGGAATGAGACCCATCATTGTTGGCATATCGTTGAATATGACATGGAGAGCTTGCCAGGCTCTGCCATGCAAAAAATAAATTAAGAGTGGGGGCTAGAGTGATAGCACAGCAGGTAGGGTGTTTGCCTTGCACGCGGCCGACCCAGGTTCTATGCCCGGCATCCCATATGGTCCCCCAAGCACTGCCAGGAGTAATTCCTGAGTGCAAAGCCAAGAGTAACCCCTGAGCGTTGCTGGGTGTGACCCAAAAAGCAAAAATAAATAAATAAATAAATAAGAGAGGAAAATAAAAGAAATTTTATCCCTTTGGCTGTCTACTGTGTGTGTATCCACTGATACCACTGGAAAACTCAGCAAATGTTACATAACAAAGGCCAAACTAGTTTTGGAAAGAATGAATGGGAAGTGATGGTACTATCTTGTCAGATGCAATAGCAGGTTGCTGTGTTTGGTCCCAAGTTTCCTTGCAACATTGTAACCGTGTACAGGACATGTAGGAGAACAAGTCAGGGAATTTGAACAGACTATGAAGAGCATGTCAGCAGTGGAGCTTTAAGAAGACTTAGACCGTTATTTTTTGTGGTCTCTGTCACATTTTCCCTTATATTATCTCCAGAAGGCCCTGGTGCTGTCAACCCTAATCTGAATCCTGATTTTGCTACCAGATAGGAGATGACCTGGGAGAATTACAATGTCTCTTTAAGGGCCCCCTCAGCTGTCAGGATGGAGGATTGTTATAATGCCTCCCTCAAAGGTTATTGTGAAGACTGAGTGATGCTTGTCAATTTTCAAAGACCAAAGCACTACCCTGCCTGTCTTTATTGAAATGATATGCTCATATGTTTATAATGGACCTCCTTCCTCTGACCTTGAATGCAACAGGGACGAATGGAGACATTACTGGCACCTGCTCGAGCAAATTGGTGAGCAATGGGACGACAGTGATGCAGTGATACAGTGATGTTCATATGTATGTGTATTTGAAGAGGCCACCCCCAGCAGCATTGGGAGAGGGGGGCACACTGAGAGCGTGCAGTATTGGGGATGGAGTTCAGGGCTTTCATGCTAACACTTGAGCTGCTGCTATAGTCATAATATACTTATTAAAACGACTCGTGTGAAGTTCAAGCTTGCAATGATGCAATTTCTGGCAGATATTTCTCTGGACTTAGTTACTAAAATACTAAAATACAGAAATCCAAAACTGTGTGGCTGCTAGTGCGGCTGCTTGACCTCATATCTCTTCATTCTCAGCAATGGAAAACATATTATCAAATGCTTCCTTTTCAGCAGGTTGACTTTAGGGGGGAGAAACTCCAAATAATAATAGTGAGGTTTTTTGTTGTTGTTGAAATATTGAGTGTAATCAAAGTAAAGTGAAAGAAAAGTGAAATTTATCAGTTACACAGGCGGGGTGGGGTCTGGGGGATGTAGGGGGGAGGTATACTGTGATTCTTGATGGTGGAATATGTGCACTGGTGAAGGCATGGGTGTTCGAGCATTGTATAACTGGGACTTAAATCTGAACGCTTTGTAACTTTCTACATGGTGACTCAATAAAAGAATAAATTAAAAAAAATAAAATGACTCATGTACTGCCATTTTTGCAGATGGTTGGTTAGGCGACCATCGAACGGTGTGAATATTCTGGATATGTAGGTAGTAATGTGTCCTGATAAGTAGCACTGTAGCACTGACGTCCTGTTGTTCATCGATTTGCTCGAGCGGGCAACAGTAATGTCTTCATTGTGAGACTTGTTACTGTTTTTGGCATATCGAATACGCCACAGGGAGCTTGCCAGGCTCTGCCGTGCAGGCGGGATACTCTCAGTAGCTTACCTGGCTCTCTGAGAGTAACGGAGGAATCGAACCCAGGTCGACTGCGTGCAAAGCAAGCACCTACCTGCTGTGCTGTCGCTCCATGCTCTTAATGCCAAAACTATAATTGAACTTGATCATTTAGGTGACAATCCAGGATATTTCAGGGTCAGTACTTGACCACTGGAATTTTATTATGTATTTGGGTTTTGAGGCCACACTTGGTAGTGCTCAGGGATTATTCCTGGCTCTGTGCTCAGCAGTGAGCCCCTACTGGCTTCTGGGGTGCCGCATGGGGTATTGGGGGTTGGGCCTGGTTCTGCTCCATGCAAGACAAGTGTGTTACCCCCTGGAGATATCTCTGGTTAGATAATTTTTTAGGGGAGGGCCCACAAGGCAGTGCACAGGGCTCACTCCTGGTTCCGCACTCAAGGGTCACTCCTGCCGAGCTCTGGGGACCATACGGAGCGCAGGGGATTAAACCCGGCTTGGCCAGGTGCAAGGCAAACGCTCTGCCCGCTGTACTTCCCTCCAGCCACTGTCAACTTTTTACGATGTTGAAAACTACAGAAATAAAACTGACCGTAATTGAATATGCCTCCAACCATATACTTATGAAAGAGCTCATATTAAAATACACATATTTCGGTTTTTAATGATCTCTTATAAAAACAATTGAGAAGCTAACATGGAGTATAGGAAGGAAACATTATTTAGGAAGAATTACTTCATATTGCTGTCAGGAAAAAAAGCTGTGTATTTTCATAATATAAGTAGAATTCTCTCTGAAGGCCCATTTGGTTATTATAAATTCTGCCATCACAAATCTTGAAAATTCAAGAAGTGACATTTCTATTAAAATTATAATCAAACCCACTAATGCACAGTAATGTTTCAAGAGAAATTTCTTCCTGTTAAGTTACTTTTTAAATAGTTTACTTTCCTGAGTTATAGGTCAGTTTTCATAGTAAATTGTCAAACTGAACCGCAAATATATATGGAAATGCACAGATATTCATTTATATTCTTAGTCATTTTGTTAATAAATCAAGATAAGCCTCATTTGATGCTAAAATAAGACACTTTTGCAAAGGTTATCATATGAGACATCACTAAACTACATTAGGAATTTCTCTTTAAAGTGCTGTTATTATGCTAGTATTCGTTTTATAAAGATCTGCCCACGTCTACAAAATCAAACTATTCTCATGAATCACTCATCCTCCTGAAAGAATAATTATTTGACACATTCAATCTGGATGACTGTGGTAAAACTATGACCTAAGATGCAGAATTATACTATGTCTGATGAGATATTTTTTTTGATGAGATCTTTAGAGTGACTTACATTCTGACTAATGCCAAGCATCCAGAATAAAACTGTCAAGAGAAGTTCAAGTTCTTTGAGCTCTAACAGTCTGTTTAATTCCAAGACCCACTCCTAATTCCTTTGAAAAACACAGCAGAAACTCCATCTGCACTTCTTTGTTCTTTGCAGCACTATCCACAATAGCCAGAATCTGGACACAACCCCTGTGCCCAAGAACAGATGACTGGATAAAGAAACTGTGGCACATCTACACGATAGAATACTACACAGCCACCAGGAAAAGTGAAGTCGTGAAATGTGCTGAGAAATGGACAAGGAGAGAATCCTGCTGAGTGAAATGAGTCAGGAGAGGGACAGACCTAGAATGAAATGCACTCAATTGTGGGCTATAAAAGCAACATAGTAGGAAACTAATTTTCAAGGACAGAAGAAACGGGGCCCCGGAGCACTGGTCAGTGATTGGAAACTTGCCACACATAGGTTGGGGGCTAGAGGGCAGTTGGAGTCGAGAAGTGACCGGTATGACAATCATTGTTGTAATGATCACTCCGGACAAAAACTGAGTGCCGAAAGTAGATAAAAGAATATACATGACAACTTTTCAGTACTTGCATTGCAAACCATATGCCCAAAAGGAAACAGAGGGAGAGGGAGAAGAAGAGGGAGAGGGAGAGGGAGAGGGAGAGGGAGAGGGAGAGGGAGAGGGAGAGGGAGAGGGAGAGGGAGAGAGAGGGAGAGAGAGAGAGAGAGAGAGGGAGAGAGGGAGAGAGAGAGAGAAGTGCCTGCATAGAGGCAGGCAGAGGTAGGGGGCAGGAGTGGACATTGGTGGTGGGAAATATCCACTGGTGAAGGAATGGGTGTTGGAACATTGTATGACTGAAACCCAATCATGAACAGCTTTGTCACTGTGTATCTCACAGTGATTCAATAAAAATGTAAAAAAAAATTGTTCAGAGCACTCTCATCAGCGTGATGCCTGTAGCAAATTATTTTGGGCTCTGCTCTGACATTTGAAGGGGATGGTTGTGAATGCCAGTTCAGTTCAGGAAAAGGCTGTGGTTAAGGGCTGGCCCCATTTCACACGGGGTAATATTATTCAGGTCTTGTTTTGTGGTATTTGTGTTGTAAATAATATATCCAAAGTCCGTGTAACTCCCTGCGCTTGCCAGCAAAAGGTACCTCCGCACAGTGTTTAGTTGCTGAAGGAAATAGCTCTGATTGCTTGACAATTTTAATGAGGGTGCCCTTAGTAGCAAAGAAAGTAGAGCTTCCCATCTCATGGTGATTCAATAAAATTAAAAAAAAAAGAAAGTAGAGCTTCAGCTTTTAAGATTCTTGGTCAATCTTGTTTCCGTATTTCCTTTTCTGTGCAGGATGTTTCACTTGAAATTGAACAATCCTTTGAGCAGAATGATCTAGAAATGCTCCTGAGCATATGTATTCCCAACCTAGGAATTTAGCAATGCATTCTCTCAGGCCCAGCCCGCACCCAGTGAATTAGTATTTGCACCAAGTAAAACCTCCCCAGACTTAAAAAAATTATTATTTCTGACAGCACCTTAACTAACCTTATTATAATCCGTTTGGCAGTGTTATTTCCCCCCTCAGTTTTAGCTTGGGTTGAATATACATTTTTTCCTCCTTTAGAATTGCAGCTTAAAATTTTTTTTAACAAATTCTATAAAGACTATCCTGGAAAAGTTGATACCAGCAGCTGTGTGTGTGTTTCTCTTCCCAGAGAAATGTTTCCCGGGTGCAGAAACCTCATGGATTCACAGTCTTTATTGCTCCTGTATCAATATCACCTCCCCTTCCACACAGCAAATTTGTATCTGCACATGAAAGATTCTGTATGTTTTCTTTATTGCACTGTAGCACTGTCAATTGATGAACCCATTGTTCATCAGTTTGCGAGAGTGGGCACCAATAACGTCTCCATTGTGAGACTTGTTACTGTTTTTGGCATATCGAACACGCCATGGGTAGTTTGCCAGGCTCTGTCGTGCGGGCGGGATACTCTCAGTAGCTTGCCGGACTCTCTGAGAGGGACAGAGGAATCAAACTCGGGTTGACTGCATGCAAGGCAAATACCCTACCTGCTGTGCTATGGCTCCAGTCCTTTTCTTTATTAATTGGAGTAAATGGAAAATTTGACTTGCTTTGGGGTTTTGCGGCTGAGAGAAAGCAGACAGAGTTGGTGATGTGAGCACATATGTTAGAAGGAATGTGATGAATCTGTAAACCATCAGCCTTGGATCTCATGGATGTCAAATCAGTCATGCTTATTTCAGTCTTATCTTGTGCTGTTGTTTTTGTTTTTCATACTTGGGCCACACCTGACTGTGCTCATGGAGCACTGTTGGCACGTACTGTGCTTGAGGATTGCCCCCAAGGTGCTGGGGACTGTCCTGGAGTGCCTGCAGTAGCCAGCACCCCCTTTAAAAAAAAACAAAAACTAAGACCCTTTACTGATGGGGCTTAGGGGCTCACATAGTGTGGAGAACCTGCTCAGCTAAGTGTCTCTCTTGGACTTTGTATTTGTTTGTTTTGAGGCATAAGTTCGTTTCGGATAAGCCTTATGCATGAAGGTACCGTAACAGGAACCCAGGTGTGTGAAATCCCATCAACGGCCAACATCCAGAGATTTAAAATCAAGCTCCCAGAGCGCTTTATAAGCTTCATCTTATAACCTTATAGCGACATCTTATAACCTACTTCTCCCTCTGGGAGAAACTGGCAAGCTACTGAGAGTTTCCTGCCCACATGGGACAGCCTCGCAAGCTTCCCATGGTGTATTCATATGCTAAATCCAGTA
Organism: Sorex araneus; assembly: GCF_027595985.1. Taxonomy (NCBI): domain Eukaryota; kingdom Metazoa; phylum Chordata; class Mammalia; order Eulipotyphla; family Soricidae; genus Sorex; species Sorex araneus. The sequence continues at coordinate 175,523,614 of NC_073305.1, forward strand.
ATAAGCTGGATCTCATTCCCCTGACCCTGAAAGAGCCTCCAATGCAGCATCGGGAAGGTCGAGTAGAGAGAGGCTTCTAAAATCTCAGGGCTAGGACAAATGGAGAGGTTGCTGAGACCGCTCGAGAAATTCGATGATCAGCGGGATGATGATGATGATGATGATGATGACGATGATGATGATGATGATGATGATGATGATGATGATGGTTTTGAAGTCATCCCAGGCAGTGCTTAGAGATTACTCCTGACTCTGTGCTTATGGGTCATCTCCCTTAGACTTTTAAATAAGAAGAATCTGAAACCTTTTTTTACAGGTTACACATAGGCACTGTTTTTTAAAAGTACTTTTAAAATTTATTTTATAACCATTTTTGGTTGTTGAATTAAAAGAAAATAATGCACCACCAAAAGTACTTTGCTAGTGAAAATTCATAAATAAAGCTCAATAAAAGAATAAATTAATTAAAAATAAATAAATAAATAAATAAAGCTCACCCAGGTGAATTAAAAGATTTTTTTCTTCACCATCAAAATTTCTAGGTATTCTCAGTTTTAGGTTTTTACTGTTCTTTTTTCTTGAATACTTAGTATCTTCTTTTTTTTCTTTAAGATTTTTTAATTGAATCACTGTGAGATAGACCCTAACAAAGCTGTTCATGATTAAGTTTTTTTAAAAAAAAATTTTAATGAAACACCGTGAGATACAATTACAGACTTAAACACTTCCGTGATTATTTTTCAGTCATACAATGGTCAAGTACCCATCCCTCCACCAGTGCCCATTCTCCACCACCAATGTTCTCAGTAACTATCCAGACATCCCCCCTGTTATCTCCCCGGCCCCCCACATCCCCCCCGCTTCTGTGGAAGGCACATTCTCTTTTACTGTTTCTCTCTCTCCTTTTGGATGTTATGGTTTGCAATACAAGTTGTAAGTTGTTGGAATATAGCTCTAAATATTTTAGGCCTAACGTTGGTTTGTCCTTTCTCCCTTGCCACAGGGAGCTTAGGTTTATCAGGTTACATCCATCACAGTGCTCCTGAGTCACTCCCATTTCTTTGTTTATCTGCAACCTCTTCTCTGTGCCCTCTTCCCCAACCAGTTAATCAGCTTTCCCCCCCAATAAGATTTTGTTAACTTGCAAGGTCAGATTCCTTAGAAATCCATGATTTTATATGTATGAGTGAAATATTACCTTTCTCCTCTCCTTAGGTCTTTTGAATAGTTTAAAGCAATGTCCTTTTTGTATAGACACAGGAAGACAGTTAATATTATGCTTTTGTAACTTGGGATTTAATTGACTTTGACTATTATTCACTCCCAGTTATCTAAGCCCCAGTTGTCCTTAGTTCCTAGCATCCCCAAAGCAGGGTTCCAATGAGGGACTGAATGGACCCAGGGCAAGCTGTTTACTGGCATTGAAATGGGACAGGCCAAAGCGCCATGATACTCAACCATAAGTTGAGAGCATGGTCATGGACAAATACTGTCATGATCCGAAAGTAATAATGAGATTAGGACCCTACTGGGGATAGGAAAGACTAATTTGGCCTGAGCACTGTAGTCTGAGATTGAGATGACCCCAGGAGAGTAATTCTATAAGCTTAATGTATCTCTTACTGTGTCCATATAAAATGATTAATATTATGAATGTTTATGTTTGTTGGACAAGGAGAGGAGAAACACACCCATGGGATTCCGCTCTTAGGTGGGTCGTCCGCTGAATGAGAATCTGTCCTAGAAGAAGCTTCCCCTGAGGGGAGAACTTTACCTCTGTTGATTGTATGACCACACCTACGTGTAATTACTACCGCTATCCCTCATGATTTGGGATTTAACTAGGACTGTAAGATCGAAAGGGGGAGAGGGAGAAGCAGAAGGAGAATCAGAAGTGTATGGAGATGAGATTGGAACAAACTACAACTGAGACCTATAAGATGAGCCCTCGTTTCTTCCTTCACCTGCCCATCGCCATTGGCCTCCCTGGAGTAGGGTAAGCGGCCCAAGATTTCCGAACGCAAGTGGCAGGAGAGATAGAATGCCTTGGCCCCTTTAGTGAATAAGTGTCCATCATGTTCGGTCTATAGTCTACTTTCAGCACACATCTCCCGTCCTCAGCGAGCCCTCCACGCATCCTTTGCTTGGTGCTCCCTTCTCTATCTGAGCTACCTTTCCCCCCAGCATGTGAGGCCGACTTCCAAGCCATGGAGAAATCCATGTATGTTACTTTATATTCCATAAGTGAGTGCAGTCATTCTATGGTTGTCCCTCTCTTTCTGACTCATTTCACTTAACATGATACTCTCCATGTCGATCCACTTATATGTGTATTTCATGACTTCATCTTTTCTAACAGCTGCATAATATTCCATTGTGTAGATGTACCAGAGTTTCTTTAAGCAGTCATCTGTTCTTGGGCCCTCGGGGTTTTCCATATTCTGGTTATTGTACATACACATACACGTACACATACAAGTGCAGATATCATTTCAACTGTACTTTTTTATATCTTGGGATATATTCCCAGAAGTGGTATTGCTGGGTCATATGGGAGCTCAATTTCTAATTTTTTGAGAATCATCCATATTGTTTTCCAGAAGGGTTGAACCAGTCAGTATTCCCACCAGCAGTGAAGGAGAGTCCTCTTCTCCCCACAGCCATGCCAACACTGCTTGCCTTTGTTCTTTTGGATGTGGGCCAGTCTCTGTGATATGAGATGATATCTCACTGTTGTTTTGATCTGCATCATGATTAAGTTTTAGTCATACAGTGTTTAGTCATACAGCCATCTCTCTACCATTGTACGTTTCCTAGAACCAGCCCCAGGTTCCCTCCCATCTCCTCTTACTCCCCTACAGCCTGCCTCTATGACAGGCACTTTACCTCTCTCTCTCTCTCTCTCTGTCTCTCTCTCTCTCTCTCTTTCTCTCTCTCCCTTTCTCTCTCTTTCTGTCTTTTTCTCCTTATGGGTATTGTGGTTTTCAGTGAGAGCTGACTCCTATGATACTTTTCTTTCTCTGAAAGTGATAAATTCACATTTTTTTGTCACATAAAGTGGGTCCAGATCTTATCTACTTACCAAAAGACAGTGGTCAGCCTTTTGTCCTCTGGCTGCAGCCTGACCTGGTAGATTTGATCATTTTATGAAGTCTAGGCTAAGTCCTTGCCCTCTAAATTTTTCCATTAGAACAAGAGCTGTAGGACAGTTGGATTTGAAAGATGAAGTCCATGTCTTGGTGATTTTCTTGAAAACAGATTAGAGTCCAGAATACACCCAATACACAAACTATGTGACTTCACTGTTAGCACAAAGCTTCAAGTTATCACAATAGCTTCAACTCTATCACAGTAGCAGGCTGTGAGTGGTTAAGTCTTGGGGAGTCAAGGTTATATGTGAAAGTTGACTGCATGGAAGCTGAACACCTCTCACACACATGTTGTTCCAAGGTCAGCTCTGTTTGGTTCCTTGCTCTGTTTAAGAATGCCTGGCACACCACAGTGCCTAAAAGGTGGGTGGCGGGAGGGAAAAAACAAAAGTAAACAGTGCCTTTCAGAGAGGCAGACCAGGGAGGGGAAGGGAAACTGAAGACATAGGTGGAGGGAAATGGATACTGTGGAGGGATTGGAACATAATATGCCCAAGACTCAAATAAAGAATCCCTGGTGCAGTGTCTTTTGCTCTATACAGAATGCCTGGTACAGTGTCCTTTGCTCTATACAGAATGCCTGGTACAGTGTCCTTTGCTATATACAGAATGCCTGGAGCAGTGTCCTTTGCTCTGTACTTGATGACACACTGGAGTTATAGGGTCAGCAAGGTTAAAAGGAGACCGATGATTAAAAAAGAATGAGGACTATGCTGCCCGAGGGTAGCTGGGATTCCTTTGAGCTAATAGGATTCTGAAGCTCCTGTGTATATTCTGCCACACGGATCTGCTTTCTGGTGAGTTACCCCCATAGCATTAAGATGCAAGACTCTTCATCCATCTGTTGAAGGGGGGCTGACTGTGGAAGGCTTACATATGTCCCTATCTCAGCCTCACCCTGTGCTGAAGGGAACCTCCTCATTCAAGGTTCAGTTTCTTCTAGTGAGGAGTCCACAGCTGATGCCTGGTTGATGTCGGGATACAGAGGCCTAGTTTCCTGGATGACTATGAAGAGTTGTAACAGGTTTGGCTCTCCCTGTGGAGATACCCTTTCCTTGTTCTTCCTGTCCTTGCTTCCTCAGAGTGCTGCCTGTGTGTGTTCATGTCTCTCCCTCAAGTCTGGGCCTTGGCTCAAGACTGATGCCTTCACTGACCCTTGGAGAGACCGAGCCACTGGATTATGCTGTGAACCATCTGCTGAGTCCAGCTAGACCCTGTCTGAGTAGAATGTGTTCCCAATCTCTCCATGCTGAATGCGACCAATAAAGTCATTCTCTCTAGGGGTTTTTTTTTTAATCCCCGAAGGGGACACTGGGCAGTGCCTAGAGACTTGAGGATTATTTACTGTTGCTTAGTGGGAGGAGGCCACGGTTACTGCTGAAGTTTCAACAATACACAGGGCAGGTCCCAGCCCAGACGTTAGTGGAACAAGGGTTGAGGATTCCCACTTGGTAAGTTAATAGGAGTTAGCTCAGATACTAGAGTTCATGCTACTCATATAGGAGGCCCCAGGAAGGTCCTCTGAGCAATGCCCCGAATCATACCCAGTCAAAAAATATTGCACCTCTGTTATGTTTTCTTAAGGCACAGATTCAAGGTTTTAAACCACCTCTATGTTAGACCATTACGTGGATGCATGTGTTTTTTGTCACATGTGTTTTGCATATTTTACGTTCACAAAAGGCCCGGGCATAGGCTAGGCAGAGAATGTCACTTCTCGATTTTTCCACTTGTTTGCTCCCTGGGGGAGAATGAATTCTACTCTGATCATTTATGTCTAGAGGAACACATTTGCCGACAATACTCTTGTTGTCTTGCACTGGAGCGATAGCACAGCGGGTAGGGCGTTTGCCTTGCACGAGGCCGATCTGGGTTTGATTCCTTCATCCCTCTCGGAGAGCCCGGCAAGCTACTAAGAGTATCCCACCTGCACAGGCAGAGCCTGGCAAGCTCCCTGTGGCGTATTCGATATGCCAAAAATAGTAACAACAAGTCTCACACTGCTTCTTTGAGGTGTTCTGATTTTCTTGGGATAGAAATAATAGATCCTTCTCACCTTCTGTTGTCTAAAGTAAAAGTAACGGGACAATGTGAATCCAGGAGACTCATGTCTGGGTGCTGGATTCTAGGTTTCCGCAGTAAGTAGGAGAAACAGAGTGCCCCTATAGGTAGTGAATCCAGCCATGTTTTCTTTCTCCTGGGGCCCAGCGTGCAGTGGCTGCAAACAGCATCCTCTTTGAAACTGTCTCTGTACATCGTGTTGCACATGGAGGCTGTCCTAAGGATCCTGGAGACAGTGTTTTGTGGTGGACATTCTTATCAGTTGTCATGCTGTCCCCACTCCTAGGCTCTACACGGCTATAGCAGATGACTTTGGAAAATCCAGTAATACAGTGGTCAGGGCCCATTTGACAAGTCATCTTGCCCATTGCTGGGCCATAGAACCAAGAGTGTGTGATTTTGACTTTTTTTTTCTTTCTGGGTCACACCTGGCGATGCTCAGGGGTTACTCCTGGCTCTACATTCAGGAATTACTCCTGGTGGTGCTCAAGGGACCCTGTGGGATGCTGGGAATCGAACCTGGGTCAGCCACGTGCAAGGCAAACGCCCTACCTGCTGTGCTATCATTCCTTCCAGTAATTTTGGTTTTTTATCAGGCTAAGTTCAATTTCCCTGTCTGTCAGAATCCCATCTCTGAGAAGTGGGTTCCTCCCAACCCCAAGTTTAATACAGATGAGTTTGAAGACACAGGGGCTAAAAAGTGGTTCATCTTGGTTTGCTGTTGGTGGGACAAGTAAATCTTGCTTCAAAAAGTATGATAAGGGGCTGGAGCAATAGCACAGCGGGTAGGGCGTTTGCCTTGCACGCGGCTGACCCGGGTTCGATTCCCAGCATCCCATATGGTCCCCTGAGCACCTCCAGGAGTAACTCCTGAGTGCAAAGCCAGGAGTGACCCAAAAAGCAAAAAAAAAAAAAATAAAAGATGTCAAAAAGTATGATAATAAACAGATTGCACATTCCTTGAAGGAAGGTTGAGGGGGAGACCAGAGGGGAGGGAAGAGTCAGAAGATGGCTCAGAGGAGAAGATGCCCGGGTTTTCCAGCTTCTTTCCAATCTTACCAAGTTGCAGGATAGTGGGGTTCATTGCCCACAATAACTTATAGAATGGCCAGTTTCCCATTGTAGAATTTTGTTTTGTTTTGTCTGGGGGCCACATCGAACAGTGCTCAGGGCTTACTTCTGGTTCTGTGATCAGAGATCACTCCTGGTGGTGCTCAGGGGACCATATGGAGTGATGGGGTGCAAGGGATCAAATCTGTGTTGGCCGGCCACATGCAAGTTGAGTCCCTTACCCTCTGTACTATCTCTCCAACCCCGATTTATGGAATTTTAACAATAGTTTTCTACACTTGAATAAATGCACATTGGCACTATCTGGACCATAATATATTCAAGTTAGAGTTTCATAAGCTGAAAAAGAGGCAAGAAACTGTCACTTAGTTCAAAGCAGATCCGTGCTGGCACTGAGGAGCCCAGATGGTCCTTTCCTGCCTATCTGAACGCCCAGCTTCTTGCTTGACAAAACCCAGGCCTCTCCAGGGCCTAAAGTGCAGAAACCGCTTTGCCTCTGAGATGCTTATGATTGAAGGGTGACAACTTTGCAAACCCTTCCTAAGGAAAATGTGCGAGGACCGTCTGGATGACAACTGCCTGCCATGTGTCACTTCTTGGCTGCAGATTTGGGACTCAGGAGATTGTCCCACACTCTGAACTTGAGCTTCAGGCTTAAACTAGTTTTAATCTCATGTAGCTGATGCTATGCATTTTCTGGGAACTTTTACAATTAGGGCTTGCTATGTACTCCCTGGGATCTATTTTAGACGTCCTAGATGAAGAGAAAAAAAATCTCTGAGTTTGAACTGCATTGTTTTAGCTCTCTTCTGCACGCTTCAAAAGAAAGAACTCTTCAGGCGCAGGAACTGTTTCAACACAGCTGTTGGAATTTGCCAATGAGCCCAACTCCAACCTGGAAATATTTTTTTTTGTTACAAAACCTCTGATCCAGATATTCCATAGGGAATTTGTGTTAAGAAAACAGCTGTAGATGTAGTTAAAGATCCAGCATCAGACACGATTATTGCAATATTGATTATAGTGAAGGTTCGTGTCCAACAACCTAAATGTCTAGCAAGTGTTATTACTGTTAAATTTTTTTTGATAAGCACCACTTCCAGGGTGTCTTGAGGCCGGGATGGTGCTAGAGACTGGACTCTGAGTCTCGCACATGCATTACTAGCTTAGTTTTTGGTACGTATTTGGTAAAGGTTGCAACATGGCCCTTGAATAGATGTTGCTGAAGACTAGTGTCACAGAATGACTTTTGATATTGAGTAAAAGGTCATGGTGAGGGCCTTCTCAGTGTCTGGAGGAGGATATATGCCACACTGACTTCACCCCCACCTCCCCATACTTTGGGAACCCTGGCAGCCACGCGTACATCCCACCACCGACCCCAACGCCATGTAAGCTCACCTACCAGCCCTGTTCTAAAGACTCACAATTAAATTCAAAAGAATTTAACCAGCCACAACAAATTTTTCAGATACCCTGGGTCCCTGCTGAGACCCCTGGAGCTACCTCTGGGAGGGAGGGGTGCGGCAGGGATGGGGTAGGGGGAAGCCAAGTTCCCACCCTACCACAGCCCTCGCAGCGGCACTCACACCCCAGCAACTGCTGCCGTACCTCAGGCTGGGCTGCCCAATTAAATATTCTGAATTTTTTTTTGAGCCACATTTCCAAACTCTACAATGCTAACATCCCAGTAGGAGCACACCAGATTGGATGGGAGTGTAAAGTAGAAGCCAACGAAACTTGATTGACGAAACATGAACAATGAAGGCTCAACTAGCAACAACAGTTTAGTAAACCCTCAGATCTTAATATATCCTCTGGTGAGGTGCGACAGTTTTCACAAACTTTCTTTTACTAAATTATCTTTCGATTGTTCCATTAGCTGTTTGGTGGTAATAAGCCATATAAAATAAATTATTGTGGGCCTGATGTGGGGGCAGGTGTGAGAGGTGGTTGGGAAAATGGAGACAATGGTGGTGGGATTGGGGTTGGAATATTGAATGCCTGTAACAAATCATCATGAACAACTTTGTAAGCCATGGTGCTTAAATAAAGTGTGTCTGTGGAAAGGTGGGGGTGAGGAGGACAAAAAAAAAAAACCTTGTGAGAATAAATGATCCCTGTGTTGTTCTGAAAATGTAGCCAGAAGTTATCTCTGGGTAATGGGATTATAGGTAGGTCCTTTAAAAAAATTATTTTGGGATATATGCCACGTTGACTAAGAGTTGCTTTTGTAATAATTCTTAAAAAGTTAAAATTACAGGGGGCTGGAGCAATAGCACAGCGGGTAGGGCATTTGCCTTGCATGCGGCTGACCTGGGTTTGAGTCCCAGCATCCCATCTGGTCCCCGAGCATCACCAGGAGTAATTCCTGAGTGCATGAGCCAGGAGTAACCCCTGTGTAATGCTGGGTGTGACCCAAAAAGCAAAAAAAACAGTTAAAATTACAATTATAATAAAATTGTGTATGTGAAATCTAATAGAAGTTGTGTATATGACACTGGAAGCTTTCAGCTTCTGATAGGGAAAAGTGCATAAATCCTAAGTGTTCCGTGATTTGAGGTGTCAAAAATCAGATACACCCATATCTAACATGCAGTGCATTTAGGATATATCAGGGCCCTGAAGCCCTTGGGGCCCCCTTCCCGTCATTAATGTTGCCCTTCCCCTCCCCTGCCTGGAGAAACCCTGTGTGACTTCTGACTGCAAAGGTTAGTGCTCGTTTTGAACTTGACATTGTTGAAATGGGGCAATCCCTGTCCCATTGGGTGTCTAGCTTCTGCTCTACATTGTTTTCGTGAGTCACTCTTACGGTTGTGTATACGTATTGTTTGTTCAATATCCTGTGAACGCTGTATCAGCACTGTTCTTGGAGGGGACCTGTTGTTCTGAAGGTATGCCCCACAGACATGCCACGTGTGCTTGGCACTTGGGGATGCTGCCAACAGTAGCTGTCACTTCCAAATCTTTTTCCCAGCTACATTAATAGTTACTGGGTGTCCATAGGCTGCTTGGGACTGTCCTGGGTTACTGGCTGCTGCCATCTTTGAAATAAGGTCTACCTATGTTATGACTGGTTCTACCTGGAATAGCAGGGAGATGTCCCAGAAAGTTCTGAGTCATTGCCCACGTTGAAGGTAAGTAGTGTTTGATGGGTCAGGATGAGCATTTTTTCTTTTTCTAGAACAGCTTTATGTTTCTTAATAGTTAGTAGAAGGAAAAAGTTGGGGCTGGAGCGATAGCACAGCAGGTAGGGCATTTGCCTTGCACTCAGCTGACCCAGGTTTGATTCCTAGCATCGCATATGATCCTCCAAGCACCCCTAGGAGTAATTCCTGGGTGCATGAGCCAGGAGTAACCCCTGTGCATAGCCGGGTGTGACCCAAAGAGAAAAAAAAAGAAGGAAAAAGTCACAGCATGTGACACATTTCATTCCCAATGGTGGAATTTTACTATAAAGAAATTGGGCAAGAGAGATACTAGAGTAGGTGAGGCACTTGCCTTCATGTCACTGACCTGGTTTGATCTCCACCAACACATATGGTCCCCCAGCTTTGCTGAGAGTGATCCCTGGACCCAGAATCAGGAGTAACTAAGTCTTGAGAACCACCTAAAAACCAAAAAAAAATTTCAAAAGAATTTTGTTAATAATACTATATAGAATTTTCTACATAGAGACTATAGAGAGTCTAATATTTCCCATACTGGAAGTTCCTTTTTCCATGTTGAAATTTTTTATCTGTGGTATCTAGGTGGAAAGCAGGAGGAGGGAATGCAGAGTATAAAAGTGGGGATCCCCACAGGACCCTGGAACCTAGGTCATAGAGATAAAAAGGACAGGGAAGGAAAGACACCGTGGGTGGGGGGTGGGTGGGTGGGAGCTAGCAAGAAGAGGTGGATGAGAGGTCACAAGGTCACAGGCTCAGGAGTCGGGTGGCACATCAGTAGTTTAGAGGGGAGGTATGTGTAAATGTCTAAACAACACTGAGCAAGAGACAAACTACAGCAGCCAGACTTAAAAATGTGACTGTCAAAGAGGCAGGCTGGTGGGTGGCACGGAACCTGGGACACTGGTGCCGAGTAGCTGACACTCATGGTGGGACTGGCGTTGGACGATGGTGTATACGTAAAACTTAGCTTTGAGTGATTTTGTAAATCATGGTACCCCAATATTAATTTTTTTTAACATAAAGCGATATAAATTAAATAATTCATTAAAAAATCTAGAGTGTATGTGCACCTTGGGCTAGAACGATAGCACAGTGTTAGGGCGTTCACCTTTCACGTGAGCGACCAGTGTTTGATTCCTCCGCCCCTCTCGGGGAGCCCGGCAAGCTACCGAGAGTATTGAGCCCGCATGGCAGAGCCTGGCAAGCTCCCCGTGGCGTATTGGATATGCCAAAGACAGTAACAATAAGTCTCACAATGACATGCTACTGGTGCCCGCTCGAACAAATCGATGAGCAGTGGGGTGACAGTGATACAGTGACGTGCACCTTTGCCACATCTTCCCGAATGTTACTGTCAGCTTTAGATAAGGAGTCAAAAGATTTTATGATCTGACAAACACATTTTTTTTTGATTGTTCGATTTGGGGCCACAGCTGGTGGTGCTTGGGGCTTACTCCTGACTCTCAGGACTCGTTCCTGGTAGGCTTAGGGGACAACATGGGGTGTGGGGATTGAGCCCAGGTTGGCTGCATGCAAGGCATGCAAATGTCCTACCTTGGTCCAACCCGGGAAGCAACTTTTTGAACCAATGCTTCCTCATTATGATCTGCCTCACTGATGAAAAGAGCAAGACTCATGAGCACAGGTCTTATTTCATACAGTGTAGCCCAGGATGGCGAGTCAAAGCCTGGTGTTTGATGGGTCAGGATGAGATTTCCTGTTCTCTCCAGATCAGGTTTATATTTCTTACACCTTTGTGATTAAACAGCAGCCGACACCATTTTCCTTCTCATAACTATTACTATTTGAAGTGCAAGAATATGATTTTATTCCCAGTGGCAGAATTTTACTATAAAGAATTTGGGGCCAGAGCAGTCGCAGAGTGGGTGAGGCACTTGCTCCTTCATGGAGCTGACCTGGGTTTGATCTCCACCAACACATGCAGTGCCGTGAGCCTTGCCAGGCGCGATCCCTGAGCACAGAGCCAGGAATAACCCTGAGCCCCTGCTCACATGGCAAGAGGAGTGCAGCGTGGGGGCCAGGGGCACGCGGCCCATCTGTTTCCATCACCTTCTCCTCACTGCTGTGGATGGCCTGCGTCCTTTTCAATTTTATTTCCATTCCCGAGTGCTCAGGTCCAAACTCTATGAAGGCTGCGTGGGCTTTTCCACATCCTAAGGAGAGGCGGTCAGTCATCCTAAATACTGACTCATGTCTCTTCAAATATGAAAGGGCAATGGTTGTTGATGCAGAGCCTAATGAACTGGAGTTTCCTGACTGCTGTTTCTGGTCAAATTGCAATGAATCATTTCTCAAATTTTCTGTAATGTGATTCATAACGTATGTGTGTGTGTGTGTGTGTGTGTGTGTGAGAGAGAGAGAGAGAGAGAGAGAGAGAGAGAGAGAGAAAGAGAGAAAGAAAGAGGGCTGGAGCGATAGCACAGCAGGGGTAGGGCGTTTGCCTTGCACGCGGCCGACTGGGTTCGGTCCCCAGCATCCCATATGGTTCCCCAAGCACTGCCAGGAGTAATTCCTGAGTGCAAAGCCAGGAGTAACCCCTGAGCATCGCTGGGTGTGACTCAAAAAGCAAAAAAAAAAAAAAAGAAAGAAAAAGAGAATTCAAATTTTTAAGATTGAGGCAGCCTTGATTCCCAGTGCTGTTTGTGCTTTAGGGGAATGGCCATCCCTCTTCGAATGGATGCCATCACATCATCCCACCTCCCAAACGCCAGTGTCCCTCCACTCTGGTCCCTGGGACCCTCTCCCTGCACTGATTCCCCCCTGGTTACTTCAGTCCTTCGAACTCAGTCCTTGGATTTGTTTCTGTTTTACTTTGTTCCCTGGCTTTGTTCTTTATAGCTCTCACGAGTAACCATCCAGTATTTGTCTTTCTTCCTCTGACTTATTTTTGCTTCACATAAACCCCTCCAGTTCCATCTTTATAGTAGCAAAAGACAAGAATTCAGCTTCTATCATTGTGGGGTAGTATTGCGTTGATCTTGTTCTCCTCCTTCTTCTCCTCCTCCTCCTTCTCCTCCTCCTTCTTCTCCTCTTCCTCCTCTTCCTCCTCCTTCTCCTCCTCCTCCTCCTTCTTTTCTCCTCCTCTTCCTCCTCCTTGTCCTCTCCTCCTCCTTGTCCTCTCCTCCTCCTCCTTGTCCTCTTCCTCCTCCTCCTCCTCCTCCTCCTCCTCCTCCTCCTCCTCCTCCTTCTTCTTCTTCTTCTTCTTCTTCTTCTTCTTCTTCTTCTTCTTCTTCTTCTTCTTCTTCTTCTTCTTCCTCCTCCTCCTCTTTCTTTCTCCCTTCTTACTCCTCCCTCCTTCTTTCTCCTCGTTCTTCTTACATCTTCTTCTGTTTTTCTTCGTCATTTTTTCTTCATATTCATTATTATTTTCTTTATCTCCTCCTCCTTCCCCTCTCCCTCTTCCTTAATCCCCTCTTCTTCCCTCTTCCCTCTTCCTTCCTCCTCTTCCTCCATTTTTTTGGCCATACTCCATGATACTCAGGGGTTTTTCCTGACTCAGCACTCATAAATTACTCCTGGTAGGCGTCAAGGACCATATGGAGGGCCAGGGATTGAACTCATGTGGGCTGCATGCAAGGCAAGCACCTCACCCACTATACTATTTCTCTGATCCCTACATCCCATCTTTTTATCCACTCATCCTGCCATTGGGCACTTGGGATGTCTACAGATCTGATTATTGGAAGTAGTGCTACAGTGAACACAGGTGTGAGTGTCTCACGATATTTTTCTTTTTTATCATAGAAGACTTAATTATACAAAATTTAAAGGCTGTTTTAAGATATTCTTGATAGTGTGAGTTGAAATGGTGTGGGCCGAATGGGGGAGCTCAGGAGAGCTGCTGGGTTAAAAGCACAGCAGAGACGGGGTGCTCTAGTCTTGGTACATACCATGCATTTACGGGAAGCGTCAGACAGAGACTCTGCCCGATTAATTTTCAAGGTTGCCTCGCTCATAAGCGCATGCAAACCATGGCTGTGCCTTTGACTGGTGACTTCAGTTTTGCCTTTGTTTGACTTCTTGGATCTAGTGCGAATCTGCTTTCTGAAATCCTTACCCAAAGGAGATAGTTTTGGGACAAGACTCAGAGCTCTCCTAGGGCTTAAGAAAACCAGACACTAAACAAGAAGTTCTGTCAGCATCTCCTAGTTTCTACTGAGGTCGGAAATAGGAAGAATCTTTTTATTTGTATAAAAACTATCCTGAAGTGGCATCCCACCTTCAGGTGGTATTGTGGTGTGGTTGGGGGGGGGGTGTTGTGTGGGGTTGTGTGTCTCTGCAGGGCTTGGGCTGGCCTGGGCTGGCCTCCACTGCCCAGAGTTTTTAACTGTAGCCCCCTCTGTTCTGATCTGAACCATTTTGCCTTTGCTAAGTACGCACAGTGATCTTTGAATTCTAAAGGAGATGTGAAAAGCCTCAGTTTGGACTTGATTTGTATAATTGTTATGTCAGGTGTGATAAATGTTCACGTACTAATATTGATTCATTCATTCTGCCCATTCATCGTGTGCCTGTTAGGGTGAGCTGCCGCCATTAATTTCATTTTACTTCCAGCGGCAGCGTATTAACAAGCCAAACAAAAGGTTGACTCTTAACTACACCTGCATATACGATCATCAGGAAAATGTTTACTGTTCAGCTAATCTTCGCTAGGCCTAAAGTACCTGTGGTTTAATCACTCAACAAAGATGGTAGCACCGCGGGGTGGGTAATTGTGCTAATGTTCTCACTAGCTGCACTTGCAGAAATCTCCCCTGTATCTCTCAGAGCCCAAGACCTCATGGCAAGGGGAGGGAGAGGAACCAGAGGCAACTTTGCTCTTTTCTTCAGCATGTGTGCTCATCCCCCTAGAAGAGAGCTAGACCTTCACTTCGAGCACAAACGAGCATTTCTTGATCATGGCCTCTAAGCTGAGGCTGTGTGAATTATGCCAGAGTGGACTTCAGTGAGGGAAGCGCACCGGAAGGAAAGAATGTCTCCCCGGGCTTCAGCGAGCCCTCTCTCCATGCTGCAGCTCTTTCACAGCCTCTGAGAGGTGAAAGAAGTGGAAGAACCACTCCTGGAGCTTGGAGGAACGGCTTAGTGATTGCACCTTCCTCCTTGCACATGTCAGGTCTTGAGTTCAAGCCTTGGTGCCTGCTCATGTGCCATTGCTCTCCTGGCAGCTCTGCTGTGACCCTAGCCCCACAAATGATTTGTGCATCACAGATAGGAGTGTATGGGCACCGCCACAAAGGGCTGTGCCTTCCAGGGAAACCCTGTATGAGGACTGTGGGGATCCCAACCAGCCCCAACCAGTCAGAACGCGAGCACCACAGTGAAAGAGTATGAAGCCAGTGAGCTTGTGTGCAAGCGCCACAGTTAAAGGTGCAGAGCCTCGATGAGTGCCATTGCTGTGTGGGCGAGCACTGCCACCTGATGTGGCATCTCCAGCAAGCACCGCAGTTAAGTGGGCAAGCACCCCAGACAAGCCACTCCTGCTCTCCTGTCATCACAGTGACAGTAGAAGCAAAGGCATGGGAAGGCGCAATATTAAAATATGAGGGGATAAAAAGAGATCTTCACTGACAAATCCAGACATCCACAAATTAGAAAAACAAAGAAGAAGAATGTATTTTTTAAAATGCCTAAAGTTCTCATAACCAAAAATCAAAAACACTTTAAATGAACAACTGCTTATGATAGGCCTTGTTATATGCATTGAGAACGCATAGTAGAAGATTCAGTTCAGCCCCAAAGGGAAGGCTTTGAGATTACTAGTTTGAAAATAAGGTTATAAAGGGTGATAAAGGGAAGGAAGGAAATTGCACCCCTAGGATGTTGTGGGAGCACAGAGGGTAGAAGAAGAGATAAGCAGGGAGGGCTTCCCAGAGGAGTTGATGCTTGCATTGGGTTTTGAAGGGTGAGGGTGAGTTGCTTGTACTCATGTGAGTGTGAATGGGGAAAGGAGCACAACCAGAAAGAAGGGGCATGCATGGGAAGGCCAATGTCTAGACCTTTTCTATAGGGCATGTGGGTTACATAGAGTAGGGATGGTGTTAGGGGAAGCAGTGGCAGTTGCTAAAGAAAGACCGAGCTTCTATGCACTCCTCGGGGGACTCGAGATTCATCACCATCTAGAGGATGTCGCAAACTCTTTTCAGCAGGTCGCTGCCAAGAGTTGAGTGGCGGAGGCCACTTTGGGGAGGTCAGTTGGGGAGTTGAGGAGGTTGGTGTGGGACCAGGGGGCAGAGAGATGAGGGATAGAGGAAGATGGGCCCTCAAGTGGACAGACAATCTGAGGAAGAGCAGCGGGAACAGTAGGGACTGTTAGACTTTAGTGGGCTTCATTGCATGAATGTGGTTGGGGACCCGGGTTGCAATGCGCGGTTTAGCTTTGAACTTGCCCCAGAGCCAAGATGAGAAAGGAGTGACTCTTTACAGAAGGAAGGGGGTTTGCTCAAGCACTCTTGGTGAAGGGGAGTGGATTGGAAGCTGATGGGCTGTATCGGGGATGAGGGAGTGGAATTTGGATTTCAGGAGTAAAGAGGTTAGCACAGAAGAAATGATATGCAGACAGTTGGGTTCAGGCCAGAAGCATGATCTGGCCCTGAGATATCATATGCTAATATTATGGGGAGACAGAAGCATTTAGAGGGTGTGGACAAGCTCGTCCAACAAATGGGTAGAGAGTGAGAAGACTCAGAATGAGGGCTGGCCCAATGGAAACCAGACCCATGTCATTGATGAGCAGAGCAAGGGAAGCAGCAGAAGGTCAGAGGTGAAGGAAGGCAGTCAGGACAGCAATATTAAGGAAGCTTCTAGAAGGAATGTTCACACCAGGGTCAGATACTTTCTAGGTATTTAGCAATGTGTTTTGTAAAGTCTGGACACTGGCATTTGTTTCCATGTTAAACATTAGGCTGCTGACCCCTCAGGTCACAGTGGTGACAAAGTGGCAGGAGTTGGTGAGGTGACCTCAGTAGTGGATGCAGGAGAAGGTCACTGCAGTGGAACTTGTCTTTGTGAGTCTGTCTTTGATCTCCACCCTGTCTTCTCTGTTCAAACTGGATGCCTGCTTTCCTTCCCGATGACCCAGAACCACAGATGCAGCCGTCACATTGACATTTACAAATGCTTCCTGCCTGGTACTGTGGCTGATGCTTTTCAAGTAAGATCTCCTTGTGTTGACCTGAAACCTTCCCACTCAACAGCCAGCCAATAGTACTTCCTCTGTTGTACTTGCTGGTCACATGGCACAGATTCTGGTCCTGAGTGGTCTGTGAGTCCTTGTGGAAGGAAGACTTGACAAGGTGGGGCAGTGTTGGTTGTCCACACCTCACATGAATGATCACCCCCAGCACCTGTGTTCCTTCCCATAGCATCCCTTTCTACTTAAAACCTTCCAGAAAACACTGGTTCAGTCTGCTTCTTCCTTTGCATTTCTCTCTCTTCTTTCCCCTTTTATTTTCTCTCTTCTCTTCTCCCTCTCTCTATTTTCCACTCTCTCCATCCCACTTTCTTCTCCTTTCTTCCTCCCATCCCTCTAGTATCTTTCATCCTTCCTTATTCTTTCTATTTCCTCTTTTTTTGCAATTCCTATTTATATACTTTTCATTAGAACATATCCAGAAGCTTCACGTATATTCAGTTTTATTTTGTATGTATGCAAAATACTGGTGGCAGCATTTCAATGATGTTAGTGTTTACTGTGAAATAATTGGATAATTGGGGTCTTTCTTAGACCTGTATGTGAAGTGTAGGTAGCAGTCTCTCTCCTTTTTTTGTGTGTGTCTCTCTGTGTATGTGATCATCTGTCTTAAAAAAAACAAAACATCAACACACAGAGACAATTTTAAACCATTTTTACTGTAGTGCTGAGGTTTACAGTACTTGTTACTTATACTACTAATGCAGATGTCAGTCCAGGACCACCAGAGTTGGCTTTCCTCCAACAGTGCCCTCAAGACCCCTCTAAGCTCCTTCTGGTGTAAGCTCAGTTTTATAGACAAAATCTCCAGTTCTGATAACTTTGACTATTAGTTCTTCCTTTACTGTGTTTCTTTTCTATCCACATATGGGAGATAATTATGTGTGTGTGTGTAGGTAGGTAGTGACACCTATACATGTGTTTAAGAATAGAAATAAACTTGTGTAATTTCACAAATTGTAAATCAACGATAAGCTAATTTTTAAAATTCAAAAAACCATCTTTTTAAGATAACTGGAATATAAATGAAAATTTACTATGAATAATTCTATCAATGTGTTTTAAAATGTATATGAAATAGGTAATTTCTGCAAATGTAAAATTTAGTATGTGTGAAAATCAGAAAATTTAAAAGGGAAAATCTAAGTAGGACTACAAAAATATGAAAATGTGTTTTAACCCAAAGAAGGGGATATTGACTTTATGTTAGAAAAAAAAATTTTTTTTTTTTGGTTTTGGGTTTATACCTGGTAGTGATCAGGGTTTATTCCTGGCTCTGCTGTCAGAGATTACTCCTGGTAGTATTCATGGGATCATAAGTCAGGATTTGAACTTGGGTCAGCTGTGTGCAAGGCAAGCACGCTACCTGTTGTACTATCTCTTTGGCCCGAGGGAGGGGAGCTTGTGCCACATCTGAATGTGGTCAGGGCTTGCTCCTGGCTTTATGCTCAGGGATTACTCTTGGTGGTGCTTGGGGGACCTTATATGGTACTGGGGTTTGAATCTGGGTTGGCTGAGTGCCAGGGAAACACCCAATTTGTTGTACTATCTCTCCAGCCCCTATGTTAGAAAATATCTAGATACTGCTTAAGTATCTGCATTATTAAGAAAGATTGCAATAAAAATCTCTATTTACGTAAAATAAACCACCTGACCAGACCGAGAACAGCCAGTATATATGAAACATTAATTTGTTATTGAAAACATATAAGATTCCTTAGCAATCCCTAGGAGTAAATAAACATTTTAAAATCTAGTAGAGGACAATCATAAGTGTTAGTGAATGTCACCCCCAATGCCAAGTGCTGAGAAGTTTATCTTGTTGTTTTAAATATGCTCTTTTGTTTTTCTTTTTGGCTCACACCTGGTAATGCACAGGGGTTACTCCTGGCTCTGCACTCAGGAATCACCCCTGGCAGTGGTCAGAGGACCATATGGGATGTTGGGAATCGGATCAGGATCGGCCACGTGCAAGGCAAACACCCTACCCGCTGTACTATTCCTCCAGCCCCAAAGAAACTCTTTTAATGCCTCTTGCAACACTGACTTAAAGACTATGAATTCACTAAGCTGTTGCCTGTCCATGAAGCTCTGTATCAATTCTTCAAAATTGAATAATAATCAAGTTGAATACATTATATTTGGCGATGTGTTCATTTCACTGATTCTTTGTATTATATCCCTCCATTTTCGCTTGTACAGTCTCATTTGATAGATGTGCTGTGAATCTTATGAGATTTCCTTTCTATGTAAATTTCGTTTTGATCTTGCTGCTTTTAATATTCTGCCTATATCTTTGGCTCTATCTCTCTCTTTTAATATATTTTTGGTGGTTTTCTTTTCATTAGTGTTTTTTTTTCCTATAAGTATTCCCAAATACTCTCAGAGATGCAGATCAGAAGCCGTGTTTGTTGGGGCAAGTAGTGAAGAAGAAAATTTGCCCACTTGTAACCATTTTCCAAAGGAATCTAATATGCCACCCAGTTGACAACTACTGTTCTTCTGGATGTGTGTGTGTGTGTGTGTGTGTTGGTTAGTGGGCTTCTGTATGAGAGGAAGTTCCATACTTTATATTTCTAGGATAGCTTTCGAGGAAATTTGCTTCATGCAGGAATTTGGGGATTATTTTCGGCCAAGCGAGTAGGGGTGATCCACTAAGGCAGCTGGCAGATTCCTGTGCTTTCTCACTAAAAGCCACTTTCTCAGGTTAGTTATTCTAGAGGTCATTGCTGATGGAGTGAGAGAGATAGGAGAGGGGTTAAGGCACATGCCTTCCAGATAGTTCAGGGGTTACGCACGTGCCTTGCATTCAGCAGATCCAAGTTCAATCCCTAGCACACCTCTTCCTCAAATACTACCAGGTTGGCCCAGGAAATCCTAGGTAACACAGGGCCTAAGCAGAACCACTTCTTTGGGAGATCTTGGAGTCAGGCACCGCATGGCAGAGTTTAATTCTATCTCTGCCATTAAAACAGCCGTGTGATATCATCATTCCTTCCCCTCGGTGGGTGTTCTTTCTGCATCTGTCAAAGGGGATACTGTTCTCTCCTGGAGTGGTTTGAGGTTTAAGTGAGTTGATACTTGTACAGTCAGTACTATATGTGTTTTCTAAACCAACATATAATTGGCCTGGAAATGTTGTATGTTTAAGTATATACAAGTTGATTTGATACGTCTATAAATTGCAATGTGATTACCAATGAGCAGTTAGTTCATACCTCTCTCTCATCATGTACTTTAAAAAAATGGTAACAATATTTAAGAATTAGTCTCTTAGCAACTTTGATGTATATGATACCATATTGTTGGCTAGAGTCGCTGCTCAGTGCGTTAGCTCTTCAAACCTCTTCATCTTCTGTTACAAGTTTATATCCCTGGGTCTGTGCCTGCCCAATGCCCTTGCAACAGCTGCTGCAGTTGTAATCACCATTCTATACCCGATTCCTAAGAATGGCTTTTTTAGATTCCACATGTAAGTACTGATATAAACATATTTATCTTTCCCAGATTGGCTTGTCTCACTTAACATAATGCCCTTAAGGAAGGCCTATCCATGTTGTCAATAATTGACACATTCTTCTGTCATAGCAGTGAGTGATAATCCTTTGTGTATATAAATATGTGTGATACGCATATCAAATATATTTTGAGTCGTGTTCATTATCAGACATATCATTTGCAAACAATAATCTTTGATTCTGTGAGTTGCCTATTCATTGTGTTAATTATTTCTTTAGTACAGAAGATTATTGTTTTGATGTGGTTCCACTTGAATTTCGCTTTTTTGGTGCTTGTGCTTTTGATGTCTTAACCAGAGAATCCTTGCCAGGCCCCGCGTCAGGGAGCTGCTTTCCCATGTTTTTCTTGAGGAGTTGTACCACATCATACTTATATGTCCTAAGTGCATTCCGAGTTAATCTTTGAGAAGTGTAAGAAAGGGGTTGAATTTCATTCTCTATACTTGGATATCCAGTTTTCCCTGTATCAATGATGGAAAAGACTCTCCTTTCCCATCTAATTGTTGTGACTCCTTTGTCAAAACATTAGTTGTCTGGGGGCTGGAGAGATAGTACAGCGGGTTGGGTGCTTGCTTTGCATCCTGAGGGGCTTAGGGCTTACTCTTGAATCTGTGTTTAGGGGTTCGTCCTGGTGGTGCTTGGGAGACCAGATGAAATGCCAGAGATAGAACTGGTGTTGGTCGAGTATGAGGCAAATTCTTCAACCCCTGTGCTATCTCTTCAGTCTCCAGAAATCATGGGAAAAAATGTATTTACTAAGGCCAGGGGGATAGAATAAGGGTTAAGAAGCTTCCCTTGCTTGTGGCAAATCCTGATTTAAACCCTCATCACCATATATAAGCAATAATCCTTCTGAGTCAGGAATAACCCTGTAGCATCACTGGGTGTGATCCAAATTTGGAGTGATAGTGCAGCGGGTAGGGCGTTTGCCTTGCACGCTGCCGACCCGGGTTCAATTCCTCCACCCCTCTCAGAAAGCCCAGCAAGCTACCGAGAGTATCTTGCCCGCACGACAGAGCCTGGCAAGCTACCCATGGTGTATTCAATATGCCAAAGACAGTAACAACAAGTCTCACGATGAAGACGTTAACTGGTGCCTGCTTGAGTAAATCGATGAGCAACAGGATGACAGTGAAAGTGACAGTGACTTTCAAGTATTTTCCTGGTCTTTTCTTTGTTTTTGTCATTGTTACGGTATATTGTTGGGTGTACATTTTTGGTTTTGGTATGCCAGAGGTCACTGTGCAGTGATGGTTGTCACATCAATACAGCTGGGGTCCACACTTAGGAATGTGGGGTGGTCCCAGGACATCATGCATGCAAGCAGGAACTCTGCCACTTAGCCACATCTTATGACCCCAGAATTTACTTAACTGTTTTTCAGTTGAAGCACTAGGACTTTTCTATAGATAAGATTATATCAGCTGCAATTAATAGGTATCTTATTCTTCCTTTCTGATCAAGGGCACCTTTTAGTTTTTTATTTTATCTGATTTCTCTAAGTGGTACTTCTGGGACTCAGCTGGGTGAGAGTGATGAAGGTGACGCCTCTCTTATTTCAGTTCTTACAGGAGAAGCTCGCAGCCTCTCACCATTGAGTATGTTAGCTGTGGGATTGTTATAGATGAACTCTGTGTGTGGTGGTATGTTATTTCTGTGCCAGATTCATCAAGGAACTTACCTTCTCATACCTATAAATGCGGCCAAACCTATATAGACATACTTTTATTAAGACAGAATACTCAAGAACAAGTGTCAGAGCTTTTTTTGGTGGGGGTTGTAAACTTTTTATTATTTTTAAATTTTTTAAAAAAAATTTTAGTCACCATGAGGCATAGTTACAAAGATGATCTTAATTTTTTTAATTTTGATTTTTTGTTTTGAGTATCAGAGCTTTTCAACGCAGAAGAAGAGTTTTTCCTTTTCTTTGTAACCTTTTCACTTAGAATGCCATTGAACAGAGTCTACATGAAATCGTGAGCTCTGGAGTCTGAAAGAGTTGGCGCAGGTCCTACCACTTAGAGCAATTGTTGTCTTACTGGGCTCTGGTTTCCTCATTCACAGACTGGTTCAGAAGCTGCAGGACTTGGGGAGAATTCAATGAAACAATATTTGTAAATTACCACAAACTCTCCATCATCATCTACCCTTGACGTTTTCTCTTTCCCGTAACTCTACAGGCTGGCCTCAGTTTTCTTCCCCCTACCCTTTCTCCTTCTTTAGAATGAACCATTGAAGTGAGTCAAAGTAATGACTTTATGGAGGGAAAGCTTCCTTTTCTCCTGCTTATTTAAGGATCTGACTTTGTTTTTGAGCTGGAAAGTGTCCTGGTCTCATGAAATGAGACTAGGGCTATTGTGGATGACCTGCACTAACAGTTACGAGTGCTCATTATGTATTCCTTATATATTTGTTTACAACTGCTCATTCTGGATTTTGTCAGAAGATACTTGTGTCTCCTCTGTGATTTTGGAATGAGGAAGATAGCCAATTGCGAAGAAGTTGTATTTTTCTGTTCTAGTGATGTTTTTATTGGCAAACAATGCGACCTCTTCACCACCCCTCCTGCTGATTGCATAACATTTTCAGATCAGACTCTTCTTAGTTTCTGAATGCCAATTGAGACACAGCCACAGTCAGATCTAGAAGAATCCTCAGAACCTTAAAAGTCATGATATAGGAAGAAAACTGTTCCACTTGCCTGCCTTCACCCAGGCCTCCATTGGAATTATATAAGAGAGATATTGGGGGAAGTATAAGAATTAGAAGATCATGTCCACTTTATCCCTTAAATAAAATTCTAAGATAAATTCTTAATAGTAATTGAATAGGACTGAAGAGATAATATAGGGGTTAAGACACTGACTTTGCATGTGATCAACCCTGGTTCAATCACTAGCATCTCATGTGGTCCACTAAGCTTGACCCCTGAGCACAGAGACAAGAGTAAGCCATGCGTACTTCTGGGTATGACTCAAAACATCCAAAATAATCTTGATGATAATTGAATAGATTTTTTTTAACTCCAAAAAAGCCTTGCAGGGCAAGGAATTATGTGACTCAGAAATGAAGTTTCCTTGTCAACTTAATCTTTTGGAAATTAAATTATAGGAAGAATTCTTGGATTTTTGAACACATGAAGACCCAGTTTTATAGCTTTTTGTGCCTGTTGACAGTGTCATGGTGGATTTCCTGTTCTCTATGGATAATCTGTTTTGATATGGGGGCTCAACTTTAAGGGACTTTATCTGTGGGATTCCTTGTGGTCTGGGGAACTGCATTTCTCCATAGGAACGTCTTGTGTTTACCTGACTCCAGACTAATTGTGTCCCTCTTTTTCCTATGGGTTCCTATCTCTGGTAGTAGTGATTTGGCTTTCAAACCTAAATGAAAGCCAGAATGATGAGTGCTCAGCAAGGCTTCTTCCACCCGTAGGTCACACTGAGGTAAGCTCCTTATCCTTTTATCAGCTGATAACTCTGGATCTGGTTTATCCTTCAGTGTAGCTCTATGAAAGTTTCAGCCTTACATGGGTTTCTCAGTTCTTATTCCATTTCACAGTGTTCTCTTTGGAGCCCCAGAAAAATCCCTCAGGCTCTCTGGTAATTAAAGTCCCAAATTCCTAAGTTACCTGCCTTTGTTGTCTGAGCACTAGTCCATATTTAACACTCGGTTTCCTTTTTCTTTTTGGCCCTTGGACATCTCCTGCTCTCTCTGAGCTCAACCAAGTTGCAAATAATGTTTATTATATCTCATTGAACACGTCTAGATATTTTATACAGAGAACGTGTTCAGGCTCTCGGTTTGAGTAGTTTGAAATTAAAGTTTGAAGATTTGGATTCAGATAGCAATGCTGCTAATTGATTCTTTCCAGCTCTGTATGTAATTTCTCTCTGAGTTTCAGTTTTCTCTTTAAGGGGAGAGGTGGATATAATAAGCTAACAGGGGACTGCTGAAAAATTGCATAAGAAAGCAAGTTTATATTGTAAAAATAATCTGTAGCACATGCTGTTGGTATCTGGCCCAGGTCACCCTCTGGGTGATGGCCGAAAACCCCAGCCTCTCTAAGTGTAGACTGTTGAGACACACTAGCTGCTTCCTCTCCAGAGAACCGCGTCCAAATTCTTGTCTTATACTCTGATTCTACAGAACCTAATCTGACATTATCAGAATGTCCTCTAAACAAGTTATCATAGTGTGTTTTTTTTAAGTTGAGATGGAGTTTCATAAACCAGTAAATCAAGAATAAGTCACTGATTCCATTTTGAAATAATCAAATTGTTCTCTTTATGTATGAACTCACGATGCTAGTATAACTTATTTGAGGTTCATTAGAACTTGGCTTTCATGGTGTCTGGGATAAACATATGGATCAGAAAGGTGATCTGGACCATTCCAATTCAGAAAGATGTGCCACATAACTAAAAAGATATGGGTGCACCAAGGCCATTGGTGAGACTCCAGTGACAACCAGAATGTGCTGGAACTAAAGAGTGATCAGCAGTGAACACATGTGTTAAGTGCCACCACTGAAGTGTATGGTACCTCCATGTACTGTGGCCATGTGTATGAGCACTGCGGCAAGATGTGTAATTTTTCTGGTGAGCACCATGACCAAGCATCTGTAAACACTGGTCATAAAAATAATAGAGGGAAGGGAAGGGAAAGTAAGTCCATTTAAAAATTTTAAATAAAATTTAAGGTTTTATACTCTCTGGATGTTGGCCCTTGGAGGGATTATAAGGCGCCAGGGGCAGTCCCTGGGTGTGACCGCCTAGCTACTGGGAAATGGGGAATCTGGGCGGAAGAGGCCCAGTCCCGATCCAAGCAGGCTTGGAGGTCTCAGCCCAGGGTCCCACACACCTGGGTTCCTTTGCCGGTACCTTCATGAGTGAGGCTCGTCCGAACGTGTGTGGAGAGGGGCCTTGAGCAGACTGCTCGAGAAATTCGACGATCAGTGGGATGATGATGATGATGATGAAGAAGAAATTTTAAGGGCTTTAAGGATCACTTTAAAAATATTACTTCTCTCTCTCTGTGATCTATACATTATAGAGAATTTTAGATACCCACCACCCCACCCCTGTTGCTCTACCCCCATAGCTAAATTTGTAAGTGTTATATTTACATAACACAGCTATGTGTTGAGAGCACGGGTGAGAGAAATGTTAACTTGTTGTCCCAGATTCTGTGCTTGGGAGGTACAGAATCCAAAGAGATCAAGGTATGCATAAGGAGTGAACGTGCCCCTTTTACCCAAATTAGCAAGAACAATTTTAGGACTGAAACTGTGGAAGGGAGCTCACACTTTGAGCAGAGCTATGGACCCAGAGGCAATTGGCTCACACCTCCAGCAGGACAAATGGTAACTCAGCATCGCTGACCTTCATTTGCCTCATCTGCTAACCTAGTTATCATTTTGTAGGGATTCAACATCTCTCTACCATCACCTGATATGAGGCTCTCAGGAAAGATTAATTATTTTTTTTATTAAGTGATGATTGTGAGAAGAAAAATTCCAACCGCTTCATCACCTTGTGTCTTCCATGTCTTCAGGATAAGTGGTGCTGCCCAGCCTGGATTCTGGTTCTCAAAGTCTGCACCATGAGTTAATGTTGCGACTGTTGACTTTTCTGATGATGGGATCTTATGCTCTGAAAGCCCAGTATTTTCCAGGTTCACACTGATGAAGATTTCTACCCCCAGCCCTTTCCCTGCCGTGCATTCTGCTTCTCTTCTGTGTGTGGTATAGAACTGAAAGTAGGGTTCTGATCTGTAATTCTTGACTGTGAGTGTGATGTGTAAGGAGATAGTTCTCCTTTCCCACATATTTACCAAGGTCCATGTTCTAGTTGGAAGTCATCTATAATAACATTTTGTCATGGATTTTAAGTACCTCTTGACTTTTTTTCACATCTATTCAGCTTTACTATCAACACAATACGTCACATTTTTCTCCATCCTGGCTTTCTAACTGAACTGTGTTACTTAGATTCCACCACAGATGTTCTTCATTCTCCAGCTATGTCTTCATAATGAAAATTAGATAAATGTCCCCTCTCACCCACATATGCCTTTGTCACAGAGCTAATCCCTCTCTGACTCCCCATGATTTCTTCACTTCCTTCAACCCAGTAGAAGAAGGCAGCTGGGTCCAGCCTTACCTGCTTCAACATCATTGCCTACTTTGGGGCCCTGGCCCTCACCACACTGGCCTTCTTGATTTTACCCTGCATAGCCCTGCCACAGAGCCTTTGCACAGGTGGTCTTCATGGCAGCTTCTTGTTGCATTACTGAACCCCTACTTCTCATTGCTTTACTGAATCCTCACTTGTCTTTTAGATTCAGGATTCCCTGAATCTGTATTGAAGGCTCCCTGAGTTCCTCATTCTGTCCCTCACTTGGTGATATGCCCCATGAGGCCAGAGAAGGTGTCCTTTCTATCTGCAGACTCTGTGGGGCTTGACATGTAAGACTCAATATTTATTGGATGAATACATTAATGGAGGTAAAGAAATGCAGGATCTAAATGATAGGAGAGCTGACCCACTCTTGGTTACTCCTCCTGCATCTCAGAGATGTCTTTTGTAATCCTGAGCCATTCACACACCAGGAAAAGTCAAATGGAGTGGCTGATTCAGAGCTTTTCAAATGATCATACCCCATAGGCCAGAGTGATAGTACAGTGGGTAGGGTGTTTGCCTTGCAAGTGGCCGACCCGGATTCGATCCCCTGCATCCTATATGGTCCCTGAGCACCACCAGGAGTGCTTCCTGAATGCAGAGTCAGGAGTAAGTCCTGAGCAATGCCCTGTGTGGCCCTAAAACAACAACACCAACAAAACCAAGCTATCATGCCTTAGTCTTGTTGATGGAGGAGAGATGGGAACATACCTTCTCTTCGTATTTAGGAGACTCATTTCAATCATGCTTTCAAATCCTTTCTATGAGCTGATGCCCTAAATGTTTCTCCTTCACCACCAGGCTCTCTGCTGCCTCCAGCACTGGGGGAGAGGCTACGGGCTCCCACCTGGAACAATGCCTCCACTTCACCTATGGTGAATAATGGTGGCAGTGTCTCAGGGGTCAGTTGCTTTGGTCCTCTGCTTTTCACAGACCTCTTTAAAGGGGATGGCAGGGAAACCACCTACGTGATGTGCCATTGTATTGGGCAACTAAATGGATGAGCGTTTTCTGAAACCTACTGCAAAGGGGCATGTCATAACTCTGATTTTATTATTTGTTTTCAAGGCATTTATCTTTAAAGATACAGGAGAAAGTCTAATATATTTGATATATAGGTGAAGTCATGTCATTTTGAAATTTAAATTTAGGTTGGTAAAACAAATATTTAATAGGAAATCTATGAAAATTTAATCACTATGCATTTTCATCAGTGTGCTGTCTACTTGTATGTACATATATATAATAATATACATACATATGAACCCCAAAACAATTTCTGAATATTCATGCAATGAAATTAAACCTAAAGCTGTGTGAGATTCCATCTTTAACATGTATTTCCCAATGTACGTCCCCTCTCTATTTATGTGTGCCATGTATGTCTTCGTTTTTTGGAATTCATCTCTATCAAAATTCTGTTGCTCTAGCCCAGATAAATCCTACAAATGTAAATTTTATTAAGAATGAAGAGAGTTAATAAAAAATTAAGGGAAGATCATGAATGTGCATATACGTATGAAAATACATATTCTTTAGTATTATCTTTGGTTTCTGGCAATGCTTAGGGTTAATTATGCCTCTGCACTCAGAAATGACCCTTAGCAATGCTGGGGGACCTTATGGGATTCTGGGGATTGAATTCGGGTCAGCTGCATGCAAGGCAAACACCCTCCCCAGTGTATTATCACTCTGGCCTCTTTATTATTATTTGTTTCCTTTGGTTTCTGGGGTACACCCAGTTGATCCTCCGGGTTGCTTCTTTTACTTAGCAGGGGATGGTGGGGGTGGGGACATCTCTCTCTCTCTCTCTCTCTCTCACACACACACACACACACACACACACACACACATAACCATGCCCAGCTGTGTTCAGGGCTTACTTACTCCTGGCTCTGCACTCAGGGATCACTCCTGAGCGTGCTTAGGGACCACAGGGGGTGCTGGGGATAGAAACCAGGTCGGTTACATGCAACACACGTGCCCTACCCATCTTACTATCTCTTGAGCCCCCAGCTCATGCTGGTCCCATCCCAGACATTAGGGAGGTTCCAACACCGCCACGCATGATCCCCACAAAAACAAAACTAAATAAAAAGCTGGCCTGAGCCAGTGAACTTATCTGGGCTAGAGTGACAGCACAGCGGGTAGGGTGTTTGCCTTGCATGCGGACAACCTGGGTTTGATTCCTCCATCCCTCTCGGAAAGCCCAGCAAGCTACTGAGAGTATCTCGCCTGCATGGCAGAGCCTGGCAAGCTACCCGTGGCATATTTGACATGTCAAAAAACAGTATCAACAAGTCTCACAATGGAGATGTTACTGGTTCTCACTCGAGCAAATTGATGAACAATGGGATGATAGTGCCACAGTGCAAAATTCTGTATTTGAAGTTAAGCATAAGTATATGCCTAAAATGAACCACTTGATATTGCTAAATTGTATTTTCTAAGAATTTTTTTTTGTCTTTTGGACCGGGCTGGAGCGATATCCCAGTGGGAAGGGCGTTTTGCCTTGCATGCGGCCGACCCAGGTTCAATTCCTCTGCCCCTCTTGGAGAGCCCAGCAAGCTACCAAGAGTATCTTGCCCACATGACAGAGCCTGGCAAGCTACCCGTGGCATATTCGATATGCCAAATACAGTAACAACAAGTGTCACAGTGGAGACGTTACTGGTGCCCAATCGAGCAAATCGATGAGCAAGAGATGACAGTGACAGTGACAGTGACCTTTTGGACCATACCTGGCGATGCTCAGGGCTTACTCCTGGCTCTGTGCTCAAGAAATACTCCTGGCAGAGCTCAGGGGACCAGATCACTCCTGGTGTAGCTCAGGGAGTTCTGGGAATCAAATCTGGGTTGGTTGTGTGCAAGGCGGGTGTCCTACCTGCTTTACTATCATGATGGCCTCTTTCCCAGGAGCTTTATTTCTTATTCCGTGTATTAAAGTTTTGGAAGGGTATCTTTCCACATCTAACAGTCACTATGTAATTTGTTAATATAAATGTCTGCAAGGGATTCCATGGAGGAATTATTTCTGCTTCTG
Source organism: Sorex araneus (assembly GCF_027595985.1). Taxonomy (NCBI): domain Eukaryota; kingdom Metazoa; phylum Chordata; class Mammalia; order Eulipotyphla; family Soricidae; genus Sorex; species Sorex araneus. Next base: position 175,553,018 of record NC_073305.1, read on the forward strand.
TTATATCATGAGGAAATATCCATCAGTCACATTAATTGGAAAAAATAATAAGAAATGAATGATCTGCCTGATTTGAGTGCATGACCAGCCATCCAGAGTTGATTTGAAAAAGCTAGTGGTAGCAGAAAATCAGCAGTGGTTTTGGTTTTGTTTTGCTTCCCAAATGTATGCAGGAAAGATGTGAGACAAGGGGAGAAAGGAGACGGTCTCTGAGGAACTCAGTCTTCTGAGATTCCTCTGAAGAGACAAATAGCGAGAAAGTCGTGAGGATTTCTGGAATAAGCTTCCCAGAAAAGGGAGAACATTTCTGTTTAAGGTTGTTCCCATTTGGAGAGGAAATTCAAAGTTGATGTAATTTTCCAACACCCTTCTCAGTGTAGGCTTCCAAGTTTCATTTTCGCAAACTTCAAGTCTTCCTTAGAATCAGCTGGTTCTTTGGAAACTTGAACTTGCCTTCCTTAGCCGTTAAAAAGCAGTCCCCAATCAGACGTCTCTGATGCTAACGGATGTCAGAACATCTGTTTCCCCACTGCAAGACATTTCTTAAGTTCTTATCTCAGAAATAGAATGTTCTGGAGCTGTGAATGGGCACCCACTGCAGGATTCCAGAGGAGGGTTTCAACTCTTGTTCTTTTTCCATCATCTTTGCAGAAGGGTTAGTTTATCCATGGGGACAGGGGAGGGAGAGCAGACTCAAGTGTAAAGGGATGGAAGAGTTTCCTGGATGGCTGATTTTGAGAAATCAAAGGCATATGTGTTGGTCTTTTCAAAGTTTATACAGTGTAATTGCTGCTTCCTTTGATGGTAAAGGTGCTTTATGCCACATAATAGGAACTCAGTTTTGTTCAGGTTGAACTTCGGTTTGTTTGCTATAGCAGTGCTTAGAGCTTATTCTGGACTCTGTGCTCAGGGGTCACTCCTGGCAGTGCTCACCCCTGCTCAAGGGGCGCAGGGGATTAAATGAGGGTTGGCCATCAGCAAGACAAGTGCCTCATCTACTCTTTTGTCCTATCTCTCCAGCCCTTGAGCTGAATTTTGAGGTGAACCCGGAATTTGCTGAACCATTTTCACTCTGTGGGCTCATCATGAAGCTCATCTGAAGGCATCTACCCCATGATTATATGAAGTGTTTGCTGTGCAAGCCGATTCTCCACCCCCACCCACCCCATGCCACTTTCCTTTCCTTGGCGGTGATGGTGGCGGCACATCAAGCTCACACACTTGGTTGTGCTGCACCCAGAGCCCAGAGCCCTGGGACAGTGCCAAGCCCACACTCAGTGATGTAGGCAGTGCCAGGCTCACACTCAGTGACACAGGGCAGTGCCAGGCTCACACTCAGTGACATCAGGCAGTGCCAGGCTCACACTCAGTGACACAGGGCAGTGCCAGGCTCATACTTAGTGACATAGGGCAGTGCCAGGCTCACACTCAGTGACACAGGGCAGTGCCAGGCTCACACTCAGTGACATCGAGCAGTGCCAAGCTCACACTCAGTGACATCGGGCAGTGCCAAGCTCACACTCAGTGACATCAGGCAGTGCCAAGCTCACATTTGGTGATGTAGGGCAGTGCCAGGCTCACACTCAGTGACATTGGGCAGTGCCAGGCTCACACTCAGTGACGTAGGCAGTGCCAAGCTCACAGTCAGTGATGTAGGGCAGTGCCAAGCTTGCACTCAGTGACATCGGGCAGTGCCAAGTTCATGCTCAGTGACATTGGGAGTGCCAGGCTCACACTTAGTGACATCGGGCAGTGCCAAGCTCACCCTCAGTGACGAAGGGCAGTGCTAGAGCCTCAGCAACTGCACAAAAATAAGGCAGAATCTACTATGGAGCGTGCCTGGGTCAGTTCTCCCCAAGCCTTTCCTTGAAAGAGGGAAAGTTATTCTCTTTCCCATCTGTCCTTTCTTCCTGTTCATCTCTGTGCTTTGTGGGTAGTTAGGAGTTGGAGTTTCGAGGATGCAGGGGAGGGGAGCGATGGAACGGACTCCTGAATGAGGGACACTTTTTGCCTGGAAGGTCGCTTTCCAGGGGGTGCCTCCATCAGCTTTTGGAGTGGCAAGCAGGAGCCTTGGCTGAAAACGGCGATTGGGGTGCAGGGGGTGATTCAAAGTGGGGGCCGGAGGGTCAGCTGGTGGCATCTTGGCTGGTGGAGATGGAGAGGGGCTGTTGTCTGCGTTTCCTTACTTCTCCTTCTCAGGAGACAAGAACATGGGCAGGGAGGGCAGGAGCTCGGGGGAAGCATTTTCAATTACCCTCCTTTCCTCGCCCACCGCTCCTTACTCTCACCTCCCATCTTCTCACCTTTTCCCTCCCCTCCTCTTCCATCTCCTCTCCTTTTCTCTCCCCTCCCCCTGCCCTCCTTGCTTCACCTCTTCTCTCCCATCTTCTCTCCCCTCCCCCACCTGTCTCCTCTCCACTTCCCTCCCATCCCCTTTCCTTTCCTCTTCCCCCCCTTGCTGCTCTCTGCTCTCTCTTCATATCTTGTCCCCCAACCCCTCCTCTCTCCTTGGTCAACTGGCTCTGAAAAGCAGGAAAAGGACCCTCACTGGAAATGGAGTCTGTGGCACCTTAGCCTTGGACGTCCTGGCCAGACCTGTGAGAAGTCTGTGCATTTCTCAGCTGCAGTAGCTTGAATTCCCAGTCTCCAACATACATCTATCCACCATCTCGACCTCCCACCAGACCCCAGTGCATGTGGGCTTCTCCAGAGAGCCCTGTTCTCTGCTCTTCCCCCCATCCCAGCAGGCTCTGGGTATTGAGGGGCTCTCAGGTCTTGCCTCTGTCCCCAGAGATGCATCTAGGGAAGCCCAGGATAAAGACTGGGAGAAGGAACCAGTCTCCCCAACAGGGAAGGAGAGGAACGCAGATGGGAAGATGGTCTTTGTCTATGAGATGGAAAAACCACCACGCAGGCTTCCTGGGGTTTGTTGGGTATCTGGAGCTAAACCTTCAGTATTCTCTTGTCTTACCATCCATCTCAGCTTCCTCATTACCATCCTCTGCCATGGGGCCACTGAATACTCGCCACATGCCAAGTGGAGTCTCTTCAGGCCACACAGATTCTTCTCGGCTCACACTGACCCCCACAATATGTCTTAGACTCCTAGTTTTTTGCTCCCCACTGCTTCCATGGCCACTGCCTCTGTCTCCAAAGCCGTTTGCTTCCCACAGTAATGGTTGTCACCCACATGGTTCAGTTCCCTTCGTTGTCTTACCTCAATATTCTCATCACTGTATCACGGTCATCCCGTTGCTTATCGATTTGCTGGAGTGGGCACCAGTAACGTCTCCATTGTGAGACTTGTTACTGTTTTTGGCAGATTGAATACACCACGGGTAGCTTGCCAGGCTCTGCCGTGCGGGCGAGATACTCTCGGTAGCTTGCCGAGCTCTCTGAGAAGGACCAAGGAATCGAACCCGGGTCGGCCGCGTGCAAGGCAAATGTCCTACTTGCTGTGCTATCGGTCCAGCCCTCCAGAAATGAAGATCCTGTAGAGCATTTGCTTTTTCTTGCTCTCAGCACACTCTGCATTCCATGCAGAAAGGGAAGTAGAAAAAAGTATCGAGGAAGCCAGAGCCACGAGCTGGAGCGGGCCGATTCCACTTCAGTGTTGTCGCCAGCCAGTGCTCTCCAAAGCCCAGCCCCGCTTCCTTCCAAACTTCCGTTCTTTTGAGTCAAGTAGTCCCAGGGCCGCAGGAGGCCATCCATGTCACTTCTGTGCATCATCATTTTATTCTCAAATGTACATGAACTTAGTTGCCTTACCTCAATATTCTCATGCCTCCAAAAATATGAAATCTTTAAAAAAAACATTTTAGGCATGTGTTATGCAAACCCGACTTGGCGCCAGAACTGCGCAGGAGGAAGAGAGCACCGTGGAATGCCTTCAAGAGCATGGAAGAAGTGGTTTAGAGGATGAAGAACAACCTCCAGCTCCAGGCACATCTTTTTGACTCCACTGTTCTTCCTGCACTATCATACGCCTCAGAGACCTGGGCCCTACGCAAACAGGATGAGAACGCTATTCGGGTATCCCAAAGAGGAATGGAAAGAGCTATACTAGGAGTATCACATTTCACTTAAGTGAAAGAAGGAATCTGGAGTTCCGACCTCCATCAACGGTCAGGAGTCAAGGACACTGTCTCGTTTGCCAAGGCGTCGAAATCAGATGGGCTGGACACGTAATGCAATTTAGAGATGACCTTTGGACTAGAGCTGTTACTGACTAGATTCCACGGGATGTCAAAAGACCTCGTGGCCACCAACCTACGAGATGGTCAGATTTCTTCGTCAAAACCCTGAATGAACGGTTTGAGGCTCTTTATGTTCCTGGAGCGAGCAGATATCATTGGGCTGCACTAGCATGTGACAGGGACAAATGGAGATGTTATTGGCGCCCACTTGAGCAAATCAAAGATCAGCGGGATGACAAGTGATACAAGTGATATGCAAAACCATTAATGCAGAGTTTCATACATTAAATATTTCAAAAACACACCTTCCACCGGAGTGTCCCTTTCCCTCCCCCATTGTCCCAGTGTCTATCTCCCTCTCCGTCCATTCCTCTGCATTGGTGAACTTCCTTCTGAAGACCAGTTCACAGTGTCTGTTGTCTTTGGGTGATAGTTCTTGCTGTGGCATCTTTTCAGTGGCCGGCTTGATTTGTAGCTCACTGTTCATCTCAGTGTGCAGAGATATTTGTCCTCACCCACTCTGCTGCTGTCAGTTGATGTCTGGAACGGGGTCATCTACGGAACACTTGGTATCCATTTAATTGGGAAGGAACATTCTCTGTTGGAGGGCAGGGAGGGCACAGACCGTGGGCAAATTTTACCACATGTTTTACTGGATCGCCAGAATCCAATTCAGGATGCAAATTGGGTTAAATTAGTAACTAGAAGAGAAAAGCCAGTAGCCAGAAGTAACTTGAACATTAACACTTTGAGAACTCTGACCATAACATTGAACATTATGGCTACTGTTTCGGGGTTAAAAGGTTAGGGAGAGGGTGGATTGAATAGCGGTGCATTTTTAGGCCTCTTAGAATTATAGCTGCCTTTGGAAATTTTTGGTAAGTTGCCATGGATCAGGATTAGAATAAAGGCCATAAATATACTTCCAGTAAATGTCCTTTCGACACTTCATTATATGGTTTGCTATTGGCTTGGGTGGTAATGCATTATCTGAATTGATGTAAATAGTATTTAAGTTTGTCTTTTCCTCTGAGTAATAAGTATTGTAATGTAGAGATTTCCGTTTCTATTACTTAAATAGATCACCACGGTAGTTTGGGACATAGTTTCCATGCACATAATTACTACGTGGCTATTATTAGGAGAATTGTGTGGGTAAAATCAACCCTGCTGTTTGGTTGTGTCTGAAGTCTATTGCCCATCTGCTAAGCTTTATGGGGTCAAAGTAAGTACCAGGTACTTCTGACACTGGAATTTTTGGAAGTGAGTTTGACTTTTCTCTACAACCCCCAAAACTCCAATCGGAAGTGTCACCAGAGAGGGATAGAACTTTTTTTTCAGATTAAAAAATGCCCCACATTTCTTATGCCTTGCACAATGCTTTGCCAGTGAACTTACTCTGGGATTAAACTAATTCTTTTAGACTAGAATCCCGTTAGATATATTTGTATGAATGACAGATAATTGGGTAAGCTGCAAAATAATTTCTAAAGCAATCGCAAGTGTTGTATTCTAATAATGTAACATTATTGAACTTTCATAAACTGGCATGTTCAAGTTGTATAGCAGGTATATGAGTTTATCAAAATATAGTATTTTATATAATTGCACATGAACAATCTATTTCCCCAGTAAAGCTGTGTAACAAGTAGCTCCAAAGCTCTGACATGAAACGGCTGATAGCTGAGTACTATTGGTTAGTGTGCAGTTTTTACGGTCTTGAGTTGGAGAATTTTCAAATGCATGTGGTCAATTTGTGGGTCAACTGGGAGGCCTGGTCTGGCAACAGTAGGAAACCTTGACTCTCCCCTTGAGAAGATGAACCAAAATTTACTCTGATGGTACATACAGGATATTAAATGCACAAGGGGAGAAAAACATTTGGGTGTATCGTGGAACCAGCACACCATTATTTACTTCCGCTTCATTCTGTTGGCCAAAGCAACAGAAAACCAAACTTAGTTTCAATGATGGGCAAAGGGACTTTTCTTTTTACTACCATATGTCAAAGCATGTATCTATTGGGATGGGTGAGAATTGGTACCATTTACAGACAGGGGTTTGGGCCAGACTTGGAAGGATTTATGCTCAGGAATGAGTCCTGGTTGTGTTCAGGGAACCTATGTAGTGCCAGGAATTGAATTGGTATCAGCTGCATTTAAAGCAAGTGCCTTCACCTCTGTACTATTTTACTGATCCCTTGGCATCATATTTATCACCAGCCTTGTTCCAGTTTCTGTCATTGCTTAATACAGTCCCTAAACAGTGACATCAAAAAAGTATTTTACCTTGCATATGATGTTGTAGTTCAGGCATTTGAGAAGAAGTTAACATGGCAGTTCTCATTTGGGAGATTCTTGGGCCAGGTGTGCAATCATTTGAAGGTCCAGTGGGATATATCAGACTCATATGACTAGTAGCTTATGAGCACCGCAGCTTTTCTAACACCTACGTGTTCACACTTGCTACATGATGGTTAATTGCTTCCCTCAGAGGAAGCAACCTAAGTGAACCAGGTAGGAGCTAAATGGCCTTAGTTGGAGGTAGCCTGGGAAACCACATGTCTTCACTTCCAGCTCCTTCACTTAGTAACAATAAACCACTAATGCAACCCAAATTTAAGAGAATGTGAAGCAGATAACACCTTTTGGTGAAAGTGTTGGAGAATTTTTAAGAGGGAATGTTTAAGATTCTGCAAATTTCGCAGTTATTAAGGATAAAGGCCAGTTTGCTCTTAGAACCATTATCTTTACATATTTAGCAGTATTCTCCTTAGATAATGCACTTATGCAGTATATTATCAGATTTACTTTCTTGTTTTATATGGTTCTGAATATTGTAAACAAATCAAGAGAAGGATCACTGTTGAATTTCACTCCCAATTCTTATGAGCTTTGAGAAAATGCATGCATGCATACATACATTCTACATAGTTTTAATGTATTGTCTGCTATGGTTTTCCCAGGTCATTTTATATACCCTAAATTCTCATCATTTTAATGATGTAGGAGTATATTGAGCTGACAGTGTAGTAATTGGCTAGTTACAGTTTGGGTCTATCAATAATTGACAATTATACTAATTTGATAGTACCATCTATTAATCATTTACTGCTATATGACAAATTATCCCAGCACTTAGCAGCTGCAAGCAATCACCATTTATTATTTTAGCTATTCTAGGGATCAAGTAATTTCTGTAACTCGGGACTTGACTATTCATTAGATCTCTCAAAGGTTTTGAATTAGGTTTTTGGCCTGGGGCTTCAGTCTAATCTGAAGGCTCCATGGGGCTGGAGAATCTCTTTCTATCTTCACTTCTTTGGCCACTGGCAAGTAGTTGTAGTGTCTGGTCACAGGGGTCTTGATGTAAGATGGAGAATGACAGGACAACTGACCTCCTTGAGTAGCTGAGAATCTGACAGAGACCTCGACTGAGCCAGATCAAATGGAAGCTCAGATTTGTGTAGTCTAAACTTAGAATGATGTGTCGGATGTTCGTTTTTCTGTCTGTCACACAGGCAACCCTGGTTGATATGGATACCGGGAGATGGAGACAGTAACAGGGTCATTTTGGGATCAGGCTATTTGCTGGATAATGACTAGAAATCTTTTTCTCCAATTTTAGTTTTTAACTGATGAGTGGAAAGGAAACATTTGCTCTCAGCATAACCCTTAAAGTAGAATGTCCAGATCAGAATGATTAGTAATTCAATGGCATTTTTTTTATTAGTAGTATTTTTATTTAGTCTCTCACTGGATGTTGGCCATTGATGGGATTACACACACCTGGGTTCCTGTAGCCTGCTTCTCCCTCTGGGAGAAACTGGCAAGCTTCTGAGAGTTTCCTGCCCACATGGGACAGCCTTGCAAGCTTCCCATGGTGTATTCATATGCTAAATCCAGTAACAAGCTGGATCCCATTCCCCTGACCCTGAAAGAGCCCCCAGTGTGACATCCTTGGGAGGGCCGAGTCGAGAGAGACTTCTAAGATCTCAGGGAAAGGACGAAATGAGAGGTTACTGAGCCTGCCCGAGAAATCGGTGATTAACAGGATTTTCATGATTCATGAGTATTTTTATTGAAGTGACCTTGCATTATAATGTTGTGTCATTTTCATGTGAGCATCTTTAAAGATTGACATAACTATGTATACCATTAAGTTTCTCACTGAAAATTTGATCCCATTTTATGTTTAATTTTGTGGGCTATGGGGAGGGTGTTCATGGCACATGCAGTGATGCTCGTGCTTATCCCTAGCTTTGAGCTCAGGAGTCACTCCTGGTGGTATTTAGGAGACCATGTTTGGTGCTGGGAATGTAACTGGGGTTGGCTATGTGCAATGCAGGTGTTAACACTGCAACATTCCTGAACTGTAGCGTTACTTCTCTAGTGCCTGATCCTGCCCCTGTTTTAAATTTTAGGTGATGTTATAAATATTTTTACTTCGTAAGATAGCACAGTGGGTAGGGCAGTTGCCTTGCATGTGGCCAACCTCGGTTCTATTCCTCCGTCCCTCTCGTAGAGACCTGCAAGCTTCTGAGAGTATCCCGCCCCCACGGCAGAGCCTGGCAAGCTACCCATGGCATATTCAATATGCCAAAAACAGTAACAACAAGTCTCACAATGGAGACATTACTGGTGCCCGCTCGAGCAACAGGATGACAGTAATACAGTGATATAGTGAAGATACTCTAGTATAATATGCAGTTATTTCTTCAATCACTTGTAATCACTTGTCATCCCGTTATTCATAGATTTGCTCTAGTGGGTGCCAGTAACGTCTCCATTCGTCCCTGTCCTGTTTGGCTTGGGCTACACTATTTCTTCAGTATATTTAGTAATCCATAAACTACTTGAGAACATTCTACAAAGCATGTTGTTGGTGAAATTTCATAAAGTGTCTGTAGTCAATTTACCTTTAGGAGAAGGAGAAATGAGAGAGGGTCATTATTGGGTGCTCTTTTCTCCCAGAACCTTTTAAAAATGTAGGATCTAGTTTCTATAAGTTAGGCTACATTACCGCGCCCCTCCCCCTCACCAACCAAATATCAAATGGAATGCGTCCTTCACCCTTTGTGCTGAGTTACAGTTCTGGTGTCTCTCCCCCTTTTTTTGCAGCCACATATAGAAGCCGTGCTTCAGACCAGGACCGTGAAAGGACTGGTCTATGTCAGGTGACTTTTAAAGCCTTTATTACAACCTGTGAACTAATTTATTGTGTTATAAACGAATACTCGTAGGCTTTGTGAGTTCAGGCTCCCCGCTCCCCTCCCCGCTGATGTCAGGTCAGGTATAGCTGAATCATTTTCATGTATGTAAAAATCTCTTCGGCCTTGCCAGAAATACATCTGGATTCATTTTCCGATGCACTCTTAATCATTTCAAAATTTAATAAATTTTATAGCACCTTCCAGGTTGCGGGCGCTCTATAAACGGCCATGACCATGTTCACGGATGGGGTAATAAGGCCAGGACGCTGGCCATCGAGGCTAATGACAAAGTTTGCATTGATAATGAAGTCCTGGCCACGGAGGCGGGAGGAGCACCTGTAAGCAGTGTGTGAGGGCAGCTGCCCGTAGCAAGCAGCCGTAAGGATTATGCTGCTCAAATAAACCCAACTGTGCGTGGGTGGTCCCTCTCTGCCCCCTTCTGCTCTGAAAGACTTAGAAGTGCTGCCAGAGGACCTATAGAAGGTGTTTGATTTAAAAGGTTTAAGAGGAAACACTCCAGTTATGCCTTCTTGTAGGGGCATGCGAGCAAGCCTCGTTTGCAGCTGCATGAAGGGAGAAAGAAAAACTCGACGCCTTTAATAGCATCTTGGAAAAAAATAATCATGCCAAGAGGGCTTTGGACCAAGAAATTTTATGGATTTATGACACCCGGTGCCTGAACTCCATGTGTGAACTTCAAGGTCACAGTTCTGTAAGCTCTTAACCCCGCAGCTGATCCGGCTGGCTTCTCGCTGCACTTGGGTAGATGCAGTTTGCGGTGGTTGTTTTATAGAGCTCAGAAAAACAAGATGATGGTTTGCAGATTTCCAGAATCTCCTCTGAACTCCACACTTTCCCTTTCTCCCAAGGAATTGCTCCGGCATTCCCAGCACTAGGAGATCTGAGTGACTGTGGGTCCTCTTTGACATCACTTTTTCAGGGGAGCTGGGGAGATGTGCCTCCCTGATGTGGGTGGACAGGGTCAGTAAGTGTTTTTCTTATGGATTGAAAACCATGTACGTGTGCAAGGGATACACTGAACTTAGTGACCCCATTAAGAATAGCATTGCATATCACAGTGTACATATATGAATGATAGAATACCCGTTAAGAGTTTGCAGTAATTAAAACTGGAAACCAACATAGCTTTTCATCAGAGGCAGTGGTTAAATTGTAGCATACTGACTCAGGATACTACTACATAGTTATACATAATATGCTCTAATGTGGGATGAATTCTAAGATTTTTCAAGTATAATAAACATAGTAGCATGTAATGACGTACATATATACACACATATATGTATTTTTAAATAAAAAGAAGAAAAGGGTATGTCTTTGTGCATATTCTGTAATATTTTCTAGAAAGCTCTGTAAGAATATTGGTTGCTTCTGGGAAGGAATTTAGTAGCTGGATGATAGAAATGGGGAAGATGCAGCTTTTCATGCCTTTTGAATAAATCAGATTAAAAAGAACAATATTTCCATTAAGTTTAACTAAGTAAATGAAAACAATACTGAAAGAAAGCAAAGTTGGAACAAGCCGTGTTGGTGTAGATAGAGATCTGGTACATAGTGAACCCCAACAGGGCAGGGAAGCAAGCCCTCTTCCCCCCACTGCCTCCCCGCTATGCAACTCTGTGTTCTAAGAGCCAAGAACCTCGCATGTGGTCAGCCGTCAGCCTTAGAAATCACTGGACTTAGAAATCAGTCCACTCAGTGGGAACATAGTTTTGGTCAAAAAGAAGAACAAACAAACCCCAAAAGAATGCAGAATGAAGAGTTGACTTAATCAAGAGAAAATGATTTTGGGTTTGGGAATCGATGGTCAACATTTCCCCACAGTCTCCTAGTTCTGTGTGAAACCTAGTGTTCAGGCTTAGATAGTGACTGTGTGAACTGAAATTGTAGAGTGGGAGAATTTTATTGTTAACCAGACACACAGTGATTTTCTAACTGAAGGCAGGCGGTGTCCTGAGTTCAAGCGTCTTTCTGTAGACACTTGTCACCTTTCTCCCCATCTCTGGTACATTTCATCAAACAGCATAGTGAACTGCCAGAAGATAAACTCTAGTGACCTACAAGAGAAGTGTACTATGGGCACCATCGTTCTGTGATGTAGTGCTTGCTGGTCACCCTGAAATGTTTTCCACCTGAGTTACAGGTCTGAAAACGTGGAAAGAAAAGGGAACCATTGGCTATTAATGTATCACTGCATACTTATTGGTTCTAAATGGTAAATTTCAGCGTTGCCATCACCATGTGGGTAGAGAATGAATGACAACTGATACCAGTAGGACCTCTTAGGTCAGTTAGGACCCCAGACAGACAAGTGGGTTGTACCAAGGGGCGGTCTCTGTGCCATTTGAGAGGTGTTTCCAGTCCAGGGGGGAGCAGATGCTTAAATTCCAAAGTTAACATCTGTTCTGAGGTACTGGGCAAAGATAAAATTTGCCTTGTGACCCCTGGGTGTTGTGTTTTGTTTTTGTTTGTACAAAGTCCAATGTAAAGGGAGTTAACAGGCTTCCATGTAACTCTCAAAGTCTGTTGCTCTGGTACGATTTTCTGGAATGCCAAAACCAGAATAAAAGAACAGTGCTTTCGAGTACAGAGTAAACACGCTTGTGTGAATAATAGATTCTAACATATTTAGCAATTAATGTTCACATCCATCTATTTACATATAAGAATAGGGAAGCTGAGACTCAAAAGCTAGGATAGAATGGGACTTTTGGCAGTAAACAATGTATTCTATATATTTGTTGGTGTTCACCAACAAATTCAGAGCTACTTTAAAGAAAAAAGCATTACTAAAAAAACAAAATGAATGAGTCACAGGAAAACATTGTAAAGGAGAAACAGGCTAGATTAGGACACGTTCATTTCCTTTCTGTTATATCTATGTTTTCAAATAAATAGCTAATTATGGCACTAATCTGTGAGGTAGTAAATTGAGTTCCTTGAGATGAACATGAATCTTTCTTTTGGGTTTAAGGCTTAGAGAATAGAGCCACCCCCCCCCCCCCCGCCTGCACCCAGATCATCACCATCAACAGATGTCTGCATCTGTCTTGCATCCTATCTTGCTTTGGAGCCCTGGCCCCTAAGAAATGAACATTGGCGCTATAAGAGTTCATGAAGAAGCTTATAAATGAATCCGTATATGTGCAGATCCCTGGGCTTCTGATTCCGGAGATCCTCCATCAGTTAACTGGAGTGGGAGCCCAGGAATAGGAATAGAAACGGTCTTCAACCTTGGTAAGAGATTTCGACGCAGTTAGCATACGAGCTGCTCTTTCAGAAATCCTTTCCCAATGTGCTTGGTTTCTTGTTTATTTGTTTTCTGATAAAAGTAAATTTTCATTAGACAGCACAGCCAAGAAATATTAAAGTTGGAGTCAACAAACCCCAGCCCACGAGCCAGAGCTGGCCCTCTTCCTGGTTTTTTTTTTTCTTTCCCAAGATAGTTCTGTTGAACTCAGCCCTGCACCTTTTGTTTACCTATTGTGCATGGCTGTGCTGGGTGCAGTGGAAATGACTGCTTGGGACCAAGACCACATGGCTCAAAAAAGAAATAATTAAAAGTACTGGATGATTCTATAAAAAAGATTTTCAATCACCATGGACATGAACCCTTGCTCCTTGGAGAACAAATAAGTCCTTCACCAGAGTACTTGAATGTTCAGTTAGAAAATCAGGAGTCAGTTTCCATGAGCCATGGAAAATTAAATAGAAGGAGAAGGGAGCAAGCACTGAAGGGGAGAGTGAAGAGAATATCATGGATCTTGGAGATCTTTGGTCGCAGACCACTGAAATAAGTCGTGTATTTCATTTACCCACTTGTGACTTAGGTGAGGAGCACAGGTCCGACCCTGCTCTGGGTTTGGCTTGCAGAATGACCCAGGACACTTGTTTGCACCTCACTTTTCATTGCAAATAGACAGGTGCATGAACTATTCCAGAGGAGTGGGTGAAACGTAGGTCTCCGCCATTCCATTGAGAGAGAACACTGTCACTAGTTTAGTTGGTGGGAGATGGATTTCTTGGCTTTGATAATTAAGCTGGCAAAGCAACTTTGGTTCCAACATTTTAATGAGCTAATGTGGGTGGCCGACAAATTGCAGGTTCAGACATAAATGTTTCAAACGTGGGTGGCTGGCTTTTAGCCCCGGGGGCAAATTTTGTGATTATAAGGAAGTTTTAGGCTGGTAGTCAAGTTCAAAGAGTCTTTGCCAAATATTAAGAAAAATGTGAACAACTCTAAGCAATATTATATTATTGGAGGACAGGATTATGTTGTTCACTGAGTGTAATTGGGATGATAAATTAACATCATTTGAATCCATTTAAATTATATATTTGTGAACACTCATTCAGGTTTGTGTGTTTTATACACGGGATTATTTCAAAAGAGGGAGAGGAATCAGAAAGAAAAGAAGTTCATTTTTTTTTCTCTTTTTTTCCTGACTTGTGCCTGATTGCTAAGGCATTCAGACCCATGTAGTATTTTTATATCCAGCCCTGATTTTCTATCTAGGGGGTAATCAAATGCGGGTTCTTATGTAAGATACAACCCACATTTGGGGAAATATATTTGGGGACTTGAGAAATGAAAGGTTAATATTTTCATTAAATTTTCTTTCTTATAGGGATAGTATATTTGCAGAAGAATTGGGCTGCATTCAGTGACTGAACCTCACTTTACAAAAAGGGCAGATTTGCAAAAGAAAGTAATAGATTTCAGTTTAGGTTGCCTTTCAGCCTGGAAAATCATCTGACTTCAATGGCTGATCCTCTGAGCAGAGATAATGTTAATATGCCAAGCAACTATGGTTTAAGTGTTAAAGGAGACTGTAAAATTACCACCGTGGGTTTTGATTTACCCACTCCCCATTACTCAGTAAAACAGAATATTTGATATTATATTCATTGAACCTTAGGGTCTGACAACTAAATCCTGATACCTCATACTTCTTACATTTGCAGAAGTAATCAAGATTATGACTTGAATTGGACTGGAAAACCCATTGACTTAGAGATAGAGATTAGGAATCTCTTCCATTCATTTTTCCTGTTTATCTACTAATAACTTATGCAGGCCTTGTCTCTTTTCTGATTGCAAGGCATCCATATGAAAACTAATGCTTTTTGCGTTGTTAGGGAAGTTAAAAATTGGGGTGGGTTTTCTTGCACGTTGTTTTGAAAGGTCAATGTGCTGTGCGTGGTAAAGAGAGTGATGCTACTTAAATGTGTCATCATCTTTCTGCAGCCTTTCTGTGAAGGAAGGACAAATCACATCTTTCAAGGGACATTCTCATTGAGGGCAACCTTGTTATCTTCTTTTCCTTCCATAAAACTCTACAGCTTCCCCTTTATCTTCCCCTTTGTTCTTCCTGGGCAGAATGCCCTTGTGGTCAGCTCCTGCAGCTCTGGACATGAGCAGAATCTCTAGCCTCGCGACGTGCTGCACATGTGTCCTTGCTCCTTTGTATGTTGAGTGTCAGGCTTTGCTCTGGTGCGTTTATGTATTCCAAGTATATTCCGGAGTTTGGCTTATAATAGGTGTTCAGTGAGTACCATATAGAGTGATCGATGTAGTAAAATCTACGCTAATTCTTTTTTTTTTTCTTTCCTGGGTCACTCCTAGTGATACTCAAGGGTTACTCCTAGTTCTGCATTCAGGAATTACTCCTGACAGTGCTGAGGGATCATATGGGATGCCGGGAACCGAACCTGGGCCGGCCGTGTACAAGTCAAACACCTTACCCGATGTACTGTTGCTCCAGCCCCTCTACCATAATTTTTTCTGAAAGGAAAAAAATAACCCAAAACAAAAGAACTGAACTTAGGGGCAAGAGAGGTTGTATAGGGGTTAAGGTGTGTATGCCTTGCACGTAGTAGCCCCAGTTCAGTGTCCAGCAATGCATGGTCCTCTGAATATCTCTAAATGCAGCCCTGGAGCCTCCCTGAGCACTGCCTGGGTAATCGCCACACAGCAGGACCAGAGCTTTCTCAGGCCCTTGCAATTGAACTGCAGACCAGGTTGGTGGAAAATTGCCAAGAGGGTCCTTAAGACCTGCTAAGCAGTACTTGGAAGACCCCGCAAACAAATAAGTAAAAATACAAATACTTATTTAAAAATAATTTCAAACTCACAGAAATGTTGCAAGTATAAAATAGATAATTACCATATATTCAGGTTCTTCCAATATTCATAGTTAGCCATACTTGCTTCCCTTTTGCTTTTTGTGTGTATGTATCTATATATGTGTAAATGTGTATGTTATACATGTATTTTTCTATATTTGTAATTTAACTTTCTGAACCACTTGAGACTTGGTAAAAACATAATCTCCCACAACCCTTTAAAACCTTAAGTGTATTTTCTTTTCCTTTTTTATGGGGAGGGGTGGGGGGAACCTACACCCAGCGGTGCTCTGCTTTGGGGGCTCACTCCTGGCAGGGCTCAGGGACCTAGAATATTTAAACACTGCACTTATTTCAATATGGATGCTTGACATCCTTAGGAAAGTCAATGAGTTATAACCCACCATTATCATGATCTAATTTGATACCCAAAGTTTTCCAGATTGGGCATTCTGTGTTCTGTTAAGGTGGGTTTTGTGTCCTTTAAATATGTTCTCATTATTCTTTGAATTTGTCCTTATTTTGTGCTTCAACAGTATGTTCCAGACTTATGCCAGACATGTCCTGGAATAGTATAGTACAGTATTTAAAAACTAAGATCTAGCCACTAGGTGTGTACGTTGTTACTGGAGGTGCATTACTTCCATGGCTTTTTGGGGGAAGGAGCTAGAAAGTAACATGCACGCATCTATACAGATTCTCTCTCGTAAAACTTGGCTTTTCATTGTTACTCCAATAACGATATAACACCCTGAGTTGATTCTGGTCTTCTCCCTTTCCCCTACTTATAACTCTGCCTCTGATCAAAAACACATTCCCATTTTCCTTAATCTGTTTTTTGTTGCTCAAATCCTATGAGTAGCCAATCCTTACACTGTGCAATTCCTCTGTATCACCAATCTCATGAGTCCCAGTGTTAGTGACAAAAAATATAGTGACAAAAAAAATAGCCTTTACTCTGCAAGATTCATGAAACAGAGGATCTAGAGAAAAATGGGAGAGAAAGGGGTGGAGAGGGAGAATACTAATTTTTGAATGTGTATAATATACTGCAGCCTGTAAAAACAGCCCCACAGTGTGGTTTTGAAGGCAGCACATTTTGAGTTTTAGTAACTATAGGTAATAAAAATTTAGTTGAGGAATATGAGTATAATTTACTGTTTCTTAAATGAAACATATAAAACTAATATCTTAACCTTGGGGAAGGTACTTGTAAACTACCATGAAAAAAGTTAGTTAAATCTTTCACATTTTCTCTTACAGGGGATCGCACCCAGAAGTGTTCAGGCTCAGTGGTACTTGGGGGTCCCTGAACAAAAGCTGCATCCAGGCATTGCTCAGGGGATAGAACTTGGGACCTCGCACATGTTAGGCATGCCCTTTACCACTTGAGCCATACACTCAGCTCCCAAACATTTTTTTAACTGAAAGCAAAAATCTTATTGTAGGAACTTGAAAGGTAAAACTCTGTGTGCGTGCACATGTGCACACACACATACACATACACACATGGTGGTACAGTTTTTGTTGGGTAAAGAAAAAATAAGATGTAAAATTATTCTATTAATAAATAAAATGTGCTGGTGGTTAAAAAGTACCAGAAGAGAAGATGTAGTGTGTACGTGTCTCATTCGTACTTGTAGGTATTTGTTGTTGTGAGGGTGAGGGAGTGAGGGTGAGGGAGTGTGGGCGGGCAAGCCTTATTATGTGTGGACACATGCTGAGGAGAGTGAGAACCCCCACATCTGTTCATGCCACCAGAGACAGAGATCGTTTCTCTTACTTTGAGAAAAGATAGTTATAAGAGACTAGTTCTTTAATGGGAAAGTGAAATGTCGTACAAAAATACTAATTTTTGGAGTACATTTTTTGCATACTGCATAGTCTGATGGAATAAAGATTTTCAACAAAATAGAAAAGAAAAAATTTTAACCTGAATTTAATAAACACAAAAGGGGATTTTGTCATTGGCAATATGAAAATTACCCTTGGAACAAAAACTAACCTATACATTAATCTAGAGGGTTTTTTTTGTTTGTTTGTTTATTTGTTTTTTGCTTTTTGGATCACACTCGGAGATGCTCAGGGTTTACTCCTGGCTCTGCACTCAGGAATTACTCCTGGCAGTGCTCAGGGGACCATATGGGATACTGGTAATCAAACCCTGTCAGCTTTGTTCAAGGTAGATGCCCTACCCGCTATCGTTCCAGCCCCTTAATCTAGAGTTTTTTACCTAACAATGTCTTTTATATCTCTGGCTAGCATCAGCTATTCTTCAAATCGATAGTAATATGATTTTCTACAGAGAACAGTTACCCTCTTGTGTTTTGAATTACAAAGGAACTGTGTACTTTGTGATAAGCATAGTATAGAAGAGATTATTTTTCCCTCAGTATATTTATTGCATGTGCTGTCTTATCCTGTTATCCACACTACCTATTCATCTCTCAATTGATAATATGAAGAAAGAAAAGGACATATTAATACTTGTAGGTAGCCGCACACCTTAACTTTAAAAGACAAGGGAAAAAAGCTTTTGAACTATTTGTCTCCTTAATTCAAAACATTGTCTATAAGTTTAGAGTTTCAGTTATCACCATTCTTTGCTATCTCCTCTCACGCTTATCCCAGAGAATGGGATGAGGAATTTTTCAGTACTTTCCAGAACTTTAGACTCATAAGAAAGTGATAGTATCAAAATGATATAATATGAGTTTACAGCCTCTCTTCCCCCCAAAATGATCCATAATAAAACAGCTACTATGGAACAGAAACATCTTTGGGAACGCTCTGTAGTTTACTTTAGTGGGAAAAAAACGTAACAATAAAGGTACAAAGAGGAAAAGAAGAGTGTCTCCCTTTTGTGTGCATTATCCCATTACCTAAAATACTAACATTGTTTATCTGTAGAAGGGAATTTCCTGGCAAGAAAGAGTTCTTTCTGGGAAAAGTTTGTTAACAAACTTCACCAGTCTTTTGGGTCACTGCATGAAGAATCCACTGTGTTTTCATCTTAATAATCCTAGCAGTTTCTGTGAATTTCCCATTGTGCTTACCTGGGAACACATTTTTAGGTACTTTGGAATCTTGGCCTGTGACAACAAATCATTTCTCTTTGGACCTGCAGTTACTACCTGCTCCTGAGTTTAGTGCCCTATAGCACTAGACTCAGGGTCATAGCATGCCACCACTCACTAGGGACAATCTTCCCCTACTAAAGTCACTCCATAAAGTGTGGAAGAGGTAACTGCTTCTTCAAATATGCAGACACTTATGGGATCACAAAGTATCAGGAGGACACAGCTTAACCAAGGAACAGAGTTAACTTCTAGTAAGTGGCTCAAAGAAAGCAAGGTACAGTATGGGCATGACAAAGGATTCAAAATAATTCTTCAAAATATGCTATAAAGCCAGGAGAGAACACAAATAATCAATTTGAGGAGATCAAGTAAACAAGAGAACAAAATGAGAGATTCAGCAAGTTAAAAAATATTTTTTTAAAGGAACCACCAGGGTAAAAGATCCAGGGGATAAGGCATTTGCTTCTCATGTCGCTGACTCAAGAATGATCCCTGGTACCACATATGGTCCTTGAGTAATCCCTGGAGTGGTTCCTGAGCTTATCCAGGAATAAGCCCTGAGCACAGCTGGGTGTGACCCAAACTCTTTCCACCAAAACTAGAATAAAACAAACCAAATTTGGAGTTTTAGAATAATAATGGAATTAAAGAATTTAGTGCAGCTCTTCAAAATCAGACTGGATTCAATAGAAGAAAGAATCAGTGAGCCTAAATACAGAACAGTTAAAATGATCAAATTATGGGAACAAAAATAAAAAAAATGAAAGCCAACAAGAAAGCTTAAAGAATATTTGGGATGACTTCAAGAAAACCCATTAATGTGTCATGAAAGCCCTAGAAAGCCAGAGATACAAAGGGGTAGGAAATTCCTTAAATAAGTTTGAAGGACTAATGATTCAGTACTTCCCAAACCTTGGAAGATTTGGGGACGTTCAAATTCATGAAACATATATCGGACATTTTATTTCTTTTTGTTTGTTTGGGGGGCTATACTGCCCATGCTCAGGGATCACTTCTCATAGAGCTCAAGATGTAGCTTCAGGGGTTGAACCTGGGTTAGTGTGTCAGGCAAGTTACTCTCTCCAGGGCTGGAGTGATAACATAGGGGGTAGGGCATTTGCCTTATGTGCGGCCGACTCGGGTTCAATTCCTGGCATTCCATATGGTCCTCCAAGCACTGACAGGAGTAATTCCTGAGTGTATGAGCCAGAAGTAACCCCTGTGCATCGCTGGGTGTGACTCAAAAAGCCAAAAAAAAAAAAGTTACTCGTTCCAGCTCACACTACAATGATTTTTTTTTCTTTTTTGGGTCACACTTGGTGATGCACAGGGGTTACTCCTGGCTCTGCACTCAGGAATTACTCCTGGTGGTGCTCAGGGGACCATATGGATTGCTGGGAATCAAACCCGGGTCAGCCTCGTGCAAGGCAAATACCCTACCCGCTGTGCTATCGTTCCAGCCCCCACACTACAATGATTTATCACTCTACTAAACTCCTAATAGAGTAATAGCATCATAATGATGAAGTATGAGATTCCAGCCTTTCTCCTTCCAGAATGATCCATAATGAAACAGCAACTGTGGAATGGAAATATCTCTGGGAAAGCTCTGTAGTTTACTTAAGAAATGTCAGTAACAGTGGGAGAAGGAACATAACAATAAGTGTACAAGAAGGGAAAGAAGAATGGCTTATTCGAGGCACATTATAATAAGAATGTCTAAATTTTAAGGTACCAAAATTTAAAGATCACTAAAAGAAAGAAATTCTTCCAAATGTAAGGAACTTCAATTATGGATATTTCTTGAAAGAATGCTTTTTGTGAAGAGAGTGGGCAGATGTAGTGAAAGTGCTGAAAACCAAATGTTAGTCTTTTCAATTTTACCTGCCAGAGTTATCCTTCAGAAATAAACACAGGTTAATGGCCTTTCTTGATAAATGAGAGCTGAGCAAATTCATAAGCTCTAGACCAGTTTTGCAATTAATGTTGAAAGTATTTCTTTAAGCAGAAACAATAGGATGCTTAATAGGTACTGGAAAACACACACTGGTAAAGAAAAGTATGTACCCAGATATAAAATACTTTTAATAGTGTTTACGTGGTTAATCACTCACTACTAATATTAAATTTAAACTAGATGAAATAATTGTTTAAAATAGTAATAGCTGCAATGATATACTGATAGTAAATGATATAAAATGTAAATTGTGACATCACAAACCCATCAAAATGTGAGGAAGAAAGGGTGTAAAAATATGACACTCTTGTATATAAAAATTTTTCTATAAAATGTCTGTTTCATCTTTAGAGTAGCCACATATGTATAATAGATATGTATACCAGATATGTGCAAGATAAAGAAAAGGTAAAAAATATTCTAGAAGAGTGAATATGGGGGATGGAGGTACCTCGGTCTCCTGGAGGATGAGAGACATCAGAGGCAGCAGCTGCCAGCCCCTGGAAGCGGCTGAGCTGAGCATTGTGTGAAAGGACCCAGAATTGTCGGATTACTGATAATTAGACACCCTTTTCCTAGTTCTGAAATGGAAAGCTGGAAAAATTGTGTTTGTCTTAATTATAATAAAGTCATTTTTTCACGTATAAGGAAAAAAAATATTCTAGAAAAAGTTCTAAAATGTCATTACAAAGGAGAAGAACAATAAAGGAAGTACCAAACAAGAAAATATTTATTAGGTGTCAATAGTAGACCCTTATGTATCAATTTCTTTAAATGTAAATGGACTAACTTCTCCATTCAAAAGATATAGACAAACCAAAGTGAAAAAAAATAGTAAGCTCCAATTTTCTGCTGTTTATGAGACTTATTTCAGTTTCCAGGACATACAGATTGAAGGCGTGGGGAAAGAGTCCACACAAATCAAAATCAGAGGAAGATTAGCTATAGCTGTACTTCTGTGAGACAAAATTAGATTCAGAATGAATGGAAGAAGGAAAACCTGACAAATACGCCATCAAATATCAAGCCTATTTGATTTTTTTTTATTTAGGATTTTTACTACTTAATTTGTAAGCTGTTTTCCTATCCCTTATAAATGATCCAAAAAGGCATTTATGTCAGATTTAAACAGTCTAAGTCCAATGAAAACATTAATATTAAAAAAGAGCAGAAAGAAGCCAAAATTGAGGGAAGAGACAGATGAGAATGAAGGATCATTAATACCAGGAAATTTGAAGATGCATCTAGTTATCTGATTATTTTTTCTACTGCAGCTAACCTATTTGACTTGTCAAAAGCATTTGAGCTCACTTCACTTCATGAAATTTCAATCCTATTTTTTTGAGCTTCAGATTCGAGTTTTGTTGATGAGGTATGCTCAGAGGTCTAGAAAAGTTAGATTTCAGGGGTTGAATTACAAGAATGTATTGGAAGAACCTGCCTGCATCTAGTTCTGAAAGAGACGAAGGTCTGTGACCCAGCCTCTAGGTGATTGTGCAATCAGATAGAGTGTAAGGCAATCTCTCTGCCTCCTGCTCCACAAAATCTAAACCAGTGTTCTCAATTTGGCCAGTCCAACAAGCTGCCTTTGCAGACATTTACATTGTGCCATATAAGCAAATGGTTATGAATGAAGTGCTTCGGCAATCTATTGCTTAATCGGGACTCTTTCAAAGCATCCAATCACCATCACCAGTAGGGAACACTAATATTCTGAAGGGTACTGGGGAATGATACTTGTTTATTTTTCACTACCTCTGGGTAGTTCCTTTGTGAGTGGTAGTAATTGCTTGATTAGAATCTGGTCAGTTGACTCCTTGGACCACTTGAATCACTGCAGCAAGATACGGGATGCAGCATCCATCTCTCTTTCTGTTCTTTCCTTGGAGATCTCCCTGATGGTGCTAGAAACCATCTGATAGTACTTGGGAGGCCTTGTGGTGCCAGGGATTGAACCCAAGTTTCTGTGTATGCATGACACACACTCTAGCTTTTGGGTCTATTTCCATGGTTCCAGAATCACTTTTCTAAACTTAAAAGGCAGCAATGAGGATAACTAAAATGAGGAGAAACAGGGTGGACAGGTTGATATGACCATGGCTCCCAGTGATAGACCAGTACAGAACGAGTTTCATGTGATTTTATGGAGCAGGCTGTTTTGAAAGGACTTGTTTGGTTTCTACCATGGCAAATAAGGAACCATGGTTCTACTATGCCTCCCCATAGAATGAGTGTATCATTAATTTAGCAACCTACATACCCCAAAGAGTTGAAATTTTTTGCAAAATCTTTTTTTTATAACCTAGAACCATTTAGGCATTCAAAGTGAAGGTTTTACCTTGACTATACTTTTATTCTCATTTTCCTAAGTCTCAGGATCTTCTTAGAGCTCATGAGGCATCTTCCATGGTCCCAGGAAAGTGTTTTGGTGCTATGGTATGGGCCTATCCGTATTTCCCATTGACCAGCTAGTATTCAGATGGACTGGACACTAGGATGGCAAGGGATGGACATCACATTGCCATGAGCTCAGCAGACTAATTCAGGCAGCTCTGAGACTTAAGTGAAATTCAGCCCATCAAATTCAAAGAAGGGCCAGTTACTCTATGTTTCTCTTTTATAGAAGATTCTATGGTAGAATAAAGCATCCAAAGGAGGAAAAGCAGGGAAGGGTACATACAGATTTCCATAGTGAGAAAATATTCTATGAAAGTTATGAAATATATAGTTCTGTATAATGGGTTACAGGGATAATTTTGGGAAGGGGGTAGATAGAACTCTAAAGATATGTCCCCAGGATGGGGCCAGAGAGATGACACAGTGGGTAAGGTGTTTTTCTTGCACGTGACCAACCAGGATTAAATCCCCAGCACCCCCTATGATAGTCTGAATGATTCCTGAGTTCAGAGGCAGGAGAGCATCACTTGTTTCTAGCCCCCAAGAAACAACAAAAAGAGGTGCCCCCAAGAGACACCGAACATGAGATATCAGTGAGTCAAGATTGAAAACTGGGCATCACAGGCAAGAGCCAGGGTTTGTCTGTGGAGAGGGAAATGAATTCTGTCAAAGCACAGCTCTTTCCCTCCCCCCATTATGATTTTTCAGTGGAATGCCTGTATAGATTGTGGCAGTGTTCATTTGTGGCAATTTTTTTATTGGAAGTTTTACAATTTCACTCTTCTTTGAACAGCCTACTTCCCAGACAGCTAAACTTCATGGGTCGCTTTATTTATTTCCGAAATCATTGACCATGGGAGTTAACTTTCAGCTTTACTTTCCATTTTTGCTTTCTCTCTGCTATCACAAATTGCACCAAGCTCCGTAACGGGAAGAATCCAAATTTATTTGCTTACAATTCAGAAGGTGAGAAGTCCAGTTTTGGAGGTCAACGGGTCACACTGGGCTAAAATTAAGAGGTCAGCTAGATTGTGTACCTCTCTGGAATTTCTAGGGGGAAAATGTTTTCTCACCTTTCCCTCCTGATGTATTTCCAGGCTCATGGCCGACCCAGCTTTTCGCTTTTCCAACAATTAGTGTCAGATTGTGTTCTTCATGTTGCCTTTGTCAGTCTTTGCTTTGGTTCACGTTTTTCTTTTCTATTTTTTTTGTCAACCTATCCCCCAGATGATTATAACTAATGTTTAATAGCTGATAAGTTTCATATACTTGATTCAGAAGAGTTTAAAATGGCCACCGGGAAGGGATGAGTGTTCAAGCATTGTATAACTGAGACTTAAACCTGAAAGCTGTGTAACTTTCCACACGGTGATTCAATAAAAGAATAAATTAATAAAAAAAAATAAAATGGCCACCAGAACCTTATTTATTGAGAGCTCCTGATTGTAGAGACAAATCTTCACAGAACATTCTAGACTCAGATTCTACCAACATAGTAGCAAAAAAATGAAAAACAAAATCATAAGAAGTAAATTGCCTCTGAAGCCTTGACAAATGTGGACAGTTAACACTTGTTACTCCTAATTAAACTATTTGTCCACATGAGATTCATGTATCTTTTCTTTCTTTTATACCACAAGTAAAGGCATGTGGAGTCAATTTAGTATAATTTCCACATCACAGGTTGCTCAACGTAATCTCATCTGCAAAACCCATTTTGCTAGGTAGGCTAACACAGAGATTCTTGGGATTGGGATATGAACATTATTGGGGACCAACATTCTGACTACCAAAATATTTACATCAAATAAGTTCTTTGCTGATAATGGTCAAATTGCATACAATATTGCTTCTTCACTGGTATGAGCATTTCACATACAATGTCATGCTTTGGTTTGCTGGGAAACATAGTTTCAAATTTTCTATTTATCATCAAAATAGACCCGTTAATTTACTTCTATTTAAAGAACAGAGTGATAGTCTGAAGAAATAGAATTTTATAAGACATGTTTTGTTTCACCCTGAGAGAAATCTGTGACCTTCTATGGAAACAAAACCTGAACTTCAAATGAAGTGATCTCAGTAAGACTGTTCATGATGATTCTGGTCACCTCTGCAGGGTCTCAATTTTAAAATTATTCTACTTTGTATAAACATGTTAATATGAATTAAAGAGTTTACTCTGTATCCAAAACATATAATTCAAATTATTAAACTTAAAACAGATCAGCTTATATTTTTAAAAAGCATATTTTGTGCACTTTTTTTTGGTTATTTTGGAACTCACACCTAGCTGTTGCTGAGTATTAATCTTGCTTTCTATTTGGGCATCACTTCTGGAGGTGCCCAAGGGACTCTCTGCAGTGTCAGAGATCAAACCAGTGTCTGTTGCATGTGCTTTGACCCTGGAACTATTTCTTTGGTCCTGTTTTTGTGTTTTTTTTAAATGTTTTAAAATAACATGATTGGATTGAAAAGAATGGGGCGGGGGGGAAATCAAATCCACTTTCATTTTGGTAGAAGGGATGTGTATTCACAGGTGTTTTCATGTTTGCATGCATCTAAGAATTAAATTGAACTCTCTACTTTCTGGATTTTGGTCTTCTCTTGAAGGTTTTGACCTCTGTGGAATTGCTTATGTATTCAGCTTGTGTCTGAGATTCCCAAACACTTTGTAACTCAATGTGGTTTTCTTTTCACAAAGAAGACCGTGATTGTTGCGATCTTTAGAAATTTTAAGTGTAACTTGGCATCAAGAATCATACATAAGAAGGAAGGTTGTAAGAAAGAGCTACCAGCATGAGCTAATAATGCCATGATGATGTTGTTGGCAGAAGTTGAGATTGCAGGGCTCATTTTAGGAATGTAAGGTTTCGGGAGCACCCGTCAATGGTCTTTTGCTCCTTGGATGAAAAATGATTTTCATCTAAAAGAGGCAGTGTAATGTGATATTAAGAGTAGACCCTGAGAACCACACTACTATTTGAAAGACTTGGCTTTGGCACTCACTAGGTATGTGCTTGGGCAGGCCACGTTTCCCCTCTTGGGTTCATTTTCTTCATCTATAAAATGACAGGGAAAATGGACCAGATTTACATACAGAAAACACTCCAGGAGTGCCTGCTGTGTTTTTGTGATAATGATGATGATTATAACAAAGATGAAGATGACAACGATATTTAACTCTAACAGACTGTTAACTAAGTAATCTTTCTCAAGTTTCAGCCTCTTCTCAAGGCTTAGCAAATCATTAAATTAATCAGCTCAACAGAAGAAACAATTTAATGTTACAATAACATTTTCATAACAAGTAGTACACTGTGGTTAACTTTTTATTAGTATTCCATTTGAGTAAGTCAACTGAAAACAGATTTCTCCTTTTTTTTCTAACAATTAAGAAGGCAGATGCTATTTATTTGGGAGGGAATAAGCGGAAATTACTCAAAATATATATTGTCTACCCAAAGACACAATGCCACCAATTAAGTTCTTGAAGTAAGAAGTGGAAAGTCCATTTAAGATGTGTGCCCCTGATGTCATTTGCAGTGTCTTGGGACAAAGTGGGTATTTAGGCTAAGCCCTGAGATTTCTCTTAGTTGAGAAATTTAACTCAAAACATGTTTAACAGTGTGGGGGAAAAATAGAGCCCACTGAGGCCATTTCTATGTATCTATGCCCTCTGTGCCTGGACTGTGTCACCATAAATGCACGTGATCCGCTACACAGATGTTGGCAACGCTACCGGGCAGCTGGGCTAGATCATCTCCATTGTCCAGGCTTTCAAAGTGGGAAAAAAATGCAGACACGATCCGTGAGACCCAGACCTCACAGGGAAGCCGGGAGGACACATGGAAAGTTCGGTGGAGTCTCTTGTGTGCGAATCCAAGGGCGAACATTAGCAAGTAGAGTCTGGCCTGTTGTTCAGTCGGCCTCCAGGTTCCAGCTTGAGTCTGTTCTCCGCTCTGCAGCTCCACCAACTCTTACGCAGCCCATCATTTCTGGGCCAGCAGCAGCTTTTCTTAGGGTCACTGTGTTCCTCTGGTCTGCATAGTTATTTTTACCTCTTGATGCTTTGACACTCTTTGGAGCCTGTTTTTTTTTAATGATTTCCCAATCACTGAAGGGCTTTTTCTTCTTTGTATTCCTCCCCTTTATCGTATTACTTGCAGTCTGAGTGCCAAAAGTGAAACCACTTTACCACACCCATCATTATCTATTTCTCCACTTACTCAGGGATGGCCTACAAAATATTATTTTGGAAATAGTCCTTTGGAAGCAGTTATTTTTAGTAATTTGATTTAAAGTGCCAGAATATTTGGCAGTTAACACATGGATAAGGATTTATAGAACATCTTCAAAACATTTAACCACCTCCAGGCACTGTGCTTCAAGTGGGTAAGATTAACCCCCATGCAAAGGGATACACATTTTGAAGTATATTGCTTGTAAAGTTGGAAGTTGCTCACTACTCGGAAATAGAAGTACATCAGATACATGATTCTGAAGATAATTTGAGGAGGCAAGGAATTCCTTTACTACTTCTCATAATATACTGACTTAATGAATCATTGAGGAGTGGATAGGAAGTGGTACTTTAAAGAATTCAGTGGAAAGTAGACTATAGACCGAACATGAAGGCCACTCAATACCTCTATTGCAAACTATAACACCCCAAAAGAGCAAGAACAAAAGGGGGAATGCCCTGCCGCAGAGGCAGGGTGAGGTGGTGGGGGATTGGGTGGGGATGGTGAGAAGGATACTGGGATCATTGGTGGAGGAGAATGGGCACTGGTGGAGGGATGGATAAACGATCACTGTATGAGTGAAATGCAAACACAAAAAGTTCATAAGCTTGTCACTGTACATCACAGTGATTCACTAATAAAAAATGTTAAAAAAAACAAAGAATTCTGAGGAACTGCACCAATCTATCTCTTTTTACCAACTTATGACAAATAATTTTGGTTGGCAGCATAACCTATGAGTTTGTGGGTACTGTGTTTTTCTCAATAACCCTCTCTCTCTTTCTCTCTCTCTTACTGGTGGGGGGATTTGGGCCATACCTGGTGATGCTCAGAGTTTACTCCTGGCTCTGTGCTCAGGGTTACTTCTGGTGGTGCTCGGAACACCATACTGGTGCCTGGATTCAAACTGTGGTTGGCCAAGTGCAAGGCAAGTGTCTTACTCCTTGTACTGTCTCTCCAGTCCCTCTTCTGTCATTTTGACATTTATTGCATATCTAGTTTTGAGCATAAAAGGATTCTGGAATTTTGATGGGAGTGATGTATCCAGCATAAACTTAATTTTATCCAGGTGCTGCGAAGACCACTGGGCAGTAGCCATCAGCTCTCTTCCTTCCTTTCTCTCTCTCTCCTTCCTTCCTTCCTTCCTTCCTTCCTTCCTTCCTTCCTTCCTTCCTTCCTTCCTTCCTTCCTTCCTTCCTTCCTTCCTTCCTTCCTTCCTTCCTTCCTCCCTCCCTCCCTCCCTCCCTCCCCTCCCTCCCTCCCTCCCTCCCTCCCTCCCTTCCTTCCTTCCTATGGTTACAACTGTGTTAATATTTATGGTGTTTGTGTACATAATTGCAACCCGCTACTGCCACCACCAAAATGCCCTAGTCTCTCCACCATTGATCCTATGTCACTGTTAGTTCGATGGCAGATGCTGTTTATTCCTCTGCTTTCTACTCACACCACTGCTTGGTATCCCGAGTTTTGTGATCCAGGCCATTATTTCTTACTCACTGAACAGCTTCCATACTGTGCTGGATGCTGCAATACTTTTGGAAATATGGCCATTGACCTTGATCACAGAACTGAGGAATATCAGGACTAGCAGACAAGTTGAAGATTTTCTGGTTCAGTGATTCCCAGACTTTTGGATAAGAATCTAGCAGGAAAGTTACTTGGGGACTGTAACTTGTCAAGAACGTTAAGATCATTTACAAGAAGTCCCATACTGATGGGAGGTGCGAGCTGAAAGTAGACTATAGACCGAACATGATGCCAACTCAATAACTATATTGCAAACCACACTGCAATGCAAATGCAGGGGCCAGGAACGTGGCTCAGTGGTAGAGCTCATGTCTCACATGCGCGAAGCCCTGGGTTTGGTCCTTGACACCACAAGAAAAACACAAAGCGAAAACTGTGGGGCTGGACTGATAGCACAGTGTGTAGGGCATTTGCCTTGCACATAGCCAACCCGGGTTCAATTCCCAGCATCCCATATGGTCCCCCGAGCACTGCCAGGAGTAATTCCTGAGCCAGGAGAAACCCCTGTGCATCGCTAGGTGAGACCAAAAAAGAAAAAGAAAGAAAACTGTATTAACTCCACATTTCTTTCTGCACCTGAGGTACCCTGGAGAGAAAAAAGCAAATCCATCGTATCAGCAGAACTCTGCTGTATTAGCACTGGGCCACCTCGGAGAAAAATGTAAGTAGTTTGGTTTTGGGCCCTCGTCAGATGAGTTATTAGATATTTAGGCAGCCATTCAAACCTCTGAACTATTTATATTATGGCTCTCCCCCATTTGCTTCTTCCTACTAGCAAGCAGAGAAAGTTTGTCTTTCGTCAGAACTGTCAGGACAAATACTTGGTAAAAGGATGAGAGAAGCAGCTGAGTGGAGTCAGTCAGAAAGAAGGGCCAGGTAGAGAGTGATCTCTCTCCTGCATGGGGCTTTAAGATACGCGGTAACATAACAACAAAAGCCCAGAGACAACATCATGAGAGAATTAACCCACACAATTGGTTGGGAGGACAATTTGAGAAGTGTCAGGGTCCTTTGGGGAGGGATGCGGGTACACTGGTGATGGGTGTGGTGTCAGAATTATGTGGTGCATGAGATGACTTTATTAACAGTACTGTAAACCACAGAATATCAATGAGTAAATCTTTAAGACCAAAAGATGAGGAAAAAAAACCCCACGAGCTTGAGACATATATATATATATATATATGGGAATCTAGAAGCTTCTTTGTCTACCACCATTTGATACAACCACTCCACTCATTTCTGTTTGCATTGTTTTGGGCCCTTACCCTGTGGTGCTAGGAGGTTACTCCTGGAACTGTGTTCAGGAGTCACTTCTGGTGGAGTCACTCCCAGTGGTGCTTGGGGATCCATGGGGTGCCAAGGATCGACCCCGGGCCTGCATGCAAAGCGTGTGCTTCATTCCCTGGGTTTCTCTCCCTTCCCCCATGCAACCATTCTCGCCTCTGTGCCTTCCTTCCTTCCTTCCTTCCTTCCTTCCTTCCTTCCTTCCTTCCTTCCTTCCTTCCTTCCTTCCTTCCTTCCTTCCTTCCTTCCTTCCTTCCTCCCTCCCTCCCTCCCTCCTTCCCTCCCTTCCTCCCTCCGTCCTTCCCTCCCTCCTTCCCTCCCTCCCTCCCTTCCTTCCTTCCTTCCCTCCTTCCTTCCCTCCCTCCCTCCGTCCTTCCCTCCCTCCTTCCCTCCCTCCCTTCTTTCCTTCCTTCCTTCCTTCCTTCCTTCCTTCCTTCCTTCCTTCCTTCCTTCCTTCCTTCCTTCCTTCCTTCCTTCCTTCCTTCCTTCCTCCCTCCCTCCCTCCCTCCTTCCCTCCCTTCCTCCCTCCGTCCTTCCCTCCCTCCTTCCCTCCCTCCCTCCCTTCCTTCCTTCCTTCCCTCCTTCCTTCCCTCCCTCCCTCCGTCCTTCCCTCCCTCCTTCCCTCCCTCCCTTCTTTCCTTCCTTCCTTCCTTCCTTCCTTCCTTCCTTCCTTCCTTCCTTCCTTCCTTCCTTCCTTCCTTCCTTCCTCCCTCCCTCCCTCCTTCCTTCCCTCCTTCCCTCTGTCCTTCCCTCCCTCCCTCCGTCCTTCTCTCCTTCCTTCCCTTACTCCTCCCTCCCTCCCTCCTTCCTTCCTTCCTTCCTTCCTTCCTTCACTCCTCCCTCCCTCCCTCCCTCACTCCCTCCCTCCCTCCTTCCCTCCCTCCCTTCCTCCCTCCCTCCCTCCTTCTTCCTTCCTTCTCTCCCTCCTTTACTTCTTTCCCTCCCTCCCTTTGTTCCTTTCTTTCTTGCCAAACCTGGAAGTGCTCAAGGATCACTCCGGACTCTGTGCTCAGGAGTCATTCCTGGGAAAGCTCAGGGGACTACATAGGGTGCTGAGGATCAAACCTGGGCCCACCTTGTGCAAGCCAATCACCTAACCCACTGTACCCACAATAATGTGGAACTTGGGGGGCTAGAGCAATATCACAGCAAATAGGGTCCTTGCCTGGTACGCAGCCAATCCTGATTCATCTGCGGCATCTCATATAATCTCCCAAGCACTGCTAGGAGTGATTCCTGGGTACAGAGCCAGAATAATCCCTGAGCCACTGGGTGTGGCTCCAAAACAAAAATAAGTAAATAACGTGAAGTTTATAGGAAGTTTTTGTTTTTTGTTTTTTTTTTTTGCTTTATGGGCCACACCTGGCAATGCACAGGGGTTACTCCTGGCTCTGCACTCAGGATTTACCCCTGGCAGTGCTCAGAGGACCATATGGGATACTGGGAATCGAACCCGGGTCGGCCGCATGCAAGGCAAATGCCCTACCCACTGTACTATTGCTCCGGCCCCATATAGGAAGATTTTTTTAAAAAACTACATCCTGATTTTATAAAAGTCAGAACCCACAAGTTCCCAGTAGAGCAAGCCTGTGCCTGAGATGGGCAGGATATGGTCAGGGGATTAGGTGGAGGTCAGGGAGTGAGCCCTAGAGGCTGTGTTGTTGCTGGAAAAGCGGTCACTCTTCCAGCCAGCCCCCGCGGTGCTGGTCTCAGTGCAGGAGAAGGGGGGGACTCAAATTCAATATGCTCAAATCTACTGCTGCTTTCTGTTTTTTTTTCTTGAAAAAAAGTGTACCCTGGGGCTGGAGCGATAGCACAGTGGGTAGGGCGTTTGCCTTGCACGTGGCCGACCCGGGTTCGATTCCCAGCATCCCATATGGTCCCCTGAGCACTGCCAGGAGTAATTCCTGAGTGCAGAGCCAGGAGTAACCGCTGTGCATCGCCAGATGTGACCCAAACGGCAAAAAAAAAAGTGTACCCTTAAAACCAGACATTTTGTCGAAAAGATTGCAGACAGAACCCCTTTTCTGAGGTCTTAGCCCAGCCTGAAGGCCCTGCACAAATCTCAGTAGTTTTATTTTTCTTTTCTTTTTGGATCATACCCGGTGATACACAGGGGTTACTCCTGGCTCAGGAATTACACCTGGCAGTGCTCAGGGGACCATATGGGATGCTGGGAATCGAACCCGGGTCGGCCGTGTGCAAGGCAAATGCCCTACCCGCTGTGCTATTGCTCCAGCCTAAATATAAGTACTTTGAGAACAAAGATTTGTTCCTGTTAATGTGTTGCTCTCCAAATAGGAGGAGCCGAGGCTGCTACCTTCTTCCATCTTGCACTTTGTTCAGACATGGATGCCATTATTGAAACAATATGGGTCAGAGTCTGTCTCAAACATGTAATTTTTTCCACCTATTGTTTCCATGTTTATTTTTTCCCATTGTTTTAACAGCTTCAAAAAATCTCAAAACAAGAGCACTGATAGAGACAGCAGAAAGAAAAAGGAAAACACATAAAGTGATAAGATTTCATTTTTACCCTGAATATACTTAAATAAAGAGGAAAACGATAGTATCAAAGTAATCTTACTTGTATCGTCTTAACAAATGACTCTGAACCATTTATTTAGTTCCTTCTTACAGGAAAACCCTTGCTAGTTGGTTACCATTAGTTAGCTTTACCAGGTTCAAGCAAACTATTTGAGAAGGCATTCTCCACAGGAAGCAGTGTTATTTTCAACAAGCATCTGTTTATGCCTAAGGGTGCTCTGTGTTCTTTGTTAGGATACCTTTATGAGGGAGTCAGATATTCTGATATCATGAAATTCACACTTCTTTAAGGATCAATTTCATCTGAAGTTAGCTAATAGAAAGTGACCATTCAATATGACCTATCAACATTCACTAACCTTCTGTATACAAATAGTCAATAGTTAAAGCAGTGTGATGCCAATGTTATTAAATTACATGAAACCATTTATTGACTTAAAGAGAAGCAGAGCATTTTAAGATTTCTGTGTAACACACACGAGATGATCAATGATCTGCCTTCCAGTTAGAATAGTAATAACTTGGTAAGCCTTCTCTGTGAGATCATGTTTACCTCAAGCAAATCTCAGCTCTGAATGTGTCTGGTCATTTCATTTCTGAAACCTAAGCATTTGGCATTTGGGGGAAAATATGGGAATGTATAGGACAAGAAGTTTAGATCAGTCAGCTTTCCTTGATAAATAATTTCAATGTCATGGCTCTTCAGAAAAAGGACCATGACCAAGACTCAAATTAGTCTAAAGATAGTCTGTGCCCCCGTTTTAAATAAAAGTTCACAATTATTTTCAATAACGAGGAAAAGAAATCATCCTGTTTGTTGTCTGGCCAACAACTTGTTAAAATGAGCAGTGCCGATATACAGATCTTATTGGGGTGACTGACAGAGAATTCAGGGGACTTAGTTTTCTTTTGTTTTGGCTCATGCGGTACCCAGGGGACCATATGGGATGCTAGGAATTGAACCCGGTTTGATCATGTGCAAGGCAAATGCCCTACCCATTTTGCTATCGCTTCAGCCCTGGAACTTGAATTCTTTCCTTTTAACTCCAACTGTCAGAGTTCATGATGCTGTGTGGGGAAGGGAAAGGCACACAGGAGAAGCATCTTCCTGACAGCATCCCCAGTCCATCCTTGCAGTTCCATGCGCTTCCACATAGCCTCGCCAAAGGCCAAGGTTAATTTCATGAGTATGGAAATTATTTATTCTGAGTCATGAGTTACTTTTCTTAGTTGTAGTTGTTATTGGTACCATCGTGACTTGGCAGCATTTCATCATTTTTTCTTATGTGTCTGGCTTATGTTAGTGTGCCTTAAAGCATCACACAGCAAACACATCTCATAGGACCTACTTGGCATCTGGCAGTGTTTTGCGAGACTGGGAAATCTCTAGTGAAGTCTGTAGGACTCCAAGCTTGAGCTGAGAATGGATTCAGGACTTGTTACTTTCAAGTTGAAGACAGTGTCCTACCTGATTCCTTGGTCAACTCACTCAATGTCTCCAAGCCATGGATTCTTGCTCGAGAGGCTGAATCAGAAAATATCTAATTCCATCTCTCTCTGAAGTAATTTAGAGATTAGCGGTTTACTAAACTTACATTGATTGTTTTTATGGTGGATCTGCATGACTCTAAGACAAGCATTTTAGGATAACATTAGAACCACTGGTAAAAATTAGAATTTTACAAAACCAAGATGGCCACTGGGACTACCAAGCATCCATGATGGGTGGGTAGGAAGTTAGGGAATACACAGATGAGTCCCCTTGGAAACACAAAGTTTCCCCAAAGGTTGATGGATGAGAAAATAGGACATTTACCACATACAACAAATATTCAACAATTAGTCTTTCTAAAGCTTAGTTTTAATCTGGAGACTGAACCACAATATTATGAAGAAGAGCTACCTTTTCTCATTCAAAGAAATGTGAAAACTTTTGAATCAGGTTTGGTTTGCTCATGAGAACATAGAGGAGGAGAAAACACTACTAGATAGTTTAATGCATGAGTAACACTAACAATATCCATTTAAACTGACTGTGGATCTTATAAAATATCCATTTAGACTCTCAGTGTTAGACTCACAGATCTGTGTAAGATGTATTTTGATGTGTTATGAGTTCAGATGGATTAATAAATAATACCCCTTTACTCCTTTCCTAAATTTTGGACCATTTTTGGACCATGGGAGATGACAGTCAGTTTGAGATTAAAATGGCTTTACCCCTGGTCCCAAATGAACCTGTTAACTCTTCTCTAACCTGAATTCGTGCGCCTAAATTTATGGACATGCCTCCCATTTCTGGGACAAAGCTTTACCCCACAAAGAACTGGTGGCATAGAGTGTTGAAATCAAAGATACAGACTGGATCCAAGAGCCAAAAATATTCAGTTGCTCTCTCCAAAACATGCCTGTCAAATAAACCACAAAAAGGAAGCAGAAGAGATGTGGACCAAGAATATTCTTTAGCTCAAGTTCCTTTATTTGTAATCTTATAGCATGGAAAAAGAAATTCTTCTTCCACAGTTAGCATCAAACTCATTATTGTATTGGGGATAGTATTGGAAGATGAAAAAGAGTATGTTTTCAACCAGAATGTCAAAAACATGCCAAAAATGCTAGCCCTTTTCTGGACTCCGAGATACAGGGGAGTAGAAGAAAGAATCTCTCTTCTGGTGCTTACGTTCTTGGTGGATAACTCTATCCACTATCTGTGGAAGAAAAAAAGATCCACTCATTTCTTCCCAAAGTGCCTTGAAGAAATGAAAACAGAATCACGTGGTTTGAGACAATTGGGGATAGAGGAAGGGAAGGGGAACTCATGAAATAGGGTAGATGGGCAAGGCCACGGTCAGGGGAGCTGAGGAGCCACCACACTCAGGGTCACAGGTTAGAGTAGCAGCAAGTTCCAAGACCCTGAGGCAGGACTGACGATATGGACTTGAGGAGCAGAAGGAAGGCTGTGTGTGTGAGAGAGCGAGAGAAAGAGGGAGAGGGAGAGGGAGAGGGAGAGGGAGAGGGAGAGGGAGAGGGAGGATGGGGGAAGGAGAAGGAACAGGGTGAATTCACGGCACTGGGTATGAAATTGGAGGGCAAGGGAGAGGCTCTGTTATCTGGAGCCTGAGGTTTCCTCATACACTAGAGAGGCACTCGGGCATGTAAGCAGCTATTTTTGATTTACTGAGGAAATCTTGCTAACAGTACAGACTCTGGGGCCAGGAGATGCTTTCAGGCACCCTGGCACACGCTTGGATTGATCTGGATCCAATCTTTACCCCCACATGCCCCTCAGGCTTCATTTGCTGTACCCCCGGAGGTCTCTGGCCCACTGTAATGGGGCCCAAGGAGCACTGCATTCTTGGTCCCCTGCCTTCAGCCCTGGCCTAGTTGGCTGAGAATGGTTGGTGGGCTCCTGGGCCTACCGGTCAACCACCAAAACAAGTACAGTTACAGACTCTGGTTCTGCAAGCCTGGGGTGAGGTCTGCATTTCTAGTAGCTTCTTGCTAGTGCATTTTAAATATCACAGTGCTCATTTATGTTCAAAAATATGCTGCTGTGGGTATGGCAAAAGAGTTGCAGAGGAATGCGAGCAGAAGCAGGGAGCCCATCGCTGTTAATTTCCAATGTGGGTGATATTGGTCCCTGGGAGTGTTGGCGTAATCCGGGGAGAATGCTAATACTCCAGGATAATTGTGGGGTGGGGTGGGGTGGGGGGCATTCTGTGGTCTGCCCCCTCATCCTGCCCCCCAACCCTGGCTTAAAGAGAGTGGAGTTCCAGGAGGAAATTTGCAGGACTCAGTGACCTGAGGCCCTACTCTTCTTCCAAAGCAGAGATTTCTGGGTTTCCGGTCAAGGCTGCCGCTCAGGTCTGCGACCCAGAACAGTACTCAGGTTCAGTCTTGGACGGCGAGTGCTCGGGAACCGTCGTTCAGGCACCTGCTGTGTTCCAGGCCACTGTTGCTCAGACAGTCTCTGACATAGGATTCCCCTGGGGCACGTGTGCGGTGTGGATTCAGATTTGCCAGGTCGGGAGGATGGCCCATGTTGATGCAAAGCTCCACCCCAGAGGTTTTTCACATCATGCTTTGAGGATAAGTCATGAAGGAAAATTCTTGAACTACCAATGTTTGGGCTCCTTCTTGAGACGAATGATCGGATTCACTGGGGAAGGATGTGGATTTTAAAAATAAATTCTGTTGGAGACGTTCATGCATAGACCAAGAACCTCTGACTGCCATTGCATTTTCCTGAGAAGTGTCTCCAGAGGAAGGAGCTAAAGAAGGACTGACAGACTTGCCCAAAGCTATGTGGCTAGTAAGGAGATTCTACTTCTTCTAGCTCCAAATTGAGCGCCTCTCCCAGAGTGCCATACTACTTCCCTTCATTTCTCTTTTGGCCAAAATCCACCGGGTTTTTGCCCATCAAGGGGAGCTTTATATGAGGTGGGGTTAGGTTAGGCAAGGCAATGGAAGCTGAGGGATTTCCAATAAGGGAACTTAATCCAGGTCAGTGGGTCTGATGGTATTGGGTGTGCTGGAGGAACAGAGGAAGGAGACAGCTGCAAAAGGAACAGAAGGTAAGAATCGTTGTCGGTGGAGAACAGCGAAGGGGTGTCCACAGAGATCTGGAAACTCTATGGGTCTGAGCAGGAAGCTGTGAGTACACCGTGCTTGGAACAGCTGGAGGAATCGCAACTACTCTACCCAGGCTTCTCCGCTAACCTCGAGCTCATTGAATCAAACACTGTTTGAAAAGAATTATCCGTGGGGAAGTGGGCTCTGACTTCTTCGGGGTTGGGAGGCCACATTTGCTTGAATGGACCTTAGGAATGTGATGAACATGAAGACCATGGGAGATGCCTGAACACAGAAAGTTCTGTTCTGGTGTCCTAGTGCTTCCTGTCAATTTGCTCTGACCCTCGTCTGCTCACCAAGCTTCTACCAGTTGGGTCCTTGAAACTGGAGCCCTGTCCCTCATTCTGGCCTGAACTTACTGTGTCATCCCAATTGGGTCACCCTTTCTCTGTGTGCAGTTCGTCCCTACCGTGATGCCTCTCTGTGTTGATTAGTGAAACTTGTCTTTTGTGTTGGAGCAAGTCTACTTGCTGCCTCCTGTAATTTGATGTAATTACAATGATGAGAAAAATTGGGGAATGACTAAAATCATAATGGCTCTTCTTGATATTTTTAATCTTTAAAAGTAAAGTTTTAGTGAGGCTTAAAATAGGACAAACTGTTTTTCTCCCACTTTTGGAATAAAATGTTCTTAAAAAGAGAAAGATCACTTGTTAAGTAATCTTTAAAAATATGATGTTAGGAAATTTCTTGTGATATTAGTAATTAATTTGTATTCATAAAATAAATTCCCCTACCTGCATTTATTTACATAATTTTCTTCTCTTATAATTAATTGAATTCTTAAAGAGATTCATTACTGAAATAATTTGTTCTGCCAAAATTTTACTCTGCCATAATTTCCATCTGTGAGTTTTCTTCACTGTATTTGGAAGAGAAAAAAAAATCTCAATGAGTTAGTAGATTTGGGAGTGGAGATTTTTGGCTATTTCTTGTTCTGATTTGATTGAATTACTATTTTAAAGTTTTAGAGGACTTTTTCTCCATCCCTCTCACCTCACACCACACACACTGTTTCTGCTCTTTCCAGTTTGACCTAGGATACCTGACTTTGCTCACATGCCTGTCCTAGATCAAAAGTTGTGACAGTGTTTTCTAAGAGGTGTCAGAAGAGTTTTGTCTTCTTGTATTCCCCAGAGAGCTTCTTTGAATTAGTTTATTAGTTGACCTTGAACAGATAAGTATGTAAGAGTAGAATGATGATTTAACGGCTTCTTACCAAGGCAACAGTCAGTCACACACCAAGTCAAATCTAAGGATGTCTCGACCTGACACCTTTGCAATTATCGATAGGAAACATCAGTAAAACAGTGAGGATTGAATTTTAATTGCTTTCTAGGAAAAAGCCATATAAACCTCAGATAATTTGTTGTGTCAGCAAAAACATCCTTTCCAACCATTCTTTCTCAGCTCTGATTTGAAGGAAAACCAGAAAGTCACACACTGGTACTGATTGCATGAAATTGTCTTCCAACAATTGTAGCATTGTTTGGGATGGAATTGTTTGAGAGATAGCATTTCAAATACTGCTCCTTGGGCATCTGGTGTTGTGAAGGAGAAGAGCAAAAAAGAAGAAGAGAAAATTAAGTCCTGATCCCTAAATTTTGTGGAATCTGTCAGGGTTCATTTTCCCCCTTTTATGATTGTGGATTTTTAAAACAATTCTGGTGCTCGGGGGACCTTGTGGTACTGGAGAATGAGCCCTGGGCTCCCTCAAGAAAGCCTGCAGTAAGCCCATTGACCCACCTCCCCCTCAGTCCCTACCACTGTCCTTTAAGAATGATGTGCTAGTTGGAAGCCTGCCTCATGAGCGGGTGGGGAGAGGACAGCTGGAATAAGAAAATGATGGCTGGAGGAATCGGTCGGGATGGGAGATGTGTGCTGAAAGTAGATAAAGGACAGGCATGATGGCCTCTCAGTATCTGCATTGCAAACCATAATGCCCAAAAGTAATGAGAGAGTATGGGGATTATTGTCTGCCATGGAGGCAGAGGGAGGGTGGGAAAGGGGGGGTATACTGGGTATATTGGTGGTGGGGAATGTGCACTGGTGGAGGGATGGGTGTTTGATCATTGTGTGATTGTAACTCAAACGTGAAAGCTTGTGACTATCTCACGGTGGTTCAGTAAAATTTAAAAAGAGCACCGTAGCACTGTTGGTGCTAATTAGCACTGCAAATCATTGTTCATTGATTTGCTCGAGCGGGCACCAGTAACATCTCCATTGTGAGACTTGTTACTGTTTTTGGCATATAGGATAAGCCACTGGGAGCTTGCCAGGCCCAGAAACATTAAGAAAAGAAAAAAGCAAAATTGAAACGGTAGGCAGTCCTTTCAGAAGGAAGCTGGCGAGGCCCTGGAGAAGCAGTCCCGAGGGTTGGATCTTGTCCACAGCCAACCTGTCCACAGCCAACCTTGTCCCCAGCACCATCTATGGTCCCTTGAGCCCCACCAGGATTGATCCCTGAGTGCAGAGCCAGATGTGCCCTAGCACAGCAGGCTGTGGCCCCAAAACCAATGGGAACAGAAAGAAAACTAGGAGGTGCCTTTCCTCCTAAGATCTGAGTCTCCCGAGGAAGGTGGCGGATGGTTCCTGTCTGTCCATTCTTCTCTGCGGTTACCCTAACAAAGTGAGAATAGCACTTCCACTGTCTACCGCTGAAAGGAGAGCAGGACCGTTTCCTCCGCAGGCACATGCTTGCACTTAGCCTTAATTCATGCCCTTGGAGGCAGCACAACCAGACTCAGGCTGGTGTTGTGTATTTTAAGAGGTTTCTTATAACAGGGCTGGCCTGCGGTGGTACTGGTGAGTGGTACTTAGGGAGTTTACAAACCGCCCTCCCTCCGTGATGACATAGTGCCGTTCTGAAAGCTAAATAAAACACAGGAAAGAGATATTAAATAAAATGAAGAACTCACCTATATCATTATTGCCAGAAATGAAATTCTGAAACCGTCAATTCTGAGTGTGGTCAGGGCACCTGAAGATCCCTGTGCATAAACAGGCACTGTTTCCTGCATGAAGAACTGCAGCCAGGCGACCTCAGTATCAGGTGTCTTGTTTAGGTGAAATATTATGCAAATGTTTGGACCGAGCCAGGGAGGAACAGGGAGCAGCTGTGGAGTGAGGCAGGTGTCTGGGGAGGGAGCCGGGCTCAATCCTGACTCCTGACTCTTGTGTCAGCCTGGAAAGTGGTCCCTGATGGATGACGTCACTTGTTTTCTCCTAAAGACTGGGCCGAACCGGGAGAGACTTACTGAGCAGAACTGTGCATTTTGTTTTGCAAGTTAAAAGACAGATCTTGGTGGAGGAGAGTGCGGCGCTTGTCTTGCATGTGGCCAGTTCAATACCTGGCACTGTACATACCCTCTGAGTATCACCCGGTGTCACCCAAACCTCCTTCCCAAATATAATAATAATAATAATGATAATAATAATAAAACTAGGGTTGGAGAGATGGTACAGGGGATTAGGCATTTTCCTGGCATGAGGCCTGTCATACTTGCATGCCCAGCACCACATACGTCCTATGGCGCCCTGAGCACTGCCAGAAGTGAGCCCTGAATGCAGAGCCAGGAGTAAGTCCTGAGCACCACAGAGTTTGTCCCCAAAACAAGATTAAATAAATAAAACACAGTTGTCTTTTAAAATAGGAAAAGTATGAGGGAGCGGCTAGGAGGGATGCTGGGAACATTGGTGGTCGAGAATGGGCACTGGTGGAGGGATGGGTACTCAATGAATCATTGTATGACTGAAACATAAGCACGAAAGTTTGTAAGTCTGTAACTGTACTTCAAGTTGATTCATTATCACTGTATCACTGTCTCACTGTCATCCCGTTGCTCATAGATTTGCTTGAGCTGGCACCAGTAACATCTCTATCGTGAGACTTGTTGTTACTGTTTTTGGCATATCAAATATGCCATGGGTAGCTTGCCAGGCTTTGCCATGCGGGTGAGATACTCTTCATAGCTTGTCGGGCTCTCCGAGAGGGG
The DNA here is from genome assembly GCF_027595985.1 of Sorex araneus. Taxonomy (NCBI): domain Eukaryota; kingdom Metazoa; phylum Chordata; class Mammalia; order Eulipotyphla; family Soricidae; genus Sorex; species Sorex araneus. The sequence goes on from NC_073305.1 coordinate 175,594,239, forward strand.
TGGAGGAATTGAATCCGGGTCGGCCACTTGCAAGGCAAACGCCCTACCCTCTGTGCTATTGCTCCAGTCCGACGGTAATTCATTAAAGAAATAAAATAGGAAAAGTAAGTTTTAAGATCAGGGATGCAACTGAATGATAAAGTACATGTGGGAAGTGCTTGGGTTCAATCCCTAACACTGCTATGACAATGTTTTTCTTTTGAGAATGTTATTGAATCACTGAATTATAACCTTATGAAGTTATTCATGATTACATTTCAGCTGTACAATCTTCCAACCCCAGTTCTTTCACCAGTGTCTACTTCCCTCCACGAATGTCCCCCATATCCCTCTGTCCCTCAGTACCACCCCACAGACCTGCCTCTGTTTCTTCTTCTGTTTTTTTTTTCTCCCACTTACCCTTTCCCCTTAGGCACTATGGTTTCCTATACTGTTGCTGATTTGGTACCAAGCATATCATTTTACCTCATTTGAGCACTACATCCTCCTCCAGAGTGACCACTGTACTTCACCATTGTCACACTAATGCCCCCAGCCCCAGGTGACAAGCTTCTTACTGAAGACCAGTTCTCAGACTTAGGTTCTATTGTCTTTAGACATTTGTTATTTCCCTACTGTGTTTTTTTTCTATCTCTCATATGAGAAAGATCATTCTGTGCCTCTCCTCTCTCTGATCGATTTCACTCAGCATTATACTGTTCTGACCCACCCATGTAGCAGCAGACTGCATGATAATAATATTTTTTATAGCTGCATAGTATTCCATTATTCATATGTACCATAGTTTCTTTATCTAGTCATCTGTTCTTGAACCCTTGGGTTGTTTTCAGATTCTGGCTATTGTGAATAGTGCTGCAGTGAACATAGGAGTATAGATGTCTTTTCTGCATCATGCTTTTGGGCCCTTGAGGGAATATTCCAAGAAGTATAATTGTTAACCTGTATGGAAGTACAATTCCTAGTTTTTGGAGGAACTTCCTTAGTGTTTTTTAAAAAAGGTTGGACTAGTCAACATTCCCACCAGCAATGATTGAAGGTCCTTTTCCCCCACATCCTTGCCAACAATGGACCAACACTTAACTGTTCTTTTTGATGAGTGTCTATCTCTCTGGTGTGAGGTGAATAATCATTGTTGTTTTCTTTTGCATTTTCCAGATGATTAGTGATATAATGCATTTTTCATATGCCTTTTGGGCGTTTGTATTTCTTCTTTGATGAAGTTTTTACTCATGTCCTCTCCAAGTTTTGTTAGGGTCAAATGTTTTATCTTACAAAGTTCTACCAGTGGATATTAGCCCTTTATCAGTTGGGTGGTGGACAAATAATTTCCCTCACTTTGTGGTGTATCTTTGTATTCTGGTTCTAGTTTCCGTTGAGCCGCAAAAGCTTTTTAATTTTTTGTAGTCCTGTTTGTTTATCTTTTCTTCCATTTGCTTGGCCAGTAGTGTTGCATCCTTTGAAGATGCTTCTTGCTTCAGTGTCATGGAGAGTTATGCCTACATTGACTTCTATGTAATTTATGGATTCAAGTCTGATATTAAGGTTGTTAATCCATTTTGGTTTGACTTTTGTGCATGACATTTGAAAGGGGTTCATTTTTTAGCATGCAGCCGACCAGTTTTTCCCACACCACTTGTTGAATAGGCTTTCATTGCTCCATTTTATATTTTTGCTCCTTTATGGAAGATTAACAGACCTGAGGGTCTGTTTGGGATTTTTTTTATAAAGTCACCACCTTTTTGTCTTTGTGACCAATCATAATCATAAACAACTTTGTAACTGTGCATCTCATGATGTTTCAATTAAAAATTAATTAAAAATAAAATTAATAGGACTCTGCCATTTAAACAATATAAAGTGACCAACTTTTTAAATGAAAGCCATTTAGTCAGTGCCACCATAATTTGCGATTAAGAGGCAAGGTTGTTTTTTTAATTCTATTAAACTTTATTGTATTTTATTATTTTTTTAAAAAATATTAGAGAATCACTATGGTGTACAGTTACAAACTTATGAACTTTTGTGTTTGCATTTTACTCATACCGTGATCGTTTACCCATCCCTCCACCAGTGCCCATTTACCTCCACCATGATCCCAGTATCCCTCTCACCACCCCCACCTATCCCCCACCACCCCACCCTGCCTCTGTGTCAGGGCATTCCCCTTTGTTCTCTCTCCTTTTAGGTGTTGTAGTTTGCAGTAGAGGTATTGAGTTGCCATAATGTTATCTGTCTAAGTTCTTACCATCTCCATGAAGCATTTCTATAGTCAAGATTCACCTGATGTGAGTCTAGCCAATGATAATACATTTGTAATTTGGTACCCAAGATCAGTAGAGACAAGGGCCAGGAGGATCGCTCCATGGTTCGGAAGCCTGCCTCATGTGCTGAGAGAGAAGTCAGTTGAGATGGAGAAGGGACACTAAGTCAGTGATGGTTGGAGGGACCTTCATCTGTGACATGAGGGTACCTGCCACAGAGGTAGGGTGTGGGATGGAGTGGGGTCGAGGGAGGGATACTGGGGACATTGATGGTAGAAAATGTGCCCTGGTGGAGGGATGGGTATTCTATCATTGTATGACTGAAACTCAATCATGAAGGCTTTGTAACCATATCTCATGGTGATTCAATTGAAAAAAAACCTCATTTGTAATTTGGTTATGTTACCCGAAGTACATTTTCTGTACCATCCAGCCATTGATGGCTTGTTTCTCTCTCTCTCTCTTTTATTTCTCCCATTATGGTACCCAACATAATTAACAAACTCATGCTAAATTCATGTGTATAATTAATAAATTTTAATTAATAAATTAATCGAATACACCTTGAATCCCAGAAAGCTCTGCATCTTCCAGGGGTCAGAGTATCTTTGGTTAGAAAAATAGGGGAGGGGCTGGAGCGACAGCACAGGTGGTAGGGTGTTTGCACAGGTGGTAGGGGTTTGATTCCCAGCTTCCCATATGGTCCCCCGAGCACCGCCAGGAGTAATTCCTGAGTGCATGAACCAGGAGTAACCCCTGTGCATCGCTGGGTGGTGCAAAAAAACAAAAAACAAAAAAAAAAGAAAAAGAAAAATAGGGGAAATGGGATGTCTCCATCCTTCTTCCCTCCTGCTAAATGCTATTTCAATATTAGTTCAGACCATTAACTTCTAAATGCAGATTTTTTTCTGAAGCACTTTGTCATTAAAATAGATATGCTTCCTTATTTATGACTGCATTATATACAGTTTCTGTGGCTTTTTAAAAAGCAAGGATGATAATTTTATATATATATATATTAATGCGCTGTGCCAGGTTTTAAGCTAAGTATCGTACAGATGCCATCTATTTTTAATTCTTACGACATCCATGGTATACAAGAAACTTGAGGCATCGTTCTCCCTTATTTCAGGTGGTGATGGTGAAGCTCAGAGGATGGATTAAATAGCTTGGTTCTGTCACAGTGTCACACACTTCAGAGCTGCAGTGGGTCTTAGATCTCACAGATTTCTTAAGTCTGTGCTTTCAGTTTTTTTTTTTTTGAAAAAAAGTCACCAAGTTTGACCAAATGTCATTTCTTTTTGAAACAAAAATGTGACCCACAGTGAAATACATGTATTCTAAGTAGATGGTTGGTTGAGTTTTGATCAGTGCGGCATCATACAACCATACACACAATCAAGAAAAGGAAGGTCTCCACTGCCTAAAGTTCCATCCTGCCCCTTTCGCATCTGTCCTGACTATTCAAAATTAGGATGACTGGTTCTTGAACTTTCTAGAAATAGAATTCATTGTTGACTTTTTGTGGTTGAAGGAGGTTTTGCCACCCCAAGACAGGGATTTCTCATGGTGAGGCTAAGAGGAAACAAATGTGTCAAAGATCAAACTGGCTTCAGTCATATACAAGACAAGCAGCTTAACCCCTGTACTATCTCTGCACCCATTGTTGAGTATTCTTTGACTCAGCACAGTACCATGTTAAGTACAATCACCATTCAGTTTGCTCATTCATTTTTATTGTTGTTTCTTTTTTGTTTGTTTTGCTTTGCTTTTTGGGTCACACCCCATAAAATGCAGAGCTTACTCCTTTCTGTGTGCTCAGGGATTACTCCTGGCAGTGTTTAAGGAACCATATGGGATGCCAAGGATTGAACCTGGTCAGCTTCATGCAAGGCATACATCCTACCTGTTATACTATTGCCCTGGCTCCTGTCTCTGGTGCTTTTATGTCCACGGATGACACATGTGTAACTCTTCATTTAGAGGATTTAAAAAATGCTCATGTAGCCCCTTCTTGCACTGGAAATCTAGAATTGTAGCCTCACATCTTGTGGCATGTAGCTAGTTTTAATAGAAAGGGCCATCATTGTCAGAGGGGAGCAAACAACAGCCAGGTGGCAGCTTGGTTATCTCTAGTGAGGAAGCGAGCCCCTGGCCAGGGTCCAGCTCCTTTAAGTAAGTTGACTTGCCTAGTTCACCAACGCTGGGAAACTCTTCCTCCCACATGGAAGTTAGACAATTGCTGAAAGCACCAGAATCGACTTCTGAGCTTCTATCTTTTAAGAAAACGTTTTATATTGATTAGTACATAACAATATGACAATACATATAGCAGCTTAAAGCAGTTTTTTTTTATTGTACAGTTTCTGTGGGTCAGCAATGGAGCCCTAGATTGTTTGGGTTTTCTGCCTCATTCTCGGGAAACTGAGGATCTCAGTTTCTTTCTAGTTGTTGGCCATAGGCTACATATATAGTTCTTATCTATAGGCGTACTTCTCATTTGACGGCTGTCTTTATCAAAACTGGCACGAGCATGTCTCCTCATAACATGGAGAGTATGATGATTTTTATGTGTGTATGTGGCATAATCATGTATGTGAATTCCCATCACCCTAGCACATTCTGCATGTTAGAAGCACACCAGAGAGATCTCTGCCACATTTGCAGAGAGGTTAATATGAAGGCACAAAGACCGAAAGGTCAGATTAACTGGCGGCGGGTAGCATCATGTGTGCCTGCCCCAGAGGGGCTATGAAAATTCTTTCTAAAAGGGGAACATATAGATGCTATGAGAAAAGTCATTGTTGTGATCCGAACGGTTATGAAGTTTTTACAGTTTTAACAAATAATTTCAGAAGCCGCGGCTTTCCCCCAACAGAGAGAGACGCTGTTCTGGGTAAATTATCTGTAGTTCATGTCCACTGGTACAGAAGATTGATAGGAAAGCATGAAGTGATTTCTGGATAAATACTTCTCAGTGGGCTCATTCAGCGTTGATGAATTGGCTCTTTTCTACGCTCTGTTACTGGACAGAGCTTCCGCTCTGAAATTTGCCATGGATTAAAGAAGTAGTGAGACTGGCAAAGACCCCTGTAACCCATGTGTGGGAAGCCAAACTTTTTGGCAGTGAGTTTGCATATCTGGAACCAACGATTGACCCAGACCAAACAGAAAAAAAAAATACCCCCAAACCTAAGGGTCTTTCCTGTGAGACTAAATCGTCCATGCTTTGCGGGGGAGTATTTTTAATTTAAAAAGCCAGTCGCATATATAAAGGGCAGCTTTAACAAAAACATTTAACTCCTTAGAAGATATCTGGAAGATGTTTAGGCTTTAACTCTTAGCTCTGGTGAATTTGAATTGTTCACCAGATAATTATTCGCCAGATAATAAAATGTTAAGGAAAATCGAAAGTCTTATCTAACCTTGATCATGAGGTATTTATTCTGCCTATTCTCAGTAATTTAAAGATGTTTAATGATGCCTATTTTTTTTCCTCCAAATTTAAACCAGTGACAAAGGTTCATCTCCAGACCTTTGGAAAGCATTATTACAGTTCTTATATAGCTTAGAGAGCTTTGAAAAGCTAAAGGATATATAACTGGATTTAAGATGTTTACTTAAAATTTTGTTTTCTTGATAAGCTGCCAACCTCCTTTCTTGAATATAGGAATCATCAGTTCTTCAGAATGGAAAATAGTATATTTATCTCTTCTAATGAAAAAAGAAAGGCAGTACTTACACACATTCAGAAATTTCTTTTGCCACATTTCAGATCCATTCTAGGCAATTTACATTGAGAGGGAAAAAAAATGCCTCCCTTGTTAGATGCAAATTAAGAGTTTTGTTTTCGGTACAAAATAGAGATAGCAGTGACAGTTATAGAATGTTTACTGTATACTGGACACCATTCTGTGTGGTAGTGTGTGTGTGTGCATGAATTTAATATTCATATCCATCTGTTAAAAATATCCCCAAATGTGAACCTACATGTTCATCTGCCCCACGTGGTCTCTTACGAGCCAGTGTTCTCATCTTGCTGGTTCCCTTGCTAATGACTTAAATAAGTATTCAATTGATGCTCCTCTTATATATACATGAAGGTTGTGGTATAACATTTTGATAAGCCCTAGATTGTGGGTGCTGTCATTCCCACTGCCTAAATAAGGAGCTTGCCCTGGCTTTCAAAGGCAATTCCCAGTGAAGCCGGTACGTGGAGGTCAGCAGCTCTGGCCAGCTCCTAACTCATTTTCTCTGCACCCATAGACTGCAGTCATCCTTTCTGATACTAAGGAAATAGAGCCCATAAAAGACTCCAAGGCAAACCACTGTATCACAGTTCTGGGGGTCAGGGGGGAGGGGGAGGAAAAAAAGGAGGAAAAAGAAAAACCCTGCGCATTCCAGTCTGACCCAAACTCCTGGGTTAGAACAACTATTCTGAGAAAGCTCCATTGGAATAAAGAAAAGCACGTGGCCATGATGGCCCAAGTGTGCTGGTTCCGAAAGGCCATATGTAGCATGTTTACTGAAGGGACTGGAAAGTCCACCCCTTCTCCTCCACCCCCAGGGACTGAGAGTTAGCCTAGTGGGCGCAACAACATGCAGGAGGCCCAGCGTTACATGGAGAATTCAGAACTCAGAGACATCAATCTAAGAGTAGCCCCGAGTGCTGCCAGCAGGACCCCAAGCCCCAGTCCTCTACAGAAGAACAACATGAGCGCTTTCGGGGATAGTCGGAACTTTTCCAAAAGCCTTTGTGGACATCCTGCCATGCGGTGGGCAGGTCGGCATAAGGGTTTACGAAGAAGGCAAGACAAGTCCAATGCCAGTGGGTAGGGCCCTTGCCTTGCATGTGACTGATCTGGGTTTGATCCCCAGCATCCTATAAGGTCACCCAAGCTCCGCCAGGAGTGATCCCAGAACACATAGCCAGGAGTCATCTCTGAGCACTACTGGATTTGTTTCCATTGACCCTCCCACCCCCTAACAATACACACACACACACACACACACACACACACACACACACACAATGAGAAAGTAAAGCTCAATAGTGAGGAGGGAAGATTCTAGAAGGGTCATTGTAGTGTAGCAAATGACTCAGACTCTAACACTTGCCCTCCCCCACCCCCATCCCATGTACCTCTCAGCTCACTCTCAAGAAACCCCCAACAGGAAAAGGCAATTCGGATAGAGATGGGACCACCAAGAAAAGGATGCTTGGAGGACCCACTCGGGATGGGAGATGTGTACTGAAAGTAGAGTATAGACCGAACATGATAGCCACTTAATACCTGCATTGCAAACCACAACACCCTAAAGGAGAGAGAGAGAGTAAAAAGGGAATCCACCTGCCACAGAGGCAGGGGTGGGGGTAGGTTGAGGGGATGGGGCGGGGATGGTGGGAGGGATTCTGGTGATAAAGTGATTCACACTGGTGATATCACACTGGTGATAAAGAATGGGCACTGGTGGAGGGATGGGTACTTGATCATTGTATGACTGAAACTAAGCACGAAAGGTTGTAAGTCTGTAACTGTACCTCACCGTGATTCACTAATAAAACATTTTTAAAAAATGAAGCCTCCAACAGAACCACGTTCAGAAGACTTCCCTTTGGATCCATCTCTGGGCTTTCATGGGCCACCTGCGTGGCTCTGGGGCCTTCCTGGGCTGCAAGGCTGCAGGGCGAAGTCCTCTGGGTGTCTGTCCTTGAAAGCCACCCTATCCAAATAGCCCCGAGTTGGCCATGTCTGGCACCATTCCCTGACTGCCTCAGTGAGGCCAGTAGGCAGAACCCACTGCCCAGTGTCAAGGCCTTAATGGTGGAGAGGGCCAGGTTCACTCCTCCTGGACTCCTGAGTCACAGGGACAGTCTGGCCACTGAGTACCACTCGTCCCTCAAGTCCAGCCTGCAACCCCTTGCCAGATGCCCCATCACAGTGCCCTCGTTAACTCTGGTTAGTAAAATAGATGCCATAAAACAACACATAAATGTGTGTTATTATGCATATAAATTAATGTGGAGATATATGCACATTGATGTATAGTCTTGCACTATACATGCACATGTATGCTCATATATGCACATGATGGAGATATGTGTATTCATTGATGTATAGTCTTAATATTTAGTACATTTATATGGACTGGAGTGATAGCACAGTGCGTAGGGCATTTGCCTTGCACATGGCTGACCTGGGTTCGATTCCTCCGTTCCTCTTGGAGATCCCAGCAAGCTACCGAGAGTATCTTGCCTGATGGCAGAGCGTGGCAAGCTACCCGTGGCGTATTCGATATGCCAAAAACAGTAACAACAAGTCTCACAATGAGATGTTACTGGTGCCCGCTCGAGCAAGTCGATGAACAACGGGATGACAATGCTACAGTGCTACATATATTTGTTTATGGATCTTACAGTAAAATTAAACAGTAATTTAGATGTCAATGACATTAATAAAGAAGCAAGGTAAAAATGCCCTGAGGTCCTATTATGCACAGAAAGGGCTGAATTTCCTTAAAAAGGAATATTGACTACGTGTGATCCCTGAGCACAGAGAAAGGAGTTAACCCTACATACTCTGGGATGTGGCCCAAACCAAAAATCAAGCAAATAAAAAATGAACATTTGCATATTAAGTCTCATTGTGTGCAAATACCAGCACTCATATACCTAATAATGCACATATAATTGTCTGACTTAGCAGGTTCGAGGCGCATTTTTTCCGCCCACATTGGTATTGTGACAGTCTTTTTTTAGGGGTCCATACATCTGATTTAATTTTAGTTTATAGAGATAAGAATGTGTGGAAAGACTTTCTTAGAGTAAGGAGACAGCCACAGATAGAAGGACCAGAATGTCTGGGCTGATGCAGATTTCCCTACATTTTCTCTGAATTTGTGTGTGTGTGTGTGTGTGTGTGTGTGTGTGTTTGGGAACTGGTAGGTATGAGGAACAATGGGCAGAGCAGGAACAAACCCAGGAGGGCCACTGACTACTGGGTCAGAAGGGAACAGAAGTAGTGGGCATTTCTCCCTCTGCTCTATTTAATTTTAATTTTTTCCAGTACACCTTATATAAGCACTGTAGGTTTACAAACTCATTTATGATGATGTGTTACAGATATTCAATATACTAACACCAATACCACCACTATTACACCTTCCCACCACCAATTGTCCCAACCACTCCTTAAGGCTGTTCCCATGGCAGGCCTTCAATAATTTATTTTATATTGCTTGCTAAAAATAACTTGCTAAAGGAATGATCAAAAATGTTTCCTTAGAAGAAAGTTCATTAAGATTGTTGTATCTTCACCATGGAGATACTAAGACCTTATTTAAGAGATTACTTAAATGTTGTTACAGGTTAAGCCTTCTGTGTTGATATTTTGTTAATCAAGACTGGTTGCCTTCTGTATTACATCCCATCCATCTGGTGTGCTGCTCCTGGCTTTTCATTGTTGTAGAGTTTGAGATGTATGCAGCTGAACACTCCAGGAAGTCTAAAATTCTTAATGGGGTGATACAGCTGAAGTTAAATTTTTAGCTGGGTGACATCTTTGGGGTTTACGTGTGACTGCTGGGGCTTCTGTAAGAATAGGGAGATGGGGAGAGGTAGCCCATCTCCGACTTTGTGGAAGCCTGGAGCTTTCAGTCACAAAACCCACATACCTGAGTTTTTCAACTGATTAATTTCTGGATGAGGCTCATCCTAAGCAGTGGGGTCTGGCCATGAGCATGATGGAAATTGTGGAGTGTGTATGTTTTCGGCTGCAGGAGCTCTGTTTGGGTGGGTGCTGTGTTCACCCACCTTGCACAGGGTCTGGAAGAATCTCTTCAACTTGTTGGTTTCTTTTGAGATGTATTTATGAGTCCCTGGATCATGACTGGTGAATGAGTTACTTGGTGCCGAGGTGGTTTGTGGGCCTCGTTCTCCCTGTGCTCTTGACCGAGGATCCAGCCTGGCAGATCTGCTGCATGGGGCTGAGAAAGGTTCAAAAGATGATTTTTTGTAACTCTTGCTCTTTCAAGGGGCAAGCCATCCGAGGAGACTGGCTGGAACTGCTGGTATCAACAGCCCCAAATCTAAGCAACCGCGCCACTATTCTTTCATCTCTGTTCCAGAAAGGACATTTTTTTCTGTACTCATGTTAAGAATCTGTGACAAATGCCAGTGTTCTCAGGAAGAAGGGACCTAAAGTTAAGCAGAGATGGCACCATTGTTTCTAAAATGTTTAAAAACAAACATGGACAAAGAATACTGATTTTTCCTGATGTATGTGGGGGTGATTGTAGCACTGTAGCATGGTCATCCCATTGTTCATCGATTTGCTCGAGTGGACACCAGTAACGTCTCCATTGTGAGACTTGTTGTTACTGTTTTTGGCATATCGAATACGCCATGGATAGCTTACCAGGCTCTGACGTGTGGGCGGGATACTCTTGGTAGCTCGCCGGGCTCTCTGAGGGGGGGGAGGAATCGAACCCAGGTCGGCTGTGTGCAAGGCAAACGCCCTACCCGCTGTGCTATCGCTCCAGTCCAGTGTTTGTTAATAGATAAATGATACGGCAGCCATTAAAAACATGTGCCTTGTTTGATTCAGTACTAATGTCTTCTTCATCCTCCTGCTGTCAGAGCTGCTGCTTGCGTCCTGGACCTGAGTGTCTGTTTAGACTGTTATCCTGCAGGCAGAAAGCCATGCCTTGTTTATGTCAGACCAAGGCCCCTCTTCTCCAGATTGTTGGTTTTTTGACATGGGGATTGTACTGAAATCGACATTCCTGTGTATCACTAGGCACACCACATCCATTTTGCTCTTTAATTGTTTGTACTGAGAAACCCTACTTAGGGTTTTTTTTTTTTTGGAGGGTCACACCTGGTGATGCAAAGGGGTTACTCCTGGCTCTGCACTCAGGAATTACTCTTGGCAGTGCTCGGGAAATCATATGGGATGCTGGGAATCAAACCCGGGTCAGCCACGTGCAATGCAAACGCCCTACCCGCTGTGCTATGGCTCCAGCCCCCTACTTAGGGTTTTTGAAGGCAAAAAATGACTTTTAGGGTGTGAAAGGAAGTAAACTTGTTTCCTTCGCCTCAAATGAGCTTCTCTCTTATCAGCTTCCTTTTGATCTGGAAGTCGCCACCTCCCTTCTTATTGGGGTACCTGTAACATATTCCTCAGGAAGTTACCACGCACTTTCTCCACACTGACTTGGCTGTTTCTCCTCTGCTTCTCACACTTGGGTCAGATCTCCTGTGCCTAATTGCCAACCCTGGACAGTCTGCGAGGATGAAAAGTAATCTGTAGAGTCCTGATTTTAGGAAACATCTGTTGAGTGGATGGGGACACCCATCTCCAGAGGTATTCTAACTACATTCTACACTATACACTATACTACACTGTACATCCTAACACTCCCGATGTCTTAGACCCCTCCCTGATCCTGACCACACCAGAACTGTGGTGTGCCAACTGAAGGTACGTAAGGACAGAGTGGTCCAATTCTTACATCCGTTTGTAGTGAAATTCTTTCTTAATTCCCTAACAGATTTCGATTTAAACCAGATTGCTCATGGGAGATCACTGAACCAAGAAAAAGAGGTCTTATCAAGTCCAGGGCAAACCCTGTGGTCTTCAGGGTAGGACTGCTTTGACTGAAGTAGAAAAATGACTCGGAAGCATCACAGTGAAAGGCTCATCTCATTGTCCTCCATGCCCCATAGGCCACTTTCTGGCCTGGTGTCCCCCCCTCTTTTCTATAGGATCTTAGACTTGTGTCAGAGATTAGAGTTTTGTCTGAGAGTGCACATGATTGTGAGTGGGTAACCGGGAAAGAACAACCCAAATCAATTTTATACTGACAAGTGACACACTTCAGAGACTGTTCTATTTGCTTACTAAGGTCTAGACGACTCAGTCAGATCACCTTTTGCAGAACTGAGAATTAAATTTCGTCGAGCTGGTCTTTTCTTTGTAGTTCCTTTTGCTTGCAGCCCTGTGGCCTGCTGGCCAATGTGTTAGCAGTGACACTGGTTTTGTCCTAAAGTTTCATTTCCAGAGAAGGTCCCTCATTGAGAACCAAATCTCTATAGAATGTACCCTGGGAGCATTCTGGGTGATAAAACTATAGACCAACGGGGTGTTGGAATGGAAATATAGAGGAGAAGGAGAGAAGGTGGTGGGGGTAAGAGGTCCCAATTGAGGTGGTGTCCTGGTTAACACTTGGATGGAAAGAAAGAAAAACATCTCAGCAGTAGAAATGTTGTGGAAATGTTTGGGGGTTGTGGCTGAAATCCATGGTTTCCATGTTGGTGCTCCATTGGTGGTTTTTCCAGGTGTTTGCACAAGCTCCTCCAAGGAGAGGCTTTCTGACAGCCCACCCAGCTTGCCAGGATTGGTTATCATCTTCCCAGGGCTACTCCCATTTTCTTTGAGTCCCAGAGCACTCAGCTTTGCCACAGAGGAGAAATTCAGAGAGTAGCAAAAGTCCATCCCAACCCGAGAAGTCTCATATCATGTCATAACCTGGTGGAGGAGGCCTCCGGGGACAAGGCGGGAGAGAGGGAAGGCGCTGCCTTCTGGGAAGGTCTCTGCTCACAGCGAGAGGGCCTGTTGGTATCTGAGAGTGAGGCAGCTCAGGAAATTAAATGGTAGTTTCTATTAAGAGCGAAGGAGGACGCCCAGCAAGTGGGGACTTGCAAACGAAGGCAGTTTGGGCAGAGGAGAATTTCCTTTCAGCGCACGTGCACACAGGTTGGAATCCGTTTTTGTCACCTGAGTTTTGCTCACTCATGATAAGATAACTTCAGGAGAAAAGGTGGCTCTTGGTGATATTGAAATAAGCTAGACTGTTGAGCAGGGCGCGGGCCCCTTGCCTGCTCCCACGAGTCAGCCAGGTTGTGTTGTGTGAATCATAAACAGTTGAACTTGAGTAAGGTTGCACTTGGATGTGGAAAAAGCAAAGTCATAATCAGTGAAACTTCCTTCTTTTGTATTTAACCCCCTCTATAACTGAGAACACGACCTTTAGATTGATGAGGAAAAGAGGATAGATTAGGAAAAGAGTCACAGAAAAATGATAGATGTGAAACAAATAAAGAAAACCAGAATCACACTCATTCACAGAGCACTGTGATCAAGACGTGTGTAAACCCAGTTCTGTTCCTAGGAACCTGCTGAGACTGGATGTACATACGGGAGGCTGTGTATGTAAATGTCCTTAGTGGTAGACTTTCTTGTTGTCCCACGTGCCACTGACCAAGGCAGCAGTTACCTTTGAAGAGCTGGGTCTGGAGTGGGGGGTGGGGAACTTTCCTGTGTGATCTCTTGGGCCATTTCAGGGATTCTCCAGGTTAATAACGTGTTTCTGTACAAACTCTTTGACCCCATCAGGAGTGCCACCTTTGAACTGATTAAGTAGGAGAAAATGACGAGTATCAGCTTGTTCTCAGTTACCTTTCTGGTTGGTCTTCATACCACAGCTGGCTGAGACTCAGAACTGAGATAGTGTCACCTTGGGTCACATCAAGACTTTCCTTTCGGCTAGGGGAGGGGGTGGTGGTGGAAGGGAAAGTGATGTCCGTAGTGGTGGGAGATGGACACTGGTGGAGGGATGGGCGTTGGATCATTGCAAGACCAAAGCCTGATCTGAACAGTTTTGTAACTGTGTATCTCAAGGGGACTCAATGAAAAAAATAAAAATTAAAAGAAAAAGACTTTATCTTGTGCCTTTGATCTCCAGAAAGTACATTGTGTGGTAGTTTCTTCCAATTGGATTATTAGAGAAACAGTGGCAGTGAGAACTTTGTTTTACATAAATATATATAATATACAAACATATAGTATTTGTTATGTAAGTAGTTTATGTAATATTATGTACACACATCGGATACTGTGTTATGTTTATGTATGTTTTAATATATCTGAAAGAGGCACATTAATGCACCATACTAGGTTTGGGGTGTCTCAGGATCGTTTTTCCAAGGAGCTCAGTTAAGAACATCTTGAAACTTGTAGAATCCATTTAGTGAACAGAATACAAGATCCACTGCAGAGTGTAAGTGCAGTCCGAGCAGAGCTGCAGATACTCTTGTGCTCATCTTGACTTTTTTTTTTTTAAATTTTATTGAATCACCATGTGGAGGGTTACATAGTTCTCAGGATTATGTCGGTTATACAATTCTCAAACACCCTTCCCTTCACCAGTGCCCATCTTCCATCACCAACCCCCCCAGTATACCTGCCGCCCCCTCCCACCTCCCCAGTCCCCACCCTTGTACATGATAAGTTTCACTTCGTTTATGCCTTATCTCGATTACATTCCATGTTTCAACACACAACTCACTACCGTTGTTGGGGTTTCCCCCAAAAAAGGAAAGCAGTCCTATTGCCAAGGAGGCATTTGATAGTTCTCCACTGCTAAGAATATAGAGATATTAAGTCCCGCTGTTTGTTACATAACTTTTCTTTTTCCCCCTTGCCCCGCGCCACCGAGTTCACGCCTGTTTAGTAATCGCCACGCTGCCTGACAAGGGAAAAAAAACCGAAAAGGATGGTTATTTCCCGTCATCGGCAGGCGTGGGGCTCTGGCTTAGTTGATAGACTAGTAGAGTGTCTGCAAGCAGTTTCTGGAACCGAAGGGCTTGCGCTGGTATCGGCTCCGGCTCGAGATTCCACCAGCGTCCCACTGTTCCATGTACATAATTTTTCCCCTTATATCCCATTCCCACGCCACCAGGTCTGTTTGCTTAATGGACATCACACTGTAGTTGACGACACACCGCATTTCTTCCCGAGAAAGAAGAAAGTTTCTTCTCAGCCGGCGTGGGGATATAGCTTAGTTCAGTCTAGAGAGATGGCTACTTTGATTGCCTTCAATATTTCAGCAACAGACTTACTATTCTTGTTAGGATCTCCCACAAAAGTCCGACCCATTAAAAAGGGACATATTACATATTGCTGATGCTAAGATGACATTAGGTCGCGAGGTCGCGGCAGCGGCCGCACGGTTTTGGGTTTCTGTATAAAATCCAGGGAAAGTACAACCAGAAATAACATCACTACAAACTTTTACCCTTTTATGGTGCTCATAAGATGGAGAAACCTAGAGAGAGGCTCGGCGTCTCCATTTTGTGCTCAGGAAAACCGCGGATCCTGCGCTGTGCTCAGGAGGAAGGAGTTGAGAGAGAGAGAGAGGTTAAAAGAATTGGGGGTTGCCCGGTTCCCACTGTTTCAGCGCACCGTGGGGTCTCTGGTCCCATGCCGGAATTAGTTCAGTGGGCTGTTTGGAGTCCAAGGGCGCTTCCTTGGGCTCTTCCATCATGCTCGCTCCACAGCAGGGTCCAAAGGGTCATCTTGACTTTTTAGCTGTGTCTCCTATGGGGTGCTCACTGACCCCGCCCTCCCGTCCATACACAGAGGCCAGGCTGAAGCCACCTGCATACTAATGGCATCTGTTCTATTCCTGCTATCCAAGTTCTTTCCTGCCTCCTACCTGAAGTTGAATCGCATTCATCCGATACGGCATGGCCCAAGCATTCCTTCAATTCTACGTCTGCCAACATGTGATTGCTAGCCCTCCCTTGGGATCTCCTGTCAGCCAGTTATCACCGCTTGATAATTCTGTGAGGGGTCTCTGGATAGGTACAGAGCACGGAATTGCCACCAAGGTTTTAGAGGCTTGATTATATCCATCTCTTAGAGGGAGGACCACACCCAGCAGTACTTAGGGGCTACTCCACTTTCTGTGCTCGGGGATCACTCTTAAGTTACTGGCAAGGGAGGGAGTGGGGAAATACTGCATTGAGTGCCAGGGATTGAAGCTGGGTTGTCCACATGCCAAAAAAAGCTTTAACTCCTGTAGAATCTCTGCAGCCTCTAAATAAAACAATTTTACTTAGGAAGTATGAAAGAGGGAGACGAGGGAAACCCAAACAGTTAAAAAGGAATCTGTATCACTGTCCTCCTGTTCTTCATAGATTTTCTTGAGCGGGCACCAGTAACGCCTGCATTGTGAGACTTGTTGTTACTGTTTTTGGCATACGAATACACCACGGGGAGTTTGCCAGACTCTGCCGTGTGGGCGGGATACTCTCGGTAGCTTGCTGGGCTCTCCGAGAGGGATGGAGGAATTGAACCCGGGTCGGGCGCATGCAAGGCGAACACCCTACCCGCTGTGCAATCTCTCCAGCCCAAAAAGAAATCACATATTCGAAATGAAGATGTGGACGATTCCCAGGTAGCCACCAGGTATAACTTTGTCTTTTGCTTTAGGGTCACATCCTGTGGTGCTCATGGGTCACTCCTGAAGGTCCTTGGTGGGCCCTGTGTGGTGCCAGGTATCAAACTGGGGTTGGCTGCATGCGAGGCAAACCCCTCCAGCCCTGTGCTAGCTCTCCGGCTCACTGATGATACTCATCTTAACCAGTTATCCTCCAGCTTTTACAGGAGGCAGGTTGAAACTCTGACTCTGAGTGACTTGACAGTCGTTCCCCAGCTTGTGCCTGGTGCTGCGGGAACAGACTCCTAGTGTCCACGCAGGGCTCTTACTCCTCACAACACGCCCCAGATGTTTGAAGTGGAAGAAGCACAGCAAGGCTTCTCCGCCTTTGTTTGCATTTCGGTCTGCTCCAGGTCTGGGTGGCTGGTGGTGGCGCAAGCACAGGGTGCTGGTGTCTCCTGCTGGGGGCGGGGACATCCACCAGCTGAGAGCCCAGCTCCTGGGTATTGACGGAGAGACCCACGTGGATGTTCATCGTGAACTTCCTCCTTGTGGATTGAGCGTCTGGAAACTCACACACGGGCTTCTGAGACCACAAAATTGTTTTTTCACGAATCGGAGGGGAAGGTGGTGCATGGCTGCAATCATGAGCTCTTCCTCTCGCGCCTGTTTTCTAAAAAATGTCCCAGCAAAACACTGAGCAGGGATGAGAGAAAATAAGGTGTTCTGAACTTCAGCTCACTGCACAGGAAAATGGGCCAGTTGCCTGCTCTGGTTCCACTGTTTCCCCCTCCAGCACACAGCGTTTCTTCAGGCAAAACCCATCCTGGTTTTCTGAAAGGCTATGTGCCTCTTCTCTGCTTTAAAAAGATGTATTATACATTTGGTGTGAGTTATATTTATGGTACATGCATTCTTAAAAGATTGCCTCTAGATAAGCTTAATCAACAATTCTGTTTTGTACTATTTAATATTTAAGTTGGGAAATCATCATAATGATGAATGTTATGTTGGCTTTAAGCTTGAAAAATTAATCTTGGGGCTAGAGAGGTAGTACTGAGGCTTAAGACACTAGCCGTGTAACATGGCTGATCCCAGTTTGATCCCTGGCACCATCTAGGGTCCCCCAGCACCGACAGGCATGTTCCCCAAACCCAGAGCCAAGAGTAAGCCCTGAGCAGAGCTAGATGTGGACCCAAACCCAAACAAGCTGAAAGTTAAATACAAATCAGGCTGGAAACTTGCTTTGCATGTGACCAAGCTGGATTACGTCCAGTGCCACATGTGGCCCCTTGAGCACTGTCAGGAGTGATCCTTGAGCACAAAGCATCGCTTCTCAGCCTTTTGGCTAAGATCAAATGGAGCACAAAGTCAGGACTAAGTACTGAGGATGGACAATTGTCCCCCACACCCCACAAACACATAATAAGAAATTTTATTCCTGTTTCTACAATTCTTATCATCGGGATGTCCTTAAAGTCCAGGTGATCCATGCAGTACTTCGTGTGGCTTGGTTGTGGCATTCAAAGATGCTTAGTGTCAGAAGCCTGGAGCTCAGATTCTTTTTTATTGGTACAAAGGTGATTTTGGGAAACCTCGGTGGTGGCAATAGATGCTCAAAACAAGTTTGGAGTAGAGAAATAGCAGGACTTGCTTTTGAGACTGTCTTTCAAGTGCTCTTTGGGTCATGGAGTTGTGGTCTGTAAAGCTTTGGAATGATTCTCCAGAGAAATGAATTACGCATTGAATTTTCAGTAGAGTGCCCAATTCTGTGAGCAGAGATACAGTTGGGAAAAGTCTATTGTTTTCTTAAATTCCTTGCCTTTTACTTTCCGTTTTTAGTGTGGAGAATGTAAAGCTAGAGAATATGAGCACACGGATGGGCCCAAGCCAGAGTGAAATGTTGCAGAAATCAAATCTGATCACTGCCTGGACTAGTGTAGTCTCTACTGTCCTTGCCAGGAGGGGTGGAAAAAATATATATTGCATATTATATATATTACATATTAAAAATATATATGGAAAAATATTACACATGTTTGTTTTTCTCTCAGTAATAGTGGACATTCAGGGAGACATAAGCATGGCTTAAAATTTTAAATAACAGACTTAACATAAGAAGGGATGGGACTTCAGGGTTAAATTTAGATGGGTTAAAAAGTGGTGCTCAGACAATTTAGATGAGGAAACAGTAAAAAAAAAAACTATCCTTTGTAAGTTAGACCTAAGTGGTTTTTGAAACATGCATGGAATGTATTTAAAATTAGAGTAAGTCTTTTTAATAGAGACAGTATTTTCCCTCGGCAAATCTCTGTTATGTATATGCATAGTTCTTTTGTGATATCATTTACATAACTTTTGGACTTTAGATTCTCTGTATGGTATAGTTAAGCAGAGTTTTAAGATTCTCCCCGTCTTATCCCATGAAAACTTTGATTCTTTTATGTATTAGCTAGAAAGTAAAGTAAGATGCTAACAAAGACTTATGATGAATGCCCAGACCTTGTTTTGAATAGCTTTTCAAAATCTCTGATGCTTATTAAATTCCTGGTGCTGTGTGGCGTGCAAAAACAAGAGTGATGAGTCTGATTGGTCCCGTACCCTCCGGAATGGGCCATTCAAGAGGGTCATGCCGTGCCCCTGGCCACTGTTCGTACCTGGGAAAGTTTTTTGACCACTTGTGAGGGGTTTCCTCATCTGCAAGGTGAAAAAATAAAATCTACCTGGACATTGAATGGAAGCACTATAGTATCTAGAAAATAGAACCTACCTGAAGAGTGTATAAAAGTTTTCTTGAGCTTCAGGAAGGGTTCTGCCCCATTTACAGTCTTGTTTTCCCTTGCTTCCTATTTCTGTTAGACAGCCTAGTTCTCGCTTTTCAGATTTTTATCATCCCAATTCCATTATCATATTCAATTTCTCATCTTATTTATAACACCACAGTATTATTTTTATAATCCTTAGAAGTTTTTGCTCCAGTGCCTCTTTGTACTATCATGAAATATATATTCTCCATCGCTGAGTGGTTTCTCCAATTATTTCTGGTTACACACACAAGCACCCAAGTACCCTGCTATGATGAGCCTTTTTATGGTTCTCATAGGGTATGGTTTTTTATTTTATTTTCGAGTATGTAATGGTTTTGCTTGGTTCTGAAGTGTTCAAGGTCTGTAGCACAGTCATGTTCTGTTATTTAGTCTGTGGCGTTTCTTGTAAAATCTTAGCTTCAGATTCTTCCCCAAATCCTTCACATCTTGTATACTCACTTCTGCAGGGAGGTTCTATTTTCTCGATACTACGGTGCTTACTCTGAGCTCAGCCTACTGTCCTGCAGCTAAGACTGCTTCATCTTCATGCAACCCCAGTGCCTACCATGCCAGCAGACATAAATCAGGACACATTTGCCTGGTACTCACAATAGAGAAAAATCCATGAAACGTGTTTGCTCAACATAAAATCATTCCAGTCGGAACACACATATTTGCATTAATATATTTCCCTATTCCTCTTCCACATTTTTTCCCTAGGCAGTGTTGAAACTATGTCTAGGTACATGAATTTAGAAGTCACCTAACTTGTCAAATTTTATTCAAAAAAAGACTTGTGCTTCTGCCACAACATCTATCTGGTATCATTAATATCGTTATTCTTGATATTATTCATACTTATCTGTATGATTAAAATCTATATGATAAATGGATTTTCGTATTTTTAATTTTTTGACATAGCACTGCACTGTACCACTGTCATCCTATTGTTCATTGATTTGCTTGAGCGGGCACCAGTAACGTTTCCATTGTGAGACTTGTTGTTACTGTTTTTGGCATATCGAATGCACCACGGGTAGCTTGCCAGGCTCTGCTGTGTGGGTGGGATACTCTCGGTAGCTTGCCAGACTCTCCGAGAGGGCCCGAGGAATCAAACCCGCATTAATGTGTGCAAGGCAAATGCCGTACCCGCTGTGCTATTGTTCCAGCCATAGCATATCTTATTTTTTATTGGGGTAATACTGCATTTTCACATCATATAAGTCTCAACTGGGTATCATTATAGATCAAGTCTGTACAGACCAGGGCTGGAGTGGGCGTTCATTTGCCTTGGCATGAAGCTGACTAGGTTCGATTCCCAGCACCCCATATAGTCCCCCTAGCACCACCAGGAGTAATTCGGAGTGCAAAGCCAGGAGTAACACCTGTGCATCACCAAGTGTGACCCAAAAAGAAAAAATCTGTACAGACCACATTAAGTCAGCACTGGAAGTCTTTTTCTCTCTTGCTCTCTACAAGGGACTGCTTATACCTGAGATTTACCCAACTCTTGGGCCCCTTCCCTTCAGGTAACCACTAATTTGGTCTTAGAGTCTGGAACAGTTTCATTTGCTTGCCACCAGAAGGAGTCTTCAGAGAATCTGAGACTTAGAACGAAGGGCAAGAGGATCTCATGTATCTCCTTCCAGCGGTTGCTCAGGCAAGAGTCATGTGACTCTCTTAAGACATGGCTGTACCACTTCAAACACCTTTCTGGAAGGCATGTCTTGTCTCTTGATAAGTTGATTCTCTCTTTTGCACCAGGACAATCATGTTAGTTTGGGGTAAGCAGAGATTCATTTGACTGCTATTTCCTGCCATTGGAGAAAAAATTTTGTATTAAGAAACCCTTACAATTAAAAGCAAATTGATATTAAGTAGGCTTGAATATACATGTCTGGAATTTATGAATGTGAAAACCAGGGAACTAATTATCTTAATACAAAGAGGGTTCCAGATTTACTCTGAGGAGCTGCCTCCTGGTCTTTGCCCCCGTGTCCTGTATCTGCCTCTACTTTCCAACTTAAGCTTTGTGGTCAAAAAAGTGAGTGGCTTGCTGTGCCTGCCTGTGAAAGACCATTAATATTTCCAGGTCACGGTGGTTTTAAGACAGCATGGCTTTTAGGAAGAGTTTCTCTTGTTGGGTATATAAAAGCAATTTCAGGAGAGATAGAACAGCCATTGATACTCACCCTTAGACTCAGCTGACCTGTGCTCTATCTCCATCACCCTGAGGTCCCACCAGGAATGATTCCTGGGCAAAGCCTTGGGTGGCCCCAAAAGAAAGAAAGCAAGAAAGCATACTTTTCCAATTCATTTTGTTTAATGGCAGGATTAAGACATTCCTAAAAGAGAAACCTGTCCAATCAGTGCTAAATAGCTTCTGTGACCCACAGTACACTTTAGCTTTCAGAATACTAATACAAGCACAGGATACCCAAATCCTGCCAGGGTACTAAAAAATTATGCTTCATTTATGCCCAGGTATAACCTACCAGAATAAATCTTAAAAAAAAAAAACATGGAGCGTGCCAGTGACAGGACATTCCAATGTATAGTGAGGAATGCATAGTTCAGTGATGGGACTGATGTCTATGGATGTGATTACTCAGAAGAGGTTTTACTTAACATGCAGGCCTTTAAATAAGCTCTATTTTAAGTATAACCATGAGAGCTATACTTCCTTGTGTGAATGCTAGGGACTTTATAAATGATCATTCTAATCCCCCAGTTCTATGAGATGAGTCTTCTTTTTTGTTTATTTGCTTTTGGACCATACCTGATGGTGTTCAGGGCTTACATTTGGCTCTAGACTCAAAGATCACTCCTGGTATGGCTCAGGGGACCAGATGGGGTGCCAGGGATTGAACCTGGATTGGGCCATGTGCAAGGCAAACACTTACCTGCTGTTCTGTTGCTTCGGCCCCTTATTCTTCTTGCTTTACCCGTGAAAAAATTTAAACCCAGAACTCCGTGACCTTGCTGAAGGTCACATCCAGTAAGTGCGTGGACACCTTGGCTGAAAAGCCATCATTCTTTCCTCCACATTCTTCCTTTTGTCCCTTTAGTTCATCTTTGGCAAAGAAGTCCTTATTTTTTGAATGGCCTTTTCAAAGGCCTCTTTGAATGGCCTTTTTCTATTGGGTGGTGGGTGTAGCTGTTTGTGCTACAGAGTAACATGTGGCAATGTAAAAATCCTCTTTTATTTTTAAATATCCTAGTTCTATGAACCACAAAATCTTACCGAAGTCTTATTAAATCAGATACAAAATAGAACTAGCACCATGGCAGGACACAAAGGGAGAGATGATGGATATGTTGAAACTCAATCTTCTTTAATAGCCACCACTAGGCTCAGATGTGAGCTTGCTGGTTAATTTTCTAAGGATTACCAATCTGAATGACTTCCATAATTTCTGTTGCTCTATTAAAAAGATCCTCGTTTACATTTGAGGACCTAATAGAGATGAAGCGATGATCTCTTCCTTGTGCTTTTTGAAAGTTTATGGGAAAGTACAAGCCAGATGGGATCATTTTGTCTGCACCACAACATCTGTGTGAGCTGACTTTGCCTTCAAACCAATTTCATCCCCACACTTTCCAAATCAACATCAGCGTTTATGAGCAACTTTTCAAATCTCTCATTCGCATGCATATCATTTTAGTGCTGTTTATTTGAAGCCCCCTGTAGAATGTTCCTTCCTACTCATTTCCCTAAAGCAGGGAAAGAATTGGCAAGTCGCAAGTCATTTCTCTGTCAAGTGTATGACTTATTTGTTTAACATCTATAGAAGACACAGACACTCGATTACCAGTGGCCTCCGGCCATGGCCCAGAAACCTATCAAAAAGGAGATGGAACTAGAAACACAAATGCTTTTTCCCATGCATTTAAAACGATGTATGTTTTGACTGAAACCTTCAAGCAAGGGATAATCCATAACCCTGCAAGAGTTATTTCACTCGTGGAACTTCACCAAAGCCTGCCACTAATATTCCCCTGTAGGGTGCTTAGTCTGCAGACAGCTTCCAACTGGGTTCTGAGACTTGCCTACCTCCAGGTCCACAGCAATGTCTCAGCACATGTGTGTGAGTGTAGTGGGGGGTGTTCATAGTCCGCCTACTCTGGTTCCGTCCATAGGTCTCAGAGTGAGGTGAATGGGGTCACCCATGAGAAGGGACCCAAATTCTTGTCTAGCTCTAATACCTTCTTGCCATGTGACCTTGGTCTCACTTTTCTTCCCTGTGAAGGGAAGCCTTGGCACTGCCCTTCTGATCTTCCATGACTGAGGGTTGAGGTGGTCGATGGGGGTGGGGATGGGGGGAGTGGTTGCTGTCAGTGCACAGAAACATTAGCTTTTCGTGCACTTGGTTCAGTTCACTTGTGTGATATGAAGCCATTACCTCCTTGCAAGAACTTTCCTTTGCGTCTTGTTACTCTGCAACTTCTGATCGTTCCTGCGGGGATATGGAGGTGCCCTGCCCACCACTGGGCATTGCGCTCTTGGCACTAACACCATTGTGGGGGCGGCCGCTTCTCTTTCCTGCCAGACCCAGCTGGAGAGACTCTGCCTGCCTGGAGTTGTGGCCAACTCCATCACACTGGTGCTTTGACTTGAAGCCCCAGTCTCAGAACCTCTTCATCCTACCAGATTCACTTCTCTTCTTAAGTTCAAAAGGCCCTACTGTTCCTTCTCACACTATCCTGAGTTTTACGCCTTCTAAGTTTGCCACTGTGCATTGATCCATTGATGGACGAATGACAAGAGAAAAGATACTGAGGCACAAGACAGCTGGTACAGTAGGTAAGGCACTTGCTTTGCATGCAGCTGACCCCAGGTCAATCCCTGGCATTGCATATTGGTCTCCCAAGCAATGTCAGGAGTGATACCTGAGCATAGGGGCAGGATAAGCCTTGAGCACTATTGGATGTTACTCCAAGTTCCCCAGCCCCTATGGGGAAAAATACCAAAAAATGAACACACACACACACACACACACACACACACATACACAGGCAAATGTTACTTCGTTACATTTTGGTCAAATCAGACCATACATATGAGAACAGTTCCAGTAAATTATGCCATATAAACTAAGTGTATAGTAGTTTCCATCTAGGTTTGTGTAGTAAAAGGAATTCTTTGGCATTCACCATAAAGATGGCCTCATAGCAAATTTCACAGAATGAGACCCTATCCACAAAAACATGACAGTGTACAATGGATTGTTATTCACCAAAAGAAAAAAGAAAAAGAAACCTGGCCCATCTGGCGGGCTCGTGAAGCATGATGCTAAGTGAAATGCATCAGACAGATGCCCAGCTGTCAAGCAAATGAGTTCCCAGATTCAGAGACCAGATTGGTGGTTTCCAGAGGCAGTGAGTGAGGGAGGAGATAGGAACCAGGTGAGGGGGCACGTTACACACTCGCTGTTATCAGCCCAAGTCCTGGGGCTCTAAACTACAGCCTGGCAACCTCGGCAGGACTGCATGTTTGAAAAGCTCACATATTTGAAAGTTTCTGAGATGGTTGGTCTTAAAAGTTCTCATCACAAGGAAAAAGAATATACGTCTGGCAATGGATAGTAACTAGATTTATTGTAATGCTCATTTTTCAACACAGGCAAAGGGAGTCATTATGTTGTACCTCTAGAAACTAATATGTTTTGTGTCAATTATCATTCAATTAAAAGTATTTTCTCAAATAAAAAAAGACTTATCCAAATCTCAATTAAACACTAATTTTATAATTGTTTAATGTTTGTAATCTCTCTTTACTGCAAAATTCAATAATTGATTGCTTCAATGAATCAAATGTTGTTCTCCAAACTCATGTGCTGACGCCTAGAACTCCTAATATTCAAAGGAGAGCTAATCAGGTAGATGAGGTCAGAGGGTGAGGCCCCTTGAGGGGATCTGTGACCTCCTAAGAAGAGGAAGAGACCAGAGATCTTCTCTTTCCCTATGGAGAAAGAGCTCGACTACAGCCATGTATGTCCTACCCTGACGCCCACCCTATTGGTACTCCAATCTCAGACTGTTAGCCTTTCCATCTGTGAGATGTATATGTTTGTTGTGTTAGCCATTGGTAATTGATTGTAACTGTCAAATGAGAAATTAGGAAAGTGTGTATTTGTGTGTGTGTGTGTGTGTGTATGTATGATTGGGGTCACATTTGGCAGTTGTCAGGCCTCCTCCTGACTCTGCTTAGAGATCACTCTTCGTGGGGCTCATGGGGTCCTACGGGTTGCCTAGATAGAGATAGAGCTTGGGTTGGCTGTGAGTGAGGCAAATGTCCTACCCACTGTACTATCTATCCCGCCCAGGGAATCATATTTTTTTGGATCCATCTTTGGTAATACTCAGGGCTTACTCCCAGCTCTGTACTCAGGGATTACTCCTGGTGGTGCTCCGGGACCATATGGGATGCTGGGTGGATCCTGGTTGGCCATGTGCAAGGCAGATGCCCTCCCGCTCTACTGTCATTTAGCTCCAATCATATATTTTTAATAGTGTCCATATCAGTGTCCAAACTTATATGGCCGTGCCCCCCTTGCAGAAAAAAAACCACTCTGGGTTTCCCCCACCCCGCCCATCCTCATCTACCTTCTTGTAGCAAGTAAACATAAAATATCCCTTAATTTCACCTGAGGCTACTACCACCTCCCCCATTAATCTAGTACCTGGTGGTGAGTGGGGTTGGTATCACCCATTTTGGGAAACAATCATCTAGAGCAGTCACTAAGGCTGCTTTATTGAGGAAGCTCTCAACAAAAATTTCATGGACATACAAGGGAACATCCTGCCTCTAATTCTCCAGGCGCTTTTTCACCTTGTTCCTTGCATTACCCAGTTATGTTGCATTTTTTCCCACTGTTTTTGCACAGCCCCTACTCTGAAGTGTTTGATTCTTTGGGAGAAGTGGATAGCTACATGTCCATGTTTTTCAACAAAATGTGCTAAAAACTTAGGCATCCAGGGGCCAGAGAGATTGCACGGAGAGTAAGACACTTGCCTTCCATACAACCAAACTGGGTTCAATCCCTGACACCCATATGGTCCCCAGAGCATGGGCAGAAATGATTCCTGAGCGCAAAACTCTTTTCAAAAGACCACCCTCCCTTGCCGTGATGGTCCCTGTGTTTATTAAGTGGAGAAGTATGGAAGACTTAGGAAATAGTCCTACTTTTATGGATCTCAGAATGCTTCACTTAATCACTTCTGTAAAATCTCATTTGCCAAGTAAAGACACTTATTCACAATTTCCAGGAATGAGCTTGTGGACAGCTCTGGGGATCATGACCCAGTCTTCTCCACTCTCCTTGAAAAGTTAATACCAGTTGAAGTTCTAAAGAATTAATGAGCGCTTTCTTCTCTGTGGTTGACAAAAGTAATGTTGCAATTAATTGCAAGACTGAGATGGAATTTCTGATCCAAGCTATTTATATCATATATTTCAAAATAACAATAATTCCGCCTGTTGGGCTCACGCAGAGCATCCATCCTGTAATAAACTGGAATGCAGGTAGAGGGAACATCAGCTAGACATGGATCCAAGGTAACCGGAGGGTCTGAATTGCCCCTAGAATCTGAGCCACACTTAACTTGCCCATTCACCACCCAATGTGCTGTCTGGCACCTTGATTCTCTGGGGATATAAGGTTGTTGGCAACCCACAGGCCTCTTGTATTTAGTGAGCTGGTAACACTTTCTGAGGTCCTGCATGCCTGGGCAGTGTTGGATGAACTCAGAGCTTAGATCCTGCTCTGCTTAGACCATCCCTGACTGACCAGCCTGGGCTGCCTGAGAGCGGAGGTGCTAAGTTTACTAATCTCCAGGCACGGTGGGCGTCTTGGAGCCAGGTAGTGAATATGTGGTTAACCAGATGGCTGCAGCCGCAGAGTTCAGGAGCTCCTACTGCATCACCAGCCAGCATGGTGCAGGGTCTTCCTGGGTCTCGACTTCCTCTGGTGAGGAGGAGGATGCCAGTAGCTTCGTAACTAAGAGGTCATCTTAGTTGCACCACCGGATGATGTCTATAGAGCGCCTGGCACCACACTTCAGACTCATCAGTATCAAGCTTGGAGGACAAGAATGGAGAGGCTGACTTGGTGCCTTACATTGTTTCTTCCAGTATATATACTCTTTTCTATGTATGGATCCAATGATTGATTTCTCATTGGATTACAATGTTATTGAGGTCAAGGGCTTAGTCTCACACCTCTGAATGTGTATAATACCACTCCTACCTTCAGTGTTCCACCACCGTCCTGCCACCCCAATTAAATGATCCCTTAGGGGGTCAAAGAGGTAGTGCATGAATAGGTCAAACATTTTCTGTGCATGTGGCCAACCTTGGTTTGATTCTTAGCATAGATTATGGTTCCATGAGCACTGACAGGAGTGATTCCTGAGCATAAAGCAAGGAGTGTGATTCCTGAGCATCGAGCAAGAAGTAACCCCTGAGGACTGGAGGGCGACTCCCAAACCATAAATAATTAAACAATAAAAGGCCCTACTCGAATTCCTCCCTTCCACTCTTGCAGTTACCATAGTTTCCAACAACTCTAGGAGTTGGTTTCATTTTTTTATTCCAGTTTGTTTGCTTTCATTAACTCACATTCCACACATGAGTGACCCACACATTGGATCCTTGTTCACTCACTTCCTGACTTAATTCGCTTCGTAGTCAGAATCCACCCATTTGATCCAAAAATGTACAATGTCATCATTTTAGTGGCAAAGTAGTAGTCCACTGAGTATATAGACCATAGTTTCCTTATCTACACTTCTATTGTGGGGCATTTAGGTACTAAGTTAGAGTCTTAGTCTGTCTTCACCCCACCAATCTTCTACACATTATTAGCGGTACTTCCTGCCCTGAGCCTGGTCAGAGATGGGCCGATTCTTGTCGAGAGGTGTCGTTGCCAGAATGAAAAAAGAACTTTCCTGACCCAAGAACTTTCCTGACTGCTTCTGAGAGCCTGTGAGGTGCAGAGCCAGGCTGTGCTGCTAATAGATGTGCTACAGTTACACTGGTGGGATCATTTGACTGTGGTTATTAGTTGGGAGGAAAATCTAATGGAATGAAACAGAAACCGAAGTGATTCCATCTCTCCTTGATATTCCATGCCTACCTGCGTAAGATCATGTAATATGATTACAATGAAATATGAGTTCATTTGGCAAGAATTCATATTTATGTTTAGGCCATTAGAGTTGCAGTGCACTAATCATTTAATTTCAAAAGTAATTTTATTCTACACATGTACCCTTGGCATCCTAAAACGTACATAAAATAAAAGGGAGATGTATTATAAAACGAGGATCTACCTGCGTAAGATCATGTAATATGATTACAATGAAATATGAGTTCATTTGGCAAGAATTCATATTTATGTTTAGGCCATTAGAGTTGCAGTGCACTAATCATTTAATTTCAAAAGTAATTTTATTCTACACATGTACCCTTGGCATCCTAAAACGTACATAAAATAAAAGGGAGATGTATTATAAAACGAGGCAGTGTTTTGGAACCTGAAATACAGAGAGAACCTTAATTGGCTTTACCTTATTATTTTGGTGTTTAGAAAGGGAAGCCATTGATAACATTCTCATTTGGACTCCTTTTTTTTAATGTCTGGAATGCTCATTTTTCTCATTTACCACTAAGAAAATTTTTTCAGGGTATGTTCACCATGCTTGAGAGGTATTTTTTTTTTTTTGTAAAAATGTCTAAGTATCGACTGGCAATCAAGCC
The DNA here is from genome assembly GCF_027595985.1 of Sorex araneus. Lineage (NCBI taxonomy): Eukaryota > Metazoa > Chordata > Mammalia > Eulipotyphla > Soricidae > Sorex > Sorex araneus. The sequence continues at coordinate 175,623,290 of NC_073305.1, forward strand.
ATTTGTTTTAACTCAGTGGGAAATAATTTTATTAAGCCTTTAACTAAAGCTGTGCAAGCAATTTTCCTCCATTCCAGTGTCTTGGGGGCTGCGTTAATTATAAGAAATGGGGCTATTGGAGACATTTACTCTGCACACAAACTCCTCATTGTTACCCCCGACTGGTGTGTGCTGACAGCTGCCTCTTAGAGAAATGTAACCCATGGTTCACGGTGGAAAGGGTGGCATTAGCATAATTTTTTGGCAAGGACAAAGCTGGAGTTGCAGCACTGCCTTCAACAGTGATTCCTTCATTAAGAGTGTCTTTTTGGAGCCCTGTCTTGGGGGCCCGTGGGGCAACCCTACGATTGTCTTGGAAGTAACTAGACCCTAAGTGAAACGGCTGCTCCAGGATGAGAAAGGAAAGGATTCCAATTGCTGGGGATGATGATTTTCAAAGGGTCCGTGGAAGAATGACTGAAATGAGTTGCCAGCGTTTGATCAAAATTGACACAGGGTAGAGGCAGCTATTTTTTTTTTTGACAGTGACACTAATGCATATTATGGTTTCTGTAAGAGCAATTAGAATTAAAAACATTTTTATTCTTCAGAGACCAATTTAGACAAAAATAGATCTGATAATGCAAGGCTTAACGTCAAAGAATAAATTATATCTCCGGAAGGTTCCGTAAGTTCATTTCCACATCGCTAAAGGTATTTGCGACAACTGGGAAAGAATTTTTTGTGTGTATTTTTGAAGACATATCAGGGACAGTTTCAGAAAGTAATGAGAAATCTAATTCTATTAATATTTATTCTTGATATGATAAACTACTCCTTTGGCTTTAGGGCTCCCTTTGATTTTCTCAATAATAAATAAAATTAGAAAATGAAGTAGGAGTGATAAAATCGGGTAATAGAAGATGAGGAAGAAGTTCCTGTTCTTGGCAGTTTCTGGGTGCCAGCAAGCACTGTGCTAAAAGATTGGCTTGTTTCATTTGAATAATCACTCTGCCACTTAGGTGTCCTCTAGTTACAAATGGGAGCATTAAGCCTCTAGGAAGTTAAGTGGTATTTTCAGGTCATTCAACCCTAAAGACTATGATTGACCTTTGAACCCAGTTGTTTTTTTTTTTTAAAGAGTCAGCAGTATTCCCTCAATGACCCTGAGCTGCTGCTGTGTTCCCAGTGACACTCAGTTAGGGATGTCTTTGGAATCCATTGGTTGATGCCCCCAGATCACCTTCCTACACTCCCTTTTATGTAAGAGAGCCTTGATCTTGGTACTCCCTGGCACCCTGGAATTTCTCTTCAGTAGTCCTTCATGCCCATGCTCCAGGCACTTTCTTTTGTCCTTTGCATGGTCTCTGTTGGGTTTCCATAGGCATGGACGTGGCTCCTTTGTGTCCATCAGATGGGCCTGCCTCCTCTTCACTCCAGGTCCACCAGATAGAAAGACGGGAACCCACACAGGACAGGATGTGGACAGTGTGTTTAGAGTTTTGGAAGTTTCCTCCCTTCAACGTGTGCAGGAATGAGACATGAATCTCTCCAGGGCGTCAGAATATCTCCTGGATAGTTACATCAGTTGGGATCAGGGGAAATGAGGTACTTGGAGTTTTAGTCTTTAGCTTTTCCTGTTCTGAAATGAAAAGCTCCGCAGATGATTCTTAAAACAAGTTTTGGAGTCCCAGAAGGCTGAATGAATCCCAGAGTTGCCATAACCCACCTATTGGGAGGTGGCCTGACCCTTGGAGTAGGTGCTGGAACCGGAAATGCCTGACGAATGGATCATTCTTCAGGGATCATCATGCTTCATCAGCAGGAAACCAATATGGGGCATCTCTCACCGGGAAGAGGGAGATGACCTGAGAGGAATAGCAGCTGAGTCAGATATGTGTACTTTTTACTTCTGGAAAGTGAGATATGGTCTCTGCTAGGAAGTCCGTGTGCTTGGGTTTTGTAACTAGGTGACTTTCAGCCCTGGCTGCATATCTGGATGATCTCAGGAATTTTTGAAAGTCACAAATGCTGAATTGCTTCAATGTCATGGAGAGTTCTGCCTACATTTTCTTCTGTGTACCTTATAGATTCATGTCTGATATTGAGGTCTTTAATCCACTTTGATCTGACTTTTGTGTTGCAAGCCATAATGCCCAAAAGTAGAGAGAGAATATGGGGAATATTGTCTGCCATGGAGGCAGGGGGAGGATGGGAACGGGGGGTATACCCATGATATTGGTGGTGGGGAATGTGCACTGGTGGAGGGATGGGACTTTGATCATTGTGAGATTGTAACCCAAACATGAAAGCTTGTAACTATCTCACAGTGATTCAATAAAATTAAAAATAAATAAATTAATTAATTTTTAAAAAAAATTTGCATGTCCAAGGAAAATTAAATCAGAAGAGCTAAGGCTGAGCTTAGGCATTTTTGAAAATCATGTCCGGTGAGACAGATGAGAAGCAACAGGGACAGCAGGGGGCAAGGGTCAATGTGCATCAGTGGTGTTAAGGAATGATAGAGCTAAATATCCAAACCACAGTACAGCAACACTGAAATTATGAGACCCCTTAAATAAACAAACTGAGAAAGGTGCCTGATGAGATGGCAGGCTGGGATAGGGGTGGGGGTGGGAGAGGGGACCTGGGAACGCTGGGGAAGGAAGATGAAGCCCAAGTATGAATAATTTTGCAAATCATGATGTCATCACAAAATATAATGAGGTTAAAAAAATCACGGCAGGTGAGAATTGGTGGAGGAAGAGGTCGTTAGGGAGGGATGTTGAACTTTCACTTTGTTACACATTGGACAATTAGTACTGCTAATAAGGTTAGCACTTGTTATGTGCAGTACTATTCCAAGAGTTCTTCATGGAATAAAATGATCTCCATAGATTCTATACGGTAATGGACGAGCTTACATCATTTTGACAGATGTGTAAATGGAAGATGTAGGACGAATAACCTCTTATTCCTTATTCAGGGGGTGGTGGTGGGGGATGATACTTCTTGGTCTCTGTTATGAAAGGGAGAGTGTCCCGCAATGTCTAGTACAGTATATTATGGCTTTTCATATTATTGCTTTGCTCATAAGAAGACTTAGGTGGCTCTTGAATGATCAGCATGCCTTGTTTCTACTCACTGATATTGGAGTGTGACAGTAATCCGTCAGAAATCTACAGGTTCTAGGTGACATGTCCTGACCCCCAGGTTTTCGGCATCAAAGTCACCTGAGTTTCCTGAAGTGTGTCTTTGCAGAGTTTGTAAGATGGTTACAGTAGATAGATATTAACCCTCTAGATTCTGACTCTGGGTGGGTTAAGACTTGTAAGTACATGTCTGATTTATATCTTCCCTGTACCTGGCATTCGTAGATTCTCAGTGATCTCTTGTGTTCTGCTGACAACCTCCCTAGGAAGTCTGCATTGACAAGGACCTGAAGGACAGGGTGGGATTGAGAATGTCTTATAATTTAGCTGGTGACACCACTTACCTATCTAGTGAGGCCAGTTTTTATGTGGTTGCCTTGTGTTTGTTTCATTGTGGTTTTAGGTTCTGGGGCACACTGTGTGTGTGTGTGTGTGTGTGTGTGTGTGTGTGTGTGTGTGTTTGGTTACTCTTAGTGACGCTCAATCCTTTTAAACTACCTTTCCATTACATAGTGAGGGCATTATAAAAAAAAGAGATTTAAACCGCAGTTTTTTTTGTTGGTGGTCTTGGAATATAGTTCTATAATGAGAGAGAGAGAGAAAGACAGAGAGATAGAGAGAGAGAGAAAAAGAGAGAGCGAGCGTGCACAGCAGTTACCATCCCCAGGATGTAGACTGGACACAAAGAGTTTGAGTTTGAGCGTCTGAAGCATTGCTTCCTGTTAGCAGCCACTCCCCTACACCTGGATGAGCCTGGCTTTCTGTGAGAGGTGTCATTCAATGCCAGCTTGCTGCAGCCCAAGCTAATAATTTCGTGACAGTTTGGTGTCAGGGCATCTTGAAGTTTGAGTGATGGGAGAATGTGGGGTTCACACATTTCCGTTTTGTTCTTGCTGAACTTAAGACATGAACAGGAGGCTAAAATGAGAGATCTAGAGGCTGGGCTACTTCGTGAAAAGAAATGAAATGCAAGGCAGATCCATTTGGGTCTTCAAAACTTTCCCCTCACAGGATGCCTTGAGCTGGGGTCAGAGCATGGACTATGGAAAGGAGATGTCTACAGGGAAGTGGAGAGGGTGTTTGACAGGAACTTGTTTTCTTTTCTGGAATCTTCCTCAGCTAGCCTCTGGATTTTCTTTCTAAATTTACCTGAGTTCCAAAGGCCAAAGTCCTAGAGAGCTTTATTCTGATGTCTTGTCTTCCCACTTTGACAACTTCCATGGAATCTGCAGCAGAAGCCTTCTTTGGTGTCCAGGTGCCTGTTTGGGAAGCTCATTTGGATACAACAAGTCTCATGCTTTGATCTCCCACAGCTAACCAGTCACCAGCCTCTGTTCTGAAAATCCTAAGAGTTCTGTTTACTTGGCGCTTTAAAGGCATACAAATCCAGGATGGAAAGCTCAGCCTGAGTACCAAATAAAAATACAGTTCTACCTCATCATCATCCCGTTGATTGTCAAATTTCTCATGCGGTCTCAGTAACGTCTCCATTCGTCCTAGCCCTGAGATTTTAGAAGCCTCTCTTTACTCGTCCTTCCCAATGATGCCACATTGGAGGCTCTTTCAGGGTCAGGGGAATGAGACCCTTCATTGTTACTGGATTTGGCATATGAATACACCATGGAAAGTTTGCAAGGATCTCCCATGTGGGCAGGAAACTCTCGGTAGCTACCCAGGTTCTCCCAGAGGGAGAACTAGGCTATAAGATGTCGTGCAGCTGCTTTCGGGAGCTTGGTTTTAAGTGTCTGGATGTGAGCCGTTGGTGGGATTACGTGGCGCTAGGGGCAGTCCCTGGGTGTGACCACCTAGCTACTGGAAAATGGAAAATCTGGGCGGAAGAGGCCCAGTCCCGATCCGAGCAGACTTGGAGGTCTCAAACCGGGTCCCACACACCTGGGTTCCTCTGCCGGTACCTTCATGCATGAAGCTCGTCCAAACAGTTCTATCTAGGAGAACCAAAATTCTCCAACTGTCAAAACGCTTTTTACTTGAGTAGCTCTTCTTTTCCATTTATGTACCTGTCACATCGAGGAGACAGTGGAAGCCTCTGTTCTAGCAAACCACAGGACTATCCCAGTGGGTAGAACTGGAGGATCTGCTGATGGCAGTGCCCAGTGTCCATGGCCAACACACCCTCCTTCCTTTGTGCCCGGGCAATGCCATATAAGGAAAGGAGGAGGAAGAGAAATTTGATCTGAACCAAGGAGTGGGGAAAGAACCCCCCAAATAGTCCCAAAGGTCCCTAGTTCAGTGTTGGAGACTCATGGGTGCTCTGATGGTGGTGGAGTGCAGTAAGTCTACACCAGTATCATATACTCTAAAATGATCACACCCATATGACCTAAACTACAAATAGCAACAGCATCAGACTATGATATCCCCAGCTGATAGCAGGTGATTGTGTGCCAGAGCCGAGAGCAGGCTCTTGTGAAGGAGGATTGGCTGTGTTAGGAGGCAGGACCAGAATTGAGTGAGGATAAGGTTGACTTTCTTGTTTGAAAGGAATGGATTTTCAGCAGTGGACTGACGTGGCCTGCTGGACAAGGTTACAAGGTCTTTCGGTTGCTGGACAGGTGGAGGAGAAAGTTACCTATCCAAGGAGAGGTGTAAAACTCCGTTTCCCATAGGTCCCCGAGGGGCTGGTACAAAGTACTCAGCTGTAATTCTTTGAAGACTGAGTCCACAGGAGGTATGCCTGGGTGAGTATGGATGGGAGTCAGGGGAAGAGACAGATCAAGAATGACTTTTGGGTGTTGGAGCCCACAGAGGGCGGGATACTTCAGTGGTTGAGAAATACAGGCAAGGGCACAATTTGGGGACTGGAATGGGAGCAAACAGAGAGTTCTTTTAGGACTGGTGAAGTGTGGGGTTTCTGGAGACATCCAAGCTGGGATGCAGAGGAGTCGGAAGGGTGAGTCTGGAGTGTTGGAGATTTCGAAGCCAAGCATTGAAAGTCATTCCAGGTTAGTAGTTTGGGAGCACTTGGCTCTTGGAAATGTTTAGTATTAAAGAAATACATCATTATTTCCAGTGCTCTGGTTTCTGAGGTTGACACCTGGAGAACATGCTCTCGTCTGTTGTGATTTCTCTCCTCCCTCCTGAGTGGGACACATAAGTATGATGAGCAGACAGCAGGGGTATCAGTTGGTAGGGTGGGCTCATTCCAGATATTTCTGTGCTCTTAGGCAACTTTTCCTCTTCTATGTACCTCCTCTGTCTTCACTCAGGTCTAGGTTCCACTTCATATTTAGGTGTGTTCCCAGCAACTGCAGCCTATAATTAGGTCTGGCACATTGTTCATCATGTTACACCTAGAAGGCTCCTGAAAATAGCCCAACCGTGAGCCTGCCAGGAGTTTAGGTTGGGGTTCTTGCACTGAGAACAGGACCCCTTGGTCCCTTGACCAGATACAGATATCCCGTGGGAGTCCAATCACTGTGGACATCAAGAGTGGGTGACCACCCAGAAGACGAGCAGGAAAAGAGGGTGGACCATGACTCAGGGTGGAAAAGCCTGTAAGTCAGACCCACATACGTGTTATGATTGGACACGTGCCTCCACTTGAACGGTGGGTGATTTCAGCGCTGCCTTTTCCCTTTTATTCCAGTTCCTTCTGCTCACTCTTGTAAAAGCTCCTTTCATCAGATCCATCGAAGCCATGACCCTGGCCTCTTGGTTACCATCCTCCCCAAAGAATGTTCTAGCTCCAGTGTTTCCTATTTTTTCCTTTGGCTGAGAAATCCTCTCATCTTCACTTCTTTTTTAAATGTTTTGATTTTGGGGTCACACCCAGTGATGCTCAGGGATTACTGCTGGCTCTGCACTCAGGAATTACTCCTGGCGGTGCTTGGGGGACCGTATAGGATGCGCGGGATTGACCCCGGGTCAGCTGCATGCAAGGCAAATGTCCTACCCGCTGTACTATCGCTCTGGCCCCTCATCTTCACTTCTTGTGAGATGATTCCTCCCTGTACCCAACTGACAAACACTCCTCCCTCGGAGAGGATCTGTTCCTATTGGCTCTCTCCCCTGTGCGATGTGGCCAGTTGGTATCATTGACCGCACAAAAACAGGAGATGGGAAACTCCAGACTGGCTTTCCAGTGTGCTGATACCCCGTTCTCTGAAAAAGCCACTTTCCTCTCCTCTGTAGCTTGCGTGTGACTGGGAAGAGTACTGGACTTTTTCAGCTCTATTTGCTCCTCTATAAATGGGGAGCATTCTTACTCACTTCTGATATTGGAATTAAGTGCAGTAAGACCCATAAAGCTTTCTTTTAAAAGTCTTAGTGGATGTAAAAGAGGGATTTAGTCAAGAGAAATTTTATTGTCCGGAGTGGTACTGTGGTATTTGAGAATGTGGTGGCAGGATTTTATTGAAAGGGTTCCAAGCCACCTGGTATCTTGGGAGGTAAAACCTGGAAGGACTGAATCTGTTGGCACTGCCACCAGCATGCAGTGCTGGGGAATTGTTGATCACGTGTGATGGGTGAGAGATGGTACTGAACAGTTTGGGGAGAAAAGACTCAGAGGTCTCATTACTTTTAAGTATTGAATCTGTCTCATGGCAGAGCCTGGCAAGCTCCCCGTGGTGTACTCGATATGCCAAAAACAGTAACAACAAGTGTCACAGTGGAGACATTACTGGTACCCGCTTGAGCAAATCAATGAGCAACAGGATGACAGTGATACAATGAAGACCTGTAAAACACTTAGCAGAGTATCTACTACATAAAGGAACCCAGTAACCCAGAGCTCCCTTTTTAAGCTGAGAATCATTTTTGTCTGCAAATACACATGCCCCTAAGGGGCTGTTAGTGAAGACACATCAGGTTTCAGAAACAAATGGTGCAGGAAGCTGACAAGCGAAACGAGCTGGAGAATCAGCAGGCGGTGGTTCTCAGATTCAGGTCCTGGGACGGGCCACACTGCTGTCACTCAGGAGCTCGGGATAAATGCAGATTCTCAGAGTCACTGATCCTGGTCCTGGGCAGGCTTGTGGAGTCTGGATGTTAGCAATAACTACTGTTTTTTTTTTAATTTTCTGGTGCTGGAGCAAGTTGTGGGCCACTTTTGAAAGTAGAGGCAGCAGACATCGGTGAGGAATAGGGACACGAGTTTCTGTAGGTGTGTGAGGGAGCATTTACTCTCAGTCACAGAATGTAACTGCTGAAATGATATTTCAAAGGGGCCATGGGGGGGCCCTTTGATGCTGTAGTGCCAGGGTCTGAAACTTGGGGTGGCACATGTGGGGGTACTGGGAATTACACCCAGTGGTGGAGAAGGGATTGCAGTCAGCAGTGTGGGGTGAGGCTGGGGATCAGATGCGTGTAAGGCATCACTCCAGGATCAAGGAACTATGAGGACTCTCCCTGATAAAACTATTTTTAAAATTTTTAAAACATTTTATAAGGTAGTTCACAATATTTCATTAATTTAATATTCAAACACCAACCCCACCACCATTATGCCTCCCCACCTACTGTATTTGGGATGTTTCCATCCCAAACCCCAATCCCTGTCCCAAAGCAGAACCGAAATAATATATTTTATATTGTGTGTTATGAAAAGCTGCTGAAAATGGTACAAAAAAGTATCTATCCATAGAGGAAAGAGTGTGAAGATTGTTTTATTTTGGCAGGGGCCACTGAGACCTTCTATAAGATATCACTAACATGTTGCTAACGGTTGAGCCTTCTGAACTTTCATATATATATATATATCTGTAAATACACACACACATTCCCTCTGTGGTTGGTTGCCTACTATTTGAATGCCATCAAGTGTGGTGTGGTACTCTTGGAGAATGGGTAGGGTGTGTCTTATGATGTATTGCTCGGCCTCAAATGCAGCCATGTGGTCCAGGAATAGGTTCACTCTTGCGTGAGGCTCGGCCCGAGTGTGTGGGAAGTGGCTTTGAGCATGGCAGTGGTTGGGTTCTGGAGGTTTTTGGCTGCTGGGGCTGAGTCCCTTGGGGCAGGGAGATCATCCGCCCCCGCCCCCCCCCCCCCGGCCCCGAGTGTTCCGAGTAAAACAGCCTGGTCTGGGGTCTGGTGGCATGGCTATGGTGAGCGTCATATTATGCTCCCTCCTGCTAAAACTATTAACCAGGTGTGGTGCTGTCAACAAAAATTCCACTATCTTGGTGATTCATTCCCCTTTTTTCTTGGTTGTCTGATAACAGTATGTCTAGACTGTTTCTTTTCAATGACCTGACACTAAATTGACAGTGATTTTGTGACTTTTGATTCAAGGGCTGGAGAAAGAATACAGATGTCAAGTGCTAGCCTTGCATGGGGCTGACTCCAGTTCAATCCCTGCACTGTGTATAGTCTCCTGAGCACTGCTAGGAGTGATCCTTGAGCATGGTGCCAGAGTCAAATCATGAGCACGGCACATGGGCCAAAAACCAACACCAAAAGCAAACCAAAACAAATCTAAAAAGGACTATGGATGCATTGACTTTTTTTTTTTCCTCTTAGGAAATTCCACCTACTTGGATGACCACGGGCCACCTCCTAGTAAGGTAAGGTCTTTGCCCCTGGTATAATCACCGTGTCCCTTTTTCTTAGCAGTCATAGCTTCCCTATGCCCAACTCAGTCTTCACGATGGTGAAATAAGACACATGAAAATGTTACTGTGGATGTCAGGTTCATCTTCTTGGGAGGAAAGTTGGGTGTGAGTGGGGGAGCAGAATGGTCCGTAGATGCTTCTCCATTAAGTTCGTTCTCTCCTCACTGGGGGCCAAGTGAACACTCGCTGCACTGTCTGCTCTGCAAGGACGAGAGGAAGGGGGTCTTTCTCTGGCCCCCACCAGCTGCTTTCCTCAGTGGTATGTTGAGATGTTGCTTAGGCTCCAGGTTCAGTTAACCAGGACTGAAGAGGCAGAACTACTCACTCACTTATCTACACATTATTTATTTATATATTTAATTATCCATGAGGAGAGACAGGAAGAGAACTCACATCAAGAGGGAGCCGGGGCCATTGTGCTAGCAGGAGTCTCCTGCCTGCATGAGGCCCGAGGTTGACTTCAGAGCTCCTCCTGTTTGCACTGTGATTGTTTCCCCCTCTGGGCAGGCCTGTGACTCGGTGTCTTTCCTCTGGTCCCGACACATGATGCAGAGTAACAGGCGGTAGAGCCATTCAGAACTGGGAGAATTATACTTAATATAAATTAATATAATATACTCATTACATTATATTCAGGTAATATAGTTACTTATGTACTGTAGCACTGCAGCACTGTCCTCCCATTGTTCATCGATTTGCTGGAGTGGGCACCAGTAACATCTCTATTGCAAGACTTGTGGTTACTGGTTGTTTTTTTTTGGGGGGGGGTCACACCCGGCGATGCTCAGGGGTTACTCCTGGCTCTGCACTCAGGAATTACCCCTGGTGGTGCTCAAGCTCAAGGGACCATATGGGATGCTGGGAATCAAACCCAGGTTGGTCGCATGCAAGGCAAACACCCTACCCACTATGCTATTGCTCCAGCCCCTGGCATATCGAATATGCCACAGGTAGCACGCCAGGCTCTGCCATGTGGGCGGGATACTCTCAGTAGCTTGCAGGGCTCTCTGAGAGGGACGGAGGACTTGAACCCAGGCTGGCCGTGTGCAAGGTAAACACCCTACCCGCTGTGCTATCGCTCCAGTCCATTTGTATACTACTTAATATAAATAACTAAGTACTGCTTACTTATATAAACTTACTCCGTCCGACTCAACTCTTGGTGACCAGCGTGGAAGCTCCCCTTCTATTGTCCAGGGCACTTGCTTCTCCTGGGGGTGACCGTCCTGCTGTTCTTTGTGAGGAGCTTTGGTTATTGGATGCCCTGTTCTGGATTCCTTCTCCTCTGGCCCCTGCTGGCCTTGCTTTGGCTGTGCATCCTTCCTGTCCTGCACTCTGATCTTGAACCACTTCCTCTGCTGCCCACCTCAGGTAATGCTGCCTGTGATACCTGCCCCCCCCAACCCAAAATGATGAGGTCCCGGAAGATCCCATTAGACCAACTGTCACTGTCACTGTCACTGTCACCGTCCTTCTGTTGTTCATCGATTTGCTCAAGCGGGCACCAATAACGTCTCCATCGTGAGACTTTTTGTTACTGTTTTTGGCATATCGAATACGACATGGGTAGCTTGCCAGACTGCCTTGCGGGCGAGATACTCTCGGTAGCTTGCCGGGCTCTCCGAGAAGGGCGGAGGAAGCAAACTCGGGTTGGCTGCATGGAAGGCAAACGCCCTACCCGCTGTGCTATCGCTCCATCCCATTAGACCAACTCTCAGAGTCAATTTGTTCATCAGACACTCTCCCAAGTTTGAAAATGGTGAAGGTCATCTCTTGAAACCGGTAGAAGTTTCTGTAGGACAGACGATTTCACTCTCAGCGCATCGTCGCTATCTAGGTCTGGATCGGAGACTCTTGCCTGGCTGAGCAGTAGCCGTGAGCAGGAGAGCATGACAATGGATAAAGCAGTCTGGATAAGCAATGGATAAGCCTGGCATGTTAGCATCTCTTCATCCATGCTTATTACTTCTGGCGGGGGGTGGGGTGGGGTGAGGGGTAAATGAATCCCAGAAACGATGAGGTCAGACTTCCAGATAAATGGTCTTTAGAGTGTCCCATGACCGGGGGAGGGGGGCGCCTCAGTTATCTAAGGCTCCAGACCTAGCTGGAAGGACGTGGCCTAGTTCGGGGGACGTGGTGGCATTGGAGGATAAGGCCTCACACGCGGTGCGGCCTCTGGAGCAAACTCCCAGCCTGGCAGGGGAAAGCAAGGCCAAGTCCAAGCCCGTCTCTTTCTGTTTTGGTTAGCACCAGAAAGAGCTTTTCATGCCAAGCCTGAAGGAGCTGTGATCTAGATAAAATGAGTCTCAAGCTCTGAAAATGGTTTGAGGTTTGCAGGCAAGCTTTCGTGTTATTGAAAGTCCAGTTCCCCGAGCTTCACATTCCACAACTAATAGCCATTTAGGGACTGGGGCGTGTGCCACCCAGCACACCCTCAGCCCAGACCACCAAGATTTTCCTAAGAAAGACCCAAATGCCTCTGATTTTCATTTGTTTAAAATTCCCTCTCAGTGTTTTTCGAGCTAAGCGATTATTGTGAAGGTGGCTGTTAATAACCTCTTTGGATGAGTGTTTTTACTAACACTCGGGGTGTGAATGAAATCCCGGGGTTAAGGCTAGAGCTCCATCAAGTATGAACATGTGGGTCTCTACAGAATGTGGTAGAAATGACTGAGTATGGAAACAGGCAGGAAACAGCAAGTCCTGTGTGATCACACTAATAAAATTGTGTGGGTCTGGAGGTGTGATTTCTGGTGATTTCTGCTCTATTTGTTTATCCTTTTTGGGGATATAATTTGAATTCATTAAAGCAATGCCTCTTGGAACTGGAGAGATAATGCAGGGGTGAAGACACTTGCCTTGCATGAGACTTACCTGATTTGATACCTGTTAACTGCATACAGTTCCCTGAACACAGAATCACGAGTAAGCCCTGAGTACCACTAGGTGTGGCCCAAACCACCTCCTAGACCCCCAAGGAGAGAATTGGCTCTTTAGTCTAAATATCAGAGGGGAAAATATGGACTGGCATAAGGAAAAAATGACAGTGAGCCTGAAAAAACTGTAGTGGTCTGATCTTTGCAGCTCGGCTGCAGTTTAGACCCAGTGCAACTGACCTTGTCCATCTACTGTCCTGAGGTGAATAGCAGGATGGATAGTAATAAATTCTGGTGGTGGCAAATAGGTCCCAGTTATCCTTTCACCTATGTTGGGCTCTCCAGATAAGACAGATAATGAGAGTTGGTTGAATAACTCAAGAGAGAGGGAAAGTCTCTCTCAAACTGATATCCATCACTTCCTATGTGCCAGGCAATATGTTAATCGTTATTATACGCAGCCTTGATCTCTATAGAAGTCTATAACAGAGAAGTAATTGCTTATGCCTCATTTTACAGATGAGGGAGCAGGATTGTAGAGAAGCTGAGAAACCTGCCAAAGGGCATGTACTAAGAGTTGAACTTGGGGTTCCAGGCCAGGCCAGGTAACTCCCTGGTTCACACTTTTAGCCTTACAAGGTTATGAACTTTTAGTTAAAATACACTCTTTTAACTTAGCTTATTTCTGTGAATTTTCTTTTATTGTTGTTTATTCTTTTGGGCCACGCTAGGCAGTGCTCAGGCCTTACTCTTGGCCCTGTACTCAGGAATCACTCCTGGCAGTGCTCAGGGGGCCATATGGGGTGCCAGGATCAAGCCCGGGATCAGCTGTGTGCAAGGCAAATTCCCTACCCACTGTACCATTGCTCTGGCCCCCAGTGGTTTACATTCTTATATGTTACCTTGTACCTTGGTTATTATCTCATAAACATGTTTCAGCTCCCTCTTTGTCAGAATAAAATAGTATTGTTTATCTTATGCATCTGATGGACACTTTTTTTTAAGAACCAAAATTATTTATTTCTTGCATTTGCAGTATTCCTCGATGACATCCCTGGCCTGTGATTCTTTGCCATAGTCCTTAACCATAACACAACCGCAGCCACCCACCTTACGGGGTTTCCCTTCTCTGTCAGTTTCACAGAGGCCAACCCATTCCCCGAGTTTCTTGTTGTCATCAGCCTTCATTAGGGTGATCTGGTGTTCAGCACAAAGTGCCTCCACCAACTTGACATACAGGGGCTCATCACAGTTGGATGCAAGCACACAAAGATGGGCTTGGCGCTTGGCTAGGGCTTTGGCAGCTTCACGGATGCCGTGTGTGAGGCCATCATGGATGAGGGCGGTCTTCAGCACCTCTTACAGTGCAGGATTCACGTCCATTCATTACCTCCCCAGCAGCAATGCCTTCCTCGGCCATGGCGGTGGATTACGGGTGGAGCTGACTCTTGAACGCACTGCCTGATGGACACTTTTAACTGTTTTTTTTTTTTTTAATCAACCCAGGGAATTTTAAAATTTGTATCTTGTCTCCTTTCTTCCTATCTACCACCAGCATTTGTCCATTTACAAAATGTATTAAGTAAATTTTAGTATACGGACATTGTAAACAGTGATAGAAGATGGTCTGATCAATGAGTAAAATAGGATGATGCAAGTTATTTTCAGAATAGTATTTGATTAGAATCCCCCGTTGTTATTTTTTTTTAATGTAGGATTCCCCAACCTCTTCTTTGAGTTTGAGAGACTGAATCTTTATCATCCTCTGAAGCCTCCCAGTGTGAGATTCTACTTTCGCCATCAATAGCATCATCATCATTAGTGTCTTAAGTGCAGCTGTCTAACTCTGGGCATTCACCTCTGCTCTCTCTAATGCTGGGAAATCTCCCGTCCTCAGTTTTTGCTTCTTAGTCATTACAAATGGGAAAGAAAAACGATACATTCTTTCCATTCTGGCCAGTGAAAATTAAGATAGAAAAGATGATTGAAGGTGCCACAAAGGTGGCACCTTCAATCATCTTTTCTATCTGTCGGACAGATAATACAATATTCTGGACAGTGCAATAAGTAATAGGATGAGAATGTAATTGTGATGACTACTTCCCTAACAAATCATTCTTCTAGGTGTATCTACATTCTTCAGTTATAGTAACCATTCGGTTCAATTGAAAAATTAAATTAAAATTAATTTTTAAAATATAATTCACTTCTCTGTTGTACTAGTCACATGGAGAACACTCTTACCCATATGTGGCTAGGAATGCTTGCATTGGACAATGCAGAAGAGAGCATTGCTAATTAGTCCTGTAGTTCTAAGCTACTCCATCACTCCATCATTCTCCTATTTTTATTACTTTAGTAATTTTAAAGTATCCTTGGGAGCAATTGATGTATAATTGGTGGGTAATTATTTTAAAATGATGAGATAGCAAAGTATTTCAAGATAGTGAAAATTAAAGTCATTAAGAACCCATAATGGATCTGAGATTTTTAAAAGGGAGTGGTAGACACATATGACAATTGTAAGGTGTAATGATTTTTTTCTCTTTATTAAAATAAAATATATTTTGTTGGGGTTGGAGTGATAGCACAGTGGGTAGGGCGTTTGCCTTGCATGAGGCCGACCCGGGTTCGATTCCCAGCATCCCAAATGGTCCCCTGAGCACCGCCAGGGGTAGTTCCTGAGTGCAG
This sequence comes from Sorex araneus, assembly GCF_027595985.1. Lineage (NCBI taxonomy): Eukaryota > Metazoa > Chordata > Mammalia > Eulipotyphla > Soricidae > Sorex > Sorex araneus. Next base: position 175,638,560 of record NC_073305.1, read on the forward strand.
AGCCAGGAGTGACCCCTGTGCATCGCCAGGTGTGACCCAAAAGCAAATAAAATAAAATAAAATATAATTTGTGTGCAAATCGGTAAGAAAGGATAAAGTCAAGAAATATGAATCAAGGGGGGCTGGAGCGATAGTACAGCAGGTAGGGCGTTTGCCTTGCACATGGCTGACCCGGGTTTGATTCCCAGCATCCCATATGATCCCCTGAGCACCGCCAGGGGTAATTCCTTAGTGCAGAGCCAGGAGTAACCCCTGTGCATCGCTGGGTATGACCCAAAAAGCAATATATATATATATACATATATATATAAATCAAGGTTTAAAGAATATTTCTGCTATCTACATTTGCATACAAAAGTATTCTTATATATAGCATATATAGCAGAATATATAATTTGTATTTGTATACAAAATAAATATTTTGTATATAAAATAACAGCTAGTATTAACAATGATATTTTAAATGGATTTATTAGAAGAGAACTTGCAATTTATTATGCTAAGCAGGAAATCCTTGAATTAATGAAAAGTGATAATATTAATTGTGATGAACACTTATGGCAGGCCGTGAGCAATTGCTTAAGTGAAGGTTGTTTCTTCTTGCACATCTCCCCAGAAACTAATCCCTTTATTAGCAATTAATCATTGAGTGCCTACTTTATGCCGCAGATGAAGACTCAGCATAGATAACCTGTGTTTATCTAATGCCTTGTAATTCAGTTGTATCATAAGATTTGATTTAAAAAAATTAAAGTTTATGATAACACATGGTTCTGTGATTGATTATCTGATGCATCCCTTTTTCTTTTTCTTTTTCACATTTGTCACTGAGGTAACATTGGTTTACATTAGTATGTATATTTATATGTTTTAAGGGTGCAGAGTTAGCACACTACCCCCAGTGTCAGAGTGCCAATATGCCTCCACCACAGTCCCTGGTACTGCCCACTGGTCACTTCAGCTCTGGTCAGAATTAAAGAGTTTGTTGCCACAGGACACTACATGTCCCCTAGGGTGGTTTTTGTTTTGTTTTCGACCAGATATGAGCGAGATTCCCCTGCGTTTTCTCTCCTCCTACGAACTTATTTTGCCCTTCGCCCCCAGCTCTATTCGTGTTGTAGGAAAAGCAAAATGAAATATGTTTTCTTATTGTTTCAACACCTATACTAACATTCCCCACCCTGTATTCTTTCTTCAGTTTCCTTTGGAATTTTTGCTTTTATAATGCTCATTTATTATTCCTCATATTTGATGCAATCTCTTCTGTTTGCAATTTCTGTCTACTCTTCTAATTATGCTTTTATCTAAAAAAGCACAATATAGATTACATTATATATACATATATATGTGTATTTATATTGCTTTATATATATATATATATATATATATATTGCTATTTTGGATCACACCTGGTGATGCACAGGAATTACTCCTGGCTCTGCACTCGGGAATTACCCCTGGTGGTGCTCAGGGGACCATATGATATGCTGGTAACCAAATCCGGGTTGGCCGCGTGCAAGGCAAACGCCCTACCTGCTGTGCTATCACTCCAGCCCCTACATTATATATTTTTTCTGAAAAGGACTTTAATGAGAATTCACTGTTGAGGTTACTGAAGGAAAGCTTTCTATTTTTACAGGATTAGGGCCTGTGACAAAAGCCTGTGACAAAGAACAGTCAAGAAATCTGTTATCCCATAAAATATTTCTCTCAAATTCTGTAGGAGACTTTTCCTGCTTCCCCTTCACAAAGCTACCCTGGCGTTCTCCAGAAAGATACATTTTGGCTTCTGCTAGTACTTTCCCATCAATCACTTTTTTTAAACTAAAATTTTGTTTAGCTGAAGGAAGCTGCCTTACTGTTCTCTAGTAAGGAATCTTTGCTTCAGCTTCCTGAGGAAACCACACATTAGTGATTCTAGTCTTGATTTCCCAAAGATTCTAGGGTCTGTCCAGTTACTTCGATGGGTCTTGACTAAGTATGGGTGAACTGGGAAAGGGTTTCTGGATCCCAAACCCCCCACTTTCCTGAGAGCAGAGTGGCACAGTGTTTTGGGGTCAGAATCCTTTGTTACACAGAAGAGAAAAGTTGATTTCTTGCTTCAGAGTTCCCAACTCTCAAAACCTAGTTTGCAGGACAGAGACAGGGACGCCCAGCTGGTTTTCCTACTATCTGTGAGAACACGTGGGGAGCAAATGCATCTCTAGCAAGAAGTCGGGGTATGTGCAGGATCCCCTTTCTTAGATGCCTCTGCTCAGACAATTCCTAAAGCTATTGCTTTTGAGAAGGGGGCCTCGTGCTTTTCAGCTGTGAATGGCCTCTGGTGTGAGCACGATCCACATGGTATCTTTTGGACTAGAAGTTGCCATCCTTGTAAAGTTTTCATCTTGGTTTTATATGAGGACAAAACAATGGGTTTTCTTTTCTTTTTTTTTAAATTTTATTTTCTTTTTTTTGTTTTTTTTTTTAATTTATTTATTTTTATATAGAGAATCACCGTGAGGGTACAGTTACAGATTTATACACTTTTGTGCTTATACTTCCCTCATACAAAGTTCGGGAACCCATCCCTTCACAAGTGCCCATTCTCCACCACCCGTAAACCCAGCGTCCCTCCCACCCTCCCCAATCCCATCTCCCCCCCACCCCACCCTGCCACTGTGGCAAGGCATTCCCTTCTGTTCTCTCTCTCTAATTAGCTGTTGTGGTTTGCAATAAAGGTGTTGAGTGGCCGCTGTGCTCAGTCTCTAGCCCTCATTCAGCCCGCAACTCCCTTCCCCCACATGGCCTTCGACTACAATGTAGTTGGTGATCGCTTCTCTGAGTTGCCCTTTCCCCAGAACGTGAGGCCAGCCTCGAAGCCATGGAGTCAACCTCCTGGTACTTATTTCTACAGTTCTTGGGTGTTAGTCTCCCACTCTGTTATTCTATATACCATAGATGAGTGCAATCTTTCTATGTCTGTCTCTCTCTTTCTGACTCATTTCACTCAGCATGAAACTTTTCATGCCCATCCACTTAACTACAAAATTCTTGACCTCCTTTTTTCTAACAGCTGCATAGTATTCCATTGTATAGATGTACCAAAGTTTCCTCAACCAGTCATCCGTTCTGGGGCATTCGGGTTTTTTCCAGATTCTGGCTATTGTAAACAGTGCTGCGATGAACATACATGTGCAGATGTTGTTTCGATTGTACTTTTTTGCCTCTCTGGGATATATTCCCAGCAGTGGTATTGCTGGGTCAAATGGGAATTCAATATCTAATTTTTTGAGAATCGTCCAAATTGTTTTCCAGAAGGGCTGAACCAGTCGGCATTCCCACCAGCAGTGAAGAAGGGTCCCTTTCTCCCCACATCCTCTCCAACAGCGGTTGCTTTTGTTCTTTTGGATGTGTGCTAGTCTCTGTGGTGTGAGGTGGTATCTCATGGTTGTTTTGATCTGCATCTCTCTGATGATTAGTGATGCAGAGCACTTTTTCATGTGCCTTTTGGCCATTCGTATTTCTTCCTTGGTAAAGTTTCTGTTCATTTCTTCGCCCCATTTTTTGATGGGGTTGGATGTTTTCTTCTTGTAGAGTTCAACCAGTGCTTTATATACCATTGATATCAACCCCTTATCTGATGGGTATTGTGTAAATATCCTTTCCCATTCTGTGGATAGTCTTTGTATTCTGGTCACTGTATCTCTTGCGGTGCAGAAGCTTTTTAGTTTAATGTAGTCCCATTTGTTGATCTCTGTTTTTACTAGATTGCTTAGTTCCGTGTCACCTTTGAAGATACCTTTATCTTCAATATCGTGGAGGGTTTCGCCAACCTTGTCTTCAATGTACCTTATGGTTTGTGGTCTAATGTTGAGGTCTTTAATCCATTTTGATCTGACTTTTGTGCATGGTGTCAGGTCAAGGTCTAAACCCATTTTTTTGCATGTGGTTGTCCAGTTGTGCCAGCACCATTTGTTAAAGAGGCTTTCCTTGCTCCACTTCACATCTCTTGCTCCCTTATCAAAGATTAGATGATCATACATTTGGGGTTGTGTGTAGGGATATTCCACCCTGTTCCATTGGTCTACGGCTCTGCCTTTGTTCCAGTACCATGCTGTTTTAATTGTTACTGCTTTGTAGTAAAGTTTGAGGTTGGGGAGGGTGATGCCTCCCATCATCTTTTTCCCAAGAATTGTTTTAGCTATCCTTGGACGTTTGTTATTCCATATGAATTTTAGGATTGCTTAATCCATTTCTTTGAAGAATGTCATGGGTATCCTTATAGGGATCGCGTTGAATCTGTATAATGCTTTGGGGAGTATTGCCATTTTGACAACATTGATTCTCCCTATCCACGAGCAGGGTATATGTTTCCATTTCCTCATGTCCTCTTTGATTTCATGGAGTAGCGTTTTGTAGTTTTCTTTGTAGAGGTCTTTTACTTCCTTGGTTAAGCTGATTCCGAGGTACTTGATTTTCTGGGGCACGATTGTGAATGGGATTGCTTTTTTCATGTCCCTTTCCTCTGCCTCATTGTTTGCATATATGAAGGCCATGGATTTTTGGGTATTGATTTTGTAGCCTGCAACTTTACTGTATAAGTCTATTGTTTCTAAGAGTTTCTTAGTAGAGGTTTTAGGCTTCTCTAGATATAGTATCATGTCGTCTGCAAATAGTGAGAGTTTGATTTCTTCCTTTCCTATCTGGATGCCCTTAATCTCTTTTTCTTGTCTAATAGCTATCGCAAGTACTTCCAGTACTGTATTGAAGAGGAGTGGTGAGAGTGGGCATCCTTGTCTTGTGCCTGATCTCAGAGGAAAGGCCCTTAGTTTTTCCCCGTTGAGGATAATGCTTGCTGTAGGCTTGTGATAGATGGCTTCGACTATCTTGAGGAAAGTTCCTCCAAACCCCATTTTGGCGAGGGTTTTCATCATGAAAGGATGTTGGATCTTGTCAAATGCTTTCTCTGCATCTATTGATATGATCCTATGGTTTTTATCTTTACTTTTGTTGATATGCTGGATTATGTTGATTGATTTCCGAATGTTAAACCATCCTTGCATCCCTGGGATGAATCCCACTTGGTCGTGATGTATGATCTTTTTGATGAGTTGTTGGATCCTATTTGCTAGTATTTTGTTGAGGATCTTCGCATCGGTGTTCATCAGGGAAATTGGTCTGTAATTTTCTTTCTTAGTGGTGTCTTTGTTTGCTTTTGGTATTAGGGAGATATGTGCTTCATAGAAACTGTTTGGGAGAGTTCCTGTTTTTTCAATTTCCTGGAAAAGTTTGAGGAAAACAGGCAATAGGTCTTCTTTAAATGTTTGGAAGAATTCGCCAGTGAAACCATCTGGGCCTGGGCTTTTGTTTTTGGGGAGGTTTTTGAATACCGTTTCAATTTCCTTAACATTGATGGGTCTATTCAGGTATTCCAGGTCTTCTTTCTTCAGTGTTGGGAGATTGTAGGAATCAAGGAATCCATCCATTTCTTTTAGGTTCTCCTTTTTTTGTGGCATAAAGACCTTCAAAGTAGTCTCTAATGATCTTTTGAATCTCACTGGTTTCTGTTATGATGTCCCCCTTTTCATTTCTGATTCGATTTATTAGAGTTTTCTCTCTTTCTTTCTTTGTGAGTCTTGCTAGCGGTTTATCAATTTTATTTATTTTCTCAAAGAACCAACTCTTTGTTTCATTGATCTTTCAGATTGTTTTTTTGGTTTCGATGTCATTAATTTCTGCTCTAATTTTTATTATTTCTTTCCTTCGGTCTGGTTTGGAGTCCTTTTTCTGGTCCTTTTCTAAGGTCTTGAGTCGTGAAGTCAAGCTATCTATGTGGGCCCTTTCTTCCTTCCTGAGGAATGCTTGGAGAGCTATAAATTTTCCCCTTAACACAGCTTTAGCTGCGTCCCATAGGTTTTGGTAGCTCGTGTCTTTATTCTCATTTGTTTCTAAGTATCTTTTGATTTCTTCCTTGATTTCCTTCCTGACCCACTCATTGTTCAACATTGAATTGTTTAATTTCCAGGTGTTTGATTTGATTTTCCGTATTTGTGAGTGGTTAGCTTCTATCTTCAGCACATCATGGTCTGAAAAGATGGTTGATACGATTTCTATTTTTCCAATTCTATTGAGGTATGTTTTGGGGCCCAGTACATGGTCTATTTTAGAAAATGTTCCATGTGCACTGGAAAAGAATGTGTATTCTTTCTTTTTGGGGTTTAAGGCCCTGTATAGGTCTATTAGGCCTCTCTCTTCAATTTCTTCTTTCAGAGTCAGTGTTTCCTTGTTGAGTTTTGTTCTTGTGGATCTATCTAGAGGCGATAAGGCCGTATTGAAATCTCCGACTACAATTGTGCTGTTAGTGATGTCCTCTTTGAAGTCTGTTAGGAGTTGTTTTAAATATTTAGCCGGTCGTTTGTTAGGAGCATATACGTTTAAGAGTGTGATTTCTTCCTGTTGTACATATCCTTTGATAAACAGGAAATGACCTTCGCTGTCCCTTTTGATCTTTTTCATCCTGAAATCTATGTTGTCGGATACCAGGATGGCCACTCCAGCTTTTTTAAGGGGGTTGTTTGCTTGGAGAATTGTTTTCCATCCTTTGACTTTGAGTCTATGTTTACTCTGTTTGTTCAGGTGTGTTTCTTGCAGGCAACAGAATGTTGAGTTTAATTTCCGGATCCATTTAGCCACTCTGTGTCTCTTGATAGGTGCATTTAGGCCATTGACATTGAGAGAGATTATTGTGATGTGGTTTTGTGTCATCTTTCTGTGGGATTTGTTGTTCTTATGGGGCTCCTCCTTGTCTTACAGTAGCCCCTTTAGACCTTCTTTCAAGATTGGTTTTGAGTCTATGAAGTTCCTGAGCTGTTGTTTATCCGAGAAATAGTGTATGGTTCCTTCGAGTTTGAGTGAGAGTTTAGCCGGATAAAGTATTCTTGGTGAGGCATTCATTTCGTTGAGTTTTTTCACTATGTCCCACCATTGTCTTCGGGCTCGGAGGGTTTCTTCTGACAGATCGGCCGTAAATCTGAGGGGTGCTCCTTTGTATGTGATTTCCTTCCTTGCCCTTGCTGCTTGCAGAATTGTGTCTCTATCCATGGTATCAGTCATTCTGACTATGATATGCCTTGGGGTCTTTTTATTCGGGTCTCTTTTTGCTGGTACTCTTCGGACTCCTTGTATCTGGATGCCTGCCTCCTCCAGCTCTGGGAATTTCTTAGCAATGATATCTTTGACTGTGTTTTTTTCATTGGGGTTGCTTCCCTGCGGTTCTGGTACTCCAATGATTCTTATGTTGTTCCTCTTGAAGTCATCCCCCAGGGCTCTGATTCGCTCTATAGCCATTTTGAGGTCTTTGGCCATGATTTGTTGTTGTCTATAAGCTTTCTGCAGCTCATCTTCCAGATCACTGATTCTGTCTTCGGCTGTAGTCATTCTACTGTTGAGGGCATCTAGTGAGATTTTTATTTCATCTACCGATTCCTTTATTTGTGAGACTTCCGTTCGAAGGTTTGAAATTTCTGCCCTCATTTCTGCTCTCATTTCTTCCTGTATTTTCTTGGTAGACCGTTCCAGCGCTTCATTCATCTCCTCCCTTAATTTATTGGATGTCTGTTCCATATTTGCTTGGAGTAGGTCGACTCTCCTCCAGATTTCCTCTCTGAATTGTTTATCAGAGAGGTCGTAGATGTGAGAATCCCCTGTTGAGGTTTCTGGTATCTTTTCTTCCCCCTCTCTTGGCGGAGGGGATTTTCGCTGCTTCTTCATATTGTCACGGAAGTATAGAGTTTGAAACTTGTAGTTATTTATTCCTCTTCCTTTTTTTGGGAAGAAGGGGCTCCGATTGTGCTAAACTTCCCTTATTCACTGATAGCTTTTATACTGTCAGCCTAAGCTAATGGCTATTTTGCTAAGTGTTTGAGATTGCAAAAGTGAATTTTCAAAGGAATACACAGTACTGATTGAGCTGAGGTAGCAAAGAATAACTGCGGCCGCGTTAGCGTTGGCCGCTCTGAGAGGAGGCCACGCCCACTTTAGACCACGCCCACTAAGACACAGGCCACGCCCCCAGTGTCTTCCTGTTGATGGGGGGATGGGAGGGCGTGGCCGAGGGATGGTCCTCGTACCTGAAGGACGTGCGCAGTTACAAGCCGGTTCGGGAGACGGGTTTAAATTTTATTTTATTGAATCGCTGTGAGAGAGTTACAAGCTTTCATGTTTTGGGTTACAATCTCACAATGACCAAACACCCATCCCTCCACCAGTGCACATTCCCCACCGCTGATATCTCGGGTATACCCCCACCTATCCCATCCTCTCCCTGCCTCCATCACTTGTATCACTTGTCATCTAGTCGATCTTCGATTTGTTCGAGTGTGCACCATTAATGTCTCTATTTGTCCCTGTTGCGTGCTAGTGCAGCCCAATGATATCTGCTTGCTCCATGGCAGACAATATTCCCCACACTCTCTCTCTACTTTTGGGCATTATGGCTTGCAATACAAATACTGAGAGGTCATCATGTTTGGTCCAATTGTCTACTTTCGGCATGCATCTCCCATCCCAACTGGTTCCTCCAGCCATCATTTTCTTAGTGATCCCTTCTCTATTCCATCTGCCTTCTCCCCTCCACTCATGAAGCAGACTTCTAGCTATGGGGCCATCCTCCTGGCCCTTGTATCTACTGTCCTTGAGTGTCAGCCTCATGTGATGTTATTCTATATTCCACAAATGAGTGCAGTCCCTCTATGTCCGTCCCTCTCTTTCTGACTCATTTCATTTAGCATGAAACTCTCCATGTCTATCCATTTATAAGCAAATTTCATGACTTCATCTCTCCTAACATCTGTATAGTATTCAACAATGGCTTTTCTTTATATTTTTTTTTCGCTATGAAATACTCCAAAAGCAAAAAACCAATGGACTGATTAAACAAGCACCCCTTGGGCACCCACCTCACTCTGAAGATTTTAAGCCTATTAGTGTTTTGATCCCCCGATTCTTCGTTCTAACTTCAGTCTTTAATCTTGGTGGCCTGGAGCTTGAGATGCATGGATCTGTGAATCAGGCTTTGGATCAGATCCCCACCCATCTGTTGGGGCTTTTAAGTCTCTCTTTCATGAAAAGGGAAGTAATAACCATGACTTACGTACTGAAAGGCTTGGCCTTTCTAGAGCCATGTCTGGGGACTCACTTTGTTACAACTGAGAGTAAGCCCCAATCCCAGTTCCCCAACCCTATTTGCTTTGAGGTTTGAAAGATGATTCCATGTCAGTTGGCGCACCCGATAGCATCTCCTAACTTAGAAGAACTTTAGGTCCCGCCTTTTATTCCTTGGGTGAGTTTCATACAGTAAGTAGGTTCTTCCAGGACCCCTTACCAATTAACTTTTCATAACATAGTTCGCTCGGTCCATACCTGATTGTCCCCAATGTCCCCTCTTTAAAACAACTGCTGAAAATGAAGCTGCTTCTCATTTTATGGAAGAATCCATTGCACTGGGTAATAGGGCTGTGTTTAATGATTCATGATAAATATATTAGGTTGGAGGAAAGGGAGAGAACTAGGTGAGCGAAGCAGTATCACTCTGATGAGCACGACCTTGAAGGAGTCCCTTCTATTCTCTCATACTTTATTTTTGGATCATTCCAAATGATAGGAAAATTAATGACTTGAATATTTTAGTTCTAAATAAGTCTAGGAGCTTCCGAGTTCAATGTGTACCATGAAGAAATTAAAGATATGTATACTTTTTGTTTGAGCTGGGTCTTTAGGACCTTAGAGCATTTCTAAAAATCTGTCAAAGAGGAACAAATCAGCCTTCTCTCATAGGTTCTTGGTTCTTCTCACAAAATCTCCTGCCTTCATGCTTCGCTTTCTTGGCCCCGTGAGAGAACCCCTGAGATTTGACCTTTTCCTGGTGATCTGGGTTCCGAGTTCAGAAATGGTCCTCCTACATTTATTGATGTTATGAGCTTGTCATGTGTCCACTCTTTCTCTGATAGAAATCAGTTTCTTCCTCGGCACATACTTAGTACTCCAGAAGCACATCTTCCACCTCTGCATTTTTTAAGTGAAAAATATTCAGTGAGACCCCTTGGCTTTAAAATATGTTCTTCTTCTTTCTGAATGTTCGCCATTCCTCTCCCCGATGTCCAAGAGCCAGTCATGATCGATGTGTATTCCACAAAGCTTATGCAAACCAGCCGTAGTTACCACATGGCTCTGCAGGTTATCGACGTTGGGTTGCCTTTAACACAAACTGAAGGCTTTAAATGAAGCATGAAATTTTGAAATTGCACATTGTGCTAGAAAGCATATTTAATAAAGAAATTTCATTAGTTCATTAAGGAAGCCCGGGCTGCCATTCTTTGGCAGGATGGATGCTGTTTCAGGGTCTCCAGTTGTGGGAACTTTGTCATTCCTGCATATTCCCGGTATAGTTCCCCAATTTTCTTTGTTTATGTATTTGATTTCTCCCCAAGCCTAGACTCAGTTTTTAGTTTGTTTTTAAAATTAGACAGGTCCCTAATTTGTTTTGATCCAGAAGTAAAGAATATTAGGGAGTAGCAGGAAGCAATACCACAATGAAGAGTTTCCACAATTCTGCCCCATGATTGAGGACATTAAGATGATTGAAGTCCTACTTATCTATTGTTGCCGGTAATTTGCCAGTCTATTGATGTGTTGTTTTCGATTTAAAGTTACGCATGTACGTACTGCTCATTTAAAGCAACAAACAGCTCATAGATTTGTTTTGTTTTTATTGATTCACAATAAGATACACAGTTACAAAGCTAGTAATGATCAGGTTTCAGTCATACAATGTTCCAACACCAACACCGATGCCTCAACCAGTGTACATTTCCTACCACCCACATTCCCAGTTTCCCTTCTGCTACCGCCTTCCCCCAGCCTGCCCCTCTCCTCTCTCTTCTCTCTCTCTCTCTCTCTCTCTCCCTTCTCCTCCCCTTTAGATATTATAGATTGTAGTACAGATACTGAAAGTTTATCAAGTTTGTTCCATTACCTACTTTCAGCATGCAGTTCTTATCCAGAGTGATCGTTTCCAAATTATCATTGTCATATTGGTTGGCCATCTGCACTTCTGTGTTCATTGCAGCACTATTCACAATAGCCAGAATCTGGAAACAACCCAAGTGCCTAAGGACAACTGGTTAAAGAAACTGGTACATCTACACAATGGAATACTATACAGCTGTTAGAAGAATAAAGTCATGAAATTCACTTATAAATGGTTAGACATGGAGAGTATCGTGCTGAATGAAATGAGTCAGAAGGAGAGGGGCAGACATAGTATGACTGCACTCATTTGTGGGATATAAGAAATTACCTCACAACATGAGACTGGTATCCAAGGACAGTAGAAACACAGACCAGGAGGATTGATCCATGGTTGGAAGCCTGCCTCAAGTGCAAAGGCAGCTTGCGCATAGATTTTCTGAGAAAATGACCTCTTTCCCCAAACTTTCTTCTCTTCATCCAAAATGACTGAACTCTTAACCAGTCTTCATCATCCATTTCACATCTTTGAATGACCTACTATATGTCTTTGTATTTTCTTAGCTTTTGACTTGCAAATGACATTTTTTTGTGTGGAATAGGAGGGTTTAGTTCTTTCTGTGGCCCAGTCTTCTCTTTCCACAGCTGCCCAAATGGGGTGCATGTTATTTGCGCTAACTCGGCCATTAGGATACTATTTTCTCTTCTGTTCAGCCTTTTGTTTTCTGTGGCACAGTAATGTTATTGTTTTCTACATGGATGCTCATACTTCCCATTCTCTCCAAGTTATCCTCAAATTCTGCTCTAGGAGTGGAAAACTCCCTTAGTGCCTCCACAGTAAGTAGGGATCTTATCACTTATTTTCAGATGATATATTCTCTCCTGACTTCTCCCTGCTCTCCAGTGAGCCTCTCAGTTTAGTACTGCATTTCAGAGCACCTTTCCCTCTCCCTGCTCTGTGTTTACTTCCATTCCCACAATCCCACAATTTATTTGTTTCCTATTGCCAACAGTATGCAAACCTAATGGTTTAAAATATTACACGTTATACTCTGGGAATTCAGAAGGCTGAAGTAGGTATCACGGGGCTAAAATCAAAGAGTCAACTATGAATCTGCATTGATGGAAGTTACAGGTTCAAGTTTGTTCCTGGCTTGTTCCAATTTCGAGAGGCCACCTACATTCTTCGACTGGTGGCCCCTTAGTGAATCCTCAAGTCCAGATAGCATTTTAAATCTCTAATGCTCTTTGTCTTCCACTGAAAAGACTTTTATGATTATACTGGGACTAGCCCAGTCATCCCACTCACAAAATTGTCTTTTGTCATGAAAAGTAACATACTTATAAATGCTAGAGATTAGAATGTAGATATCTTTGTGGCGGTCATTTTGCTATCTTCCAAGTTCATCTTTTCCTCTACCTCCAATAATTTTATGAGTAAAGAGGTACTGAAAGTGACTTTATTCTATCCCTCGATGACTGTTTAACAAGACATCAAAGCCCAGATTGAAATGGCAGTCTCGGCTGGAGCTATGCAAACTCTCATAGCCTTCACATATCAAAATGTCTGTCTTCGGGGCTGGAGCAATAGCACAGCGGGTACGGCATTTGTCTTGCATGCAACTGAGCCGTGTTCAATTCCCAGCATCCCATATGGTCCTCCAAGCACCGCCAGGAGTAATTCCTGAGTGCATGAGCCAGGAGAAACCCCTGTACATCTCCGGGTGTGACCCCTCCCCCCCAAAAAAAAGTCTGTCTTCCCTGCTTATGTCTGTAAAAGACTCTGTATTTACAGTCGACCCAAGTCTGTTAGGGAAGTTCCTGAGTGGAGTTTGCATGAATATTCAGGCTCTTTCCATCTTATGGCTTTGCTATTTCCATCTGTGACCTTCAATGTCACTGAGGTAGAGCAAAGAGGAACTAGAGGGTGTGTAGATTTCATCCAGGAAATTGTGGGAGGGTTGTAGGGGGAGGGTCGTTGGTAGTACTGAACCACAGCACCTGGGGACTGACAGCCAATGTGAGTCTGCAGCCTACAGAGGTCATAGCAGCAAGAGACATCTCCCAGTAGACAGCATAGCTGTGTTCAGGGCGACTTATAATTTATGTTCACTCCAAAGAGTACACAAAGTTTTATTCAACAAAGATCAAAAGAGGTATAATTGAACTGGAGCACATCCAGAAAGTAACAACTCCAGTCATCTCGGAAGGAGGCAGAAAAGACTAAATTCAATTGTGATTCTTGTCGGCAAAGACATCGGCTCCGGGAAATTATCAAAGTCAATAAAACCAGAAGTAATTTATTTGACGCAAACTTAAAACTGTTCACCAGGGCCTTGAACATATCTCTGGTCTGAAATAAATAGACATGCTATCCCTCAGTACTTAAATAAGGTACATCAAAGACAAATGGAAGGAAGCGTATTCTGCTTTTTATGTGCCCAAACGACAGTGCGGGCCCAAACTGTAAATCAGTCCCATTGACAGAGGCTATATATTTATGGTTGACAAATGCACAGTGAATTAAGAAGAGAACAGGATGTGGGGGAGATAGCCAGATGTTTCAGAGCCAGTGTTCCTGAACCCACTGAAATCTTTTGCATGTTGTGTATAATAGAAAAGAACCATGCTTTTTCCTAAGAAGAGGAAAACATGGGCTAGAGAGACAATACAGGGATAAGGTGCTTGCTTGCCTGGCACGGGGCTGACCTGGGTTCACTCTTCATTACTGCACAGAGGCTCATGAGCCCCTACCAGGAGTGACCCCTGAGCACCGCTGGGTGTGACCAAGCTTCCTTCCTCTCCTCCATGGTAAGGCGTAAAATCGTAAGCCAATAACTGTCGGCTCTTATTTTTAGTTGTCATTATTGATTCTCATCCATCCCTTCGGTGGTCAGCTACCCTCCACATCCTCTGTCTTGTGGGACGCAGCCAGCCTCCAGCCCCTTTTGTGGCCGCCCTTTTCAGAGCCCACCTTGTGGAGACTTTCTGCATCCTGACGCCGGGCAGGGGCAGGGAGCCAACTCCAGCTTACACTTAGCAGAAGGGAACTACTCTTTCTGAGCTTCCCTCCTCCGTGGCATGGAAAGTAATAGTGATTTCCCTGTTTTCCTTCCCGTCTCATTTGGGGGAAACGGGGAGCAGGTTTTTCCATCACCTCTGAAACTCTGTACCACTCCTGAAACTCCAAATCCTCACAGCTTCCTCTGTGCGGATCCTTGAGGAGACCCCAAAAAGAAGCCCCAGGGTGGTCGGCTGCTTAGGCGAAGTGATGAAGTGTGGAGCTGTCATGCTCCTTATGCCTTAAGAGCCTAGAGAGAGGCAGGTGGAGGGCGACATTCTGATATCCTCTCCCAGACACAGACTCCCACTCTGACCTTGAGCTTTTCCAGCCCTGAGGGTGGGTGAAAAGAGGCGGGGAAAGAAAGGAACCACCTTCCCCAGACCTGGATTGTCCCTGGAGCCTTCCAGACTCCCTCTTAATTTTTCTTCTTTCTGAGAGGAAATTGGGAAGCACCTCCCTGATTTTCTAGCTCTGTGAGACTTAAAGCAAAGAAAGTGAGCAATGTGAGGCAGACCCACAGTACCAGGCAGAGACCACAATGGTCTAATTTTGCACCTGAAAAATGCATCATCTTATAGAACTCCTTCTTCTCCAAGTTGGAAAGGTGACCTTCAGCTACTCTTGAAGATCATAGTACTGATTATTGATCACTGAGATTGTTATTAGGATCCTGTAACAATTTCCTGTAACAATACTCTTACCTAGATATTTTTATCTCCCAAACTCTATTGTATATTTAAACAGTATGTTTTAGACATCTTTTCTTGTTGTTTAATGGTTATGTAGTAATTATGTAAACCTAGAGGAATCCTTTTATTTGACAATCTCAGTTACCCTGAATGAACTTGTAAGCTAAGAAATCCAAACACTGAATGCTTGTTCCAGACTCTAGTTTAGATGGTACCATAGAACAAAATCATCAGAGATGGCCTGGAAAGCAGGGGTGGGGGGGAGGCTGTCTCTTCTGCTCTCAGTTCTTTTCCTGACATTGACTCCTGAATTTTCCTTCTCCTTCAAAGCAGGAAGTCCCCTTGCTTTGGCCAACAGGAATTTTACACCAGTGATGGATGTCCAGGCATTAAATGCGATTGTAATTTTATGAGGATTTCAGGTCCCTTGATTTGTCGATTCTGTGCCTCTAGTTAAATAGGATCTTGGGAAAAATAAGAGGAAACGAACAACGCTTGACTTTTCAGCTGTCCCCTTAACAGATAAGTTATGGGGAGGACTTCTCATAAATGTTTGAAAAATTTCAAAAAGATACAAGATGGTCTGTGAGAAGAGTCATCTTATGTATTGTCACCATTGAGCGCTGGATGGGAACTCAATTTCCAGCTTAATGTCATATAGAATATACTGTTTCCATTAGGAAGTCATTGGAAATTATGCTTATCTTATGATGTTCTCTTTAAGAATAAGCATACTCGGGGCTGGAGCAGTAGTAAGTACAGCAGGTAAGGTGTTTGCCTTGCCCGGGTTCAATTCCCAGCATTAGTCCCCCGAGCACCGCCAGGAGTGATTCCTGAGTGCTTGAGCCAGGAATGATCCCTGTGCATCACCGGGTATGACCTAAAAACAAAAACAAAAATAAAATAAGCATACTCTTAGAAAAGTTATGTTTATTTTATCAGAAATTCATTTAATGGGAAGTACTCAAACTATAGTTAAGAGGCTGATTATAGGGTGGGGGAGAAAGTTCAGAGGGCAGAAGCTTTGCATGCTTAATGCAGACAGGCCCTGGGTTTGATGCCTGACACAAATCTTTTCCCATGAGCATCACTGGGCGGGAACTTCTGGGACAGAGCTAGAACCAGTCCCTGAGCACCAATGAGTGTAGCCACAAAACAAACCATGGATGCTAAAGTCTAGAAATGATGTGTCATCTCTCTTTTGACCTTGGATCACCTCAAATCAAATAGACTCAATAACCTAGAACCTAGAGTTGAGCTTCTTAAACAATGATTTGCAACCCCATGTAGAGTCGAGCTGCTGAGTATGGGGGTCACCTAGAAAATAAATGTCATCAAAGTAAGAGGTTTCTAAGGCAAAATGGCCAAAATGTAATTAAAAAGTAAACCCTTCATGAATCCGAGGTGTTTCTGGCAGGGCACCCCTGTGCTGTGTCTCTCCCGTAAAGAGGGATCACGAGTGGCAGAAGTTAAGAATCTCTGGTCAGGATATGCTCATGTTCAGACAATGACTCTGATTTAGATTTCTGAACGTTTGCTTTCCTCTGTTGCCTCATCTGTATACCAGAGACAAAAGCCCCTGTTTAACAGGGTTGCTGAGAAGACTGATTGAAAAAACCTTGCAAAATGCTTAGCACAGGCCAACTGCAAATTTCATTACTTGAGTTATATTCCCCAATGCCACTGATTGATGAATTGGGTTTGCTGGGTCCTGATATGAATTGCTAATGTTTATAGATATTATTTTAACAACTGTCTATTTATAATACCTGCCAAAGCCTATCCGGACAAATATTTTCAACAAATATGAGTACATTTCTTTTGTGACATTTGGTTCAAGCTACATAATTTTTTTCCCTATTAGCTAGGAACATTTTTCCCCCTAGAAGAAGTGTGGGTTTTGTTACAAAATATTTTTAATAAGTTTATCCAATTTGTGATCAATGTTATATTAAGATACCTTTAGATTACTATTCCATTTGATTTTGCCGTTGGTATCAAAGGCATTGAGCATGCTAGTGAAGTATTCAGAGAAGACCAATTTCATTTTGACATCTTGGTCTTGGGGTAGGGGTCTTGAAAGCAATGCTGAATGTCTGGGGGCCACACTCATGACACTTGAACAGTGGATCAGACAGTTCAATGCTTGACCCCAGTGATGTGTCGCTGCTCTGGTCCAGCATTGCTGGGTGCCTCCAGGGCTACATCCAGCGATGCTTTGGAAGGGGGCTCAAGGCATCAGCTTGAGCCCTTTGAGCATTTCCTTGGCCCCTTAATATGCTGGATTCTTGAAACTGTATTTTTCAGATTAGTATCAGAGAAAGTTAACCATTATTACTCCCAAATGACAAGCGACTACTTTACTGATTACATTATATTATTTTACACATGTCTTCCTTTTATACATTGAATATCTGTACGAGAAATTAGCAGATTTATAATCTTATATTTTAATTATAAATATAAAATTCCTTTGAACTCTGAGTGCACATTGAATTCTACATTATGAAGATAGTATAATTTTAACACCATACATATTATTCAGAAAGTACAAGTGGGAGATGAATTTTCTCTCATTTTAATTTCCAAATAACTTTGTAATGTAATGTGTGAAAAGAAGACAATCTTTATACAGAATCACAGAAATATTTTTGATAAATACTGTCATAAAACTATTGGATGAGTTCATGTGGATCTTATTCTTCAGTCTTACCAAAAATGGTTCCAATAGTTTGATGTCAATCTTAAAAAATATACAGTTGGTTTAATATGGTATGATCCTTGAATATATGAATTGTAATTCAAAGCTATCATTTATCCCAAGTTAAGGATTATAAAGATATGTTTTTGTACATTTTTAAATTCTATTTTATATTTCACAATTGTGAAAGCATATAATTATTCTTTTTATGAGCTTTTCTTGAAAAGTCATAGGAATACATTGTTTTTGGCAGAATTTTATTAAAAAGTGTATCTATCTTCTAACGTTCTCCTTGAGAATAAGTATTTTCTAGTGAAATTTCTCAATATATTTTGTCAGAAACTCAAACGCAATGGAAAGGAATTCCCTTTTTTTTTTCTGTTGAGAAAACTGTGATTGCAATACATGCAAAAGTATATAAACGCTTGTGCCAGTTGACCTTGAAGAGTTGACCTTGAAGAGTGAACAACCGTATCTCAAGAAACACTCTAATATTCTGGTGCCAACAGAGAGAGAAGCATGCCTCCTGGTTTTTAGAAGTCACCAGAGTAAGCCATAGAAAACAAAACAATCCCTGAAGCATTCTTTATAGTTGTGCTTCTGTTTGTACAAATAGAAGATTATTTTAAAATATATGATTTTGTATTCTTCTATGTATGTGGACAAAAAAATAGAATTTCCATTTTATTCAAAAAGGTTCTGCTGATATGCCTATTTCAGTCACCCAACGAAGCTTTGGGAAGGCAGATTTCTTGATTTGTTCTTTGATGTTGTAGGGGAGTCTCTAAGTCCCTAGGAATCGCCCCCCCCCTTTCCTGGGGCTCTCTGGATCTGCATTATTCATGCTGCCGCTCAGTAATGCAGCCCTATGCGAGGAGACCCGACCAGACTGGCAGACCACCTCCATTTGCACTTAGAAAATTGGCAGCCCGTGCACCTGCCCTCTAAGTGATTACTTGACTATGGTTGCAGTTCCGGCAAAAAAAAAAAAAGATCAATTTTTCACTAGCTAGAAATTCCTCAAGTTCTTTTCCCCTTCAGAAATGAAGGCAGATGGGATGTGTTGAACTGACTAAAGAGGCAAGTTCCGTTTTCCCAGGAGAAGAAGGGTGCACTATTTGAAGAACTTTTCATTACATAATGGTAGCAGCCACGAGCAATTCTTACTTCAGAGGAATAGCAATAGGCCAGCGCTTTGTGGAGGGAGGCATAATTGACTGTATTTGATAATTTTGAATTTCGTTTCCTATTGATGGAGTCTGGAATTCATTGGATTGCGATGGGAAAAGGCAAATAAATTTCATCATCAGAATACGCTTGTGAGGGGCTGGAGTAATAATCGAGTTGATGGGGAGCTCGCCTTGCTCCCAGCAGCCAGATTCAATCCCTGGCACCCCAGATGCTCCTTCTGACCCCGCCAGGAGTATCTCGGAATGCAGAGCCAGGAGGGAGCCCTGAGCACAGCTGGGTGTACCCCCACCTCCCCACCCCCATAAAAGGCTTTTGAAAGTCTCCCAAGGTAACCTTAAGTACTCCCCTGCTTCCCTTTTTGTTCTGCTATCCAGGCAGTCACTCATATTTGTGGTGCTGAAAAACACTGGTGCCCAGTGTTGATAAAGCACACTGGGCACCACACTCACTGTGGTACTGAGGATCACAGTGGCAGTGCTGGGGCTTACATGTATACTCACAGCCAGGGTTAGATCGCTCTGCCTCAGTGGTCACTTTACTACCAAGCCCCATGAATGTACTTCAGACGCTCTCTCATACCCAGTTCCATTACCCGGGCTCCTCTTGTCTCCACTTGCTGTTAAACCTTGAAACTTCCCAGTAAATTTAATAAATTTGATTCTGTGCATGGCCTGCACGTCTCCTTCTGTCTGGAGTTTTCCCCATTTAGTCTTTTTTTTTTACAATTTTTAAAATATATTTTATTTTCCTAAAGTAGTTCACAATAGTTCACTACAAATAATATTCAAACACCAATCCCACTACCATGCACCTTTACACCACAATAAAGAGGGAAGTGTGTGAAGGTTGATGTATTTCATTTGGAGTCATTTAAGCCCTTATATAAGAGAATGCAAGCAAGTATGTTAAAACCAAACAAATGCGTGCTACGTTTGGTACCTAAGTGGGCTAGAGTATAAGAGGTCACGTGGCCACAAATGCAGTCATGTGGTCCAGGGCTTTCTGCAGTTCTCTCTTCCGGGAGCTTTAGTTTATAGTCTCTGGATCTTGGCTTTGATGAGATTATCTGATTCTGGGAGTATGACTGCCAAGTTACTAGAAAACTGGAGAACTAGGGGTAGGAAGCCCAGTCCCAATCTGAGCAGACTTGGAGATCTCAGTCACAGGCTCCCACATACCTGGATTTTTCTACTGGCTCCCTCTTGGGTGAGGCTCATCCGAGCGTGTGGAGAGTGGTCTTGAGCATGGCGGTGGTTGGTTCTGGATATTTTTTGCTGCCAGGGTTCTGTTTGGGGTGGGGAGAAAGATTCAATTTGCCCCCATCCGAGGTGCCCCGGGGAAGACAGCCTGGCACAGGGTCAGGGCATTCTGCATCGCTTTCTTCAGGGAGCTTTGGTTTATAGTCTCTGGGTTTGTCTGTTGATGAGATTACATGGTGCCAGGGGCAGTTTGTGGGTGTGACTGCCAAGCTACTGGAAAACTGGGGAGCGGGTCCCTGTTTAGTCTTTGGCCACATCCAGCTATTCTTGGGGCTGGCTCCTAGCTCCACACTCAGGGACTCACTCCTGGTGGGTCTCGGAGGAAACTTGTGGGGTGTCAGAGAACAAACCTAGTTAGCTGTGTGCAAAGCAAGTGCCTGCCCCGCTGGACTATGTCTCTAGCCCCTGGCTCTGCTTTTCTTTTTCTTAAATTCTCAAATTACACTTCACTCAGTCACTTGTCTGAGAATGAGAACATCAAACTTTCAGAACAAATAGCTTGTCTAAGAAGGTCACAGATGAAAACTTTGATTCCCAGCATCCCATATGGTCCCCTGAGCACCGCCAGGGGTAATTCTTGAGTGCAGAGCCCGGAGTGACCCCTGTGCATTGGGGGGTGTGACCCAAAAAGCAAAAAAATAAAAAAGAGAGAGAACACAAAATAGAAGACATTAAAGAAAAACAATCAGATGTAAAATGGAAATCATCTTTCTCTGTCATTGACTTTGCCTTCACGCTTGTGTTTGGGGCTTGATTTGTTATTGGTTTTTGTCCTATTGAGTCTGTTTTTTTTTTGTGTGTGTGTGTGGAGGAGGTGTAAGGTAGGGAAGAGAGTGGTGATCAAACTCGAAATCCTTTTTAGAAGTGAAGATTATAACTTAAAAATGCATTAAAATGCCCCATGGATAGTCTTGGGGTAGGGCTCCTTCCATATATATGAAATAACTCACTGGAAAATATCTCCAAAAAATTTTCAGTTTTTGATTTGTTTCTATTCGTCAGATGACATGGCACAGCTTTGAACCAGACAGCAGGAAAGAACTGAGGGCACAAGCTGATTTCCCTCATCCTTTCTGAACTGCATCTCATTCCAGCCTATACTGAGGAACTTCAGGGCTGGCTGTGGTGAATCAATAGTTCTTGCACTGTAGTACGTTAGTTTAAGAGAACACAAGGACCTAGGAGAAGCAGCTTTTGTCCACATTGCCTTTGTTTATAATGGCTTCCATCATTTATCTAACGGAAAAAGCAGGCAATCAGAAAAGTTCCTCCATTGCCAGCCAGGCGCTGGTCATAGACTGATTATTTAGCAGGAAAGGAAGCAAAAGAGTTATCAGGTGTGGTAGATTCTCCCCGAGAATTTGTGTTTTTATCTCCGATGAATCACTCTTGTCGAATGAGCATTGTTACAGGCCAGAAAGATGGCCCTGCATATTCTCAAGAGGATCAGGCCTCAGCTAGTACTAGGCATCACTAGTCAGAGGGGATCTTGTTAAAATGCATTCGATCTAGGGGGAGGCCCAAGATTTTGCATTTTTGACATGTTCCCAGGTTACATTTCTGCTACCACGTCTGGTTTACTCAGCTAAGTTTAAGAGAACTTTGGAAAATCTGGAGGAACTTTATGTAGGCATTTCTTACTGAATTAGCGCATCAGTAGGGACTGGCACTGTCAGTAGCTTTATGGACCCATCAGCTTGCTGGTCATTAAAGAAATTGCTCGGCTGGAAATCAGTAGCATCGGCAGGGGAGTTCTGTAGATACTTTTTTCCAAAGCAGCATCTTTGCAAATGTTCATTCAGAATTGCTTCCGATGTTCTGACCCGAAGCGGAGTACCATGTTCTGCATCACCACATAGATACAGTCATCAACATCCAGAATGTCGGAAACCCTAGTGGAACTGATGATTTTGTTTTCTCAACAATAAATTGCATGGGCCTGGGAAAGGAAAGGGAATTTGCAGGTGAAAGGGGATTTCAGGCATATCAATTGATGCATGTTTAGAAACTTCTTTGTGCAGTGAGTTGAACTGCACTGTAACACTGTTTTCTCGTTGTTCATCGATTTGCTCGAGCGGCACCAGTAACGTCTCCATTGTGAGACTTGTTACTGTTTTTGGCATATTGAATATGCCACGGGGATCTTACCAGGCTCTGCCGTGAGGGCTGGATACTCTCAGTAGCTTGCCGGGCTCTCCGAGAGGGATGAAGGACTCAAACCTAGGTCGACCGCATGCAAGGCAAATGCCCTACCTGCTATGCTATTGCTCCAGCCCATATTGCTCCAGCCCATATTGTGAGTTGAACACAATAGCTGCAATATCCGTAGAAAGTACCAGGAAAACACAAGCATTGTACGCATTTCCAGTGACATTAAAGTATGATTGTTTATTTTTAAAGTTGTAATCATGGTATTACGGTGATATTTGAAAGTTCTGTGTGTACACAAAAGGACATGACACCTGGGATTTGATAGGAAATAATACAATGAGTTGGGGATTTAAGGATATAAATGATGAAGGCCATGTGTCTTAGCCAGCTAAGGTTGCGGTAACAAAAATACCCTAGGGACTGGAGAGAGAACTCAACAGGCTGAGCCCACACTTTGCATGCTGGGGGTCCAGGCTCTACCTCCCAGCGCCACATGATCCCCTAAGGACTGGTAGAGACCCCCAAGCACAGAGCCAGAGTTAGCCCTGAGCACTGTGGGTTATTTTCCCCATTTTACAAATAGCATGAACTGGGTGATTCAAACAACAGAAACTTACTTCTCATAGTTCTGGAGATTGGGAAGTCCTTGATCATGGTGTGGCCCATTCGGTTTCTTTAGGTTATAAGTCTCTTCCCAGCTTGCATATGGTTGTCTTCTTGCTCTGTCCTCAAAAGGCAGAAAAAGACATCATTTCTCTCATGTCTCTCTCGCTTTTAAGACTAATGTGAAACCTCTTAAAAGTCACACCTCCAAATACTAGGCATTAGAGTATCAACACAGGAGTTCTGAGGGGACCAATCAGTCAATCCTTAATCCTTATATATTAGTGTAGTTGGAAGCTAGGATCATATATCTTGTCAAATGAGTCTTTCTTAATTTTTTATGAATTATATTATTCCTTATGATCCAAAGTAAACATTTAAAGGAAAAAATTAATGTTTTTATTATTTGGTAGACTTTTAATATTTTTTCTTGGTTGATAGCACAGTTTTCTTCTGAGATGGTAGATTTTTCTTCATCAAACCTATAATGTGTAGAATTAGCAGTCATTTCCCATGAACTGGTCTGGGAAAAACCAAAGCAGTAGAATCAGGATCTCACATCAAATCATCAAAATCTTACAAGACATATATTCTATCATTGTTAGGGGTTTTCTCTGACATCTCCAAAACTTCTAGGAACTTGCATTATTGACAGTAAAATTATCTTTTGGTTAAATAGCACAATGACATTTGAATGAATTCTAGTTACTTTTTGGGTCACCCCAATTTTCATAGATTTTGATCTGAATAAGACTCTACTACTGTAGATAAAGGACCAAACATGATGGCCTCTCAGTATCTATATTGCAAACCATATTGCCCAAAAGTAGAGAGAGAGTATGGGGAAAATTGTCTGCCATAGAGGCAGGGGGTGTGTTGGGAAAGGGGGGCATACTGGGGACATTGGTGGTGGAGAATGTGCACTGGTGGAGGGGTGGGTGTTCTATCATTGTATGACTGAAACAAACATGAAAGCTTTGTAACTGTATCTTACAGTGATTCAATTTAAAAAAAGAGGAATTTGAAAAGTGAAAATGGATAACGGGGGTTTTAATAGAATATTTAGCATAATTTTTTATAGAAAAAAGAATTTTGTTTGTGAAAAACAAATTAATGTCTTACTGCCTTTGAATTAAAAAAAAAGACTACTACTGAAGAACTTGGTTATTCCTTTAATTGCAATTTTTTGATTCAATGCTTAGTGTTTCTTGTATTTCTTACATGATCACATTCATGTGGTATTACAGAAGTTGTTATTCTGTTGCTTGTATCTCCCTTAAATTGGTAGTTAAATGTAGATGCTCATTCAGAATCCAATTCATTGTTTCAGTAAGAATATACCATTTCTGCTAAAGACTTGCTATCAGTTTCATAGGAAATACATAGTATCTATTTCTTTTCTCTCTCTTGCATTATTGTTGAAACAGTCTTATTTTTCATAGGATAGAGAGTTCAGAAGTCCAGATCAAAACTTGAGTCAACCTTTGATATATATCAGCATCTCTGGGACTAGCCCTGGTGGCCCTCAGTACCGTTAGGAGAGGCCCCGTCATTAATTAAAAAAATTAAAAGAGACTGCCCCATAACATCAATCAAGAAATTTTGTCTAAATTTTGTTTAAATAGTCACCCCTCAATTCAAGGGTGAAAATGCACTATTCACACTGTGAGAAAATGTCAAAACATTTAGAGTGTTCCAAAAATTTCAGGCAATCACAAATGTAATAGTCCAATTCATATAATATGTGACTATATCCCAGTGCCACTGTTACATTGTGAATATAATCGTTAACTTCCAGAGGAATATGTAATCAGATATCAAAACTAGAGGCATACTTAAAAATGAAGATAAATTCTTGGCTAATATATTACTAGTGCTTAAAATGTTTTTGTAGATGAAGGACAACTGTGAATAGTTGTATCTTACTTGAAAGAAGTAAGAACTAAAGCTAATTTTGCCCAAGAAAAGAAAGGGCATAAACTTGGAGAGATCAGGTAAAGGTTAATGCACTTTTCTTGCAACTGGCCAGCCAGGTTTCGGTCACTGACACAATTTTATCACTCACCTCCATGAGTGACTCCAGAGCACAGAATCAGGACCATTGGCATCTCTCCACAAAATAAAATAAAAGTAAATTACACAAATCTCCAGTCTGAAAGGTAATGTCAAAGTTGATTACCAAAAAGAGGAGGGTAGAGGTGTGTAGGGGCACGTGGGTGTTGTGAAGAAGTGGTTTTGAGCCGGGTGTCGGTTGTAGGGGTTGTGTAGGATGAAGCAGCAGCCGAGAGCTGCTCTGGGTACCATACCGCTCAGGCTGTCACTTTTGTAAGCGAGATGTGCCTTTTGTTCCACTGAGATGGGAACTTTGGGGGTGAGATAGCTTACAGAGCTGGAGCACATGCCGTATGAGTGGGAGCCCCAGGTTATTAGATGGAGGCACTGAGGTCCAGAGAGGCCAACCTACATGCTGAAAGTCACACTATTGATAAGCTGTGGAGCTGGGATCTGAGCTCTGGCACTCTGAAGTAACAGATTACAGATCTGTCTAGTTTACCCTTGCCCTGACTATTTGGGGTGGAAGAGGGGGTGAGAGCAAGAAGAGGGAGGTGGAATGCTAACACCAGTTTGACTCCATCATCAATGTGCAGTAGAGAGAAGACGTAGTCGGGGATTCACAGTTGAGACAAGCAATAGTTCTGGGTCCTGGCTGACCGCCGTCAACCCTGGGAAGAGCCCCTTGCTGCTGTCTTGAAGCCCAAGAAGTTTAATCAAAGGCCTCATGGACCCTCAGCTCTAGAATGAAGCCTGTCAGCAGCTTGTCCTCCAGACACATTCTGCCACTTCTTCATTTCCTCCAGCACTGAGCACACAGAGTTCTGTCAGGAGACACAGCCCTTACCCTAGAGCGACCCACATGCACAGCCAGGCACCTTGTATCAGAGCATGCCACATCCAAGGTTTTGCAGACCTTCAATTTCGTGTGCAGCATTCTGATTTGCCCACAGCCTCTGCAGATACGGAGATGCATTGCTGAACACTTCGGGCTTAGCAGGAGTCCACATTGGGAGAACAGCCAGATGAGAGCCAAAGAAATTGCCTCCTGCCTTGCTCATCTTGTTGTCCAGTGGTGAATCGCCCTTTCTCCAACCTCCGACTTCCCAACCAACCTCTCTTTCCCATGCCCATGAATATTTGTGTCCCATTCTTTGATCCGATCATGTGGGACAGCCTCCAGTAGTGTGCAGAGTGAAGAGAAGCGGCAATAGGGCAGAAAAGAGGGGTCCTGTCAGGTCTCCAACTGGCACCTTTGGCTTGGGGAGGAAGGAAACTCGGGTTAATGCATCAGCCCCGGTCCCTTGCTCAGTTTTCTGGAGAACATGTATCTCTCTCCCCCAGCAGCACAGGGTCTTGCTTGGAGAGCAAGACCGTCTTGTCCTGTTCACCCTAATATCTACATACACCTGCCTGGTGCACCAGACCTTGCACAGGACCAGCCCTTGATGAATATTCAATGGCTCAAATTCACTAGTGCCATCAGCCTTGAGCTTCATGACGATGAAGGTACTTCCTGCCTGGATTTAAACACACTGACTGCTCTCAGTACCCATGCATTGCCCCTTCAAGGATGTGCAAACATTTGTGGGCAGAACGGGGGGTGGGAGTGGGGGGTGGGGGGAGGGGGAGGCTGGTGTAAGATTCAGAGTCTCTGGCTTCACCTGAGAGGGTGTGGCTCAGGGCCAGGTAGGGTGGAACTGGGGGATCCAAACTTAACATGACTTTCCTGTGAAACCATCTGTGAACTCACTTCAAACAGTGGTATTACTAGCGTTTCTTTATCCTTCTTTAAAATAAATTATATTGAATCACCATGAGTTAGCCAGTTACAAAGCTCCTCATGATTGAGTTTCAGGCAAACTGATCAAGCACCAATCCCTTCACCAGTGTCCCCTTCACGCCACCAGTGTCCCCAGTTTCCCTCCAGCCCCCATTCTCCCTCTGTGACTGGGGCATTCCCTTTTTCTTTTTCCATTTTGTCACTGTGGTTTGCAATAGTGCTACTGAAAGGGTATAATGCATATCACTTTACCTCCTTTCAGCACCCAGTTCTTATCCAAATTGATCCCTTTCCTCTGTGGTTATCATAGTGGTCCCTTCCCCGTCCTAAGCCTCCTCCTTGCCCACTGTGGCAAGCTTCCTGCTAAAGACAGTTCCCCTGCCTGTTGTTTCTATTGTCTCTGAATATTATTCTCCTACTCCTACACTGTACCTTTATATCCTTAGATGATTGTATTCTCCATCTTTCTGATGCACACTCTCTGTTGATAACTGAGACTTTACAGTGGTCATGAGCTATATGGGGCATACTACAAGGTTCCTCTTGTGTTAACCTGAGTCTTCTATGTGGTAAAATTCCTGAAAGGGCTTCTTTAGTGTTTGCTGCAAGAATAATCTGTTAGGAGGAACAGCTAAAAAACATAACACATTGCTTTATGAATTAGATGCTCACCCAGCCTTTCTCCCAAATCAATTAAACTTGGGTTTTCCATTTAGAACCTTCATTTAGTGTCCATAAATGAGCTCTAAGATGACATTTCTAAGAACTCATGCTGACTTGTTTTCTTGAAGACTGTGACTGGAACAGAAGTATTTTTATCCTTTAGTTATCAAAACTACTCGCCCTTTCTCTGCTGCTTTCAGCTATCAGGAATCTATTTGATTGAACAGAGTGTGATTACCCCTTTTGTCAGTGGTCCTTTGTTACCTCGCTCCTGCATTTACCTGCAGTCACAATGCTTTTTCAAAATTGGGCTGTACGGTGCTTTTGATATCAATTTCATAGGGGCATCTTTGGATTTTTCTTTGTCAAATAAAGCACTCTTTTTATTCTTACTAGATTTTCTAGGCTGATTAAAGCATCCCAGGGCATGTGTGTGATAGGGATTCACTGTCCCTAATGACATTTTCTGACTACGCTATGATAGATAACCTTAATGTCTGTAATGGGATACTGGAAATGTGTCAGTAACCTCTCTAGGGCAAGTATTTTAGCTCTAATTACTAGAACCATATTGAAGAACAGGTCTTGTATTTTTTCTTTCAATTTTTTGCTAATTAAAAAATAATTTAAAATTTGTGCTTCTTTGCAATATGCAAGTTGTCTTTTTGAGCTACCTTAAATTCTTTATGAAATAAATTAGGATATGTTTAAAAATAAATAGCATTGACTTCTAAACAGTATATATCTTAAAAGAGCTGCCAATTTTCTTTTTGTTTTTGAGTCTCACCTGGCTATGCTCAACGGTTACTCCTGGCTCTGCACTTAGGAATTACTCCTGGTAGTACTCAGGGGATAGTATGGATGCCAGAGATCAAACTAGGGTTGGCTGTGTGCAAAGCAAACAACCTACTTACTGTACTGTATCGCTTG
The DNA here is from genome assembly GCF_027595985.1 of Sorex araneus. Taxonomy (NCBI): domain Eukaryota; kingdom Metazoa; phylum Chordata; class Mammalia; order Eulipotyphla; family Soricidae; genus Sorex; species Sorex araneus. The sequence continues at coordinate 175,666,653 of NC_073305.1, forward strand.
AGTACCAAGTGCTACCAATTTTCATCATTTTGTTTCATTTCTACATGAAGATTGCTATCTGCTAGTAATCCATCCAATGAAGTCCAGTTGCTTCCAGAAAGAAAAAAAAAAGAATAACAGCCTCCTTGATATCTACTCTTTAGGGGCTGGAGCAAAATAGTACAGCGGGTAGGGTGTTTGCCTTGCATTCGGCCGACCAGGATTCGGTTCCTAGCATCCCATATGGTCCCCTGAGCACTGCCAGGAGCAATTCCTGAGTATAAATCCAGGAGTAACCCCTGTGCATCGTCAGGTGTGACCCAAAAAGCAAAGAAAAAAAATCTACTCTATAAAGCAGAGATATCCCCAACTCACAAATGCCTCTCCTAGTCTGTGAGGACATATCTTTCTCTTGCCAACACCTGTACCACCAGGGGGCATCCACCTACCCACCTTTAAGGGTGCCAGGACCCCAAATGCTCCCGGGGCATTATTTGACATGGCCACTGCAGCGAAAGTTCCCACCAGCTCATCCCGGAGGTAGTTCTTGCTACCTCAGCTCGCTCAGGTCCGAGAAAGGGGAGCGTCAGAGGAATGTTGGAAGTAGGCAGGGGACTCTCCCTCTCCACCATGTTGCTGTGCTGGACTGGAGTATCAGGTGGGCAGCAGATGGCTGGCAGTGAACACCTGCTTGGTTTCCATGGTGAGTTCGCAGTATAATAAGAAGAGTTTATGGAAGGTTCTTCCATACTCTGACTCACGGTGGTAATGCTGGGAACCATGGTGTAACCGTGGTGTAATCGTTCTTCCCTAGAACCCATGAATTTTCAGAAGAGTTGGTTATCTAAAAACAGTTCTCAAATACCCATTTCCCCTCCCCTCAATATTTTCTCTTCTAACTGTTCCTTATCATCGATAAAGCAAATAATCCATCTCCATCTTTTTAAACGTATTTCAGGTTTTTGTGTGTGTGGTACCAGGATGAACCCACCCAGACATCACATTTCAAAGGCATGTGCTTTACTCCTGAACCTCATCCCCAGGCTCTGAATTTTTTTCAGTCTTTGCATTTTTGGTTTCAGTTAAACCCGTTAGAGTTTCCAGAGTGTGCCTGAGTGATTTCTGACCACAGTTACCTATGAGAATGGCTTCATTAGAGCTGGAGGCCGAGAATGAGACAACCATAGGTGGGAACTTACTCACTTGGCCCAGACTTCCTTTCCTGTCAGCTGGGGGTGACCCTGGTCCCCGCTTCCCAGAGCTCTCAGGAGGAGTGAGGTCAGGCCTGCAGGTATTTCTCACGGTCTTGCCACATGCCACTGGCCTTGACCCAGTGAATGACCACCTGGGTTTCAGCCCACGCTGAGGAGACCCATGGAGCTCCCTCACGTCGGACATAATTAGCGCTGTGAGCCTCTTCTGTCTCCTGTCAAGTTGCTGGTGTGTTTTTGAGACTCTGTTGCCAAGAGGGGTGAACGGGAGGCAGGCTTCTGCCCGTGCTTCCCTGACCCAGCACAGCCTTGCAGCTGAAATCCCAGGGAGATTAAGACTCCGAAAAGCTTGTCCGAGCTCCTACCCTGGCGTAGACATTAAGATCTGGAAAGAATGATCTCACTCATTTGTGGGACCTAAAGTTACACAGTAAGGTAATAACAGAAGGTCAAAGGCAACATAATAAGGGAATTGATCCAGACAGTTGAATTGGTGGGTGTGGGGGTGAAAGGGAGGGGTGCTGGGGTCCTTGGAGGAGGGAGGTGGACAAACTGGTGATGGGTGTGGAGCTGGGGAACCACCAGTGACACACTGGTGGAGGGAAGTTGACACTGGTGATGGACAGTGTTGGAATATTATATGCCTAAACTCAGCTATCAGTAACTTTGTAAATCACGGCTCTTTCATTTAAAAAATGATTAAGAGTATTGTAAATCACAGAACCTCAATAAAGTATTTTCTATTAAAAAAAAAAAGTAGTCTGGAACTTCACCCAGGGGCTAGGCTCCTTGTCAGTTGTTGCAGAAAAGAATTTCAGGAGACAGTGAAACAAAATAGTTCTACTTAGGAGGTAGGGAGAAGGGAGAGAGAGAGACAGAGACAGATAGATACAGAGACAGAGGGGAGAGAGAGAGTGAGAGAGAGAAAGAGAGAGAGAAAATGAATGAAAATTCCATGAAGGAAAATAAGAAATTTCTATAGGTCGGGAGGTAGGTGACTCCCAAATAGAGTGTCCCATAAATTCAAGGGAAGAAGTCAAACACCCAGAATGTGGGGGCTGAGGCGGGGGCAGTGTGGTGTATGGTGCGGGCATCTCAGGATGCAGTACACTGATAGGCTTTCCTCAAGCTGCCCTGGCTTGGGCTCTCTGTGCGGGCACACATCCGTTGCCTGGGCGTTGTTAAGGAAGAAGGTATCCCTGCTCAGTTTAATCAGGACCTCGAGTTCCCGCAGAGGGACTGCTCCTGCAGGGTTCCTGCGACAGCTTTGGGCAGGTGTCATTCAGACTCTCAGCAGGCTCTGCGCTGAGGAATCGTCTCGAAAGCGGGGTGTTTGGGCTGCCTTCCTCAGTTGAGAGCAGGGGGCTCCTGGCAAAAATTCTTTTCAGATCCTTTTGTGAGTTTTTTTGTTTGTTGGTTGACTTTTGTCTGTGTGTTCGCTTTTGTCGTTTTGTGTGTGGGCCAGGCTTACTTCAAGCTCTGTGCTCAGGAATCGCTGCTGGCAGGCTCTGGAGCCTATTGGAGGGGTTGGGAATGCAACCCAGGTGGGTAGATGCCTCCACTGCTGTACTAACACTTCAGTGCCTCCATCCTGGTTGTAAGACTTTAACATTCACGGTCAAGGGGTTTCCCTACCTGGCTGCCCACTTCAACTCCATCTTCCTCCCCTCCACACCTTCTCCACACTCTTGCCCATGTGATCTCTCCAGACCAGAAGTTCTCAAACTTATTTGGCCTACCATCGACGCTTCAAAAAAGAAAATAACTTGGTGTCCCCCACCCCATGGAAATCTATGGTGTGAGGCAGACAAGCAGAAGACACTTTCTTTTTTTTTTTTTTTTTAATTTATTTATTTTTAATTAGAGAATCACCGTGAGGGTACAGTTACAGATTTATACACTTTTGTGCTTATACTTCCCTCATACAAAGTTTGGAACCCATCCCTTCACCAGTGCCCATTCTCCACCACCCGTAAACCCAGTGTCCGTCCCACCCTCCCCAATCCCATCTCCCCCCCACCCCACCCTGCCACTGTGGCAAGGCATTCCCTTCTGTTTTGTCTCTCTAATTAGCTGTTGTGGTTTGCAATAAAGGTGTTGAGTGGCCGCTGTGCTCAGTCTCTAGCCCTCATTCAGCCCGCAACTCCCTTCCCCCACATGGCCTTCGACTACAATGTAGTTGGTGATCGCTTCTCTGAGTTGACCTTTCCCCGGAACGTGAGGCCAGCCTCGAAGCCATGGAGTCAACCTCCTGGTACTTATTTCTACAGTTCTTGGGTGTTAGTCTCCCACTCTGTTATTCTATATACCATAGATGAGTGCAATCTTTCTATGTCTGTCTCTCTCTTTCTGACTCATTTCACTCAGCATGAAACTTTTCATGCCCATCCACTTGACTACAAAATTCTTGACCTCCTTTTTTCTAACAGCTGCATAGTATTCCATTGTATAGATGTACCAAAGTTTCCTCAACCAGTCATCCGTTCTGGGGCATTCGGGTCTTTTCCAGATTCTGGCTATTGTAAACAGTGCTGCGATGAACATACATGTGCAGATGTTGTTTCGATTGTACTTTTTTGCCTCTCTGGGATATATTCCCAGCAGTGGTATTGCTGGGTCAAATGGGAATTCAATATCTAATTTTTTGAGAGTCGTCCATATTGTTTTCCAGAAGGGCTGAACCAGTCGGCATTCCCACCAGCAGTGAAGAAGGGTCCCTTTCTCCCCACATCCTCTCCAACAGCGGTTGCTTTTGTTCTTTTGGATGTGTGCTAGTCTCTGTGGTGTGAGGTGGTATCTCAAAGTTGTTTTGATCTGCATCTCTCTGATGATTAGTGATGCAGAGCACTTTTTCATGTGCCTTTTGGCCATTCGTATTTCTTCCTTGGTAAAGTTTCTGTTCATTTCTTTGCCCCATTTTTTGATGGGGTTGGATGTTTTCTTCTTGTAGAGTTCAACCAGTGCTTTATATACCATTGATATCAACCCCTTATCTGATGGGTATTGTGTAAATATCCTTTCCCATTCTGTGGATAGTCTTTGAATTCTGGTCACTGTATCTCTTGCGGTGCAGAAGCTTTTTAGTTTAATGTAGTCCCATTTGTTGATCTCTGTTTTTACTAGATTGCTTAGTTCCGTGTCACGTTTGAAGATACCTTTATCTTCAATATCGTGGAGGGTTTCGCCAACCTTGTCTTCAATGTACCTTATGGTTTGTGGTCTAATGTTGAGGTCTTTAATCCATTTTGATCTGACTTTTGTGCATGATGTCAGGTCAAGGTCTAAACCCATTTTTTTGCATGTGGTTGTCCAGTTGTGCGAAGACACTTTCTAGTTGCTCCCAAGACTGTTCCTACTCCTCTTGATGGTGCCAGCTCACTCCTCTCCCCCCCCCCGTACTTCCTCTTTTGGAAACACTTTGGTGGGGACACCCCCAGCGTTCATCTGTTCTGATTGCCTGGGGCATTACCCCAACTCTCCCAACTCTCTGTCCCTAATGGGGAAAGGTTTTCTGTCCGTTTTGCTGTTGTTTTCAAAGAGTTTTCTCTGATTTTTTGACTCAGAGGTGCTGACCAGGGGCTTGTCTGAGTTATGTAGCTCCAGTTCCATTGCATTGGTAGCTTGACTGGGTTCCTATCAGGTGTGTCAAATGGGCAGCCAGCGATGCCAGCCCTGCAGGAGTACTAACATGCCCCTTTGGAAGCTTTTCTCATTAAGCACTGCCAGCACTTAGAATAGAAAGCCTGAGAGTTAATTAGGTGGAGTGACTTGCTGAAGTCTTTGGAGTGTTTTCCTAAGCCTACTAATTATTCCTAACAAGGATGTTCGGATTAAATAGAATCAGTTACTGGCCAATTGGTGGTGGTGTCCGGGCAGAAGGCAGAGGCTCTGGGCTGAACATCTTTCTCTTCCCCAAGGGAGGGGAAAGAGGTGCATGAAGACAGAGCAGAGAGCTCAGGGGACATGTACTGTATTGGAAAAGATGAACTTATTGTTGCCCGGTGTGTACTACACGTGTCTTGCACTTGAATGTGTTTAATTAACATGCCATGTACACGTTAAAAGCATGTAGATTGTGGAGATAAATGGCTTACACCCTGCTCGGTACTTGGGATCACCAGAACAGCAAACAACAAAAGCAGAAGTTGTGATCAGTACAAATCACTTTGCAACCCCTACACACACACACACACACACACACACACTCACTCACTCACTCTTACTCTCTCTCACACACACACAAACACACACACACACTCACTCTCTCTCACACACACACACACACTCACTCTCACACACACAAACACACACACACTCTCTCTCTTACACACACACACACACACACAACATGAGTTGCTTTTCCCAGTAACCCTGTGTTTGAGTAATAGAGACTGATGGAGGGCTAGAGCAATAGAACAGCAGGTTAGGTGCTTGCCTTGTAAGCAGCCCACCCAGGTTCTATCCCTGGCGCCCTGTATGATCCCTCAAGACCACCAGGAACGATCTCTGAGTGTGGAGCTAGGAGTATGCCCTGATCACTGCTGGATATGCTCCCCGCTCTACCCCCCTAACCCCCCACCCCGCCTCCTGCCTTCCTCCCTCCCTTTGTAGGAACTCAGTGCCTTGCTTTCTCCCATGAGCAAGCTGTTCTGACTCTGAGACCTCTCTGGGAGCCCCTCCACCCCTATGAGAAGACCCTTATGAGCCCTTAGCACTGCATGGTAGATTGCTGAGTCAGAAGCTACCTGTGAAGAAGAGACCAGAGGGGACAGAAGAGGCAAAGAGGCAAAGGGCTCTAGAATGCCTTCTCTCCTGGGGTGTGGCCCCGTGTTCCTCCACCCCTGTCACCTAAGTCCCTTCTCACTCTCTGCTCCAGCGCAGGGAGCTCATTGTGTCTTCTTGGCTGGCCGCCCCTCTTTCCAGATAGGGCCCCTCACCATCTGTCCTCCTCCACACACAGCCTAAATCTAGCTCAGGCTGATAAGCTGCTCAATTAGCACGGGAAACTCTAGTTCAGGAATGGTGTAGCGGGGGTGCGGGGGGAGGGAATGGGAAGACTCAGCCCTCTTTCTCTTTCTCTCTCTCATTTTAGGCATCATGGTCTGCAATACAGATGCTGAAATCATGCATACCTTTACCTGCTTTCAACACTCAGTTCTTGTCCAGAGTGATCATTTCCGACTAATGTTTTTAATGGACCCTCCTCTTCTAGTGTTTTTTTTCTTTTTAGGTCACACCCGGCAATGCACAGGGTTACTCCTGGCTCTGCACTCAGGAATTACTCCTGGCGGTGCTCAGAGGGCCATATGGGATGCTGGGAATCGAACCCGGGTCGGCCACATGTGAGGCAAATGCCCTACCCACTGCGCTATTGTGCCAGCCCCCCTTCTCTATAATTTTGCCTCTTCTGAACCTTTCATAAAAATGGAGGCTTAAAAATGTTTGGACTTTGTGTCTGGGAGTCTTCTCAGTGTCAGGATTTCAAAGTTCATTCATGGTGGAGAACCCTCATCAGTTTTCCTTTCAGGAGGAAGCAAATGAGATAACTTCATTGCCGCGCACAGCTCACTGGAATGTATTCATCTGCTCATTATTTAATGGACAGTTGAATTATTTCCTGTTTGGAGCAATTATGGGAATGCTCCTTTGAACATCTGTGTTGAAGATTTGGTGGGACCCATCTTGGGTATTGTTTACCCGCAGCAAGCACGTCACACGGTTTCTTCTCTGCTCAAGAAAGAGTTCAGAGGCAGGAGATGCGAGCAGCAAGCATGACTCTAATGAAGGAAGGAGACAGCCAAAGGGCGGGAGTGAGCAGCTGGCTTCCTTTGACTCTTCCACTCTTTGGCTCCCAACTTTCCTCTCTCTGCCTATGTTGCCTGCAGGGCCTGGTGTGCGTGCATCCTGGACTCACGTGCCCCGGCACACAGCATCTGGCCCATCTTAATATGACTCCTACCCAGTAGTGCAGAATTTGTTGTTATAAACAGGTGGAGGTGGCCTTTTGTCCTGATGGGGGCCAAAGTACACGTGTAAGTAAAGAGGATGTCGCCTTGGCTGGCCTTGGCTATTGAGGACTTCTGGCCACGCTCCTCCTCGAGGCTCCATTTCTGACTGTTCCTTCCTCCTGTCACCCAAGTGTGGCCCCAGTGCAGCTTCAGGTTCCTGTCCATCCACCAAGTCTAACAGGAATATGCTCAGCAGCAGAGTTTCAGCTCATATAGTAACTCTTGAGTTTTACCCCTGAGGGATCTGACATCACACCAACAATGTCCAAGGATTCCAGCTTCTCAGCATCTTTACCAAGATTTGCTGTTGTCCATCTTATTAATCACGGGCTCATCGTGGAGACATCTCATTATGGTTACACAATTGTTTAAAAGCTAGTATTTAAAGAATTGTCATATTCTTGATTTCAGTGATGCAGAAAAAAAACCAACAACCACGTATGTCTCCCTTTCTGACTGCCTAATTACAGCTCTAAGAAGGAGACTTTTGCCTAGTTAAACAGGAATACCCCCAGCCCTTCCCAACACAGCCTGCTAAGTACAGGCTTGGTGAGCAGGTGGCGTTTCTGTGACAAAGAAAAGGCACCCCTCCCCTTTCCATTGGTGGGACACAGCTCATCACCCAGGCTCCAGGTTAGAAAGTGGGGTGCAGGCTGCATTTCAGCTCATGCAAAATAAAATTGATGGGGGCTATGGGAGAGATAATACAGAGATTAAGGCATTTTGCCTTACAGGGGGATAACCCCATTTCTATCCCCCCAGTACCTTACACAGTCCCCTGAGCACCAGCAGGAGTAATCTCTGATCACCCCCAGTCAGGAGTGATCCCTGAGCACAGCAGCCAGAAGTAAGCTCTGCACACCACCCCATCACACCAGGTGACAGACAAACGAAAACAATAAAGAGATGAAACTCATAAAGCAGCAAGGCAGGACCTGTAAGTCAGAGAGTACTCGTGAAACAGCAGTTGGCATCGTGCCTCGTCCTCAGGGACTTGCATAGGTATTTTGCCTCCTGAAGATCGAACAACACCTAAGGGTGCAGGGCAAAATCAGCCTGTGACTTAGCACACAGGCTAGTCACGGTTTTTACATAATTAAAGGGCCTTCCAACAAAGAGCATACAACATAGAAAATATTCCCTCTGTAACTAAAAGTATTTCCCTGGTTATTTCTTGGATTCAGCACTAAGCCCAGTGCTGAAGTCCCAACAACTGGGGGTGATAAGAGATTCTTAACTCCCCCAAGTCTGAGGATAAATGACCTTCCCTCTGCATGGCCCCTAGCATGTGGCTCTTGTCTCTTTCAGTCCTTCCTCAGAGTCCCTGTGGAAACTGTATATTTTTACCCCCAACTTCTCTGGGGAATAGTATGAAGGTAAATATTACTATCAAGAAAGAAACGGGATTATGGGGGATGGAGCGATAGCACAGCGGGTAGGGAGTTTGCCTTGCATGCGGCCGAACCGGGTTCGATTCCCAGCATCCCATATGGTCCCCTGAGCACCGCCAGGAGTAATTCCTGAGTGCAGAGCCAGGAGTAACCCCGGTGCATCGCCAGGTGTGACCCAAAAAGCAAAAAAAAAAAAAAAAGAAACGGGATTAGAGGGAACATTGATGATTACATTGACCAACTTTGACTTTCCTAAGGTGAGAGGGGAGCAGAGACTGACTTTTCCATCTGAAGAATCTAAGCGGGTCATTTTAGCTGGCCATCCCAAATGGTCACCCACTAGATGAGGGAATCATTCAGTGTCCTGTGTGCTTCCTGGATTTTCCTGTGGCCAGCATGCGTTGGAGTGGATCTTCTAGGAATGTGTTTCTTAGGCATCTGAACTTCTCTCCAGAAAGAAGACTTAGCCTGGGAGGAATAGGGCCTGGATCCAATGGCCCTTTGACCTGTCCAGCAAGAAGCGATCATGTTTGCTTCCATTCAGGTACCAGAATCTGAGTTCTCATCCTGGTGCATGGGGTACACATTTCTGAAAGAAGGTGTGACCGATGCTTTTTGTGAGTCTGAGGGAAGAGAAATGGGTGTGATTCAGCCTGCTAGATCCTATTACTTTTGGACATTTGCAACCAATTCCTTAAGCCTCTTATTTTTCTAATATTCATGCTTATGTTGAGTCTGTCACGCTGAAACGAATGTGTTGTGCGTTTCCTAGAGCTTTTGCGAAAGTTTTATGGAATTAGTCACACAAACTCTGGTGACATAAAAGGCCTTCATATTTTAGGTACTTGCATACGAAACATGATTTTAAAATTTTTACTTCAGGGTCCATAAAAACAGTACCGAGATCAGAGCACATGCCGTCACATGTGGCTGGGGCTTTTCAGTCCTTAGCACCACCCGGGTCCCTGGCCTTGCTGTGTACAGCCCCAGAGGCTCCCGAGCTCGAGGTGGCCCAAGTAATTCCCAGCAGATGCCTCTGGATCTGAGAAGCAGCATCCTCAGGCCCTCTCACTGCCCTGGTGGGTCAAGGATTTCCAGGCGGGAAGCCAGAGCGATAGTATAGCAGGTTGGGAGTTTTCCTTGCATGCAGCTATCTTGGATTCAAGCCCTGATCCTCAGCATCTCATATGGTCCCTTCAGCACTAAGAGTAATAATTCCTGAGAGCAGAACCAGCAGTAATTGCTGTGCATTTCCAGGTGTGGCCGAACACCAAAAATAGAAAGAAAGAAAGAATTTCTAGGAGAGTCCCCAGGTTGTTTGAGGACTTCGAGAGGTCCAGATAAAAACCAGAAGAAGGGCTGGACTGATAGCACAGCGGGTAGGGCATTTGCCTTGCACACAGCCAACCCGGGTTCTATTCCCAGCATCCCATATGGTCCCATGAGCACCAACAGGGGTAATTCCTGAGTGCAGAGCCAGGAGTAACCCCTGTGAATTGCCAGGTGTGACCCAAAAAGAAAAAAAAAAGAAAAAAGTATTTCTATGAAGTTGGACTCTTTCTGTGAGAGGAGGAAAGAAAAATTGCTTTGGACCCTGGCTCCTGTGCCTAATGACAAGCCGGAGGGCCTGCAGATGGAGACGCAAGCTGCAAACTCGACAGCACGTGGCAAAGGGACAGATGTTAAGGTTCTGTCAGAAGTCTGAGTCAAGCGACTCATACCTCTTGGGCACAAGAAGTACAGACTTTTTCAAGTGGAAAATTTTCAAGAAGGAGATGACAGATGCAAACGAGGGATATATAAGTCACAAAGATGTGTTGACTTTTTACCAAAAATAGTAAAGGAGGAAAGAAGCCATCGCACACCAATGGCCGACTTTCTCCAAAAATTTCCAACACGTAGGTTGTTTGCAAACATTGCCCAGCAGGGGCAAGAGGGAGCAGTTTCCAAGTCACAGTTCTAAACAGTTTACTGACCAAGGATTCTTCCCCAGAAGCTTCAAAGGCAGTGTTTATAAATTCCTGAAAAATCAAACTACATTTCCATCCTTGCAGGCAAGTGGTCCTCTGGATGAGATCACAGCCTAGGACAGATTGGGGAACATAGTCTGACCTTGAGCAGAACTCACAGAGCTAGGTCAAATGTTATTTATCGACCACATAATTTTCCAGGTGCGAAGTATGCAGAGTATATATACTCAATGCACGTACTCTAAACTTGTGGTTGGGACATGTGGACTGAAAGGTTGTTGGGTTGTATTTCTGAACAAATTAGCATGTTGTATTTTTTTCCTAAGTAAACCTTGTGCATCTTCAGGAGGGAATCTTTACCATCCACAGAGCAGATGAAAAACACTGCACTGCATTGAGTATTAGACAGACTGCTAGTGAAATTGAGTCTGTAGCAAACCTGTCTCTAGCTTCCTTTCATTTCTAACCCTAAATATTTTATAAACTGTCCCAGAAGAGAGAGGACACCATATAAGATGAAGGGTTTTTTTTTTTGAAACTTTTTAATTGCATCACTGTGAGATAGACCCTTATAAAGCTGTTTGTGATTAGATTTCAGTCATACAGTATTCCAATACCCATCCTTCCACTAGTGTACATTTCCCAGCAGCAATGTCCCCAGGTTCCCTCCCATCACTCCCCACCCCCTGCCTGCCTCTATGGTAGGTGCGCTCTCTCTCTCTCTCTCTCTCTCTCTCTCTCTCTCTCTCTCTCTCTCTCTCTCTCTCTCTCTCTCTCTCTCTCTCTCTCTCTCTCTCTCTCTCTCTCTCTCTCTCTCTCTCTCTCTCTCTCTCTCTTGCTCTCTCTCCTTTCTCCCCACTCTCTCCCCCTCCTCTCATGTTGGGCATTGTGGTTTGCAATATTGATACGGAAAAGTTATCAAGAATATCCTTTTACCTACGATCTTGTCCAGCGTGATCATTCCCAGCTATTATTGTCATACTGTTCCCTTCTCTATCTTACCTACCCTCAGCCCCACACTGAGATGAAGGGTTTTTAAATTGAAACTACCTGAAGAAAGACATAAGCAGAGAACTTTTCTTGCATGACTTCATTTTGATCAGAGGTAGAGAATTTCCCCCCCTCCCCTCAGTGTTTTGGGCCACAGCTGGCTTTGCTCAGGGCTTAGTCCTGGGTCTGTGTACAGGGATCACTCCTGGCAGTGCTGGTGATAAGACACAGCTTCACTACATGCAAGATAGGTGCCTCACCCATTATATTATCTCTCTGGCCCTGAGAGATTTTTCAAGTGAATGGTGTGCCACTGCAGTATTGGTTTTCCTTCAGGACCTAGGGGAGTGGCTTGAGACCTACAATTCTTTTCTATTGGGATTGCCTTTAATTTTCCCAGAGGATAATAATGCCTGTAGTCATTTAAAAATGATAGTGATAAAATCAGCCACTCACACACACACACACACAAAGAGAAAGATATGCTTAGGCAAAATGCAACATAAACACATAACTACAGGGCCTTCAAAAGTGAAAGGCTTAGTTATTTCGAAGTGAACAATGGTGCCTGGTAAGGCATGTAACATTATTCTTTCACTGCTTTTATTAGCTTGTAGGTTTACACTCATAGTCACAAAATGGCTGCTTCCCCTCTAGGCATTGAGTCTTTATTCCAGGAAGGATGAAAGAATTAAATGTCAAAGGAAAGGATTGAAAAGGGATGTCAGATAAGTCTGTTCATTTCTAAAGAGTTTTTGAAAAGGCCAGGTAAGCAATGTTCATTTATATCTGATTAATTTCTTGAATGATTGGCCAGAATTTGATTACTTGGTTACTGCTAGCTTCAGATGACTGTAGGACTTTAGCTAATCAATAGGTTTAGCTAGACCTGTTGTTATCTAGAATGAAATCATGGTCTATTAAATTAAGAGGAAGAGTTGCTATTTTAGCAAGCAGAGATAATCAGCATTTCAAAATATTTTATCTAGTTGGTAATAGGTTTTAAAAAAACATAGTTTTCTATATCAAAGGTCAAGAGACTGGGAATAAAAGAACATAGATATTGGTACAAAAAATAGTGTATATTTAACTTCCACATAAAATAGTCACTGGAGACATTAATGCTGGAATGCAATAATAATTGGCCAGTAAATTAATGGTTATTGCATTGCATCCCTATTATGTTCTGAGCTAGGTCCCATCGTAAAAACAAGTATGGGAGTAGGGATGGAGAGGGAGGGAAGAAAAGTCATAGCATAGTGTTGAGGTCTTCATCTTCCCAAACCCTTGATGGCTAGTGAATGAATGAAATTGACATAATTGGCTGCAAGACTAAAATATATTATAAGTAATATGCCTAAGGAATGAGTTGCTAGATCTAAACTGAATTTGAGCTCAGATATAAAGAACATAAGTGTAACAGAGTCAGAGAGAACTGCATGGAAAAGTTGGCTTCAACACCGTCTTTCCCATCACTTTCTCCAAATCTAAACTAGGAGCTAGGTCTCTTTTCCTATTATAAAAATAAAACAGACTGCTTAAAAAACACAGAAGTGTGTGCATGTAGTGTATGTGTGTGTGCTCATGCACACAGTCACAGCTGTGAGACTCTTTCAGGGGAAGGATAATAAATATATATGTGTGTGCATAAATACATATTACTGATATAATATGTATTATTTGTAATACATATATGTATTTCCCACATTACTGAAATAACTCAATCAGGCATGGATGGACCCAGGACATAAACTACATCACAGTTCTGTTCTATTCTTACCTCGCAGATCTTGTGTCGCCTAATTCTTAGATAGGTCTTCTCCTTTGGTTAGAAGATTGTTCTTAGATCCAGGCTAAGACACCCAACTAAGACCTTACCAGAGGGAAAAAAAAGTTCAATTTTCAGCAGTCCTATAAAATCCTGAGGTGTAGTCTCATTGGACACACTTGGATCATATATCCATACCTGATTTAGAGTATTTACAGAACATGCTGGTTGACCATGCCCAGTTGAAACACCCTTTCTGAGGCAGGCATAGAGGCCAGTTTTCCAAAATGCCCTAGACAGAGCAGGGAAGAAAATGATGCTCTAAAAGAATGTGGAAATGTGATTACTAGAAGAGAAGGAACTGTTAAAATGACTAATTACAGTAAATTACAGTACACAAATTAGGTTTGCGCTAGTCTACCATGAACTTGTGGAAATGACCACAGGCCAAAACATAAAAAGGATCCATTATGTATTGATGTCTCACTAGGCAACAAACTATAATGAAAATGTATTCTGTTTGTGCACTGGTGGGTTTATTTAATGCCTTGCTCATTCTTTAAACAAATTGGAGCCATTTCTAGAAAATATGCAATTAAGTGATAAACTATAAATGAAAACCTATCAGGGCCATGGAAAATATAAGTTGAAATAGTAGCTATAATCTTGGAGCTGGAGAGATAGTCCAGTGGGTAAGGCACTTGCCTTGGCTATAACTGACCTGGGCTTGATCCCCAGCATCCTACAGCCCCCCAACCTCCTCCAGGAGTGCAGGGTGCAGAGTGGTTCTGAGTGCAGAGCCAGAAGTTTGCCCTGAGCACTGCCAGGTATGACCTAACTCCCCTTCCAAGAAAAAAGACTACAAAGAACAAAAATAAAAACAAACCTCTTTAATATAGATGGACTGTAAGTTCTTTTGGATTGCTGTCATAGGACAATCATCATCCGAGTTTCCTGGTGGCTAGTCGAATCAAAGGGCCTTCGGTGTTGGGTACTTTCCATCCCCCATGAAGCAGAACTATCCTCAGCTTCAAGATAGTGTAGGTAGTAAGTTAAGGAGCTTGAGTTTTGGCTTGAGTACCAACTCTGCAATTGGCTCTGGACAAATTATTTAGTCCACTTCTCCATTCTATTCTTCTTTAATGTAGGAGTACTTGTACTGTTGGCGTAGGGTTGCTTTACAAATGACGTGAGATAATAATTGCACGGGAGATGCAAACAAATAAGAGGCCTGAGAAAACTCCATGCGAATTTAGAAGCCAGATTGAGCCGGGGCAATCCTATCAGAAAGACAGAACTGGACCTTGTGATGCTGAGTGCCCCTGCATTGGCTTCCAAGGATATAAAGCCAAAACGATACTCCGCCAAAACAGTTCTACATGGAGCCAAAAAAAAATTATGCTTCAGTAGACAACTTTGTGAAGGCCCAACTTGATCTAAGACTAAAGCTCCAGTGTGTCCTGAGAAGTGGATGGATTCTAGGTCTTTCAGATGACCTTCCTTACGTATCAGGGAACCTTTTGAATTATAGGACTGGTTGTCTTCTTGCTGGTGGGTCTTCCTGGGCATTATGAGCCTAGTACTTTAAAGATGTTAATTGAACATCAGGCTGACCCGTGTTTCTGGTCCAGGGGCATGGATATCATAATGGATTTTGCTCCACTGAGAATCACCTCAACTGAGAACCATCCACCAACCCTTAAAGTCCTTGGCTTTTTATCTTGCTTTATATTTCCGTGTCCTTTATTTTACTGCATTAATCTTATATAGTCTAAACTCCCCTCACAAAGATTTTCTCATTTCTTATTCAGGTCCAAACTCCTTGACAATTATGAGGAGTTGGAGTAAAATTTTACAACCCATAAGGGACTTTTGAGTTATATAGTTACTGTCATGGAAAGAGCTAGAGGCTACCATGTCAAGTGAAATAAGTCAGGGAAAAGGACAAATACTGGATGGTTGCACTTATGTGGTATATCAAGAGACAAAAGAAGGACTTTGACACTATCAAATGAATATCAACCTTTGACCTTTTATAGCAGGACTTAGATCATCCAACATCAGGGGCCTGGGTGATGAGGAAGGAATAGGCATATTAGAAGTGACATAAGGACAGTGGTGAAGGAGGGGTCTTGGGTTTTTTGGTGGCGATAAGGTTTGGTAACCTTATATATGCAAAGCATAAATGTTAACACCATTGTAACCATGTTATCTCACCTTCTTAAGATTGCTGTTGTTCTGAAAATTATTTTCCTTTTCCCTTTTTTATTGTAGATGATAAAATGCTTATGGGAAACATGTTGGGTATAAAAATATCGGGTGGGGGTCATGATTTGTTTTACTTAGCATTGTTTGATAGACTGAGTATTACGATAATTTCTATAGGTAATGGAATCCTTCTTTCAACTTACTGAAAATTAGTGAAAAAATTGTTGACCCCAAACAAAGTAAGGAATAAAGAAAAAAACAAATGAAACCAACTACAGATACTTTGGGAAAAGACCAGATACTTACTGAAGGCTGGGTCTCTGGCATCCTATACTTGTTCAAAATGAAATCATTTAAGGAAAAGTCATGCTTAAGAAAAGCTCCAATACGTAAGCTGCGTGACATTTCTTATCTGAGGACAATTTAAATATCTTATCATCTACAGCTAAAAATACCACATGAATCCTAGATTCTTTTTGAAGTTTATCTTCTTGCTCAGGTTCACCCTGATGTTAATCCTCCAGCTCATTTCAGGGCGGGCGAGAGTAGGGGTTGAATCATGTTATGTAGAAGGGGGACATATTTCACCTCCCTTATCTAGCTACCAGCAAATCTCTGCCTACAAGGAGAAGCCACTGATGTGTATGTGGGATACAACAGTTAGCACTGTAGCACTGTAGCACTGTCGTCCTATTGTTCATCAGTTTGTTTGAGCGGGCACCAGTAACATCTCCATTGTGAGACTTGTTACTGTTTTTGACATATCGAATGCACCACGGGTAGCTTGCCAGGCTCTGCCATGCGGGCACGGTATTCTCAGTAGCTTGCCGGGCTCTCTGAGAGGAATGGAGGAATTGAACCCGGGTCGGCCACGTGCAAGGCAAACACCCTACCCACTATGCTATTGCTCCAGCCCCTTTCTCAGGGTGTTCCAGTTAATATTTTCAGATCTTAAAGACAGCACCCTTGAAAGACTCTCCTCTTTCCTTGCTGTTGACTTATAGAGATAGGATACAAAGCAATTATAGAAATAAGGCACATGTATATTAGTTCTGAGTTACTGTGTCTCCTCAGATTTCTGCCTTGTCTTTCCAAGTCCTCTGGACATTCTAGTAGAGAGTTGATGCATTTTGTGGCTAGAGTGATAGTACAGTGGATAGGGTGTTTGCCTTGCATGCAGTTGACTCAGGTTTGATCCCTACACCCCATATAGTCTCCTAAGCACCACCAGAGTGATCTCTGAGTGCAGAGCCAGAAATAAACCCCAAGCACCATCAGATGTGAACCCCAAACAAAAGAGAGAGATGATGAATTTTGCATGATACACTTTTCTTGCATATCACACATGCAACACAAATATACCCATGCGTGGGAAAAGTGCCAGGAATTCATCTTACATAGCCAAATAAAGCAGGAAGGACTAAAATATTTCTTATTATTTCAGAGCAATAGGAGTTGGATAAAGGTTTTGGCAAAGGAAAGAAATGATTGAATTACGGATATCCAATTTCTAAAGATACCAAGTCTTCTGTCAACTTAAATGCCACTTTCTTCATTAAATCTCTGAAGCCCTAAGGCCAGAGTTATCACTCCTTCTCTCTAATCTTGAACCACTGCACCCAAAACCCAATAGGATATTTGTTACAGGATATCAAAACCAGTCAATTGGCACTCAGTAAAAGCTTAATAATTACTTGTTAAATTTAGTTGCTGCATCTTCACTACTTTATAGGATTTCATCTTCTGGATGGTCATCTAAAATTATGTTGTTGGGAAGAGGTGCAGAGGCAAGAGGCAACCTCCTAGCAAATCTTTGCATTATGATTCTAAACACTCATTGGTCTAAGGAAATCCTATTGCCTAGCCGAAGGTCTAGAGGGAAAGTTGTGCTCTGCGTGGATTTAGGGAGATGGGGTTGATTGGGGGGTGAGGGGGAGGCAGTATTGTAAGTTTGAATTCAGCCAAGGAATTTAGGCATTGATCATTTGAATTCAAGAATAACTTTCTTCTTAGAAATTCACACTCAAGAAACTTAAATTTTGTTTTCCAAGGACTGGAGCGATAGCAGAGCGGGTAGGGCATTTGCCTTGCACACAGCCCACCCAGGTTCCATTCCTCCGTCCCTCTCGGAGAGCCTGGCAAGCTACCGAGAGTGTCCCACCCACACAGCAGAGCCTGGCATACATACCCGTGGTGTATTTGATAGGCCAAAAACAGTAACAACAAGTCTCACAAATGGAGATGTTATTGGTGCCCACTTGTCGGAGTCCTGGCCAGTTGACCCTGGCACACTGGAGTATGAGCCCCGAAGTCACCGGACTTACTCCCTATGGGAGAGGGAGTGGGAAGGGGAGAAGCCTCTGCCCTGGCCGTCTGCTCGCCGCAGGATTCCTACTGCCGAGAAAGAAACCCACTGAGAAGGTCACCGAGCAGATCAGGGAAGCCTGGTGGTCAAGCAGACTCCATTTATTGATTCTTACACAGGGGATTTTATACACACAATCTAGCTAGGGTGGGGGGACATTCCACGCATTTATCACGTTTACCTTGTGGAGCTCAGTACAGATGCTAGTTAATGATTTGTATTCCCCAATCTCAGGGCGGGTTAACTAGCTCGGGTAAATGTTAACTGTCACACCCCTCATCCCATTGTCTCCTCAACCAGAGTGCCTGTGTGTGGAATGCTGGAGTGTGTGGAATGCAGAGCCCCTGGGCCCCTGTAAACAGGGCCGGCTCTTGCTTTCAGGGGCAGGGGGTTTAGTCAAAGTCTCAGGCCGGCTACTGAGACCCCAACACCCACTTGAGCTAATCGATGAACAACAGGATGAGAGTGCTACAGTGTAGAGGTTCTGCAGAGATCCAGTCCCGGCTGGGGACATCAGCTTTCAACCCTCCCCAGATGACATCCCCCATACCACACCCTGGCAATAAAATGCTTTGATCCCCCCCCAAGAAATTTAAATTTCACTCAGAATTTAAATGAGAAAGAATACTGTGGCTCACAATGAACAGTGTGAGCTGTTGTTTAATATCTTACCTGTTTCTTGATGAGGGAGGGAGGGATAATGGCAGTCAGTCACAGCTGCTTCCTCTACCTTTGTGCTACTTACAGCAAAAATAGTCGCCTCTTACAAGTTTCATGAGAGTCTTTGACACTTTTTCCTACAGCATCCAAAGGAGACCAATCTGAATTACATGGTTGGCTCATGCCAATAATACCTGCTATAAAATATAAAGCTTAGAATCAGTAAGCAATACTTTTTCCTTTCCTCTTTCTCTCCCATTATATTATATCAAATACGTTTTCAGCTTGGACTTAGAGAGCATACATTCTTAACTAAAAAAAAAGAAAAGACAAATTCAAAGAAATGTACCTTAACTTTTAGAACAGACTCTTAAATCTTGAAAGTCACATAGAGTGACTCTGCATGTTTTCTTTGGAGATGTAAGTGAATAAAAGAAAATGTGTAATATATTTCTGAATGGAGAATTAAACTATGTATGTGGATCTGGTAGAAAGATTTCCTAAAAGACATCTACATGATTCCATATTCTGGTCCAAAAGTTAATGTAAAACGTCTATTAAATTGATTAATATTAAAAATGAAACAACTCCAGTTCTAGAACAAATTTGAGGAATATAAGTCTGTCTCTATTCTTACTAGGAAATCTGCAATGCTCATTCCCAAAGTTTGCTTAATAAGGACTTTTTTGGATCACTGAATATATAGCATATTAGACAATGCCAGAGTGGTTGGAATTGCTTCAGAATTACTACTACAACATTACCAACAGTGTTTTTGAGCTCAAAAAAATCAAGCTTGTGGCCCTTTCCTCCCCCACCCCAACGAGACCCCAAGTCTCCATCCACGAATGGCCTCTCTGGCTCCTGATCAAGCTGCTTAACGGCCATGATCCCAGAGACTCAGAAACAAATCTCGGAACCCAGCGCCTTTTGGCAGAAATCCCTCCAGATTTAATTATTAAAATTTCATATGCATGGCAGAGCCAGGCAAGCTACCCATGGCGTATTCGATATGCCAAAAACAGTAACAAGTCTCATAACAGAGACGTTACTGGTGCCCGCTTGAGCAAATCGAGGAACAACAGGGATGACAGTGCTACAGTGCATATGCTATTCATAATCAGCAATAGAAAACAAATTATCTAAAGTTGCCTTTTCGGCAGATCTGAGTGTTGGGGGAAAATCCCAAATAATAATGGTGAGTCTGTTGTCGAAATATTGAATGTAATCAAAGTAGAGAGAGTAATGTGGAAATCATCTGCCACACAGGTAGGGGAGGGTGTGCCATGGGGGGGGGTGTATACTGGGGTTTTTGGTGGTGGAAAATGTGCACTGGTGAAGGGATGGGTGTTTCATCATTGAATGACCGAGACTTAAACCCTAAAGCTTTGTAACTGCTCTCATGGTGATTCAATTAATAAATTTATATAAAAAGAATCAAGGCATGTACATAGGCAAAGACAAGAAGAGGAGGATTAAATAGGGTGCCAGATTCATATTGGGAGTTTTCATTTCATGTTGATTATCAAAGTTGTAGAGGTTTCAAGGGCTTTTTGAAGAGTGAACAGAAGTAGAAGGCAGAACTATGATCATATGTTTGTAGAAGCAAAAAAATCCCATGAAAACACTGAACTAGTTCTTCAGGCTGGTTCAGCCTCTAACATGTTAGCATTTTCTCCTTTCTGCACATGTTTCATGTATGTTGCTAGTGGGCTTCATTTCTCTTTCCTAACAAATATGCAAGTATTTCACGAACAGAGTTTTTTATAGACTGCAGAGATGCTTGCATTCTGTAACATTCAACACACTGTAGGAATGAAATATACCTCCTTTATGGGCTTTTTCTTTATCTGGGATTTGTGTTCATCCCAGAGAGAGAAGTAGGAACAATGCTGCAGGATTCAAAGTGATTCTTCCTTTGCTTAATATTTGGTTTTTTCTTCGCATTTATCAATTTTAAGCTTAGATATATTCCTTTTCTTGTATGTGGCCTTGATAGCATTCATCCAAGGTCACCTGAAATTTGAGTTTTTAATCAAAGTCGAAGTCATTTCTTTCTGAAGAATACTTCAAAGTTCCAACTCTGATAGTTTAATCATCACGCCAAAAATTACTTCTGGCTCCTTGTGAAAATTGCTTCTTTGTGGGAGGATTTCCTTACAATGTGCAGGGTATTACATTTCTGGGACCAGCATAATAATGTTGTACCTGGAAGAGATAGGGACATTCGATAGGCCAGAATGAAAGGAATATTTTAAAGTGCAGAATGCCTTCCAGATAGCTCCGTGAACTTCTGAAAATGTTGTGTTCAGCCTTAGCATCCAGGGATATGAAGAGGAATGAGCTTCAAATGCTCAAGTTTGCTCACCCCAATTTTCCTGTCAGGAAACTTTCTCCTAGATAAGTTGTTCAGCTCACTGTCCAAGGGCACTTGGCTCATGTCATCAGAGAAAAAACAACTCTTGATTTTTAGTCCCAGATACTTTCTCCACTTGATCATTCTTTTTCTTATGTAATACAGCAAACAAAGGGGTTTGAAAGTGTAAGTATTAAGCAGAAAGAGATGGGGACTGAGAGATGGCTCTAAGGGCCAAAGGCTTGCACAGTTTTGCTTTTGCTTAATATTCAGAAGCTCTGGGGAAAATCCCCCACATGTCGTGGTCCCCAAAGCACCCATGTTGGCTGTGACTTTAAAAATAGATTTCCCTTCTGTTTTTAGGCAACAATCAAAAGAGAAAGCTTTCAAATGATAACTAAGACATCACTGATTCTAAAGTAATGGGGGAAAGGGGTGAAAGAGTAGGCTGGGGGGAATAAGGAAACAGTGGTGCTGGGCTTTGGATGTTTTGGTGGTGAAGAAAGTACAGTGACTTTGTACATCATGTCTATAAAAGCTAACTGCTGTAACTACATTATCTAAACTTCCCAAAACCACAGCAGTGAAAATAGACAGCACTGGTTCTAATGCAACATTTTGTCATATTTTTATTCCCAAAGCTTACTTTTTATTATATTTGTTAATTACCTGTGATGATACAACAGATAAGACTATATTAGAGAAACCAAAAAAAGGGACTTGTGATGAATTTATAGCTATTTGGTTTTCTGTAGATAATATTAGTTTAGACACGAGGTGTTTCAAGTATGGACAAGGTGAAAAGAACAAGCATACGGTTTTGATCTGACAAGGCTGCAGGGAGAAGATGGGTTTGGAATGCGGAGAAGATTCAGGTATGGCATTTGATAGGAAGGACATCCTATGGGGGAGTGTAGCAATGATAAAGAATAACGCTCCTAAATAGAGCTCTACACATGTCCTCTAGCAGACAGACCTGAGCCTGAGCTCTGCAACAATGTGCACAGAAAGCAGAGATGCATTTACCAGCACACCCACAAAACATGGTGGACAGAAACCAGAGCATCACCACTGAGGTCTGGAGAGCACTGTTGGAAAGGTTGAAGTCTTGGGCAGCCTTTGTTGAGCTAGAAATGATGGTAACTGTGGAATGGAGGAGAGGCAGAAGAGGCAATGGAGGCCGACTGATGATGTGACGTGCCATAGTGAACCCCTCTGTCCTACCAAGGCCCGGAAGGAGCTGGAGCAATAGTACAGTGGGTCAGGTGCTTGACTTCCATGCGGCCAACTCAAGTTTGATCCCAGGATTTTGTTATGGTCCCCCAAGCACCGCCTGGATTATTTCTTCAGTGCAGAGTCAAGAATAAGCCCTGAGCATTGCCAAATGTGACCCCCCCCCCAAACAGACACAAAAGAGAACCATAAATACACATTAGCTAGAATCCCTGGTAGCAGTACAAACTCCTAGACTTTACAAGTTTCTATCATTTTTTTTTATTAATTTAATGGGGAAAAAGAGTCAGCATCTACTTTTAATTTTAAGACATTTCCAGGATATATCATGGTTTCAAACTAGATTAAAATGAGACACTGACTTCAAAAGAAAGCATCATTTGAGGTGCTAAAACCCCACCTCTTCCTCTCATGGATAGAGGAAGCTGAGGCTCAGTGATGTGACTTCACCCCATGTGGTCGCAGGGAACTTTACAATGAATGGATGTGAATCGACTCAAAGCCATATATATAGATGGTTAAGCGTCTTCCTGAGTTCAAGCCTTCTCAAACCTTGCCTGTGGCCCTTCCTTTTAGGGGTAAGAATAACCATGAAAAGGAGTGCCCCGGTGCACCATGTCATTCATGCCAGGAAAGCATTTCGTCTTCAGCATGGGATTAGCACTGCAGGCCTGATGCTTTGATAGGTTCGCCGTTGCCTCCAGCTCTGCCCATCACCATGCGCAGAGGGCATATATTTGTTGATTTACCAGTGACTTTCCATTTTAGATGGGAGGCTTATCAGCATCCAAGGAGATCCCAGAAGACAGGAAGGCCCTCTACTGAGACTCCCTGCACACTTTTGAGCTAACCTTCTCCTCCAGTTAAATCCCTCCTAAAAGCTGCATGGCTGGAAGACTAGACGCCCTCTGCCAGAGAGTCCTTGCAGAGCCGAGTGGTGGAAGCCGGGGACATCCTTAGCACTAAACTCACATCTTTAGCACTAAACTCCTGGCTGTTCTTGCTCAGTTCATCTGAGGCTCCGGAATCCGCATGTTAAAGCTGCATATTCCATCTGAATATCCCACCCCTTGGAGCCACAGCACAGAGCACTCTTCAATAGCATTTTGCAAAGACGTCAGAGTAGCATTGATGTTCTTTGCAACAAATCCAGACCCCAGAGAGTTTTTGAGTCCGAGGCTCGAAAAGTTCAGTCCAGCCCACATTTGCTTCTTACCTGGAAGCCTTTCTCCCCCCTCCCCATCCAAACCAGAAAGAAGCTGTGGAAATGGTCATCTGGTGAGAGTCTGGGGTGCTCAGGAATTTGGGAGGGCTTTTGTTTATTTGGCCTGTTGCGTACAAGCCTGGCGGCTCCTGTGGATTTGTGGCTTTTGCACAGCTTACAAGGCAGGCAACATAAAAAATATATAATTCATGAAGTGACACTGTTTGGAACTCCATTCAGTTTTACAGAACTGGCCATAAACTAGAAACCACAGACATAACATTCATGGAACCAAAGTTACCAACAATAAGAATCACTGCGAGTGGGGGTTGTGGCCAGGGTAAAAGGCCTCTCAGTGGTGTGGACTTCTCGACAAGACCCCCAGAGAAAGAGTGTTTGCCAGGCATGTGCCCATAGTATTAGGAACGTGAGAGTGGGCTGTAGCTTTCCGCCTGAAGTTGGCAACTCTTTGTGTAAGAACACGGGAATTTAGGGGCTGGATCGATAGCACAGTGGGGAGGGTGTTTGCCTTGCACACGGCCGAACCAGGTTCGATTCCCAGCATCCTATATGGTCTCCGAGCACTGCCAGGAGTAATTCCTGAGTGCATGAGCCAGAAGTAACCCCTGTGTATCGCTGGGTGTGACACAAAAAGCAAAAAAAAAAGAAGAAGAAAAAAAGAACACAGGAGTTTTGAGATGCATCTTAAGGGGTCTTGTAAAGGGGTCCTTTGCTTGTCTTGAGAGCCATTTCACATGTGTTAAGGAGTTCATATCCAAGACCTTCCTGCTTCCTGATGCTTTTCCCTGTTCTGGTGGAGGTGTCCTTAGCATCTGGGAAGGAAGAGGAAAGAAAGATTGAGGTGAAAGAGGACATCCTTCTGAACTTCCCCCACTCTCTGGGCTTCAAAAGCTTCTGGAAGGCATCTTCAGGAAAAAAGAAGAGAGGATAGGGATTTCTGTTGGTGCTCCTTGAACAATCAGAGAATGTGAGCAATAGAGAAGGGA
The DNA here is from genome assembly GCF_027595985.1 of Sorex araneus. Taxonomy (NCBI): domain Eukaryota; kingdom Metazoa; phylum Chordata; class Mammalia; order Eulipotyphla; family Soricidae; genus Sorex; species Sorex araneus. Next base: position 175,691,003 of record NC_073305.1, read on the forward strand.
TGGGGGCAATTTGGGGGGGAGGCTTGAGCTTCCAGAAATCAAATCCAGGGCCTTGCATTTGTAAGGTATAAACTCTGCCACCTGAGTCACTCCCAGACGCAAGCCCTGCGCCCTAATCAACTACTCCTCTCTTACTCCAGCCTTTCCCTCTCTCACCCGTGAACTCTTCCAGGTTCCATGGAGCTCTTCGAGAACACAGCTTGAGTAACATTTCTTTCAGGGGTTGGCAAAACTTGAAAGTTAGGGCAGAAAAACTCAGATTCCTTCCATGGTAAGTTATGTCTGCCACTGGCAGCCCCCAAGTCACGAGTACCCCCGGGGGCATCAAAGGCTTTGGCACTGAGGGGAGTCCAATAGCATCTCACTGCAAGTCGATGTGGACTGTCAGAGATTCCTCAGAACCGTGTCCTGCTTCTGCATCCTTTCCTGCTCTGTGGACTCACGCAGACTCATCTCCATGGTGATGCTCCTATGGTCTCCTGGAGCAGCCTCGGCGAGAGGGAGATGGTGACGCTTGCACACCTGGCTTGGATGTGGGTTTGTTTTCTATCCACAGGTGTTTTCAGAGTCTGGTTCTCACAGTAGAGTTTTCTCAGAGTGAAGCAATGTGTGGCTACTGTAGTTTGAACGAAAGTCTTGGGGGCTTGTTTGCCAGTAGCATTTGGGTTCCTTTTGTGTCTCAAGGCCCCCAATTTATTCTGGGACCCTGGACGCCCACAAGGACCCTCAGTGGGGAGCAAGCCTGCTGGGTCCAGAGTGCATGAAGTGGCCTAGTGCAAGGCACAGGTAGAAGGAAGGAAAGAAGGAAGGAGAGAAGGAAGGAGAGAAGGAGGGAAGAAGGGAGGGAGAGAGGGAGGGAGGAAGGGAGGGAGGAAGGAAGGAAGGAAGGAAGGAAGGAAGGAAGGGAGGGAGGGAGGGAGGGAGGGAGGGAGGGAGGGAGAGAGGAGAAAGAGAGGGAGGAGGGAGAGAGGGAGGGAGGAAGGGAGGGAGGAAGGAAGGAAGGAAGGAAGGAAGGAAGGAAGGGAGGGAGGGAGGGAGGGAGGGAGGGAGGGAGGAAGGGAGAGAGGAGAAAGAGAGGGAGGAGGGAGAGAGGGAGGGAAGGAAGGAAGGGCCTAATGTTCTCTCTGGGTCTGTTTATTCATTTAAGACCAATCATAATATCTATCCACTCCACAGAGACTTGAGAGAATAAAAAGACATATTACAGATAAGCTCTAGTCAAACCCAGGTTAGGTGTCTGGCTGAGTGTCTGGGAGGAGGAATAAAAGAGGGCAGAGCCAGGGAACTGAGTCTGGGATCAGAATAAGTGAGTTTTTCTAACCTGCCTTCTAGGCCTCATACTCATATCTGTCAAACTGGGGGAGAAGGGGCACATAGGAGTGTCACTCCAGTGCTATTCATACTTAAACGTTTTGATAATTGAAACTTTTGGAGAAATGCACAGCTGGTGCCAACAGTGATGCAGCTGGGTATAGAATCATTCACAGGGAGTCAGAAACTAACACAGATGCCCAGAGTCCAGGCCACAGTTTTGGTTCCCCCGCCCCCGACCCAATCTTTCCAAGAAGTGCACTTCCAATATCTGGTGGCAACACATTTCGAGGAAGACCTGCAGGGACAAATCTGTTACACCAAAGTGCGCTGGAGGCTGGGGGCGTGGGGGAGGTGGCAGCAAGTAGTTTGCTGGTATACATTTGAACATCTCACGCAACATCAGCACGTGATACCTCCTGCCTAAATAAACAGTTTGCAGCGCATCATATAAGTTCTGTTAGAAAAGTACTGAAAAGTCCCACACTAACTCAGAGAGGTTGTTATTTTAGAGTGGGTGTATGCCGTATCTTTCAAAGGCACAAGATGAATCCAGGGCTTAGGTTGAGTCTAGTGGACCCAGGCTCAGGTCCCTGCACTGCACGGTCCCCCCAAGCATTGGTGGATGCAACCAAGGAAGCCCCCAGCACCCCCGATAGCCCAAGCAACATCCATCCTTAGATCCTGGCATTGAGAGGCCCAGTTGGCGGAAGAAGCTTCAGAGGGCCTCCGAGTCTCCTGAATACCACTTGGGAAACCCTGGGAAAACTTAAAAGAACTGAGTGCAGACCCTTATCTGAAGATGCTTTGCCCTGCTCTGTATCCATGCCCTGTAGCTGTCGAACATTATTCAAAGAAATAGTGCACATTCTTTTCCAATATGATTGCAAATCCAGCTGCAGGAATTATGGGGATATTTTGTTTTCATGCATTTTTATTGTTTTATTTATTTATTTTAAACTTTCTGCTTTTTATTATTTATTTATTTATTTATTTTAGTGAATCACCGTGAGGTACAGTTACAAAATTATGAACTTTTGTGTTTGCATTTCAGTCATACAGTGATCATTAACCCATCCCTTCACCAGTGCCCATTCTCCTCCACCAATGTTCCCAGTATCCCTCCCACCACCCCCGCCCCATCCCCCACCACTCCACCCTGCCTCTGCGACAAGGCATTCCCTTTTGTTCTCTCTCCTTTTGGGTGTTGTAGTTTGCAATAGAGTATTGAGTGACCATCATGTTCAGTCTATAGTCTACTTTCGGCACACATCTTTCAACCCGAATGGGTCCTCCCAACATTCTCTACTTGGTGGTCCCTTCTCTATCTCAGCTGCCTTTTCCCCCAGCATGTGAGGCCAGTTTCCAAGCTGTGGGGCAGACCTTGTGGCCCTTATCTCTACTACACTTGGGTATTAGTCTCTCATTCTGTTACTTTATGTTCCACAGATGAGTGCAGTCTTTCTATGTCTGTCTCTCTCTTTCTGACTCATTTCATTTAACATGATACTTTCATGTTGATCTACTTATATGTAAATTTCATGACTTCATCCTTTCTAACAGCTGCATAGTATTCCATTGTGTATATGTACCAAAGCTTCTTTAACCAGTCATCTGTTCTTGGTCACTCGGGTTTTTTCCAGATTTTGGCTATTGTAAACAGTGCTGCAATGAACATACAAATGCAGATGTCATTTCTACTATATCTTTTGGCCTCTCCAAAATATATTCCCAGGAGTGGTATTGCTGGGTCAAATGGGAGCTCAATTTCTAATTTTTTTGAGAATCATCCATACTGTTTTCCAAAAGGGCTGAGCCAGTCAGCATTCCCACCAGCAGTGAAGGAGAGTCCCTTTCTCCTTACAACTCTGCCAACACCAGTTTCTTTTGTTCTTTTGGATGTGAGCTAGTCTCTGTGGTGTGAAATGATATCTCATTGTTGTTTTCATCTGCATCTCCCTGATGATTAGTGATGTAGAACATTTTCTCATGTGTCTTTTAGCCATTCGGATTTCTTCTTTGAGAAAATTCCTGTTCATTTCCACCCCCCATTTTCTGGTGGCGTTGGATATTTTCTTCTTGTAGAGTTCAACCAGTTCCTTATATATCCTTGATATCAACCCCTTACCAGATGGGTATTGGGTGAATATCCTTTCCCATTATGCATTTTTAAATAACAAACATTCATCATCATTAAGTGAGAGCTTCTCACGAGACGGATGAGAGAATTGGTTTTTTTTGTTATTGTTTATTTTCTGTGTTGTTTATTTTTGTTATTGTTGTGGAGCTACACCCAGTGGTATTCAGGGGGCTGTGAGTTGCCAGGGATCAAACCCAGGGCCTTGCACTTGCAGAGTTTGTGCTCTACCACAGGAGTTACAGCCCCAGCTCAGGAACGAACATGTGTTTTCAGAGTAACTCACCAATAGCCTAAATGTAATTAGTACCCTTATTGCGAGCGAAAGGAACCAGTAGATGCTCAACCTGCTATTATGCCGGTTACTCAAGAAATCCAGGAGAATGAAGTGTTTTTCTATGAAGCTTCTATGGAAGTGCCTACGTTCTTAAAGAGTCTTCGGGCCATCCAGGAATAAAGTACACACTCATCTTCTGAGGTCATCAGTTCAGAGAGAACATGTGCTCCCCGGCCATTCTGTGCTGTATAAGACAACCAGAAAGCACATTTAGACCAGTTCTTGAGAAGTTTATCCCCCCCGCCTCCCAAGAAATTAAGTTTGGTATTTATACTGGCAGCTCTGCTCTGTTATAGTCTGCACCCCAGCCTGCTTATTTTGGAAAGGCCAATATGCAAACACCATTACGCTCGTTATACCAAACAGGAGACCTAGCTCCCTGTGTATAGGCTCGCACATAAAAATAGAAATGATTCCTATAAAGTTGAATTTCTGCAATCACTGCCAGAGAATAAACCTTTGAGCTTTTCACTGACTGAACTCGAAGATGACCGATTATAATAACTCTTTTACTCAGATGCCTTGATCAGCATTTGGTCAGAAAGCTCGGTGGTAGATGAAAATTGCCCCAGTCTCACAGTTTAGCTCAATAATTGTACTGTGATAATGAGTGTTAAACAGCACAATAGTTCCTTCTTACTGCCAAGAACCAATTGGCGCCCCTTCACTGTGAGAGCAAATAATGGAAGAGACTGACGGACCCTAAAGAAACAATGAATTTCTCATTAAAACAATGCACACAAAAAAGGAAGGATTGTATCAAAATGGTACATGATTGGTTGCTAAGTGAGTGATATAAAAATTGTGTTTTATCTTAAGGGCAAATAACCTCTAAAGCTCCAAATTCATAAAATGTTATTTGCGCATGAAATACTTAAGAAAAACATTATATTAAATAAGTGATTACAAAAGGAAAAAGCAAATTACATGCCATAGAAAATTTGGCATATTCATACTGTGCTATATTTTTCGGACCGGAGCAATAGCACAATGGGTAGGGCATTTGCCTTGCACACGGCCAACCCAGGTTCTATTCCTCCATCCCTCTCGAGAGCCCAGCAAGCTACCGAGAATATCCCGCCTGCATGGCAGAGCCTGGCAAGCTACCCGAGGCATATTCAATATGCCAAAAACAGTAACAACAAGTCTCACAATGGAGACGTTACTGGTGCCTGCTCCAGCAAATCGATGAACAACGGGAGGACAGTGCTACAGTGGTACAGTGCTATATTCTTTAGCTTCAGGCCTTTTGTGACCTGCTGTTATGGGTCTATGCTGAATGAAGAAATCTTTTGATTATCTTTTGTCATTTGTTGTTCAATGTTGATAATTCAAGATGTAAGTAATGTCTTTGAGGGGTTACAGATACTTAAACAGATACTTTTCTTTCTCTCTCTTTTTTTTAATGTACATGAAAGCCACAAGTATTGCTACAATTCTAGATTTGAAATTGATCAGATAAAAAGCTCCAATATTAAAATCAATAATTATTAAAAATTCATTTTTACATGAATTTTGTTATATCTGATCACAAGGCTGTTAAGTCCTTGTCCAAGAATTTATTAAGCTGTTTGTTGCAAATTAACCCTTTTGCAATTTTTTGTTTGTTGAGTTAGTTGGCTTCTATGTTACTTCCCCATCTGCTTTGGTGTGCTCCTGCTGGGATGTCAGTATTGAGGAACTGGGAGGTGTCGCTGGGTCCAGAGACTTCAGGATCTATGATCTGGGCCAGTAAGTTGACATGGTAATAGATATGGGAAATGGGCGTGGCTGCCGGTGTTTCCAGAAACATGGGGGCAGAGGAGAGGAGGCAGTCCACCCTAACTCCGAGAAGACACCAGAGTTCTCAATCTGAGCAATCAGATAGCCGAAATTATTTGCAGTGTGGCGTCTCTGCAGAAACATTTGTGAAGCCATGGAGTGTGTCCCAGGTGTGACGCAGCAATGGACTGTGGGTGTGGCTGCGGGGTGTCAGCAGGACAGGTACTTGGCCTGCCCCTCCCAAGACGCTACGGGGACCATGTAGCCATGAATCTTAGCTGCTGGACATGTATCTATTCAGAGATTTAGTCGAGAATGAGTAGAACAGGGCTGGTGGCTGAGTCGACCTGGTGGTGGCTTTGGGAGGTCAACAGATGTTTCTCATAAGGGCCCCCCAGCCTAACAAAATCATAACTGTTCCATTAGAAAAAATTGGAAGATAGAAGGCATCCACACTGGGAATCCACATTGGATGAAGCAATTTGTTTGCAGATGGTATGACCTTGTTTGCAGGAAATCCCAATGAATATACACATGCACACATACAAACTATTGCACTGCACTATAGCACTGTCGTCCTGTTGTTCATAGATTTGCTCAAGCGGGCACTAGTAACGTCTCCATTGTGAGACTTGTTGTTACTGTGTTTGGCATATTGAACACGCCATGGGTAGCTTTCCAGGCTCTGCCATGCGGGCGGGATGCTCTCGGTAGCTTGCTGGGCTCTCCAAGAGGAACAGAGGAATCGAACTCAGGTCAGCCCTTTGCAAGACACCCTACCGCTGTGCTATTGCTCCAGTCCATTCAAAACTTAAAGCAATATAATTAAGACCCTATGGTATTGACATTAATTAAATCATACAGAAGATGGTATAGATTTAATAATCTGGAAATAACCCTTACATTTATTATTAATAGATTTCAACAAAGGAAGCAAACAGGTCAGTTAAATGGATAAAAGAACATTGTCATATTCTTTCCAGTAAATAAATGAACACGCACTTGCAAAAGAATGAAATTAGAAGCTGATCACAGTCATCCCCGGTAGATTCCTAAAAATCTTATGTTCTACCTTTGTCTCCATAGTAAGGTTTCACTGCAGACAAGGAATGCTATAGGTAAAATGGACTCTTAGACGGCTTCACACACAGGAGATCGAGAAGGCATCCAGATCACCAAAAAGTGATTGCTTTAAATATGAGTCAGAGTTTCTGAGATGGATGGCAGTAATGGTTACATAATAATGAAATGGACTTAATACCACAAATGCACACTTGAATGATGGCAGTGGTACAATGTTTAGGTTTTATTATATATGAAATCACTGTTAATTTTGTTTGTTTGTTTGTTTGGAGGCCAGCCCCGACAGAGCTTGGAGTCCAACCAGAGTCAGCCTCATGCAAAGCAAGCACCCTACTCACAGTACTTTCTCCCAGACCTATGCACAAAATTATTGTATATACTCTTACTCTATACAGACAACAGAAAATTAAGTTGGATCACTCACACAGTGCATAAAGTTACTGAAAATGAACTCAACAAAATTACCTGAAGTGAGTAAAAACCTAAATGGTAGCATTAAAACAAAAAAACTCTCATCAGAAAACATTAAGTGTATAATGCTGACCCTGAATTAAGCCATGGTTTCTTAGCTATTGTACCAAAAACAAAAGTGACCAAAGAAAAATTAGATATATTGGACTCCATCAAGACTAAAACCTTTTATACTTCTATGGACACTTTAGACAATGTTAAAGGCAACTCACAGAACAGGCAAAAATATTTGCATATCATATATTTGCAAATCCAGAGTAAATAAAGAACTCTTTTAAGCCTCAGTAATAAAAAGACAACCTGATTTTAAAATAGGCAAAGGATCTACATGGACATTTCTCCAAAGAAAGTATACAAATGGCCAATATGCACATTTAACATGTCCAACATCATTAGTAATCAAGGAAATACAAATCAAAATCACAAGATACTACTTCACGCATATAAAATTGACTGTAACTTAAAAAGCAGGCAGTAATAAGTGTTGGCAAGGATGCAGAGAAATTGGAGCCCTCCTATATTACTAGTGGGAATATAAAATGGTGCAGCTATATTGAAAACAATTTGGCAGGTCTTCAAAAGGCTTCAACTTAGAGTTGCCCAGATGCTCCAACAATTAGAAGTCCTTAGTTATACTCAAGGTAAATCAAAAGCATATGTTTACATAAAACTAGTACACAGCTATTCAAAATAGCATTATTCATAGTATCCCTCAAATGGAAATAATCTTAATATCCACCAGCCAATGAATTTATAAACAAAATAAGCTATATTCATAACAATACAATATTTTTCAGCCACGTAAGGGAGTAAAATATTGATTCATACCACAAACCTTGCTTGTGTATAAACCTTGAAAGCATGATGCAAAGTGAAAGAAGCAGATATTGTAAGACACATATTATGATTCTGTGTATAATTTACTCAAAGAACATAGATAAGATTGCAAGGGGAAGGAATGATAGTATAGAGGTAGGATGCTTGCCTTACATGCTTCTGACCTGGATTTGATCCAGGCAACCCATATAGTCCCCTTGGACCCGAGACTGGAGTAAGCCCTGAGCATTACTAGATGTGACCCCAAAACAAACAACAACAACATAAAATTGCAAGGGACACAGGTACTGAGGGAAGAGGAAAATGAGTGCTAGTGACTGGAGTTTTTTTCGTGATGAAAACACTTTTTTTTTTCTCTTTGGGTCACATTTGGCAATGCACAGGGTTTACTCCTGGCTCATGCACTCAGGAATTACTCCTTACCGTGCTCAGGGGACCATATGGGATGTTGGGATTTGAACACGGGTCAGCCGCATGCAAGGCAAATGCCCTACCCACTGTGTTATCGCTCCAGTCCCCATCGTGATGAAAACATTTTTATAAATAAGGATTATGGTTGCAGACTTCATGACTATACTAAAATCTTTGAGTTTTACATATCATTTTTGAAATTGATTGTAAGTTATCTTTTAAATACTGTTTTTCCTTTATCACTACAAGCTAATTGTCATAAGTAAGCATAATATAACCTGCAATAAGAATACTAACGTTAAAGTCCATATGTGTATGTGCTTGTGTGCTGTTCCTAAGAAGAAATGAAGGATATTTCATAATCAATATGTTTGGGGGTGGGGTGTCATTGAGGCCACATAGCAGTGCTTGGGGACTATTCCCGGCTCTGTGCTCAGGAGTAACCCTTGGCTTCTCTCTAAGTAACCATATGCGGTGCTGGGAGTCAAGTGCATCAGCAGTAGGCAAGGGAAGAGCTTTCACCTCTCTGCTTTCTCCCTGCCCCCCAAAATGTGATGAAATTTAGGTATCCGTGGAGGAGTGAGCTCAGCGTGTCTCTCAGTCCTGCTGATGAGGCCTTTCCCCCGGGGACTGATCGAAGTATTCATTGTTCTGAAACTGAAGGAAGAATTGTTCGGTCCTGCAGCCCACAGCCTCACCTGTGTCCCGTTCTCTCCCAGGTGCTGCCTTTTCCAAGCCAGGTGGTGTACAACAGAGTGGGCAAGTGTGGAAGCCGGACGGTGGTGTTGCTCCTGAGAATCTTATCGGAGAGGCACGGATTCAATTTGGTTACATCGGACATTCACAATAAAACCAGGCTCACCAAAAGCGAACAGGTTGGTGGTTTGCCCACACCCGAATACTACTTGGCTTCCCTTCCTCTGGTTGGTGGTGCTCACCCTTCCAGAAGCTCTGCATTCCCTGAAAGGATGAGCATCACGGTTGCCATCTGATATGGTTTCCTTGCCAGTGTGGAAGGAAAATTAAGGGAAGGTTTCTGAAGAAAGTCCTTACACTGAGAAGTTGCCCTGAAGGGGACTTTCATGAAGACCAATGAAAATCTGTTTATGTGTCATTGTCTGCTAAGCTCGAAGTAGCAAGGCAAGAATTTCAAATAGTTGCACCACTGAGTTATCATTAACATTGCCATTCGGATAGCAGCAATAAGAAAATGTTATTCTATTTCTCCCTCTGTGTTCTCTCACATGTGCCCTACATTTGTAGGATTACAATCAAGAGAAAATTCTCTCTGGATCAGGAATCTGATTTGTTGGTGGTGGGATGATTACCTTGAGTTTCTAAGGAATTTGGTGCGTTCAGTGGTAGCCAAAGGATTCTCCATTTCCAGGTATAATTCTGCTTTAATACAATTGCGCTATGTAAATAGGCATGCCTATAGTGGAATGAGGGTGCTGTCCTTTGCCAGAAAGCCATTACTATTGACTGGAAGTACCTGACTCATGTGGGAAAAGTTAAGCCCAGTGCTTCTTATCGTATTTCACAAGGCCAAGTTTGTTGCTCTCTCCACTGGATACAGTGAGTGAGACGGATGGCTACCCAATTAAGTCAAGGTTCTCTGAAGAACAGAACCAGCAGGGTGGAGATGTCTGAGAATGTACACTCATGCAGAGTGAGAGATAGATGGATGGGGGGTGGACGGGAGGGTACTTGTGTGGATGGGTGAATGGATGCGGGAGTGAGTGGGTAAGTAGATGGATTTATCATGGAAAAAATGTACTCACAAGATAATGAAGAAGAAATTTCACAATCTGCCATCTGAGAACTAGGAAAGCTATTTGTCTAATTAGCCAGAAAGCAAAGGCCTAAGAATCACTGGAGTCAGATGAAGCCAGTGCTAGTCTGGTTTTTTGATGAGGTAAAATTGTCCCAGCACAGTCAGTGTCAGTGAGTGGGGGAGGGACGGTGAAATTCCTCCACCCTTTCCTTTTCATTCTGTTCAGGCCATCCAGAGACTGGATGGAGTGGTCAATGCCCCCCTCACGGTGAAAGCAGTTATTTTACTGAGTACTACAGCCCCATATCTACATACTTTCACTAAAAACACTCCCCCAAACACATCCAGGAATCATATATCACCCCGGAACCAGTCAAGTAAGAAAAAAATACCTGTTACTATCACCCACATTTGAGAAAGGCCCATGGTTTGCTCGCAGATTGAGACTGTAATTACAAGGTTTACCCTTCCTCCTCACCCCTGAGGTGAACTCTGTAGGGTTCCCTCTGAGAACCCTATGGAGGGAATTCTTAATGGTCTCTCTTATTTTCTTGGGAGCAAGTGGGCACTATTTTAAGATAGTAACGGAGTCCATATAGAGCAAGGTGAAGACAGGCTGCTGAGTGATAAGTGTCTTTCACACTCAGATCCTCAAGATCTTCAAACACTTCTGGAAGCCTCCAATAAAGACAACCTGTGAGTACCCACTCCCCGGAGTCATTAGTCAACAGCAAAATATATATATCAAGACACCGTCACCCCCCCCCGCCCACTTTTGTAGGAGCTGTGGAAGGTTGTGATCAGAAGATCTACTTGGTGATGTTGGTCAGAACATGTTTCTCAATGGCTCATCGGGGAAATGCTTCTTATCCTCTTTCCTGACTGAAGAGCTAATAGGTTGCGACTGGTCATGCCTTTTTCATCCCCAGAAAGAAGCTATAAATAGCCAGTGTTACTGCAAGTTGATGATGATGACTGAATTTGCCTTTCCTTAGAGTCCAATTTGCAGGTCTGCTTACCAGTAGCATGCCTAAACATTCCTATGTGGAGAAAATCAGCTCATTTCTCAAATACATCATTAAATGCAGCTCTTATTTCCCACTGCAGAGAAGTGTACAAAACAACCCAGGATCGAAGGGCTTCCCAGCATCAGACACTTCTAGGTTTAGGAATGCACTAGAAGAGAGAGCACAGCACTTCATAGTAAATGATTTTGTGACATTTTGCACATATTAAACCACTTTAGCCTCTGACGAGGAACAAATGCTAGGAAATAAATGCAGCTTTACTGAGAAGAGAACGGTTTCATGAAAAAAGATGAGTAATACGGTCCTGTGTAACCACTGGGAAATCTAGGAAGGGTTAAAGACAGAGTCCTGGTTTGCGCTCATCTGTTTGGAATGATTGGCTTGTCTGGGAGCCAAAGGAATAGACTAGACAATCCGTAAGGTTCTTTCCAGCCCTGTGATTCTGTGATATATTTATACAACTTCTAGCATAATCTGAGTATAGTGTAGTGGAGACCTTTTTGATTCCTGTGGTCAGCGTGACCTAGAATATATTTCATTACTTAGTTATTCCAGATTCCTATTAAAGTATAAGGCAAGTTTAATAAACTTTGGGAAAGGTACAGATGAGTTTTACAATCAAGTTCATGTTTATATGTAAAAAGAAATGAAGACAACAGGGATTGCCTTTATAGCAAACCAGCTGCCTGTGGCATAAAGGGGAGAAGGCCTTTGGGGCACAAAACCAGGTTTGAAGGAGTTGGGGGAAGTTTAAAGGAACTTGGGTATATGCATTCCTTTTTTTTTTTTATCTTTTTGGGTCACACCCAGCGATGCACAGGGGTCACTCCTGGCTCTGCACTCAGGAATTACCCCTGGCAGTGCTCAGGGGACCATATGGGACGCTGGGAATCGAACCCGGGTCGGCCGCGTGCAAGGCAAACACCCTACCCGCTGTGCCATTGCTCCAGCCCCTGCATTCCTTTTATTGAAAATTAAAAGCATAACATAAGCAGAGACAGAAAATACTATTTAACCTGATATATTTGGGAAATACTACATGAGTTTAAGAGCTCCGTCTTCTTGGTCATTCATTAGTAGGCCCAGGGGAAGGGGTTTAGGAGATGAGTTGAAATTTTATAGCCAGTGATCCTTAACTTTGACCTGGAGAACTGAAAATGTGCTCCTATAAAAGCCTTGTTCTCAGTGAGTAACAAGCCTGCTTCAGGTGTGCTAGGAGGTAAGCTGGGCCCGCGGGCTGACCACCCCTCCAGCCACTATGTGAAATATTTTTTCATGAGAAAATATATTTCCACACTAACTGACTTGCAAATGAACTTTGGAAGAGACCATTTAGAAGATGGGACTGAGCTACACTGCTGAATTCATACATCTCCCCAGAAGCTGATATTTCTCCCCAGAGAGTAATTGTATATATATACACACACACACACACACACACACACACACACACACACACACATGCACACACAGGACTGAATTTTAAAACATCTATTAATGGAACAAGATATTGAAGGACTTAAAGAGGAAAGAGAGCATGAAGACACCAAATGTTACAATGCCTATAAAAATCCTATTACATCTGCCCTTACCGAAATAGAAATACCTTTGGAACTCTTATTTTAAGAATTCCACCTCACAGAAGATCATGGACAGCTGCCGTGGCCAAATGTTGACGCTTTGGGGGGCAAGTAATGCAAACCCACAATGATGTCATTTCCTGTGTGCTCCAAAAACAGACTTACGCTCCTTGGGCATTTTTGAAACATCTCTTGGAAGAAGGAGAGTATGTGCAATTCTAAAGGAGGGAACTTAGTTCTTATAGGACCTGGCTGTGATGTGACCAAGACTCAGAACCGCAGTTTGATCTCTTTCAGAAAATCCCTCTAGTTATAGTAAAGATCTGAGTGCCAGAAGCCAAGCTAAGCCACAGGAATTCCAAGCATTTCATTCTTATTAGAGAAGAGCAAAAAACGTCTCCAGCATGTAGCACTTGGACCAAAGGGATCAGAAAAGCAAACCATTGATATATATATATGTATAAATATATATGCTATGTATATAGCATATATATGCTACTGAGGATTAAAAATTATAAACAGCAACCAGTGCATGCTCATTATTTCTTTGGTTATTTCATTGACTTAAAAACATATGTGTGTGAGTGATTCCCTAGTTATGAGAAAATTAAGGCAACCAGATCTACTTCAGAATAGAAAAGAATGACTATTCGTGTACCTTGACTTGAACTGAGGCCATCCCAAATTGAAAATCCTAACAAATTCTCTTCCAAAGGCACTGGTTTCAGGGCTCGCAAGACCGGTTTGTACCTACACCTTTTGAAGCACACAGCTGCAGTGTCCCACTGGATATTTTGACTTAAGAGTCTTTAAGAAACATTTTTCTTTTTCTTTTTTTCTTTTTGGATCACACCCGGCGATGCACAGGGTTACTCCTGGCTCTGCACTCAGGAATTACCCCTGGCGGTGCTCAGGGGACCATATGGGATGCTGGGAATCGAACCCGGGTCGGCCGCATGCAAGGCAAATGCCCTACCCGCTGTGCTATTGCTCCAGCCCCTTTAAGAAACATTTTTAAAAATGAAGTCCCCCTCACTCTCTTGGTGCCAACAGTGCTAAGAGTCCCTGTCTCCGCCATCATGTAAGCAGTTCCCTAAGTGTGTTTCCAAAAGGCCTCGTCCCCTAAGTTACTAGGGAGAAAAGGAAAAACATATCATGATTACATAAATTGGGAAAGTACTGCCACCCAGATCCCCTGAAGGAATTTTTTTTACAACGATTATATTCACATTTTAGTCTGTGAATTTAAATTCTTTCACTTAAACAAAAATTTAAAAAATCTCTTAGCTGGTTTCCACCTTAGGCATCCCCTCTTGATGTGGGTGGATCTTATTTGCATGCCACAGAACTGGGATTCCAAGTTTGAAAAAGGCTGGACCAGCTTCTGCCCCCTCCTGCTGGTCAGGAGTGCCAGCAAAGGCAGCTGCTCCTTAATAACCCTCCCCTCCGCCCTGACTCCTTCCTAGCAAATTAGCAAAACGTTGACAAGTACTCAAGGGATGGTGATGATAGATCCTCTACCTGTGGGCTCTTGTACTCTGCATGGCTTTAGCCTCTCCGTGGGCAGAGGCTGTAGATCACACCTGCAGAGCGTGGGGGCTACTCCAGGCTCTGTACTCAGGGACTCTGTACCCAGTGCTCAGGACAGTGGATCCAACCGTGGTCAATCACATGAAAGACACAGACCGTAGGCCCTGTAATATCTCTCTATTCTGTAGTCTCTCTCTCTCTCTCTTTATTATTGGAGGTAACACCCTTGACAATATTCTGGCCACACTTGGTGGTACTGAGCAGAAAGGGGGGCGCAGGTAATGCCAGGAATCAGGGATTAAATTTATCCTCATGCATGCTAGGCCTGTGCTCTACCACTTGAACCACATCCCCATCCCTGCTTTTGACTCTTGATCAAAAGCAGTATTCATTCCTTTAGAACATTTAGACACCCCTCTCCCACGGCCCCCACTTAATGCATGTTTTAATAAAATATTGGGCTCTAATACCATGATCCCCAACTACACGCAACTTCGGGGAAAAGAAACTCCCAAGGTAATCCTCAAGCCTATTACTAGTGAAGAATTATGACTCTCTAATTATTAGAAAAATTACCCCTTATTAAAATGAATCTTCTACCAAGTCAGAAAAAAGAAAGTCCTCTTTCCATTGAAAAGGTCTCAGACTTCTGAAGATGAATCCTCTTTGTACAGAAGTCTTATGAGTAGTGTCTCCTGGGAGCTGGCACATTTGTCCCCGGGACCATCCCCTTGCTGGATACATCTTGGCCAAGTGCCTTTCGGAGTGACTCACAGAGGCTCCTAGCCTTAGAATAGGAGGAAGGGTACTCCATAATCCAAGTGGTACCCACACGACCTGGAAATCAGATTGACAAGAGTAGCCCCAGGCCACTTCCAACCATAGGAATTAGTAGTTGGGTCCACCCTTAGTACAAGGTCTCATCTTCGAGTCCTCTGGACAAAGGCTGGGTCTGCTCATAGAAACTCAGGGGACAGAAGAGAAAGGAACAAAGAAGAAACAGCCTGACCCAAATGTGTTTTCTCCTTTCCACCCAACTGTAGCCCTAGATGGAGTTTCCCTACGCTTTACTTGGCCTTGTTCATGCGATGGCGCCCCCTGGTGGAGTTTGTCTTCAATGTGGGCCCAAGACTCGCTGACTACACAGTCTGAGCTGTTGTCTGGTGGGCTGGAAGACCCCCTTCTTTCAGCTGGAGGGACTTGGCCCTAGATGTAGGAACCTGAACTTATACCCTCCCTCCAGCCACAGCTTCAGAGGCTTTAAAGGGACTTGGAGTTCTTCTCTGAGTTCTTCTTTGTATGGCATTGGTATAAGTAAGGGGAAAAAAACAGATTTTCTTTTATTTAAGATGTTTTGCAAATATATAGGGCATCAAGTTTGTGAGTGATTCGGGAATTCAGACCAGTGAAGGGTCAATGCCAGGAAGAAGACAGGAGCAAAATCTTCTACTTGCTCACAGGGCCTTCTGCTCTAGCCTGCCTGACAGGTGGGAAACAAAGATTTATCAAGTACTTCCTGGCATTTCTTTTGTATGATCAATCCTGTTTGATTCCACCACTACTGCCTTTTAAAAAGCCTTTATCCTATCTCATTCTCAGATCCTCTATGATTTAGTTTCTTCCCTTGAACACCATCCATAAAATTATTTCTTCCTTTTGAGCCTGTCCAAGTACTTTCTGTTATTGTTATACTGTGCTCTTCTTTCTCACCTAGAGCTTTAAAATCATCCTCTCAGAGGGCTTCATGCTTTTACTTTGGGGTATTGCGAAATGGCTTTTCCACGTCTTGTACCTGTCTGCTTTTTGGCACAACTCCCGAAAGGTAGAACATGATAGCCCTGTCAACCCTCTTTATCCTCCAGTGTTATTTTGGTAAGCAGACCCTACCTTCCATCTTAGGAAGTTTTGTGAGACTCCAAAGATAGGGGAACTGCCAATGAGTGACAGAGAGCAGGAGTGGAAGTATCAGACAGACTCCTCTTCATTTCCTGTTCGCTTTCTGTCTCCCTCGCCAAGCTTCCATCTCTCATTCTTACTAGTGTTCTTCACTTTCCACAATTAGTTTCTGATCTTGAAGAAAATAAAAAGCTCAGAGAGATAGTGCAAGGGTTAAGGTGCTTGCCCTGCTTCCCAAGGATCCCACTCAGTCTCCAACATCACCGGGGGTCATTCAGGGATAGGAATAACCCCTGAGTACTGCTGCGTATGGCCACACCCCACTTGCAAATCCATTCGGGCTACAGATGGTCCCAGGGACAAATGTCAAATTCTGTTCTATGATTCCTTTCTAGTGTCGCCTACTGCCTGTGGAGTCTATGCCGACCTCTGTCCCACTGAATTTCTGTCCATTTTGCTTTGTTTTTAATCTGAGGCACCTCACGATTTACAATGCCATTAATGACAGGGTTCCTTACACATGGTTTCCCCCCATCATATCCCCCACCAGAGTGTCCACTGCCCCACCACCATTGTCCCAAGGACTCTCAACCCTCAACCATCTCAACTCTCAACCACCCGCTCCCTACCCTCAATAAACCCACAGAGCTCACTGGTAGTGGGCTTGGGCCAGTTGTTTTTCCTTTACTGTGTTTCTTTACATCCCACATACAAGCGAAATCATTCTGTGTCTGCCCTCTCCTTCTTCCCGGCTTCCCTCCGAGTAGCAGGAACTGGTATGCTGGTGTATCTCCAGACACGCTCCCGATCTGTCCACATAGCAAACAGCTGCATGATTTCATCTTGACTTACAGCACAGTAGTATTCCATTGTATAACACACACTGCAGTGAATCCAGTCCTCGGGTTGTGCCCAAGTTTTGATTCTTGTCAGTGAATGAGTAAGTCAATAAGTGCCGCAGGAACAACACGTCCTGGCTGCTTTAATCCCTATTCATTTGGCTTTGCGGGGGAGTGTATGTGTGGGAGCGGGGGGTTGTGTGTTTGGTTTTCGTCCTGTGCTTTTGCTCCTCATAGTGTCTGCAGTAGACCCTTACACATGCAGAAATACCTCCTTCAGGAAGCACAACCTCTCCGTGCACAGGCCGGCAGAGGTGCCCTGCTTCTCGGCCTTCTGCCTGCAGAGCTGTTATCACAGGAGGGTGCCTGCCTCCTGCCCCAGTTCACCCAGACCTTCCTGAGAGCCGGAACCTCATCATTTCCTGTATAGTCTCAACCCATGTGGAAGCTTGCCTGACATAAGTTGGAGGTGGACGCAACCTGCATCGAAGGAGAGTTGCAGGGGGCTACAGGAGGAGATGGGCCAGGCACAGAGGGGTCATACTTGGTGTGTTGCAGAAGAAGCTGGAGCCTGAGTTTGGACCTTGTAGGATGAAGGAATGAGCCAGGTCTTGTGTGCCTGGCCAGAGGAAAAGCCAATTGGGGGAGACAGGGAAGGGAGAACTAAGGTGACTCAGCAAGGGATTGTGACTGGGCATCGGGCAGCCCAGAGAAGCGGGAGAACATACAGAGCAGCAGCAGCAGAGTCTCTGGAGACGGACTCCGCTGAAAAACCAAACGACATGAATAGGGACTAAAGCAGCCAGGAACTATTTTTCCTGCAGCACTTATTGATTTATTCACTTATTGACAAGAATTAAAACTTGGGCACAACCCGAGGACTGGATTAACTGCAGTGTGTGTTATACAACAGAATACCACTGTGTGCTGTAAGATGAGTCAAGTCAGTTTAGGACCAGGAGGCTGATTTAGGCCATGGTAGATTTGGAAGTTTTGTGGGTACCATATTGCACAAGTTTGTCTTTTGGTGGGGGCGGGGGACAGGACAGAGAGGGTGGAAGCAGGTTTTGGGTTTGGGAGTCACAGCTGGCAGGGCACAGGGCTTACTTCTGGCTCTGTGTTCGGAAATCACTCCTGGCAGTACTCAGGGGACCCTCAAACCAGGGTGAGCCACATGTACTGCAAGTGTCTTGCCCTCTGGACCCTTATCCATCTCCCCTCCCCTCCGTGGCCTGTCTGCATGCTTTCTCTCACAAATCTTATTCATGTTTTTATCTCCAGGATCACAAATTGCCATCACATGCTATACATAAATGTAGCCAGTGGAATCAGAATGAAGGTCAGCAAGGAGAAGGGGGGTAACTTGTTGGGTCAACCAACTGCCACGGTGATGGTTGGACTCAGACAAGAGACTAGCAGCTGGGAGTTATGGGAACGATGGGGAGAAGGATGCCTGGGGGTAGACTCAGGAGACCTGCTCATCCCGAGAAATCGGGAATTGGCTTTTGTGGAGTTGATCAAATGACATCCCGGGCTCTTGCTTCTTCCTCGGTAGTTTCACTGCTCGGTGTGTGGTGACAGAGGCGAGGAAGGCTGAAATGTGCCCCCCGACTTAAGAGCACTGATGCAATAAAGATGAGGAGTAGTGCTTTAGCCTGTGTTTTAAAAAGCATCGAGAAAGAGTTATGGATTGTCATTGCTAATCCATTTTTCCTCTTGAAAAAGAACAGCTTTATGATTGTTATGACACAGTTCTCGAAACCGAACCGCTATTGTTCTTCCATAAATTGAACACACTGACATGTGTTTCGAGAATGTAATAGAATGTTGACGATAGAAAAGAAATGTTTTTTTCACCCGACCTGTTCTTCCGGTCTTCTGTATGGTACGCGGAGGTTTTATGGCTCAGACTCCTCTGAGGTGTGCTGAGGAATGTCTGTAGAAAAATAATCTTGAGCTTCAAACACTAACGGGTCTCTATGTTAAACCTATGCACAGTGAACTATTGCCTCTCAGCAGACCCCCCCCAGATGTGAGAAGTCTCCTGACTGTGCTTCCAAATTGGTAAATCCACCAGAAATCAATGTTTGTAGTTTGGCGAAGCAGGGAGTTGTGTTGTCAAAAGCAAGTGCCGGGATGTGATTCTGGTGGTGGTGGTGTGGGTGTGGGATGAAATGGAAAGGATAAACAGTGGCGAAACAGGTAGGACTCAGTTTCCCTTTCTGTTCCAACTTGGAAGCAGCCATAGCACTATTCCCCATGTCTGCTGTAAACAACTGAAGCGTAGCGTGATCAACGGCAAGTTATATCCTTTTCAAATTCAGTTTAATTTCTTCAAATAATCATTGTGAGCATGAGTAGCTAACGAAAGGGTTTTAGACACAAAGCTCTAAATTAGCGTGCTGGTGTCTGTATCACATAGCCATTGCAGTTCATTCATCGCATGAATATTAATTGACCATTTGGTGTCTGATTTTGTGCTGGGTACTTAGGCATGATATGCCATGATATGAGCAAGGCAAGTGAGGTGGTCTGTCCTGGTGAGAAAAATGTGGAGTTCAGGCTCTAATTTTCTTATCGCTGTTTACTACCTGGTCAACATAGGACTACCTTCTTTGCTTCTAGTCTTCAGTTGGAATTGTTTCACAAAATAGAAACGGCTGCACTCCTAATGTGCATTCGGAGCAGACATTTTCAATAAGCTTTCCAAAAAAGTCTGCATGTGGGCCCCTCTTGATGGGGCTCAGCAGGAAATTTAAGGCATGAAGAATTCAGGAAGTCAGGCGTCATAAGAATGCCTGGCATTTCTACCAGATTTTACTAAACGCTGTCTGTATCATGGTCTGTTTCAGAGATCTATAAACATTAGTTTATACAAACACAAACAACTTTTTGCTTTGCTGACATCTGCAAATAAATAACTAAAATGACCACCCACAACACACGCACAGACACACACACACAAAAGCACACTCAGGGATGTTGGGGAAAGAGCTTTATATTTGTTATGAAATATTTGTTTGTCACTGTCACTGTCACTGTCATCCCATTGCTCATCGATTTGCTCGAGCAGGCACCAGTAACGTCTCCATTATGAGACTTGTTGTTACTGTTTTTGGCAAATTAAATACACCACGGGGAGCTTGCCAGGCTCTGCCGTGCGGGCAGGATACTCTTGGTAGCTTGCTGGGCTCTCTGAGAGGGACAGAACCCGGGTCAGCCGCATGCAAGGCAAAAGCCCAACCTGCTGTGCTATCACTCCAGCCCATTTGTTTTGTAATTTTTATAATTGAAGAAGAAAGTGAGATTATCACTTATTTGAGATATTATTACTTTATTGTATTATTAGAATAGAAAATAAAGGCTAACCTATCGTCTTGCTCATTGTCTTATTGGGAAGGGGTAAAGTTATCTTCTTGTATTTCACTACATGCAACCCTGGCTTCTTCAGCTCAGTGACTGAAGCTGTCATATTGTTTTCATGATAGCAGTCAGTTAAATTAAATACAGGCCTATAAATATGAAGAGCACTGTTTGATTGAGCAAGAAGCCTGGCAGGAAGTTCATAAACAGTGCACAGAACACAAGTATCTAGCCCCGGTCTAAGAGGTAATAAGCACGGATGAAAGAGTCAGGTATTTAACCTTTAGCTGAGTATAGCCCGGTTAATGAGATCCTATATATGCTAATTTCATACTCTTTTTTTCATAGATGGAACTGATTAAAAATATAAGTACTGCCGAACAGCCCTATTTATTCACGCGACACGTTCACTTTCTCAACTTCTCAAGGTAAGATATTTTCCAACTTAATGGCTCTTTCATTTCTTTTTAGCACTTAAAACTCTTTTCTAATGAACAGACACTTTAAAAATCTACCTTAATTTCCAAGAATGTGTGATTGCTGTTGAAAAGACATTTTCAATTTGTTGATTTTTGCAGTAAATCTGTGTTTCCTAAAGTAGCCAAATACCCACTACTCTCCAGGATATGGGGGCTGTAGTAAGCTCTTGTATAACTAGGGTCTTTTTACTTAAAGATGATAGATTTGGGGGGAAAGGGGCACTGAGTGGTTATTTTTTTTCTGAAAAGGGGATGATAGACCAAATAAGTTTGGAACCATTGCAGAGAGATAGAGATTTTACGTGTTTGGACAGATGCTTGCTTGCTTTCTAGAATATTCTTCTTAAATCTTGGTGAAAACTTAAAATTGATTTCTAATGAAAAGCCATTTGACCTGAAAGAAACAAGAGGAGGGAGGGAGGAAGGAAGAAGGGAAGGAAGGAAATTGGGCTGTTGTTGAAAGAAATTAGGAAGCAAGTGATGAGTGTTTTAATGGCAATATTTTATTGCACATAATTGTATCCTTTGAACTTGCACAGAACACCGGGAATAATTCTCCATGGTGGAGAGATGTGGGTTTTGTAGGATCTGAAATGCTAGCCTACCTGTTTAATATTCCATCAGACTATTCTAAGTGTGGCATGTTTGATCTTTAGTGGCATATTTTAGATAGCTGTTTTCCACCCCTCTCCCCCTTCAGCTTCAGGGTGCTTCAGCTAATAACATAAATCTTCAAATGAAGTTTTTAGGCCCTTGATCTAGGAAGCAGCTAGCTGTAAGTTGGGGGCCTTCTCTTTGTTTATGACCATTAGCGTAAGTGCTCTGGTCTCTGCCATTTGGCCTGAGTCTATGTGTCACGAATCTGCTGACCAGCCCAAGACCATGGGCCCCACTGCTCAGCTCTCTCTGGTGCTCTTTTGGGGCTTAACGGACCTCCCAGCCCTGCAGGGGAGCACCAGTTGGTACCGACCTGACAGGCCCAAGGCAAGGCCCGCTGGAAGGCTCTGAGCTCCCTCTGAGATCACACTGGGCAGGCACAGCTGCCTTAGCCACTTCCTACCCCTGATCACCCCAGAGGGGCTTCCCTGCCCTCCCCGGGCCCTATCACCTTGGTTAGGGTTATAGGAAAGAGATTTGGCCGAGCATGTTAATGAGCAGCAGAGAGAAGCTGCTGCCTTGTCTTTAAAAGCAAACTCCAGGGGGCTGGAGCCATAGTACAGAGGGTTAGGGCATTTGCCTTGCACGCAGCCTACCCGGGTTCGGTTCCCAGCATCCCATATGGTCCCCTGAGCACCGCCAGGAGTAATTCCTAAGTGCAGAGTCAGGAGTAATCCCTGCGCATAACCAGGTGTGACCCAAAAAGCAAAAGCAAAAAAAAAAAAAAAAAGAAAAAAAGCAAACTCCAGCATCCCCAGCCAGCCTGACTGCCATTGTCCCTCTAGGAAGGCAATGGACGCCTGCAAATGACCCTCAGTGGCCCCTGGCTGGGAGGTGGTATGTATCCTCTGGCTGCCAAGAAGAGAGAAGACAGGATTAGATAACAAGGACTTGAGTTCTGGGCTGGAGAGACAATACAGCGAGGAGGGTGCTTGCCGTGTACGTGGCCAGCCCCGGTTTCAATCCCTGGCATCCCATATGGTCCCTTGAGTATCACTAGGAGTGATTAGTGAGTGCAGAGCCAGGAGCTATCCCTGAGTATTGCCAGGTGTGTCCCCAAAACAAAACCAAAAATATATTTAAAAGACAGATTCTTTATTTTGCATACTTCTAGGGCATAGAGAGACCTAAGCTTATTTCTTTCAGAAAACTGATTTGATGCCTCTCCCAGAGCTGGGGCCGCCTCATTTCAGAATGATGAAGAAACTCAGACAAGAATTAACAGACAGGGACCAGAGAGATAGTACAGTGGGTAGGGTGTGGTTTGCCGTGCATGGAACTGACCCAGGTTCCAGCCCAGGTATTCCATAGGGTACACCAAGCCTGGCCAGGCGTGATCACTGAGCACAGAGCCAGGAGTCAGCCCTGAGCAGTGCTGGGTGTGACCCCCAAACCAAAACAAGCAAACAAAAATAGAATTAATAGGCAGGTGAGCGTTCCTACTGGCTTCCCAAACCACGCTCAGGTCGTTCTTGTGAGGAAGCTGTGTCTGTGCAGCTCTTCCCACAGCTGCTCTCACAGGTGCTGGTTCTCCCAAGTATTCTACCAAAATATAACGCTGACGCGGTTTCTCATGGCCCTGCCTTTCTTTTCCTGCTCAGTGTGGTCTCCTCACCTGAAAAATTCAAACCAGGGTGATGTCAGCAGTGGCCCTCGGGGTTGGGTGGGATTCAGCAGTTAGCTCCTTATTTCGCTTAGGCGTCTGGCCCCCTTCCTTCTCCTTTGAGGGTGAGAAGGAAGCTTCGCCCAGGATCCAGTTTTATGCATCCAGCCACGAGAAGCATTTCTACTAGACCCATCTGGGGCTTGGGGTAGCTGCCTCCAAAAGGTTTCCTGATGTGGGAACATCACCTTTTAGACACACCCTAGAGACCACAGTTGGGATTCTTGAGGTTGCTTCCTACCCTGCTCTTCACACAGTTTCTGAAAGGCCCGAAAATCCAGCCACCCTCCTTTCTCTTCACTAGGGCTACCTAGAGATTCAAGTCAGTATCACCCGGTCCCAGAATGGGGCTGGGCTGAGAGTACAGGGTATTTTTGGGTATTTGTGGGCGCCCTTTGTGGCTTCCTGTCCTGTTTGTTTCCTCTAGTTGAAGTAACCTAAGAGTGACAAGTTTTGAAGAATTTCTACTTCCACATCTACCTTTGATGGACATTCTGAAAAGACTGGCAGAATGTTTGGTTCATCCCCCAACTCTCTATTCAGTTTCTGAGCCTGGAGATGGGGCAATCAGTGTTTATCCAATCTATAGTTCCCCTCTAACTTCCAATTTGGGTCTTTCTGGGAAAAAAAGGTAGATTTTTGTACTGGGGGCATAAAGCCTTCAAAATAGCCCCAGAATCTAAGAAACTGCAACAGGTGGGATAATTGGCAGTGGCCACTTGTCTGAACCCTGCACTAGGTCACTGTCCTTGCTCACCCTTGACCTTATCAGTCATCTTTGCTTCCAGGTGCGTGTCCTCATTCTCCCTCTTCCCTTGCAGTGAAGTCTTCTTGGAGGAGGTGACCCAAATCAACCCTCTGATGGTATTATTTATCAAAACAAATTAGATCTGGCAAATTCTCATCATTCAAATGTTGGCTCTATTTTCATTCTCACTAGCCAAGTCTTCCCTCTGCATGCTGTGCCTTTTGAGTCTTTCATCATGGTGACAGGAGCCTCAAACTTTGAAGAGAGCCCCAAAATGGAAATTAATATTAACTACCATTCACTCCTCATCAGCTGGGTTTGAAGTTAAGACCGAAGCGCTGCTGACTTGTACAACCATCCACTCCTCCTCAGCTTTCTCTCTCTTTGGTCTCTAGGGAGCAGATCTCCTGGCCGCAGGCACACATGCTGTGTTGGCCCCTTGCTGTAGGGTCACTGCAGTCTGGACTTGCCCTGAATCCACCTCATCTACAAAGGACCTTCTTCCCTGTCGTCTGCTTACATCTTACATGCTCAGGTCATCTTTGTCTCCAAGCAGTTCCCACCCTATAGTGGCCTAACTCTCTCCCGCATCCATGTGGCTCCCTTTCCTAGGCAACGTTTCTTTCCACCGCTCCATTCTTGGGGCTCTTCAGAGGGCAGAGAGTTATCTCGTTATTCCTGTTTGTCTTTTGTGATGAGAGATCCTGGACAAGTGAAGGCACCAGATACCCACTGTAGAGAGTGGTGGGAGTGAAAGATGGACTTCTCATAGTGCCTGATCTGTATTGGGGTTAATTTCCAGTACCTGACCATTAAATAAACATCTCTCTCCTCTTTTGGCAGCTCTTACCACTACCCCCCAGAACCCAAACACTCATGTTTTCTTTCATGATGGTCTCTCATTCACTTCCTTTCTTCATAGTCAAGTGTCAAGCCCTGAGCCTCTAGCCTCAAGATATTGGTCATCTTTTAGTAGATAACTATCCAGAGGTATATAAATCTGAGGTTAAAAAGAAGATATACTTACCTAAAATGCAAATTTCCAGGGGCTTGGAGGCATGGACAGAGTGATTTATTGTTCAACGGGGACAGGGTTTCAGTTTGGGATCATGGAAAAGTTCTGGAAATGGGTAGTGGAGAAGGTTGCACAAAAGAATGGATGTATTTGATATCACTGACCTGTACTCTTACCAATAGTGAAAAGTTCCGGTGTGTCTATTTCATCACAATTACAAAAGAAAATATACTTTCAAGAACCGTTTTCAGTTCTCTAGAACTACTCTAGTTGGCATCTAAAACTGCCTTAATTCTCCATGTGATTCAGGTCGTAAAGTCCTAGTATTTAATATAAGCAAAACATTCCAGGCAGCTTATTTGAGCATTTTGATAAAAGTTGACCTAAAATATGATCCAAGTGCTTTGTGTATACTGTATGACAGGAGACTAATGTCGATGTCTTGGTTGACTGAGAGAATAGGGCAGGACAGATGTTGAAGAAAATAACATATTTCAGTATGCATACCTGACCATTAAATGAGTGAGAGGGGCTGGAGCGATAGTGCAGAGTCAGGAGTAACCCCTGTGCATTGCCAGGTGTGACCCAAAAGCAAAAAAAAAAAAAAAAAGAAAAAGAAAAAGAAAGAAAAATGAGTGAAAGGGAACCAGGCTATTATTATTCCAAGAGCCTTTTATAGGCTTGGGATAATTTCACCTATAAAAATAAAATGAAAAGAACATGGCAAATTTGCATAGGATTGGAAGGGAACCAACAGGAGGGATTAAAGAGCTGGTAAATATAGCCTATAAACAAATGTCAAAGAGATTGGTAATAACTACTCTTTTAAGTTGACTGAAACCTAAATTCTGCAAAAGCTATGATTGTGAGAAAGACACAAACAGGTGTGTTTTTAAGTAGCAGCAAATGTGGTTTGACTTCCTACCCTCCGATGTCTACACAATACAGAACCTATCATCAGCTGTGGTTGCCACAATTTTGGTGAGCTTGTTCAAGACCAAATTAGAACTATAAGGTTTGGAAGTGAAAGAAAATGAAATGCAAAGGAATTTCACGTACACACACTCACAAAAACAACACCAACATAAAACATCGGAGGAGTTAAAATTGAAGCTGAGAATGCTGAAAGTTGTTATAGTATAGGAGAAGCTAATCCTTGTTGGGAATCAAACCAAAAAGAATTGTACATAAAAAGGAAGCCCAGGAATTTGGGTTGGATGAACCAAAGACCCTGCAACCATTGGGTTGACCAGTAAGATGGTCTTCACGGGGCAGTTATGGAATCTTCTCTGTGGGGTCTTGTAAATAAAGCAGAATGTGGTTCTGTCTAGGATTAAGGGTGGGGCAGGTTAGAAAGCATTTTCGTTCTAGACTCGGCAGTGGACAGTGGGCTCAGATGACTCAGAGACCGTGTAAGAGTGACCAGGAGACAATGTGATTCAGAAATGACTGAGAGACAGAAACTAATCCTGAAAGTAGATCGATGAATGGGAGGGGCGTATGTGTGTGTGTGTGTGTGTGTGTGTTATGTGTGTATGTGTATGTGTTAGGAAAGAATTTTTCCCCTCAGGCACTGGGACATCTCAGTGGCATTCTTTTTGTGTAACTGGCATGCCACCCCAGATTGTGCCTGTTTGGGAGGGAGCTCTGGTGCCCTAGAAAAAGTATGAAAGTTGGCAGTGTGCAGCCATCTGTTGCTTTCTGCAGCGGGGGAGATATGTGCCTTCTACCATTTTCACTTTTAGAAACTTGTATAGAGAGGCTTTTGCATTACCTGACACTTGACATTAAACTCTTAACCCATCTCACACTTCTGTTTTGGAATATTGTTCTGGAAATCTTGCCTTGGGTTCGAGTGTGTCGACAGGAGAAGGTCACCCCTGCTCAGGCCGCCTGGTCGAACTTGTCCATCCATCATGTGTGAAAACAGTCTGTGGTGAGACCAAGAGGCATCTTCGGGTGGCAAGCTGGGCATTGTTTTCCATGGAGATAGAAGTACACTTGAGGTTTTGGAAAGTATGATGCAATTTCTAAGAGTTTAATTGCATTCACATCTGGCGTTGCATGTTCCAAATCCCTCACATTATTATTTTAGTTCTGTTTACCGCATTTGTATTCAATTAATGATATAGTGTCACTATCTTCTTTTAAGAAGCTTTTAAGGGCTGGAGCGATAGCACAGTGGTAGGGCGTTCGCCTTTCACGCGATCGACCAGGGTTCGATTCCTCTGCCCCTCTTGGAGAGCCCGGCAAGCTACCGAGAATATCTCGCCCACACAGCAGAGCCTGGCAAGCTACTCGTGGTGTATTCAACATGCCAAAAACAGTAACAAATAAGTCTCACGATGGAGACGTTATGGGTGCCCGCTTGAGCAAATCGATGAGCAACGGGATGGCAGTGACAGTGACAGTTTATCACAGATAAGAAGAAGGCCATTTCAAAAGAGCAAGGTAATTCAGGATGATGGTGGTGTCTAGCTGGTTGTTGGCACAACTGTCTTCTGGGACTAGGTAGCTGTTCATCCACTTGCCTCCATGTCACCTTGGGTCTCAGTGACAGGTTCCAAATTGGCCAAACTAACCTTACTCTCCAGAGTGGCAGTATCCAAGGGATGCAGAACACCCTTCACACACCCAGGTGCTGCTATTGCACCATTGGAGAAAACTGCCTTGTTGTTTCTTGGACTTTTCTCTGAAGATTCTCTTTTATTTATTGGTAAGAGGGAGGTGGAGATGGGGGGTTTGAGCCAGATCACAGTACTCAAGGCTTACTCCTGGCTCAGTCATCACTCCTGGTAGTACTTCATGGATCACATAGGATGCCAGAGATAGAACTGTATGCAACAAGTGCCTTACTCCCTGTTCTATCTCTCCAACCCCAAAGACTGTCTTTTAAATAGTAGATAAAGGGGACAGAGACTTAGCTCAATGGACTGAATGTGTGCTTTGCACGTGGGAGACCTAGGTTTGATCTCAGGTATCACATGGTCCCGTGAGCACCAACGGGAGCAGTCCCCAAGCACAGAGCTGGGAGTAGGATCAGGTGTGGTACTAAGACAGACAAGCGAAAAGTACATGGCAAATAAACCGGGGGCAAGATTATTAAACTTACAACAGAAGAATGGGTTGGTAGCTTTCTATGTCTCTTTTCCTCTGGCAATAGAACCCTTGGCTATTAGCACAAACTTAAAAGTTAGAAGCACAGGACTGGCGGGGGCAGGGATGGTTCAGCTATAGAGCATATGCCTGCGTGTGTGGAGTCCTGATTGGTCCCTGGCACTGCTAAAAAGAGAGGGAGAGCTTAGAAGGATTCAGCTGGACATTTGGATCTTCATTAGTTAGGAACTGACGATGGGTCACTGTGATACTTAAACAGAAATGACATCACTCCTGTCTTCAGTTGACCCACAGTCTGATGGAAGAGGCCAGCTTGTATTCACAGTGCTGGACAGAGGAGGGAGGGGCTGATGCAAAGGTGGGAGTTCTTGCTGAAGGAGGAAGTGGTGAATTCAGGGCTGGTGTATAAGACAAATTGAGTCCGAAGGCTGGCGAGAGAAGGGAGAAGTCCTGTCAGCTAGTGCTTCCAGATTTTTTTCCAGAATTCCCCAGGACATGTCTAGAGCTCCTCAGGAGAAAGCTGAGATCATGTAGAGAGACGCTTGTGGGACCATTAGGGCATCTCTAGAGCAAGGTTCCCACCTGTGCCTTGAGGATACACCCATCTACTCATGATCACGACTTTCAGGCAGTGCAGAGAGAAAGGGGAGGAATCTCGAGAGAAATTCAGCCAGCCTGCTCCTCTGAGGAAGGCCTTCCTCATGCCAGCCTTCAGCACCGGTGTCTAGTCCTTTTGTGGAAAAAAATCAAAATGGAACATCTAGATATTGGTTTCATTTTTATCTTGCACCCACTTGCTCTCATTGAGGGTGTGAGGCTTTGTGGTGATCATGATACCCCCCATGCCATTATCTCTCTCAACCCTCTGTGGTTCAGAGCACGCATTCTGGAGCCATGCCACCTGGCTTCATACATTGGCTCAGCCACAAACGACTTATCTCACTCCGCCGCTGCCTCCAATTTCCTCAGGCTTAATAGGGATCATCATGGCTCCTGTGCCATTGAGGTTACTGTGATTCAGACACCTGAAGAAAGAGCTTGCAACGAGGTGAGCAGCAACGTGTTGGGCATTCCTAACCTGCCAACTGCACAGCTCCTCACCATTTGGATTTGGAAAGTACATCCCGTTTCCCCCCCTCTGTATCACTTGTATCACTTGTCTTCCCGTTGATCTTCGATTTGCTTGAATGGGCACCAGTAACGTCTCCATTTGTCCCTGTCGCTTGCTAGTGTAGCCCAATGATATCTGCTCACTCCAGGAACAGGAAGAGCTTCAAAACGTTCATTCAGAGTTCTCCCCCCCCCCCCCACTGAGCTAGTCAAAACTGGTCAACACCAGGCACCAGACACTCCTCACACCAGAAATCAAAGGCTCACAGCCATGTTGTCCAGCCCTCAAGAATCTACAGCCCAGTGAGGAGACAAGAACCCAGTCCACGACTCTTTCATGTAGCCAGATCATATCAATGCTCTAGAACGGCAGTAGGGAATAGTCCTCACAGCCTCTCCTCACAGACTCTCCACAAGGACCCGAACAAGTGTCACAAGTGTCACCTCCTGCACTTCTTGCTTGACAATGCCAGTCCCAGCACACACGGCTTACTGCTTGAGCGGTCCCTGGGATGATCTGAGGGGAGGATGTTCCTCTCCCAGACATGGGTGGTAATGAGTGCCATGTTTGTGTCTCAGGTTTGGAGGCGACCAGCCCGTCTACATCAACATCATCAGAGATCCCGTCAACCGCTTCCTGTCCAACTATTTTTTCCGTCGCTTTGGAGACTGGCGAGGGGAACAGAATCACATGATCCGCACGCCCAGCATGAGGCAGGAGGAACGCTACCTGGTAAGTCTGCTTGCCTCCCCGGAAGGGAGCGGGTGGGGGGGGCGCTCATCTCTTCCCCAGCCTCAATGTGACGCCCCCTCAGCACCCTGTGCTGAGATCCTTCTGAGGGAAGGCATTTTTGATTTTTGCCAGTGGAAAATTATTCCAGATCCTTCTGAACATTTTCTCCAAAGCTTTTGGGTCTTCTTTCCCCAGGTTTGTCTCTCGAGTTCAGAGTGTTGGTCTCAGAGCTGAGCTAGGGAATCCTAAGCAGCTCTGTCATGGTCGTTTCGGCGTGTCTGGGGAGAGGGTCACAGAGTACGTTCTCAGGCCTCCTTCCCATTTGGTTTTCATGGCAGTCCTGGGAGGGAACTGGGAATCCTGCGATTCCAGGAGAATGGGACTCAGCCGTGACAAACTGCTTCTGATTTTCTGACCAAAAGTTCAGGGCTCCTTCCACACAAGAGAATCAGACCTTCCTGGCATGTGCTGTTTACCTTCTCTGCACTTGACTTAGAATCCAAAGCACAGTAGGAATTTTGTTTGTATCGTGTTAATTGCTTCCCATCAGTTGCTAACCAGACAGAAGGAAGAGCAACGCTTTTCAGCCTGAGAAAAGGTACCTCTTTCGGGGCTGGAGCAATAGCACAGCGTGTAGGGCATTTGCCTTGCATGTGGCTTGCCCGGGTTTAGTTCCCAGCATCCCATATGGTCCTCTGAGCACTGCCAGGAGTAATGCCTGAATGCAAAGCCAGGAGTAACCCCTCTGCATTGCTGGGTGTGACCCAAAAGGGGAAGAAAAGAAAGAAAGAAAGAAAGAAAGAAAGAAAGAAAGAAAGAAAGAAAGAAAGAAAGAAAGAAAGAAAGAAAGAAAGAAAGAAAGAAAGAAAGAAAGAAAGAAAGAAAGAAAGAAAGGAGAGAAAGAAAGAAAGGAGAGAAAGAAAGAAAGGAGAGAAAGAAAGAAAAGAGAAAGAAAGAAAGAAAGAAAGAAAGAAAGAAAGAAAGAAAGAAAGAAAGAAAGAAAGAAAGAAAGAAAGGAAGGAAGGAAGGAAGGAAGGAAGGAAAGAAAGAGAGAGAGAGAGGGAGAGAGGGAGAGAGGGAGAGAGCGAGGGAGGGAGGGAGGGAGGGAGGGAGGGTACCTCAGAAGACCTGGGGGCAGAAGCTGAATACTGTCTCTGTCTGAGGGGCCCCAAGCTTCCTGGCTGTGTCTAGGTCTGCATTGGCCTATTGGCCTGTTGGAGACAAGCAGGAGACACAAGTGTTGTGATATCAGTGTTCCTCTTTCCCCGGCACTGGGGAATGACCCGGGACCCAGGCCAGAAGCATCCGGACAGCTGAGGAAAGCTGAGAGGGAGATTCACTCACCTCCCTGCAGTCCCAAGCCTGACTTCCATGTCCTTCTGTAACCTTTTTTTTTTTTTTTTTTTTTTTAAAATTTTTATTAAATCACCATGTGGAAAGTTACAAAGTTCTCAGGTTTATATGTCAGTAATACAATATTCAAACACCCATCCCTTCACCAGTGCCCATATTCCACCACCAGAAACCCCAGTATACCCCCCGCCCCCACCCCCTACCCCCTACTGTATAACTAATGAATTTCACTTCATTTTCTCTTTACCCTGATTACATTCCATAATTCAACACAAAACTCACTATAGTTGACATAACTCTCTCTCTCTTTTTTTTTTTCTCTTTTTCCTTTTTTTTTTATTTTTCTTTTTCCCCCTCATCCCCCTGCCTGCGCCTCATAGTATGGTGTACGCCACGCCACGTCGGCCAGCGTGGGGCTTTTGCTTAGTTCACAGTCCAGAAGTGGCTGCTACATTAAAAACCTTCAATATTTTCAACAAAAACTTACTGTTATTATTTGGAGTTTCCCCCCCAAGTCAGACCTGTTCAAATGGAACCCTTTCACATTGCTGACAATTATAAATGTTAAGTCGCGCGGACGCTTCTGCGTCCGCGCGGTTTTGGATTTCCGCACAAAGTCCAGGGAAAATTCTGCCAGAAATTACATAGCCCAGCTCACAGTCCCAGTGCATTGCTGTAAGAAGTCTCTGAGTTCAAAGTCTTTAGGCGCAGAGGGTCCGATTCGCGCTCAGCAGCTCCGGGTTTATCTGGGCCGAGGGCGTGCCGGTTACGCCCCCTTCCCATGAGTTCCTGGGAGCCCCCAAAGTCAAATCCGAATACCTGTGGGTCTGGAATCAGAAGATGGCGCCTGCCACATGGTGCCGCCAGCCCGCCGCTTTCCATGCAGGAAGACAGGGTGGGGAGGAAAAAAAAATCCACCCCCAGCAGCACCGAGTTGTAGCCCAGTTTGGTGTCCCAGTGCATCGCTCTCGGGTGCCGCGCTGGATGCCCGAATGTGCTACATCTTTGGAGTCAAAGTCTTTAGGCGCAGAGGGTCCGATTCGCGCTCAGCAGCTCCGGGTTTATCTGGGCCGAGGGCGTGCCGGTTACGCCCCCTTCCCATGAGTTCCTGGGAGCCCCCAAAGTCAAATCCGAATACCTGTGGGTCTGGAATCAGAAGATGGCGCCTGCCACATGGTGCCGCCAGCCCGCCGCTTTCCATGCAGGAAGACAGGGTGGGGAGGAAAAAAAAAATCCACCCCCAGCAGCACCGAGTTGTAGCCCAGTTTGGTGTCCCAGTGCATCGCTCTCGGGTGCCGCGCTGGATGCCCGAATGTGCTACATCTTTGGAGTCAAAGTCTTTAGGCGCAGAGGGTCCGATTCGCGCTCAGCAGCTCCGGGTTTATCTGGGCCGAGGGCGTGCCGGTTACGCCCCCTTCCCATGAGTTCCTGGGAGCCCCCAAAGTCAAATCCGAATACCTGTGGGTCTGGAATCAGAAGATGGCGCCTGCCACATGGTGCCGCCAGCCCGCCGCTTTCCATGCAGGAAGACAGGGTGGGGAGGAAAAAAAAAATCCACCCCCAGCAGCACCGAGTTGTAGCCCAGTTTGGTGTCCCAGTGCATCGCTCTCGGGTGCCGCGCTGGATGCCCGAATGTGCTACATCTTTGGAGTCAAAGTCTTTAGGCGCAGAGGGTCCGATTCGCGCTCAGCAGCTCCGGGTTTATCTGGGCCGAGGGCGTGCCGGTTACGCCCCCTTCCCATGAGTTCCTGGGAGCCCCCAAAGTCAAATCCGAATACCTGTGGGTCTGGAATCAGAAGATGGCGCCTGCCACATGGTGCCGCCAGCCCGCCGCTTTCCATGCAGGAAGACAGGGTGGGGAGGAAAAAAAAATCCACCCCCAGCAGCACCGAGTTGTAGCCCAGTTTGGTGTCCCAGTGCATCGCTCTCGGGTGCCGCGCTGGATGCCCGAATGTGCTACATCTTTGGAGTCAAAGTCTTTAGGCGCAGAGGGTCCCCTTCTGTAACCTTTTAAGATGCACTAGAAGTATGTGTTTAGAGGATGGGATCTCTTTCCCACCTTAAAATCCCTGACTGGGGCTGGGAAGAGAACTTCCAGGTCGGGAGCACACGCTTGATGTGTGCAGAGCCCGAAGTTGCATCCCCAGAACTTGTGGTCTCCCAGGCCCTCTGGCTGTGGCCCTGGGTGTGAGCAGCACCACATCACCGGGCCCTCGCATCCTACCCCTAATCCAGTTGCTGGTTACCACCAGGAGTGGTCCCCGGTCCTCTAAGCACTTTGGGGGAGACTTTCCATCAAGACTAAATCCATGATTAGATGAGCGCTGAGCACTAAGGAAATGCAGAGAAGTGACATGTCTTGTTCAGTGCCGTATAGCTGCTCTGCAGACAGGCCACAGCCCCAAGCCAAGGCACTTTTCGTGTCTCTAATGTGATCATGTCTGTGCGTTTGTAAATTTAGCGATGAGTTTGCACTGAGCATAGAGCTACTTTACTGGAGGAATAGTATCTACTCTGCTGATCGTTAACAGTCCATCATAGCTCTTGGATAGTATCGCTAGGATCCTTTAAACACATCCTTTAAACACACAGTCCACTTAAGCTGAGGAGGTCTCAACTCCATCCCGATATTAGGGAATTTAGAATCGAGCTCGAGAAAGCCAGAGATGGGAACAAGTCTGATGAATCCTGTGTTTTTCTCCGTTCATGTCACTAACAAGTAAGTCCATCAGCTACCTGCTGGTGAAAAGGGGTTTGGAAAAACAAGGGAGTGCCTGGAATCTGGAATTCTTGAGCGGGCGGGGACACGCTTATTCGTGCAGAGGTCAGGAAAGGCACTGAGGGTGTGTGCATGAGCAGGGATTAGATTGAGAGATGAGGTTGGTCCGGTGGGAGCCTGGGCTGGAGGCGGGGGTGGGGGGAGGGCGAGGGGGGGAGGGAGGGCGGGGGTGTGGTGGGGAGGCGAGGTACAGGCACAGCTCCCAGTGCAGGGGCAGCAGAAGCAAAGAGCAGGGTCCGGTCAAGCACAGGGAGAACAGGGGGCTGGTGCAGAGTGAGGGAGGGAAAGGAAGAGGCGGGCACTGAAGTGACACAGAGGGATGGCTTTGGGGCCACAGCCAGGGAAGGGCCTCGAGCCTCTGAATATTCTTTGCGTGAGTGCCGAGTGCTCAAGAACGAACCCCCAAATCTATACTCTTCATCAGTGATTCTCCACCGGAAGACTGGGTGCTTCCTACAGCAGGGGTGCCCCCGTCCTTCAGGCCCCCAGCATTCTTAGCCGTTAACCCCTTCTTCTAAGCGCGAAGCAGCCTCTCTGCTCCAGATCTCCCCCCGCTGACCCCAGGACACTTGTCCTGGACGTCTTACAAGACTCATTTTCCGGACATCTACTGGAGTGTAGTTTGTGGAGATGGGGTGCCAGGGTGGTGCATTGTGCAGCCAACACAGCCATTCATGGAAGTCCTGATGTTCGTCCTCTGCTCTCACCAGCTTCTGTGCTGGCTCTATCATTCCTCTGGGAGATGCAGAGCCTTCACTTTGCCTGTAAGCTCGTTTAAGACAAGGTCAGAAGGGTGTTGCCAGCACCCGGAAGAGAGGCTGGACTGTGAGAGACCTTTCCGAATAGGCTTCTAATTAATAAATTGAATAAAAAACAAAATATGAATGCGGGAATGAAAGAGGCTTCTCTAAGCCTTTCTAGCCTAACAAGACCTTCCTAGCCTGCAAATCATTCTAGTTTTCACGTCTTCACCCAAACACTGTTACAGGAGAGCAAGATCATAACATGGAAAAAAAATCAATTAAAAATATTTTTCATAGAAACATGAAAAGAAATTTAAGACCATAAAATGCTGGAACTTGGTAGTGGAGGCAACTCATATCTTTGAAGAGCTAATGCCTGTCTTCCTGGTGTCATTCTAGGGGCGCCAGGGGGATCGCCTTGCCTGGAATTCTGCCCTGAGGGACACGTAGGTGCCCCCACTCCAAGTGTGAGCTCCGCGCTCCGGGAAGGGCCATCGCCTGGCTCAGCTACTCCCCTGCAAGGCCTCAGCTGGGGGCTCCCACTCCCCAAAGCAGTTGCGGAGGGGCTAATCAGGGAAGCAGGCAGTAAGAAGGGAAGTGGGGCTCCGTGGTGCCTTTGCTCTGTGGCCCCAGCCTGACCCACCAGAGAGCTGTTTTCTTGTGTGGAGGATAATTTGTTTTATTTGGAGAAAGACGGTCTATTTGCACCCCCACCCTACCCCTGCCACCCACCACTACCGCCACCTCCTTTTATCTTTTTCTTTTTTTCATAGCTGAAACTCTCATCTCCTTGGTCCCGTTAGACCCTTGAGACAAAACTGTCCCCTTTGAGAGCCTGTCGGCCCTTGGCGAGCCTGGGTGGTCTGGTGTCTGATTCCAAAGAGGGTGTTGTTTGCGTCTCCCCCGGGGTGGAAGGCCCACTGTCCCCTGGCTGGGGTGGGGGAGGGGAGGGTGCAAGGGCCTGGAAGAGAACAACTGCCTGGAAGAGGCAGGCCAGCAGGCTGCCCCCGCAGACCACCCGGCGGCGCCTCTCTGCCTGCACCGTGGCACCGAGTCCCGGGTGCCAGCCCACACGGCCGCGCTGCTTTTTCACCCATGTCATTCCAGGTCTCTACTCTCTAGAGACACTTGCCTTGTCCAGTTGCCAAGAAAGCGGGCAGTGCTGTGCTTGGCCTGCGGCCGTGCAGAGCTGCTTAGCATACAGCTGAGAGCAGGGCCTTGCGGGGTCGGAATAATATCATCCTGGGAGCGGGGGAGGCAGAAGGCCCTGGAGAAGGGGGAAGGGACGGTAGCATTTTGCAGGAGCTCTGGAGGGTCAGGAGTTGGGTGAAGCAAGAAGAACCCCAGAGCTGTTCCTCACCCCCACCCAGGGGTGATGGCTAAGCCCCGACACTACACCTGCCTGGTTTAGCTGGGAAAAGAGGAGAGTCTTGGCACAAAAGGCAGAAAGAGCTTATAAACCCGCCAGTGTTCTTCCAACATCAAATGAATTTATTGGAGGAAAGGGGGAGAAAAATTATCTATTAGAACTAGAATGAGAGGGGCTGGAGCAATAGCACAGCAGGTAGGGCGTTTGCCTTGCACGCAGCCGACCCAGGTTCGATTCCCAGCATCCCATAGGGTCCCCTGAGCACTGCCGGGAGTAGTTCCTGAGTGCAGAGCCAGGAGTAACCCCTGATCATTGCCGGGTGAGACCAAAAAAGCAAAAAATAAAAAAAGAGAGAGAGATAGAAAAAGAAGAGAGAAATAAAAAGAGCCCTAAAGAGAATCTGTGGAGTAATCCATGAGATTTAGAATGAAGAGAATCTGTGAAAATTAGAATGAAGGGGCAAGTCCATGGGGCAATCCATGAAAATCAGTGTGAGTGACCATAATGGCTTCGGTCTGGGTGTTGGCTGATAGCCCACCAGTGGAGGAGGGGTCCACTGCTGGATGCCAGGGGTAGCTTGTAGGTGATTTGTCTCTGGAAAGTTCAGCCCCTTAACCTGGAATTGGACTTCTACCCCTTGTCTATTCTTTTTTTAAAAATATATATTATTTTTTATTTTGCACAAGGCTAACCTGGGTTTGATTCTTCCATCCCTCTTGGAGAGCCTGGCAAGCTACCGAGAGTATCGAGCCCGCACGGCAGAGCCTGGCAAGCTACCCGTGGCATATTCGATATGCCAAAAACAGTAACAAGTCTCACAATGGAAACATTACTGGTACCCGCACAAGCAAATCGATGAACAACAGGACGACAGTGCTGCTACAGTGCTTTTTTATTTTGTAAAGTAGTTCACAATATTTGATTACATTTAATATTCAAACACCAATCCCATCACCATTACACTTTCCCACCATCATATTTTGGGTGTTTCCATCCCGAATCCCAATCTTTGCCCCAAAACAGAACTGAAATAATATATTTTGTATTGATTGTTATGAAAACACACTGAAAATGCTACAAAAAAAGTATCCTTAGAGGAAAGAGGGTGAAGATTGTTGTATTCCACCCAAGGGCCATTAAGCCTTCCTATGAGAGATCACTAACATGTTGTTAGGTGTTGAGCCTTGTGTGCTTTTATATATAAATATATATGTATATATATACATATATATATATAAATTTTTCCCTCTAAGATTGGTTGCCTCCTACTTTGAAGCCCGTCAAATGTGGTGCGGTACTCTTGGAGTATGGGTAGGGTGTGTATAATGAAATCTCCAGGAATAGGTTCACTCATGGGTAATGCTTGGCCCTAGCGTGTAGAGAGTGGCCGTGAGCATGGCGGTGGTTGAGATCTGGAGGTTTTCAGCTGCCGGGGCTGGGTCCCTTGGGGTGGGGAGGGCTCTCGACCACCCCCATCTGGGTTGCCCCAAGTGGAACAGCCTGGCACAGGGTCTGGCGCCATGGTTATGTCGAGCATCATGTTATGCTCCCTTCCGGGAGAGAAGGACGTGTGATCTGGATGGTGGCTGATGATGAGATTATCTGGCACCAGCCAGAGGTGGCTTATGGGTGTGACTGCTAAATTGCTGGAGACAGAGTGGTGGTGGTGGGGGTGGGGTGGGGAATATGGTCAGAGGATCTCCGTTCCTGGTCCCGTTGAATCCAGAGTTCTCAGTCACAAAGTCCCACATACCTGGGTTTTTCAGGGGTTCCCTCATGGGTGATACTCACCCAGTGTGTGGAGAGCGGCTGTGAGCATGGTGGCAGTTGAGTTCTGGAGGTTTTCGGCTGCTGGGAACTGTCATGGTAGCTGCTATAGGGCCGTACAGCTGAGGATAAAGGGATGGATAACTGCAGAGTCCCCAGCTTGCAGTGGAGGCTGGAATTGTCGACTTCTTTGTGGGTGACCAGCTCTGTCTGGAGGAAGGAATTGTGGCTCTCGGTCCATTGAAGACAAGAGATCTGGACGCCCTGAAGCCAGCAGGCCTTTGACAGCCCGACCCTTTTGCTCGACATGTGAGAAGCTGGGGCCTCCGCAGGCCTAAATGCTTCTGCCTTTTAGCAGGAAGAGTGGGGACCTTTTCTTGATCACTGGGGCCTTCAGTTTTATGTCCTGAATGGTAAGGGAAGGAGGGAAGGAAGCCAAACATTTACTCATCAAGAAAGTCACTGTGTCTGTCTTAGGTCTTCACATCTTAACAACTATCACAACACTTAAAAAAAATATTTAAGCTTTATATAGCTGCACCCAATATAGTCTGGAAATAATTAGAGTGTCTAAAAGTGTGTAAAGTTTTTTGGGGGATCACACCTGGCAATGCACAGGGGTTACTCCTTGGCTTTGCACTCAGGAATTACTCCTGGTGGAGCTCAGGGAACCATATGGGATGCTGGGAATCGAACCTGGGTCGGCTGCGTGCAAGGTAAACACCCTACCCGCTGTGCTATTGCTCCAGCCCCAAGTGTCTAATTTTTTTAACCATTAGTTTATAATATTCTATGAGCATCACATCTCAGTGTATAGATTGGAGGGCTCCTAACCCCATAGCTCTACCATTCACTCATGTGCTCTAAACCCCTTTTTCCCCTCACCCATGCCCTTCCCCACTGCCAAATGCTACTTTGTTATCAGAGCCTCAGAGTTACTTTTTGTTTTGTTTCTTTATATTCTTCATTTGAATCCACCAGATAGTAATTGTAAAACACATCATGGCATGGGCCAGAGACATGGACCAGAGTATTGGAGGAAGTGAGGCAGTTCCCTCGCACGTGGCTACTTCTGCCAGACCCTGGTGAGGTCCCCAGCACCACAGAGCATCCCCAGGGGTCACTTCTGAGCACAGAGCCAGGAATGGCCTCAGCTGTACCAGATGTGACCCCCCATCCAACTAAATATTAATCAGTCACTCACCAACCAAGAATCATTGCTAGAATGGGAACCAAATCCACGTAAAGCTACCCACTATTCACCGCCCCCGCCCCCCACAACCCTATGAAAGGATAGTTTTCTCTTTGCATAATTTCTCTCTGTCCAGAGCCGGAACCCCAGCTGCCCGGGGCTTAGAGGTGGTTGCCTCTTGTTTGGGTTGTAGAATCACATGGTGGGTTCATCTGGGCTCAGCACTCTACAGGCTGTCACTCCCTAGGGGTCCAGGCGCCTTCTCTGCATGCCAGACCCCAGTTACCGCAAGGTTGAGTGACAGCCCATGCCAGGCAACTGCTGTGATTTCCCAGTCAAGGGGAGCAGCCCCGGCCGGATTCACGCCTCCCTCTGCCGGTCCCCGGGTTTCCCCGAAGATGGATTTCTTGTGCTGCCATTTTCCCTGTCAGTTACACACGGGGTGTCCTTGACAGTTGCCCAAACTCTGGCCTGAGAAACCCTTGGCACTTTCCCACTCCGGGAAAGTGTCTCCTTGGACCGCTTATCCGAGCAGAGCGCAGCTAGTTCAGTTCGAATGACCAGACGCGCCTTCAGGAGGAGACTTGCCACTTCAACAACCAGGAGAGAGGGGAGGAAATTCACCCCTGGGGAGAAAACTGCTTCTGTGATAC
The DNA here is from genome assembly GCF_027595985.1 of Sorex araneus. Taxonomy (NCBI): domain Eukaryota; kingdom Metazoa; phylum Chordata; class Mammalia; order Eulipotyphla; family Soricidae; genus Sorex; species Sorex araneus. The sequence continues at coordinate 175,730,739 of NC_073305.1, forward strand.
TGTTTATTCTGCTTGGCTATAAAGCACGGAAAGTAATGCATGTTTAAAAGAAAAGATGCGTAATTTACAGCTCCTTAATTCATAAAGAATTCAGTGAGTCATGTTGGCCCAGTTGGATGTTGGAGAAGGCTGAAAACTGGCCAGCGTTAGCAGAGCTTTCCAGAAAGCAATGTATTTTCATCTGCCTCAAAGTTTTGGACTCTGAGTGTCCTTTAGCTTTGGAACTGTATATAGGAAACACTCATTTCTGGAAATTTCCACTCTGACCTGAGCAGGCGAAGCTGTCCTGTGAATGAAAACTCAGGCCCAGCCTCTTCTTCCCTGAAGCATCATTTTTCTTAGAGAAAGAACATGAATGAGGGATTTTGATGACCTGCTTTTTTTTTTTTTAAGGGTTTCAGGAAATATCTGTCTTCTGGCTCTTAAGAGGAGTTTGGGGTTTTCTCTCAGTCATTGACATTTGGGCCTTGATGATAGTCGGAGACGGTGGCCCCCATTCAGGCAGTGACTTAGCCGTAGGGAACCTCACTTGCCTTGTCTGTGCCTCAGGAATACGTGCCTTGCTCAGAGGGTTGTCGGGAGAATGAATGGAACCTTCTACACAGAATGCTTCCTTCCAGAGTTCAGGTTCTCCAAAGCCATGTGGACATGGCCCTTCTGTCTGATTCCGTCAGTGAGACAGAGAGACACCATGTTCCTTCCCCTGTGGTAGCCTCAGCTTGGGAGGCAAGAGAGCGGCTCTTCCCATCAGCTCAGATGGTGCCAGTCCTGACCCTCGGACCAACGGCCGCTGGGCATTCAGTGGCCTCATGAAACCCCTTCCCCTGGAAATCTTTTCCTAAGAAACTGCTTCCTTTTGTGCTCCCAACCCTAGATCTGCCCTTTCTGAGCCCAGACTTTGGGTCCCCAGTTTGTTTACTTGGAAACCTAAGCTGGCCTGGGCAGGGGTGACAGAGCCACTGAACCCGCACTGTCATTCCTCCGGTGGGTGCTGAAGAAAGGCGCCACCCGGGACACAGGAGCCCCCCCCCTCCTCCTCAGCTTGAGAGATCTGACTTTGGAAGTCATCCGTCCCTAGAGATTTGAAAGCAGGGATTGCCAGCATCTGAGGAAGCAAAGACACTTGTGGAGAATGAGCTCTGCTGCTGAGCAGACCGGGATGGCGGCAAGGTAGGAGGAAGTGCAGGAAGAAGAGAGGGGAGGGGAAACGACCAAGAGATTCTGAAGAAGAGGCGACTAGCGGAGTGACGGGCTGGGAGCCTCCTGAGGGGGAGCAGAAATGCCCACCCCCACCTGAAGGGCCACCAACTAATGCCAGGTGGGGGAGGGTCTGCCTGAGGTGAGTCTACCTCTTCCTCACAGCACCCTCAGTGTGGGCATCTTCACCCACCGCACACACCACCCCACTAGACCACACAGGGGAGCTCAGAGATGCTCAGTGAGGAAGGCTCGGCTCCAGTCAGAGCAGGCGGCCATATTTGCTTCAGGAAACCGAAATCCTTTCAGGTTGCTTCAGAGAAAGACAAAGTTGGCAAAGAGGCAAACAGGACAGGGACAGGCAGAAGAGACCAGAACATAAGAACGGGGTACCCAGAGGTAGGGCGGCTGGGAACAGCAGAAAGCACAGCATAGCCAGTCACCATGGAGAGAGAGGGGGCTCCAGTCAGGTCTCCATGGAAGGGTGGGGGGGCCTTGGTTAGGTCTCCATAGGGAGAAAAGGGACCCCAGTCAGGTATCCATGGGGAGGGGGGGTCTGTGGTCGGGTCTCCATGGGGAGGAGGGGGCTTCAATCACTACTGGCCTGTGTGACCCTCAGCCCAGTTCTGTGGTTTACTCCTGTCACACCTCACCTGCAGCTCTCTGAAGGTGGCTGGCCTGGTGTTCCATTGGACACTCTTGGCAAGGGAAGAGAGAAAAGTGGGGCTGAAAGTGTGGAGTGCTAAAATAAGGGGAGCAAGTCGTGTTTGTGCATTGGTCCTCTCTTTACTGTTTGTGGAGTATCCGGGGGTCTGGATCCCGCAGTTGAAGCCCCAGAGGAGCAGACCAGCCTCGCGGGGAGAGATCTGACATTCATCTTTTGGGTCACACCCAGCGATGCTCCCAACTCAGGATGGCTCTGCACTCAGGAATCACTCCTAGCGGTGCGTGGGGGACTATATGGGATATGGGGGATTGAACCCAGGTCGGCCACGTGCAAGACAAATGCCCTACCCACTGTACTATTGCTCCAGCCCCAGATCTGACATTCTTTATTATTTTGGTTCTTGGGCCATAGCTGGCAATGCTTAGGGGTGACTCCTGGCTCTGAACCCAGGAATTACTCCTGGCGATGCTTGGGGGACTATATGGGAGGCTGGGATTTGAAACTGGGTCAGTCCTGTGCAAGGTAAACGCTCTCCCCGCTCTCCTATCTCTCTGACCTGTGAGCTGACATTCTTTGTGGGTGCTGGATTTCTCCTGTCTTATTGCAGTTCTCTCTCTCTGTGTGTCTCTCTCTATCTCTCTGTCTCTCTCTTTCTCTTTCTCTCTCTCTGTCTCTCTATCTCTCTGTCTCTTTCTCTTTCTCTTTCTCTTTCTCTCTCTCTCTGTGTCTCTCTCTATCTCTCTGTCTCTATATCTCTCTTTCTCTGTGTCTCTCTGTGTCTGTCTCTCTCCTCTCTTGCAGTCTCAGGGCTCGCTATGGCTCTCAGCAACCCCCTGCTCTCTCCTGCAGCATGGGGTGTCTTGGGGCTCCGCACCCCATGTGTGCTATCGGGGTTCTCCCCACCCTGGTGTTTTTTTCTGAGAGCTGCGACCTGAGCATCTCTGTCTGTCTGTCTGACTGTCTGTCTGTGTCTTCCTCACAGTCCTGCTGCTGGGTTATCTGTGCTATGACAATCCACCAGCTCAGCCCAGGCTCTGCCTCAGTCTCTCTCAGGGGGCCTCTCCTTACTTCTGTGGCTGGGATGGTGGCAGCACCCCTGAACTAACTGTACCCCCCTAGCTTGCTCCCCCGCTTGCAACCCCATTGCTAGTGGAGTCCCCTCTAGAAGAAAACTGAACCAAGCCAACTGGCGCCAGAGCCTTTCTGTAAACCTGCAGGGTGAACACGCACCCACAGCCCCAAGGTCTCACTGCATCTTGCTCCCAAGGTCCCGTTGCCAAGGTCCCACTGTTTTTCATGAGTCCCATCAAGACACGTGTGGGGCATCACATATAGTCAAGGACTTGTTCCCATCGCGGGCTCCCAAAATGTGTGATCGGGCACACAGCCCCTTCCCGCCCAAGACCTCACTGCGCCCAGCATGGGAGCAAAGCCCCCGTTCTCTGACCAAGAGCCTTCCGTGACCTCTGTGTCTCACCTTCCCGCCCTGTCCAGGCAGGCGCCCGCCCCTCCGCCTGCTCCTCAGCCCTGTCCCGCTGCTCCTGAGACAGGTCCCTTCCCCGCTGTGATTGGGGATGTCAGAGGAGCCTCGTGAATGTGCGGGGTCTGTGTTCTTTGCCCCAGTCCGCTGTGGCAGCAGAGCACAGGAAGTGATTTAGACACAGGAATGCGGGAGCTGACAGTTTTGTGGGTCAGGCGTGTGGGTCTGAGATCCGTCTTGTCGCTGTACAGCTGCCAGACCAGTGCCACTTTCCAGACGCATCTGCCCTTCCTCCAGCTTCAAGGCAGCGGTGGTGGGGTGAGTCCCTCTCGTGCTTCCTCCACCTCCTCCTCCCTCGCCTTCATCATCTGCTCCGGCCGAGAGGCGATCTCCACCTTTGAGAAAGTATGTGATTCAACGGGGTCCACCCATATAGTCCAGAATGTTCTCCCCATCCACAGGGACCTTCATCACATCTGTCCTTTGTGATCACATCCAGTGCTGTCACACTCAGAGGTCCCAGGGCTAGGGGTGGGGACTAGCTTGAGCATTACCAAAGACTTTTTCCCTTTTTTGTTTTGTTTCATTTGGGGCCATGTCCAATGATGCTCCTGGCTCTGTGCTCAGGAGTCACACCTGGCAGGGCTCAGGGGACCATATGGGATGCCAGTGATCGAACCCTAGTCAGTAGTATGCAAAGCAAGCACCTTACCCGAGACACTGCTTCTATCTCTCTGGCCACTAAACTTTCCTTGTTTTGTTTTTTATTTTGAGGCCATACCCGGTGGTACTCAGGGTTTGCTGCTGCCTCTGTGCTCAGGGATCACTCCTGGCAGGGTTCGGGGGGACCTTCTGGGGTGCCAGGGATCAAACTCAGGTTTGCTGTGAGCAAGGCAAGCGCCCCACCCACTATAATATTTCTCTTGCCTCAAAGACTATTTCCTAAGCAAGGGCTGAGGGGACCATGAGGTCCCTTAGCATGGCCTGAACCACCACTGAAAACAGCCCAGACCTGTTCTCAGCCCCACAGCTGTCCTGCCACCCCACCCAAACTGTCTGCCTTGTCCCTGCTCTGTCAAGCCAAGTGGGCAGTTATGCTTTCCCCCTCCCCGTCTTCTTCTGCTTCTCCTACATCTCATACATTTATTCAACAATCATTCAATAAATACAGTCAATAAATATTGCTTCAGAACTCTCTGTGATAGACCTGACAATAGGTACTAGAGAGAAAATGTTGAGCAAAAATGGGCCTGGTGTCTGTCCTCACAGAGCTTCACTTTCCTTATAAAAGTCTCTCCCAAATGCATAGAAAATACTCTCCATGTCCCGGCCTACCTCAGAGAGAAGCAAGACACTGTTCAGGCAGAAGATGGGAGCAGTGGCAGGTCTGGATGGCAGTCACAGTAATTGGAACAAAGAAGAGGAAGAATATGCAGGCCAGGAAACAGCTTGTGCGAAGGTCCTGTGGCAGGAAGGAGGGCAGTAAATCAGGGCAAGAATTAGGCAGGCTCTGGAGGAAGAGAAGAGCTGAATCTCCTAGTCCCAATGGAAGAGTGCTTGGAGACATAAACGCTTATGGCAAGGGCAGGGAAGGGGTGGTGGTTAGAGACACTAAAACTTCAGACAAGGGGGCTGGCTGTGTACTGTTTCACATGGAATTCTGGGGGAAAAAAAAAAACAAAGCCAGAAAATTTGGCTGCAACCAAGTATAACCTATATAACATGTCAGTATATAGCTCACTGTATCACTGTATCACTATCGTTGATTTACTCGAGCAGGCACCAGTAACATCTCCATTCATCCCAGCCCTGAGATCTTAGCAGCCTCTCCTTCCTTGTCTTTCCCAATGATTGGAAGCTCTTTCAGGGTCAAGGGAATGAGACCTGTTATTGTTACTATATTTGGCATATTGAATATGCCACTGGGAGCTAGTCAGGCTCTTCTGTGAGGGCAGTATATAGATAGATTCATTAATCCAGAGCCACTGTAGTAATCCCAGTGCACACTCCTGGCAGGCATCAGGGTGACAGCAGATAGCAGGTGTCAGGGTGACAGCAGGGAGCATTTCCAAACAGGTACAAGACAGAACCCTGTCCTTGTAGTTGCTAACTGCCCCACCAGCAGCTGAAGACCCAAACTTGAAACACAGAGCATGAAGAAGAATCCTCAGAGCCAAGTATTGTCCCTGGGGATTGTGGAGGCTGGGACAGTCATTAGGGAAAGCTTGATGCATTCGAAGATTGAGACTTGGCGGGGTTGGGGGGTGGTGAATGCAACTAGTGAGAGTTGGGGTCCTGGGGAGGCTTCCTAGAAGAGACGGGAGGTGTGAGAGCTCAGTCTTAGAGCACCCTAGGAGCGAAGTGTCTGAGGGAAGTTGAAGAGCCTGGGGCTGGCTCTGGGGGGAATGGCCCAGCCTGGCTGGAGCAAGGGGGCTGGGATGTGAGGTGCTTTGGGACAGGGTAACAGTCGTCTTTCTTCTTTTGTTTTCTTTTATGTTTTGGCCACCTGGGTGATACACAGGGGTTGTTTCTGGCTCTGCACTCAGGAATCAGTCCTGGCAGTTCTCAGAGGACCAGATGGGATGTCAGGGATCGAACGTGGGTCAGCCGCATGCAAGGCAAACGCCCTACCTGCCAGACTGTCTCTCCAGCCCTGGTGTCCAAACGAAATGGGCAACTGTGTGGCTCTGCCGGCTTCCAAATCAGCTTTGCCTGACTTGCCTCTCCATGGGAGGTTCCAGGAAGGCTTCCCCAGCACAGCAGGTGCATCCCTAGACCACCTGTTGGTGAGCTTATCAGTCCCCTGCCTTAGTCTCTTAGTCTCTTAGGTGGTGCTCTGGGCCAGTGCCCTGCCTAGGACAAATGACCTACACTTTTGGGGGGGCGCTGATCAGTTGCCATTTACTCCATTCTCCCCACGCGTCTGTTCCAGTCTCACTCAGCTGCCCATTCCCGTCTCACACTGGCCCTCATTCCCGTCTTCTCTGTCCCACCCCAACCTCTAAGCCTTCCAGGTAGTAAGCACACCTAGATCCCTGTAGCACAATCAACATATGAAAGCCCTTCCTTCTAGGGAAGCTTTTTCTTTTCTTTTTTTCTTTTTTTTTAATAGAATCACCATGAGATACAGTTTCAAAGCTTTTATGTTTGAGTTTCAATCATACAATGATCAAACACCCATCCCTCCACCAGTGCACATTCTCTACCACCCATGTCCCTGGTATACCCACCCTCTTTCCCACCCTCCCCCTGCCTCTATGACAGACAGTTTCCCCCATACTCTCTCTCTACTTTTGGGCACTATGGTTTGCAATACAGATACTGAGAGGCCATCACATTTGGTCCTTTATCTACTTTCAGCACACATCTCCCATCCCGAACGATTCCTCCAATCATCATTGTCTTAGTGATTCCTTCTCTATTACAGCTGCCTTCTCCCCCAGCTCATGAGGCAGGCTTCCAACTATGGGGCACTCTTCCTGGCTTTTGTGTCTACTGTTCTTGGGTATCCGTCTCATATTATGTTATTTTATATTCCACAAATGAGTGCAATCCTTCTGTGTCTGTCCCTCTCTTTCTGACTCATTTTACTTATCATGATATTCTCCATGAAATGACTCACACTTCAGAGGGAGACGATCTGATCTCCTGGGAATCACCCTGGGGGCTTTAACATGGATACCTGAGTTCTACAGTCAGAGATTCAGTTGGAAGGATGGGGAGCTCACATGATACTAATGTGTAGCTAAGAATGACCGCACAGAGCTATGACACATGCATTCTTGGCTGGCTTTGCAGGAGCTGTCTTCCCAGAGAGATGCGTCTCCTGACTCTCTCTCTCTCTCTCTCTCTTTCTCTCTCTCTCTGTCTGTGTCTCTCTCCCTCCCTACCTCTCCCTCCCTTCTTCCTCTTTCTTTCACTCTCTCCCACCTCTGTCTCACTCTCTCTGTTTCTCTCTGTCTCTCTCTCTCTGCCTCTCTCTCACCCTCTCTCTCTCTCTCTCTCTCCTCCCTTCTTTCCTACCTCCTGAACAAAAGATACATTTGTGTAAATCTCAGGAACGTTTCTACTTGTTCATCTTTTTCATTGGCGCCTGCAAATCAGTATCCCTAGAGAAGTTTGATGGTAGTGTAAGATCTTCTGTGCCATCAATTCTCTGCGTGTGTCTTAACTCAGGCTCTCTTCTAAATGGAAAGGGATAGCATTTAAAGGAAACCAAAGAGCCTATTACACTGTACATATAAGAGCTTGTTCAAGGAAGCTGTGCTTTAGGCAAAGAGCGAGCACTTTGATGAGTAAAATCTTTTAGCATAAAGACATCTTTTTTGAAAATGCGAGGCCCTGTGCTTTACAATACTGTTCATGACAAACTTCCCTGCACACAGTGTTCAAATACCACACTCGCCACGAGAGCACCTGCTTCCCCTTAGCATGATTCCAGTTTCCCCCTCATTGCCACCCCCCTACTCCATGAGCTCTGTAGTATGAAGATGGTTTTTGCTGGGTGGCGGACTGGAGCAATAGCACAGAGGGTAGGGCGTTGACCTTGCACGCAGCCAATCCAGGTTTGATTCCTCTGTCCCTCTTGGAGAGCCCGGCAAGCTACTGAGAGTATCCTGCCCACACGGCAGAGCCTGGCAAGCTCCCTGTGGTGCATTCAATATGCCAAAAACAGTAACAACAAGTCTCACAATGCCAAAAACAGTAACAAGTCTCACAATGGAGACGTTACTGGTGCCCACTCGAGCAAATCGATGAACAACGGGATAACAGTGCTACAGACAGTTCTATAGTGGACACAGGCATTCAGACAATTGCCTTCTCTCCAAAGAGACACCCCAGCCCTTAAATGTTGGCTTCTCCATAAAGACACATAAAAACAGTAAATAGAAAGACAAGGAAAATAGAACTATATATTATTATTTGGGGAGTCATCCTTGGTGGTGCTCAGCTACTCTTAATTCTGTGCTCAGGGATCATCTGGCCGTGCTTTGGGAGTCAGGCTGTGCCAGGGATCGAATCCAGGCCCCCTGCAGGGTGCACATGCTCCACCAGTTGCGCTCTGTCTGCCACCCAGTATTATAGTTTCAAATGCGCTTGAGAAATGTTCTGGAAATGAGCTCAGAAGCCTGCTCATAAAACAAGTCGGGGGGTAACGGCTTAACATAAAGTGAAAACTAATGGCTCAATTAATCTGTGTGAAAATTTTGAATTTCATGCTTAGCGCTTGTTTGTCAAGACCTGAAATACCTCTGTAGTTGTCTTCCATCTACCAAACAGCAACCTTCTTTTTTTTCTCTCTTGCCCGACTCTTCCATACACAGCCTAAAACTCCCCAAAGGAGAAATGACCTCCAAACGTGGTCTGAAAAATATTTTGCAAAGTCTGAAGACAGGCAGGAAAAGTAAGTGTAAAACATCTAAGAGATTTATTGAAATCTCAGCTTGAATTCTAATTGCGAGTACTTATGAAAATGTCAATATTAACATGAAATAGCTGGCAGTTGTTCTAATAAATGTAAATTGAATTAGATAGTGTGTAATTGGAAAAATGTTTGCCTCGCTCAGGCTCTTGCAAAACAAGTCTCAGGAACCTGCTCGCTGCAGCAGCCTTGCCCTCTATTGGCTGGAAACTGAAGAGCAAGATGAAGTACTTGAAGCTAAGACGGGGGAAGGACTCACCGTCCTGTGAGAATGTTTTCCCTCAAGTGTGCTCTGCTGTGTAGACATTAGCGGAGCGTTTTCTGCAAAGGTGACTAGGGGGATGAAGAGTTCTGGGCATGCAAAGTCCTTTGGAAATTCCAGCCGTTTTCGTAGAAACGGAGATTTTAAGTGCCTCAGCCCCTGAAAAGCATCTGAAAGGTCAACATCACATCATGCTACTTTGGGGGGACAGGAGGGTGGGCAGGTTGTTTTTGTTTGTGGGCACAGTGGTGCTCAGGACTGACTCCTGACTCTGTACTCAGGGATCACTCCAGGCCGGGATTGCAGAATTTATGGGGTGCCGGGTTTCGAACGTGGGCCGGCCGAGTGTAAAGCAAGCACCCCACCTGCTGGACTCTCTGCTCCCTATTTTCCAAAGAATGAAAGGTCTGGAAAAACTTGGTATCATCATGCCCAGCCATCGTGATAGAAATGGCTCATCATGAAGCAGTTTTGTAGAGCACAGTTAAGAAACAGCTCTAGTTCTCTTTTGTGACTAATGAGTGTCACCAGGAAGAAATGATAACACTAAGTACTGTGTGTGTGTGTGTGTGTGTGTGTGTGTGTGTGTGTGTGTGTGTTGGCGGGAATTAATAGGAAGGCTGATTTTTATCCTTCATGACATTTTCATTGATCTCCCAGGAAAGCAGCCAGGAATGAACAAGACAGGTAGAGGGTAAACTAGCTGTAAAATCATGCAGTTTATAGGCTTAACCCACTAATTTTTGGAGGAGAAGAAGAGTGGTTGGGGCCCCACCTAGCAGTGCTCAGGGATGACTCCTGGCTCTTTCCAGGCTGACTCCAGGATCAGGGGACCCTGTGGGTGCTGAGGCTTGAACCCAGGTTTGATTTTCAGGCCCTGAATCAAACCACTTCTCTGACCCCAAAATCCTGCAATTATTCATAGTTGAATGAGAGGAGTTTAACCAGAGCCTACTCTGTTTTATGACAAACAAAGCTTTTCTTAAAAGAGAAAAAATGTAAAGGCCCTGCATCCATCTGTAAAGTAAGGACACAGTGGGATTCTATCGACATCGAGGCATTTCTCTTCTGGTTTTCACTGGTATCAAAAAGGAAGGTTCCGGGAATCTGGCTTTCCTCATAGCGGCTGCTCCTTTGCCACCTTGAAGAGTTTTAAACTCTTCCGTCCGCTTTTTGAAGTGAACTGACTTCTTAGGTGAAATCAGAAGAACCGGACTTGTATCAAAGAAAGTCATCAAGGTCAGCAAGGAGAAGGAAATGCTGATGGCAGTGATGGCTAGATACGGCATTCCTGTCCTGACCATCATTGATTGAAAAGGAAAAAAAAAATCATGAGATTAAGAACCGTGATTTAAATTCAGCCAATAAAATTAGCCTCAGTCAACTTGGATTACTATTCATCTTTATTTCTCCAGAGAGTGATTATTTAGTGTGGAATACATTTATTTCTTCCATGCTAACATATGGCCTCTTAAAATTCTCTCAATGATTTTCAGTTTGTGTAGCTCATATTTTAGTGTGTGTTTGGGGGGGTGGTTGGTTTGGGCCACATTCAATGGTGCTCAGGGTGTACTCCTGGCTCTGTACTCAGGGATCAGCCCTGGCGATGCTCAGGGGACCATACAGAGTACCAGAAATCAAATCCCGGTCACCTACTTGCAAGGCAAGCTCCCCAACCCCTGTACCAATGCTTTGGCCTGGTGTCGCTCATGTTTTAATCAAAATGGAATCCTTTCAGATGATCGGAAATAAACTCCTCCTTTAATCTGTGCTCCAGGAATAGCACAGCAGGTAGGGCATTTGCCTTGCACACAAATCACCCGGGTTAGATTCCTGGTACCACCTATGGCCATCCCCTCCCCCCATGCCCCAAGCCCCGCCAGGAAAGATCCCTGAGCACAAAAGCCTGCAGTAAGACCTGAGCACCTGCCAGGAGTGGTCCCTAACCAAAACCCACCATCATCATTATCTTAGCTGCATCCCGACGCTCTGAGCAGTGTCCAGCCGGCCCACAACGCTGTCTGCCATTTTTCTCAATTTTCCTGTGCAACTTCTATACGTTTTCAGCACCGGGGAAGTGCCAGGCACAGAGATGGAAGAGTCCTGGCAAGTTGGGTGTTTGTGCCGTGTCTCCCCACCACACACCGAGAAGCCCTTCTCTCTTGGGACCATAAAACTGGCCTGTTCCTGAGGGGGGCTGTGAGGGAGTCAGCACCCAAACTCCGGGTGCTTATGAAGTTTATTGTACAGTTTAAGTAGGTGGTTCTCAGTCCCTTCCCACCTCCAAGTCTCTCTCTCTCTCTCTCTCTCTCTCTCTCTCTCTCTCTCTCTCTCTCTCTCTCTCTCTCTCTCTCTCTCTCTCTCTCTCTCCCATACACACACACCATGGACAACATCACTTGCCCTGTCCCTTTTCTGCCCTCTCTCCTCCCAGACCAGGTCCCACCCCCCTCACTGTCCTTGACCCCGTGTGTAGCTCTGGAGTTGGGGGTCTGTGGCAGGGGCCCATGCTGCTGTGTGCTAGTGTGTGCTGTTGTGTGCTAGTGTGTGCTGCTGTGTGCTGCTGTGTGCTAGTGTGTGCTGCTGTGTGCTGCTGTGTGCTAGTGTGTGCTGCTGCGTGCTTCTATGTGCTGCTGTGTGCTAGTGTGTGCTGCTGTGTGCTGCTGTGTGCTAGTATGTGCTGCTGTGTGCTGCTGCGTGCTGCTGTGTGCTGCTGAGTGCTGCTGTATGCTAGTGTTTGCTGCTATGTGCTGCTGTGTGCTAGTGTGTGCTGCTGTTTGCTAGTGTGTGCTGCTGTGTGCTAGTGTGTGCTGCTGCATGCTAGTGTGTGCTAGTGTGTGCTGCTGTGTGCTAGTGTGTGCTGCTGTGTGTTGCTGTGTGGTAGTGTGTGCGGCTATGTGCTAGTGTGTGCTGCTGTGTGCTGCTCTCTCTGTTCTCTCCTGGTCTCTATGCTGGCACTTGCTGGTATGGTCTAGCGTGTCCTGGTGTGTGTCGCTCTCTGTTCTGTCCTGGGCTCACGGGCTGCCTCTAAAGGCCCGTTACCCTTCTCCTTTCGTTCTCAAGCCCAGGAGTGAGAGCTCTGTCCAGGTACTGGAGAGTTCTCATCCACTGGGGCACAGTGTAGGGTCAAAGGGAAAGTGGCCTGCGCTGTGCCCCCCTTTCAGTGTGATCACCCTGCCCCGTCTCCTGTTTCACTGCTTACCCGGCACATTGATGAGATTTAAAAATCGCCCATTGTAAGGACTAGATTGCCCGGTACCCTCCTCAGCCCCCACCTCTACTGTAATGCTCCCGTTCCCCATCCTTCGAGGTACCCCCCCATCTATTCCGTCACCTAAACAAGAACCCCCCCCCCAGCCTCCAGTCCACACCCCTCTAAGCACAGACCTGACCTGGAATCCCATGACCACAGAGGGAGGAAGCACTTTTTCTTATTTGGTGGGTGATGGGGCAACTTGTAATAGCTTATAATTTAAACACCTGAAGCAACTCTGAAACTATCTTTTGAAACTTATCTCGGGTGCCTTTTTGTTGTCACTCATGTTGCTTTACCCCCCTCTGAGGCCTATGGGATCCTTTGTTGAAAGAGAGTTCCGCTGCCCTTCCAGGAGCACTCTGGCCAGAGGGCTGTGATCTTGTCTCTCTTCCTCTGGAGTCAGTCCTCGGCGATCATGACTCATAAACTCTAGTACTGGCAGGATCCGGTTATCATTTACAACGGACTAACATAGAGGAAAGGTGAATGGGAGGCCAAAGGTAGAATTAGATATATGTCTGCTTTTAAAAAAAAGAAAGGTTGTTTTGTTCTCAGGGCTTACTCCTGGCTCTGTGCTCAGGGATGACTCCTGGGGGTGCTGGGTGACCATGAGCAGTGCCAGAGACTGGGTGGGTCACTTGCCCTGTAGGGGCCTTAGCAGCTGGACTGTCCCTCCAGCCACGGGTGCCTTGTCTTTATTAGGAGCCAAAGTGGAGTGAAGAGTTTTCAGGCCGGGATCAAGCAAGGCCCAGCCTGCACACTTGCTGATATGGACAGTATTCTGGAACTTTCTGTGGGAAAGAGGGGCCCGGAAGGCCTTGAAATGGAGCTAACCACCTCAGATACTGACCAGGACCTCATACTATGTTCGTTTCTTCTTTGCTTGTTTGTTTGGGGACCACACCCAGCAGTGCTCAGGGTTTCCTCCTCGTTCTGTGCTGAGAACAACTTCCAGTGGTGCTCAGGGAACCATAAGGATGGATTCCAGGTCAGCTGCGTGCAAATAAGTGCCTTATTCTGTGCTGTCTCTCCAGTCTGTGTGATAATCTCTAATCCATCATCAGAAGCAACAGTGGTGACTAGCTGAGATCCTGAAGAGAGAGCCAGACTTTGGGCACGTGGCTGGACGTGTTTGTTGTGGATATTTGGGACTGGAGAGGCACAGCGGGAAAAATCTCAAGATGACACTTACACAGCCTCCCGGCACGCTCTGTCTCCACCCTGGGGTCAGCAAGCATGCTGGGTAACTGGACTGGGATTTTCCCCTTGCCTTCTGGTTGACAAAGAGGGGACAACGCCCCCATGCTTAAATTGTTTTGGCTTTAGATATATTGGAGATTTTCTCTTTGTCATTTCTGACCGCTCCTTTATTCAGCTTACATCATTATTATCCTAAAGGTAGCATGTGCCATTTATGCACAAATCCTAGTTGTTGATGTGCCAGCCTGGGTGACTCCTTTGCTTTGAAAGGCAGGTTCTGTTCTGGTCCCCTTTCCACGGTGTGGACCTTTCCAAACGTGCCTCTGCTCTGCACCTTCCCTGGATACCCCTAAGCCTGCTTCCTACTGGGGTTCCACACAGCCACCTCCTTCCATCCCGCCTGTCCTCTGACCACTCGTGTTATTTACCACTTTTCAGTAATAGATGCATCATCAATATGTCACATCCTGTTGTTTTTTTTTTCTTTTAAAAGAAAAGTTTTCCAGGGATGGGGGAGAAGGTCCAAAGAACTGGAGTATATGCTTTGCATTCAGGGCCCCAAGTTGTTTTTATTATTAAAACACAGTGAGATAAACAGCTTCCCAGGTACAAAGTTGCTCGTGATTGGTTTCAATCATAGAGTGTTCCAATACCCTTCCCTCCACCAGTGTACATTTCCCACCACCAGTGTCCCCTGTTTCCCTCCCACGACCTCCCCATCTGTCTCTGTGCAGGTACTTCTCTCTCTCTCTCTCTCTCTCTCTCTCTCTCTCTCTCTGTTGCAATACAGATTAAAGGTACTGAAAGCTTAATATGTATATGCATATCCCTTTACCTACTTTCAACACTCAGTTCTTGTCCAGAGTGATATTTCTAATAATTATTGTCATACTGACCCCTTTTCTATCCTAAGTGCCCTTTCTCCCCCCCCACCCCCATACACACTTGTGACAGCTTCCAACCATTGACCAGACCTCCTGACAGAACCCCAGGTTTGATTCCCTGGTACCCGGGAACAGTGGTGGCCCCTGGGCACTACTCGAGAAACAGTTCCTGAGCTTGCCCGGTGTGGCCCAAATACCAAAACAAAGAAGACACAGGATCTGGATCTGTTGAATCTGCACTAGAACCCTTTCAGTTTTTTTGAAACTATCTTTAAGATTTCCTCCCCATCCCCAGTGCTACTGCCGATACCACAGTCTCTAGGGTAGTTTTTAGCTGGGTTTGCAGCTGCCTGTCAGCCTCCTCAGATTCAGGCACTCTCCCTCCCTTTCACCTTAAAGACCTGACTGGTTTTGCTGAGCTGAGAGACAGTTCATTCCTCGTGCAAGAAGCTTGGTGAGTCCTGCTTCCGGGATGCCGCCTCTCTCTGGGCCTTTCTGGGACTCCCCAGACTCTGGTCTCAGGCCCTCCTGGCAGCCTCCACCTAATACTCCACCCCATCAGTGCTCATCAGACCATCCTCTGTCGTCCTCTTCCAAAACAGGATCTGTTCCCACTTTCATTATTTTTATAATGTTGCTACCCCGACTTAGGGAGCTTCTTCCCTCCTCTCTCTCCATCCACATCCTAACCAGCTTTCAAAATCTCCTCACCCGATGCCTCTCTGGGTCCTGTCTCTTCTGCAGGGTTCCAGTGACGTGCGTGCCTTGACCCGTCTCTTTTCCTTGAGCTCACACTCTGTTCCAGGTATGAGGTAGCAAGTGGCTGCTCCTTTTGATTCTCCTAATGCCTCCTCATGTGATTATTGTTAACTTATTATGATCTCTCTTTTAAGAGATGAGATGCCTGATGTTTGGGGAGATTAAGTAGCTTACTGAGATTTAAGTTAGATCATTTAATGATGGAACTAGAATTTCATCAGAGACAGTCGGACTTCAGGGCTAGGTTCTAACCACTATCCTAAACTGTCTCGTTTCATCCTATGTGCTGACTCCCTATTGTCTTCTTAGACCTGCCCTAGCCTGATGATCACTCTTAGAGAAGTTATCACTGTCCCTGCGTTTAATTGATACATCTCTTTTATTCACCCCTAAGAAGGTCTTACTGGAGCGGTAGCACAGTGGGTAGGGTGTTTGCCTTGCTTGCAACCAACCCAGGTTCGATTCCTCTGTCCCTCTCGGAGAGCCCGGCAAGCTACCAAGAGTATCCTGCCCTCACGGCAGAGCCTGGAAAGCTACCCCTGGCGTATTTGATATACCCAAAACAGTAACAAGTCTCACAATGGAGACATTACTGGTGCCCACTCGAGCAAATCGATGAACAACGGGACGACAGTGCTACTGTGCTACAGGAAGGTCTTAATAGAATTCACTGCCGATAGACAGGGAACTTGTATTACTCACCAACATTTCTTCAAAGTTTTAAAGAAAACTTACGTATAATATAGAGTGGGTGCTCAAAATTTTTTTTGAAGAAATTACGAAATGATATTTGATTGATTGATTAATTTTGACAATGTACAACATGTCTATGCATTCATCTTATGTTTTTCCACTCATAAAAGTTTGCAGCTCTGTGTTTCTGTACAGTCTCTCCGTTGCCTTTAGGCCACTGCTGAATAGCTGAAATTGTTTTCTAGATCTAAAATAGGAGAGGGCACTTTCCTGTTCTCTGCTAAGTTAGTTTCTGCCCCTACAGTTTTAAAAGCATCAGAGAATGCTTTTTAAAATCAATGCTTTTAAATGCTTTTAATCAGGGCACAGAGAATTGGAAATTCATCTCTCTGAGTTGATGAAAGCATACCTAATTAATTAAACTAATATTTTATTATCAAAAGCAAAAAGAAACACTAAGTTCTGTTATTTAACAAATCATACTTTAAAACTTCAGATCTAAAGCTTTTGCCTACTTATAAATAAATGAAACGGTATCATTAGTTCAGCAAACCTTCATAATGTAATTGCGAGAAATGTGTCTTCTTCCTGAGAAGGTACTTTTAAACTTGAGCAAGACATTATTCATTTCATACCCTCTGCCTGAAGACAGCTTTGGTCTCATCTTTTCATACAGTGTTGATTTGAATGTTTTCGGTAAAAGATACCTCCTCTAATCCTCTCTAAGTGTTGTTGTTGGAGGTCAGGTTTCTGCCAGGCATAATCTGTATTTAATTTATTTGCAAAGCCACATTTAGCATTGAGAATCTTAAAAAAATTCAGTCAAAATAAATTATTTTACATCAAGGGCTGAATTAGCACCAAGTTTTCAAAGGGCTTCTCTTTTGAGAAATTCAAAAGCACCTCATTAAGTCTGCACTGGTCCAAAAAAACACTGCTCTCCACGATAGCCTTATTATCCCACTTTGCAAGTGACAAAACGGTGTCAAGAAGCAATTAAGTAGCATTACCAGGGTCTGTGGAAGTGGAGTCCTGCTGGGTAGGCCCTTGACTTATAATCACACCATCAGTGGTAAATTAAAAGAGGCCACTAACAAAGCAAGAGAGAGAGTCATCTGCAGGAGAGCCAAATGTTAGGACAAGACTTGTCATTGAGTCCTTGGAACATAGTCTGAGGGAGCTAAGAAAAGGAGGAAAGTGTGACTGGAGCAATAGTACAGCGGGAAGGGCGTTTGTCTTGCACCCGGCTGAGCCAGGTTCAATCCCCAGCATCCTGTATGGTCCTCCAAGCACTGCCAGCAGGAGTAATTCCTGAGTGCAGAGCCAGGAGTAATCATCACTGGGTGTGATGAAGAATGAAAGAAAGAGAGAAAGAGAAAGAAAAAGGAAGGAAGGAAAGAAGGAAGGAAGGAAGGAGGGAAGGAAGGAAGGAAGGAAGGAAGGAAGGAAGGAAGGAAGGAAGGAAGGAAGGAAGGAAGGAAGGAAGGAAGGAAGGAAGGAAGGAAGGAGGGAAGGAAGGAAGGAAGGAAGGAAGGAAGGAAGGAAGGAAGGAAGGAAGGAAGGAAGGAAGGAAGGAAACGAAAGAAAGAACGAGAGAAAGAGAAAGAGAGAGAGAGAGAGAGAGAGAGAGAGAGAGCAGACCTCAATCAGGAGTTTCGCTGCCAGGATGCAGAGAAAAACTGAAGGTATCTCAGCCCTTCATCGGAAGTGGCAGGCTCGATTCCTCGTGTAGAAAGGGGCCTCTTTCGCACACTCTTGACTACAAACCTGGAGCCAAATCGGGTTGTTTATCCGAAAAAGTGAACTTCGAAAGTGGTGTCGGGAACAGTTAAATGAAGTGTAGGGAGGTCTCAAAGGGATAAGTAGCAAGTTCTGAAGCAAAATTATGAAGCCTGGGAATGTGACTATGGCCTCAGCATTGCCAATTGACTGCTTATAAATCTACTTATTGTAACAGCCTAGTTCAGAGCCACACCTGTCCAGAGAGGTAGGACTTCATCTCCTTGGGGTGACCAAATCACCATGGTTGGATCCTGTCAGCTCTCTCATTCCACCCTTACGCATGAGTACATGTTTGTTCACCTGTGCACAAGCAACTAGAATTTAAAGGTCTTTGGTTCTTTGTTCTGGGTTCTTTAATGATTAATAAACTCGGAAGTTTTGGCATTTGTTACCAACAACGTTTTTATGGGACATGGGGTCACACGGTCTGATGCTCAGGGGTATTCCTGGCTCTGTGCTCAGTGGTCACTCCTGATTGTGCTAAAGGAAGCATAGCAGTACCAAGGGGTCAGTCAGTTTAGCCACATGCAAAATGAACTGCCTTAATCTCTGTTCTCTGTTCTGTCTTTCCCACCCCATTACCAACATTGTGTGTGTGTGTGTATGTGTGTGTGTGTGTGAGGGGGATGGAGTTGCTGTACTCAGGGAATACTCTTGGCTTTCTGCTCAAGGATCACTCCTGGAGGTTTTCAGGAGACTTGATGAGGTGCCAGGGATTGAACCTGGGTCAGCTGCATAGAAGGAAAGCACCATAGCCACCATACTCTCTCTGCCTCCCAGCATTTGTAATGTGTCCACCCATCTACATCTGGTTATGTACATCACATGCATGAATCTTTGGGCTATTTACATTCCCATATGGTTAATTCATTCCTGATTTTTCTTTCAACAAATACTCAGCAACTACTCTATCAGCACTTTGGAAGATAGACACTTCTGTAGTGAAGAGTGCAAATGTACTTCTTGCCCTCAGGAAGTGCAAATGCTTTGAGAGGGACATGCATTAAGCAGGATACTGAGAGATAGGGTACTCTGTGGGAACAGTATGACCATATGCTAAGCCTTGGGTGCTACAAGAATCTTATCTGCATGGAGTTTAGACATGGGTATGATATGAATATGGCAAAGTGGACAAGGCTTAGGTCATTGAAGGTCTCCAAGGATACCATAAAACTGTGGGGCCTTAACCTGGAGACAATGAAAAATAAAAAGACTGACTTGTGGTTAGGGAAGGATTATATGATAATATTTTATCGGTGGAATCTTCTGTGAGGAAAAGATACTTGGTATAGAGCAAATTAATTTTTTTCCTTTGGGGGCCATACCTGGCAGTGCCTAGGTCTTACTCCTGGCTATATATTCAGAAATCAGACCTTCCTGGCAGTTATTAGGGGGACCATATATGGTGCCTTAGATCAAACTCAGGTCAGTTGCATGCAAGGCAAGAGCCCAATCTACTATACTGTTGCTGGGGCCCCAAGTTAAATTATTTTGGTTCAGAATAAAGTAATTAAGATGGAGGAGATGGCAAGGAATGGCTAGATTAAGATGAATCTGTGGGAGAGAATCAGCAGTTGCCTTGTGAGTAATGATGCATGCATGGGACTGAAGAAGAGTTAAGGAAGATACAGGTTTCCTCCTGGAGGAATTCAATGAATAATATTATTGAGGTAGGAAGGAAAATAATTTCTTCTTAGATGTGTCGTAAAAATCTGGATGGCATGTGAATGGAGACACCCAACAGGCAGAAGAGAGCATGAGGCTAGCTATGTGGAATTCAAAGTTGTGAGTGTCCAGAGAAAGGATAATTTCTTTGCCAATATATATGTTCCATGAGGGCTGAGATTCTGTCTGAAACAGTGCTGCTGCTAAGTAATTATTTGTTGAAGGTTGTTGAACGAAAGCCATGGGGTGACATCCAGGATGAGGATAAAGAGTCCATAGGGTCCCCTACTTTTCAGCTCTCATAGAGGAGTTGAAAGCAAAGGAAATTGGGCAGAAGGCCTAAGCAGAGGTCAACACAGAGGCAGGGCAGAATTGGAGGGGAAAAGTTTTGAAAAGGAAGAATTGTGCCTCCTTGTTGGAAGTTCCTAGAAGGAGCCAGCAAACTAAAATTTTAAAAGATGTGGTCCTTGAATTTAAGAGCATAGAAAGAGCAAGTTATCTTGGCAAGGAGAGTTTCATTCAGTGATAAGGATAAAGGTCTGAGGAAGCTGATGAGAAGAGCAAGAACGATGTGGAGTAGAGCAAAGTATGGAAAAGGCTCATCTGCCCTGTCCCACTGAGGCAGGCGGGGTCAGGCCTGGAGGGGTGGACAGCCTGGCCCCTAAAGAGGGTGTTCTGCACAGGATCACTTTCTAGAGGAAGAAGTAGCTCCCCAGAAATGAGGGAGCAAAAGAATTCTGCATGACTCTTACTCTCAGACAAACACATCTCCACCCTTATTGAGCACTTTAATAGACAAGAGTCCAGACTGGTCAACTTGTTAAAGTCTTCTTAGAAGCAGATGCCAGAAAGAGATTGGATGTCCAAATGATTGTCTGGGAGAACCACCTGCAAGGGAAAGGAGCACTAGAATCGTAGTTGTGCATAGGTATGACCCCTATCCTGTGTCTCCTTGCTCAGTCACTGACTGAGAATAATCCCTGGGAAGCATGACGTCAGCACAAGGTAATGAATGAATTAACAGAGAAAATTTGCCCCTTGCAATCACTCTTACTCTAGCAGCAGAGGTTCTTGGCTGTCTCTCCTGCATAATCTCATTTCTTTCCGTTCCCTTTCTTTGGTTTTGGTTTTTGAGTCCCACACCCAGCAGGGCTCAGAGCTTACTCCTAACTGTGCTCAGGGGTCAGTCCTGGTGGTGCTCAGGGGACCGTGTGCCGTGCCCAGGATGGAACCCGCATTGACTGTTTGCAAAGCAGGTGCCTTCCCGGCGGTACTGTCTCTCCAGCCCTCTGAGATAGGGAACATCATATCCTCCGGATGCTACCCCAAGGATTTCCAGAAAGTGTGTCGCTTGCCTGAGTTCACACAACGAGTGAGAGCTCCAGGCTGCTTTCAAGCCACTGTGTGCCAGAGCTGACTCAAACTGGTTCCAGGCAACAGTGAAATTTTCAGGAATTGGGCTGGTCAGTAGCCATCCAGATGGTAGCTGGACGCTGGCTATGGCAGGAATATTCCACCCTGGTGATCCGCAATGGCTACACAGCAGGCCTGCTTTGCTTATTTGTTCTGGAACGGTGGTTGTGACACAGTGACCAGCTCACCGCTGAGTCAAAGGCAGGTTGTCTGACTGCCGAGGTGTCCCTCCAAACCACTCAGCTACATGCAGTTGGCTTCGGAGTCCCGGAGGCAGTTCTGATAGGGAAAAGTTCTTCCAGTCACCCCTTTCCTCTGAATGTCCATAGCAGAGATTCATGCTCCAGGGTGTGGCCCATCATCTATGTCATCTGGGTCTTGGCATGCTTCCTGCATAGAAAGTCCCTGCTCACACACAAAGTATTGATCTAATATCTCATCTTCCCTCCCCCCTCCCGCCAATCCTTCCCCCCACCAATCCTTCCCCCCCCACACACACATATAGTACCAACAGTATTTGCCGTGACAGATGACACTGATATACATACTCATCTGTAAGGCTCACTAGGAGTTGGTGACCTCAGTGAGACCATTTAAAACATGGGCTTCTTACAGTTGTGTTTGTTACTGTGGAGAGCCTGAGTCTTACATTTAAAAGGCAGACCCTTCTGGAAAAACTGCGTTTCAACCTGAGGGTGACCTTTGAAGAGAATGGTGACATCCCTTAAAACCCAGTGATGTGGTTTGATTTGCTTTCTGCCTCCTCCCACCCACAGGCCAGGAGATACATTATCTGCCTACATTATCTGCCTCCCCGGCCACCCGCTGCTTATTGTGAAATTATTCCTCCTCCCAGCTCTGCTCTCTCCATCCCAGGGAATAAAACCGTCAATCTGCCTGGGAGGAGGACAGGATGGAGGATGGGATGCAGAAGCTTCCAGAGTGTGGATTTTTCTCACCTGGTGTCCTGCACGGTAGTATGTATGAATGTGGGCCTGTGGCATCAAGAGGGCAAGCCAGGAAGGTTGGCATGAGAAGCTGCCCAGAGCTCCAGCTGCGGTAGAAAGATACGTGCCTGGGCTGATCCTGAAACGCACAGCCTTGGGTTTTGCAGTCCCTTCACACTGCATGATACTTAACCCACTGAAAGTATTTCCAGCGCCCATGAATGTGGAATTGGAAGAAGCTCGGTACACCCTGTGACTGCTTCCAGATGAAAAGCAGTTCTCTTGAGAAAGCAGCTCTGACCCGCTGGTAGAGCTCTTGGAAATCTCTTTATGAGATTACAAAGATCTGTAAATCGCCTCTTTTGCTCCATCTCCAAAACATTTCTTCCGTATTAAGTTATATGGGTCTTTTATCCGGCACTTGGAAACTTGAGTGAATAGAACAAAACTTACAAAATTTGCTTCGGTAGCCTTTTGATCTTCATTTTGTGTGTGAATGTGTGTGTGTTTGTGTGTGTTTATCAAGACACATATCCCAACAGGCATTCGCTTCATTCCAGGCTATGGGAGCCCTGGAGAGTAGGGCAAATCTGCAGGGAAAAGGTAGATCCAGTTCTTAAGGAATGCATTTGAGAAATTGTCCAAAGGTTAAGGAGTTTGCCTGCCGTGCATCTGCAGCTGCAGCCCTGGTTCAAATCCCAAAACCTCATAGGAATCCCTGAGCATCACTAGGTGTGATCTCTGAGCACAAGGTCAGATGTGGTCCGTGAGCACTGTTGGGTGTTCCCCCCAACAGGTCCCAGGAAAGAATACATTCTGAAAGGAGAGGCAGATAGTATTACTCTTGGGTTCTAACCACAAGGCATTCTCACTAGCACCAGTGGGCAGGTGAGTGAGGAGGCCGTGTGTGTGGGACATCCCAGAGGATGGGACAGCCAGGTCTGGCAGGGTGCATAGAAAGCAGCCAGGCAGAGAGACCTTCAGCAGGGTGTTTGTGGCATCCCAGGCAGTGAAGAGTACTGAGCTCTAAAGTCTGCGCCAATAAGAAGCAAGAACTGAAACCTGGCACCAGAGGTGACTTTCAATACGTACCATATGTCAGTTCCTTTGTTTTTCCTTATTGACTGAAAACCCAGTAGCAGAGGCCCAGGGTAGCTCAGTTGTAGGTTTTGCCTTGCAGGGATGCCTCAAGTTCCAGCCACAGCACCACCCACATACTGAGTGCCACCCCCTCACTGCTGCACTGCCTCGGTGATCCCGGGTTCCATGACTTAAGTGTGAAGCTCTCCCCCCACCCAACCTCCAACAAGCACTGTAAGTCAAGTACTTGTGAGGACCACAACTAAGGGTGTGTTTAACCAACCCACAGCAGCAACTTGTGAGGACCACAACTAAGGGTGTGTTTAACCAACCCACAGCAGCAACAGTGGGAGGGAAATAGATTTCATTCGTCCATTCACCCCAATGATACACACCTCCCTTGGGTTTATCTTCTTGGTCTTGTTCTTCTCTGAAGGACACCCAAGAAGCCAGAAGAGGACACATTCCTGATTGCCAGACAGGTCTAGACACAGACCCTTTGTCACCTGCTCTGCCCCTTCCCAGCCGTATTCCACTCCATCCTGTTCTCTTTCCATTCCCAAGTCCACCTTCCCTGGGGATGCAGTTCCTGTCTCTCCACCTTCCCTGGGGATGCAGTTCCTGTCTCTCTACCTTCCCTGGGGATGCAGTTCCTGTCTCTCCACCTTCCCTGGGGATGCAGTTCCTGTCTCTCTACCTTCCCTGGGGATGCAGTTCCTGTCTCTCTACCTTCCCTGGGGACGCAGTTCCTGTCTCTCTACCTTCCCTGGGGACGCAGTTCCTGTCTCTCCACCTTCCCTGGGGATGCAGTTACTGTCTCTCCACCTTCCCTGGGGATGCAGTTCCTGTCTCTCCACCTTCCCTGGGGATGCAGTTCTGTCTCTCTACCTTCCCTGGGGATGCAGTTCCTGTCTCTCTACCTTCCCTGGGGATGCAGTTCCTGTCTCCCCTCTTCCTCCTTGCCAGGTTCTGGTAATTCACTTTGAAATCCCTGGCATGGGGGCTGCAGCTCAGACAACTGCTCTCTCCCACCCACCTCCCAGCAGCCTCGGCATCTGGTGAGCCAGACAATGAGCTTTCCAGCCCCCTCTGCAGCTCCTGCAAAGTCCCTTCCGGAAATGTGGGAACCTCATCAGTTCTCTCCCTCAGTCCATCCAAATGGGGTCACAGAGGCTCAATCACGAAAAGAAATAGAAGGCATCACATTTATTGTTGCTTCTTCAGGCTTCTAGACCCTGAAGAACCTATTTCTCACTTTGTAAGAACTTCACGAGGTAAAGAGCTTTAACCTCAGCAAATGCTCTCAAATTTAAAACAAAACAACAGGAAGGCCAAGAAAAAAACCCTTGGTGAAAAAAAAAATTCTTTTTAATCTGAAAAGAAATTGGGACAGGGAAAAAGGAGAAAAGAAGTGAAAGCTTTTCTAATTGGACATGTTTCTCTTTGAAGGAGGCAGCTAAGTCAGAGCAAAAATTCACATACTGGGTCTGGGGTGTGGCTGAGGGGGACGGTGCTTGTGTGCAAAACCCCTGGGTTCATTCCCCAGCTGCATGGTCCCTGAGTTGGGAGCTGTAAAAGAGCACTGAGCCAGGAGCCATCCCCAAAGGAGTAACCTCCCCTTACTGCCATGTGAGGGAAGGAAGTAAAAGAGAGAAGGAAGAAAGGAAGGGAGGGAAGAGGAGGAAGGAAAAAGGAGAACAAGAACCACTATTATTATTTTTTTTAAATTGCATTTAGCATCTTACCCACTCTTGGAGACTCATTTGATGGACAACGCGGGCATTAAAGGGGGAAAAGAAATCCATCAGACAGTTTTCAAAGTACATAGAAAACAAAAGCAGGCAGCCTTTATCCTTACTCAGATAAGCAGAAAAGAATTTAAGATTACATTAACATGGAACTGTTTTGTATTCTAACAAATGCAAAGGCTACAAAGGAGGATAACAAGGGCCCCCAACCCTGCCATGTTTCTCCTGGTGAATAGATGACCCAGTTAAGGAAAGCAGCCATATTCACTCTTCCAGAAGCTTCCTGCAAAGCCTAGATGCCAAAGCATCTAGGGCTGTCCCCCATTCTAATACAAGAGATCAGACCCCTTCTCTCCATGTCTCTTCCTCAGATACAAGGATAAATATACAGTTTCCAGTTTATATGATAAATCATAAGCTTTGCTGAGCTTTAGATGGAATCAAATCAGTTTCACTTCATTAATTCCATTCCTCTCCACTTGTGATTTAGATGAAAGAACATTAAGTCAGTGAAAATCCAACAAAAGAGAAGTTGCCCCCTTTTGTATAGAAATATCACATTGAAATATTAAGGAGAAGTATAGATCAAGAAAGTAGAAAGGCTTTTGCTTCCTTTGTTTAATATTTTATTTGAAGTTTGGCATTGTAGTCAGGACAATGCAAAGTGGGAAAAGTAGGCCTCCATTTAAAAATTACCAAAGAGAATTAAGCACCTGATATTTTTCTTCTCAAGTATTATATTTTTATATGCTCTATCTGTTATATTTTAAAATATTTGTATCTGTGGTAGACTGATGGTTATTTTCTTATTTTGCTTTTTCTCCTTAACTATGTATTTTATAATTAATAGGCTGATCTTGTAACAAAAGTATTTGACGAGTAAAATTAAGGTTTGATGCCAACGAGTTCTTGCTTTTAAAATTGAAGTTAAGCAAATCAGTGTATGTAAATGGAGATGCCAAAGAAAACATCCCATGCTCAGTGAACTGGGTGGTAGGTCGAAGCCATTTAGCTGTTTGACCCTTTTCACGTGACTCGGGGTGTTTCCAAGGCATTAAAATTACAATCCCAGAAACTCAGACTTTCAGATGCATATTTTCCATTTTAGCCCACAGACGCTTTCCTTTAGGGATTTTGCAGAAAATTCTGGCTTGGGTTTCAGTCACTGACCTTTTCTCAGTATAAGGCAGTAGAGAACAGTAGAAGACAGTGAGTATCCGAAGACCTGACATTCTTCTAAAGCATCAGCTTCTTTCTCAAACAATGCAGATTAAATGAAGAAACTAGTTGCCAAGCTGGATTGTAGGAAGAGGCATGACTTTTGAGATGGTGGAGTTACTCTATGGACAGTGTGGGCTAGGACAGAAAAGAGGAGACTAGTAGATCCAGTGAGATCCTGGAAGCTGGTTTTACTTCCTGTGTCATTCAAGGATGGTTAGAACAGAGGTTAAGGCTCTGCCTTGCATGTGGTCAACCTTGGTTCACTCTCCAGCACTGATACAATCTCTGGAACATCAAACCAAGAGCAGACTCTGAATGCTGCTGGTGTGGCCTTAGCCCACACCCACACCCTCTCAAAAGAAACATTGGCTGTCTAGCATCCACTGTATCCTTGTGGCTTTGACTAATATTTCCCCAATAATAAGTGATATTGAGTACTCTTTTCATGGCTCTGTGAACCATCTGTATGTCTTCTTTAGAGAAGTGTCTTTTGCCTGTTTCTCCTTTATTGAGGTCCTTGCTCCTTTGTTGTGGTATTGTGTGAGTGAATTTCTATTATCAACCCTTATTGAACACATGGTGTTAAAATATTTTATCTCCATTGCTAGGTTTCCTTTTTGCTTTTCTCGTAGTTTCTTTGTGGGGGAGCTTTATAATTTCATGTAACCTTATCTATTTATTCTTCATTTCTCTGCCTGTTGAGCTGAGTTTTCAAATCTATCTGTTGAAGTCCTAGAGTATATTGCCTCTATTTTTGGGGTGTGTTTTCTGATTGGGTTCTAATAGCCAAGTCTTTAATGTATTTTAAGTTCATTTTTGTGCACGATGTTGTGAACTTTTTTTTTATTGTAGGTCTTTGTGCAGGTCAGGAAAATATGGCATCTGCTTTCTTATTTGATGTGAATGAGTCAGCCTTTATTTCCTCCAGTTTTGCATCATTAGCACAGATGTTGGCACCATCAGGAGAACAAGTAACACGTTAGTGTTTTTATGAAAATAATTTTGATCTTGTAGATCCCTGAAGGAATCTCAGAGTCTGTCTTACTAAGGACCATACTTTAAGAACTGTCATAATATAGTAAGTGGCAAATTGTAGTCATTCTTTGGACACTTGAATCATCCCAAGGATTCTACTTAAATGGAAAAAAATGCTACTAATTGTTGTCTTTCGCAGTACAATTCTCTGAAATGGAAGTCTTTCCCAAGCTTTTAAGGGAGAATGTTTAAATCTCAGTAAAAACTAATCTTTTGCTGAAAAAAACTTTGGTTTTGGGGCCATACCCATCAATGCTCAGGGCTTACTCCTGGCTCTGCACTCAGGGATCACTCCTGGCAGTGCTCAGGGAACCCCGTGGGGTGTCAGGGAAGGAACCCAGGTTGTCCACATACTCAGCAAGTGCTCTGCCTGCTGCACTGTTGCTCCATCCCCCTTTTTAAAAAACCTTTATTTTATAAAGCAGTTCACAATATTTGATTACATTTAATATTCAAACACCAATCCCACCATCATTACACCTTTCCACCACCATATTTCGGATGTTTCCATTCCAAACCCCAACCCCTGCCCCAAAGCAGAACTGAAATAATATATTTTGTATTGTTTGTTATGAAAAACCACTGAAAATGCTCTAAAAAAAATGTTTCCTGAGAGGATGTGAAGATTGTTGTATTTCACCCACGATCCATTAAGCCCTTCAATAAGAAATCACTAACATGTCGTTAAAGCTTAAGACTTGTGTGCTTATGTAAAAAAATATTTCCCTCTTAGATTGGTTGCCTCCTACTTTGAACCCCATCAAATGTGGTGCAGTACTCTTGGAGTATGAGGAGGGTGTGTCCTATGGTCCTATTGTGGGTGAGGCTCGGCCGGAGCATGCAGAGGGTCGCCGTGAGCAGGGTGGCAGTTGAGTTCTGGAGTTTTTCGGCTGCCAGGGCTGGGTCCCCTGGGGTGAGGAGGGGTCTCGCCCATCCCCCTCTGGGGTGCCCCGAATGAAACAGCCTGGTGTGGGGTCCGGTAGCATGGTTAACTCCATCCCCATTTACTGACATTTTTTTGATGGTCTCCATGAAGTCCAGTGTGCAAGATGGGGTCAGCAGAGACATGTGGCTTTTCTAACCAAGAAGAAAGAGTGGTCCAATACAGATGGACTTTTCCCCTTTCTTTTCATTTATCTGGCTAGTGAAGCCCAGAGACTGCTTCTCAGAATGGTTTAAAATGCTAAAAATAAAATACTTACACTTACAAAGAAAGCAGATGACCTGAAATACAGATCTGTCCACAGACCCCTGGGGGTGTGGGCGGGAAGGTTCTTACACCTCATGTTAATTACCACCTGCATCCCCACCCCCTTCTCCCTAACCCCATTTTCCTTGGCCAGAGAAATCGCAAGGTTGACATTGTATTTGATTCCCCATCAGGTAACAACTTGAATTTCCAAACTTTGACTGTCAAGAAGATCAGTTCTAGACCTAACAAGTTCAGGGCACGAAATAAGAGAAAAGGAATGAGTTTCTCTTCATTCCTTTCTATAAAACATAGTGTCTCTTGATAAATTTAGACTCATCCTAAAGGAAAATTGCCCTGGGCAGAAGGTAAGAAGATCCCGGATACCATCTGTCGAATACAGCATCAAAAATTGTCTACTGAGATTTGCTAAAAAATTGATTTTGTTGGAGAAATACAGTTTTGCAGCAATCTACCTTTTTTGTTTGTTTGTTTCTTAAGCCCAGTCAGTATCCTAAGGCTTGTTAGACATTAAGAAACCATCTAACTAAAAAGTGCTAAGACTTCAAAAGCGAAGAATTTATAGTCCTATGGTTACTGAAAGGGTAAAACCCATAATAACCCAGTAGTGAAATTTTCCACTCTCCTCGTGAAATGTTTGTGAATTATTGAAAACTAACTTATTTATCCACTTTCAGAGGAGAGAATGTTGGTGCTGATAATTGAAAACAGCTGATAATCCCCAAATCTCTATATTTAGTCCTGGAATTAGGGAGAGCATGCCAGCATCATGGCCTCCCCTGATTGTGTTTTTCTTGGGCTAATCTTGAAATGAGTCCTTCCTTTGACTTAAGGGTGGAGAGGTAAGGCGGTGGTTTGAAAACATCCCAGGCATAGGCAGCCAACCTGTGATTTGAAATGTGCCACAAATAATACACCAGGTAGACAGTCACCCCTTCGTTAGTCAAGGGGTTCATTGTGGGCTTTATAGTCCTAGTAAGTTTTCTTGCTGAGGAAACCAAGCTCCCTATAAGCTGCAGCCCTGCTTCCTGCACCCTCCCTTGCCCCCCCTCCACACCCAACCCCCCAACACATACACACACACATACACACACAGAGCAGACTCTGAGTGTTTACCCTTCCAACTACTTCACTTTCCTTTCAGGGGCAAGTCAAATCACTCAATCCTTGATGAACGTCCTAGAGCTTAATCAGTGCTTTCAAAAAGCAAACTCCTGGGGTCTGGGGCAATAGGACCACAGGTAAGGCACTTGCATCCACCTGGATTAATCCCATTCAATTCACTGAGTACCCCCAGGAGTGGTCTAAAACACCTACAAATGTAGCTCTCCCCTTCTCTTTTCCCTCCTTCCCTCCCTGCCTCCTTCCTTCCTTTCTTCTTTCCTCCCTTCCTCCCTTCTTTCCTTCCTTTCCTTTCCTTTCCTTTCCTTTCCTTTCCTTTCCTTTCCTTTCCTTTCCTTTCCTTTCCTTTCCTTTCCTTTCCTTTCCTTTCCTTTCCTTTCCTTCCCTTTCCTTTCCTTTCCCTTCTTTCCTTCCTTCCCTTCCCTTCCCTTCCCTTTCTTCTTTCCTTTTCTTCCTTCCTTCTGGAGGTCACCAGAGTCATCCCAGCAGTGCTCTGGGTACCAGTGGTGCTAGAAATTGAACTCTGGTCCTTGTACATGCAAAGCACATGTCCTCAACACCTGAACTAACTTCCCACTTATTATAATCTAGTATCTTTCCCATTATAATCCAGCCTGTTAATAGAGACAAAGACTCAAATATAGACCATCTGGTGACAAATCCAGTCTTTTCTTCCCTTATAATCTGTTTTCTTCCGTACTCAACTTCAGTTTTCTTTAAGATTCATAAAATTGCTACCTTGGGTAGAAAAAAAATGCCAGACACAAGTATCTTACACCAATTGTCTCACTTTTTGCTTGGAATAAATTTCAAGGAGAAACTATTGTTACCAATCTGAGAGAGCATTCAATTCCATTATCTACTATTGGGGGCTTACTCTACAATACATGTGTGTTCCCGGAAATTACCACAAACTTAGATATTTTTTAAAATGACAATTTATTTTGAACTGGAGCAATAGGGCATTTGCCTTGCACACGGCCGACCCAGATTCAATTCTTCCATCCCTCTCAGAGAGCCCAGCTAGCTACCAAGAATATCTCGCCGGCATGGCAGAGCCTTGCAAGCTCCTTGTGGCTTATTTGATATGCCAAAACCAGTAACAACAAGTCTCACGATGGAGATGTTACTGGTGCCCGCTCAAGCAAATCGATGAACAATGGGACAACAGTGCTACAGTGTTACACCAAAAAAAAGAAGAAAAAATCCAAATTTCAACCCTTTCTCAAAAAAATTCAGATTTGGTCATCTTGGCACAAACTCTATATGACAATGATGGGCTGGAGCTAAGCTCACCCCTGGGAGGAAGCTGGTCCACTCCAGGAGCAGGTGCAGCCGTAGGGTCCCACGCTTGCACTCAAGACACCTGGCCGTTCCAACAAACACCAAACCTGGGGACTTTGGTGTTCGTTGCTGTGCTCTCGAGCATGCAGTCCTAGGAACAGAGTAGGGAATGGTCCTAGGGCACAGAGTGGGGAATGGCCCATGCTTGACATTGTACCTAGCATCTTTGTGGACTTGACCAAGGGCAGAGCTGAATGACTGCTACAGCTCTTGCTGCTTTAATTGACCCTTACAGCCACGTGGGAACTCTTCACCCTGGCCATTCCAAAGAACTGTTTCTTCCCCCACTCCTCAAATGCCACCACCACCACCACCACCACCACCATCACCAATTTATGACAGTGGTTGGGTAGATTGTTGAGAGGGACTTCAAAAATGTGTTTGATCTGTTTGTTCCCCAAGTCTGTTCCTCTGAAGAAATCCTACAGATTCTTTCATGAGTGCGTCTCAGTGAGAAACACATCATACACTTAGTCTGTGGAATTAGTTTATTCATAACTGCTGCTGCGACCCTCGTATATTTTTGATTGAGTTTATAAAGTATTTGTTGTTCTTTGCCTTAGGTTCTCAATTTGATAGGCTGAGAGAAAACAGGTCTGGGAAATGATGGAGCTGTGGACACGGGTCAGTGGTCGAGCTCATACCTCAAAGGCATTCAAATGCATTCGACTCCTGGCACCAACACAAGAAAACAAAACAAAGTGTACACTAAATCCTCTCTTCGCCTTTCTCCCCATACAGTTCCTGGAACCAAATATTTTAAAAAGATCAAAGAAACTTATGATAGTCCTTTATTTAAATGCTATACTTTACATAGAAATTGTGGTAGTGATTAGAATTGTTTTATTATTTATAGACTATTCATCGGGGCTATAGGAAGATAAGTTTTTTTTGTTTTTGTTTTTTTGCTTTTTGGGTCACACCCGGTGATGCACAGGGGTTACTCCTGGCTCATGCACTCAGGAATTACTCCTGGTGGTGCTCGGGGCGGGGACCATATGGGATGGTGGGAATCGAACCCAGGTTGGCTGCATGGAAGGCAAACGCCCTACCCATTGTGCTATCGCTCCAGTCCCTGGAAGATAATAAGTTTTAAAGGTGGAGAGAGGGGCCAGAAAGACAGTAAAGGGGTAGGGCTTTCATCTTGGCAATCCCAGTTTTGTACCCAGCACCACATGCTCCCTTGAGCAGCACAACTTGAGCACAGAGCCAGGAGTAGCCCCTGAGCCCTCAAGGCTATGACCTAAATCACTCCCCCCCTAAAAAAATAAACAGAAGGGGAGAGAATATCAATAAGTGAATTTTTAGAAGCATAACCCTCAGGGCTATGACCTAAGTCACTCCCCCCTAAAAAATAAACAGAAAGGGAGAGAATATCAATAAATGAATTTTTAGAAGCAATAAGGGGAAAACTATTATGATAGTCATTAAAAGCTAAGAATGAGAGTTTTGCTCTGTTTGCTCATTTTATCTCCTTAAACTCAGCTGCCTATAATGAAAGTGTGACAGCGTCCCTGGCAGACAGTGCCTCAGAAACAGCTGCTCCGGGAACCATCCTAACAAACAGCCTCGACTTGGTAACTCTGTTCCTTTTTTTGCAGTCGATGTGGCTGTGTTTCCACAGCAGAGGGAATCAGGGGGTCAGGGCCAGTGGTGGGGTTGACACTGAGGTCCCTAGACACAGCGAGGTTGGAAAGTAATAGAAGTAATAGTCTGAGGGTTCCAGAAGCCTCTTCCCTCCTGGAAAACAGTCCATGTACTGATTTCTTCAGGAGTGAAGTTGAGATGAGCATCGTGAAGGAGCAAATAATACAGCAGTGGGATATTGTTCTGTTTTGTTTGTTTGGGGGGTTACGAGCAGGAGTACTCAGGTTCTTACTCCTGACTCTGTGCTCAGGGACCACTCCTGACAGTGCTGAGTGATGTTGCGGGGGGGAGGGGGGCGGGGGGGGGGAGGTGGGAATCAGATCAGGTTCTTATGTGCAAGATAAACAACTTAGCTCCTGTACCATCTTTCCACTGAGCATTAAAATGAGATCCAGGGAGAAAGAAGACAGAAAGAATATGGAAGCATGTGTCTTTGTAGTTTATTGGGTTGGAAGAGGTTGTTTTCTTCTTACTATACTCTGTGGAAAATGTAAAATATTTATTAAAAAAAAGAAAGAAAAAGAACCTACACAGAGAATTCTTTATCTCCATGAAAGCAGGAGCTTAAAAAATTGAAATTCCCAGTGAATCTAAAAGGATGCTCTGGCAGTTGGTCTCAGCATCCCTTCATTAAGCCTGTTGTCAGGATTCTCAGGGACCATGTAGGCTGGACTCTGGAACCACATGAAGGAGAGGCTGGGCTGAGACAGAGTACAGTGTGTGGGGCACTTGCCTTGCATGCAGCCTGCCCAGGCTCCAGCAGCAGTATCCCATATGGTTCCCCAAATGCTCTTGGGGTGATCCCTGAGCAGAGAGCCAGGAATAAGCCCTTAGCATTGCTGGGTGTGCCCCCCACCAAAAAAAAAAAAGGAAGGAAGGAAGGAAGGAAGGAAGGAAGGAAGGAAGGAAGGAAGGAAGGAAGGAAGGAAGGAAGGAAGGAAGGAAGGGAGGAAGGGAAGGGGGAAAGGGGGGAAGGGAGGAAGGGAGGGAGGGAGGGAGGGAGGAAGGAGAGGGAAGGAAGGAAGGAAGGAAGGAAGGAAGGAAGGAAGGAAGGAAGGAAGGAAGGAAGGAAGGAAGGAAGGAAGGAAGGAAGGAAGGAAGGAAGGAAGGAAGGAAAAATTCCACAGATGTGGGGTTAGAGAGATACTACTGCAGGCCTTGCCTTGTATGGGTGGATCCAGGTTTACCACACAGCACCTAGTATGGTCCCCAGAGCCACCAGGAGTAATTCTTGAGCATAAAACCAGGAGTTAACCCCAATCACAGCTGGATGTAACCCAAAACCAAATAATACTACTGTTTTTTTTTTTATCCACAAATCCATTGTTTATACCCTAAGTTATCAAGAGTTGGAAGTGTGATTTTTGTGGTGTGTTTAGGTCTCTTAAGCCACAGCTATAAAGCGTGTTTTGGATATGAAAGAAAGAAATTTCTGAATCTCTTTGGCTGGGAAGGCAAAAAAATCATTTAAATTCCATGAAGCTAAGGCAGTTTCTGTGGCTTCGAGAAACTTGTGTGGCCCAAAGGGGTCATAAATAATTTCTATGGTATAAAACTCTTAGAGAGCACGTTGGCTTCCCAGGAATTCCTGCCATTCTTACACCTACCGCGTTCTTGCTGCTGGAGACGGTCTGTTGGAGCCTGTCGGGCCCTGCCCTGCCTCCAGGAAACACTAAACTGCGAGGAGACTTGGCGTACCGGCCTGGGCTGCTTTGAGCAGGTGAAATGAACAGATTTGTGGGCCGTGATTCATTTCTCTCCATTTTTCCAGCATTTAAGTATATCTCGCATTGACCCCGATTACGGGCCTAAGTGTTTGCAGCACGTTTTCCTTCTGGTGTTCTGCTGAGAGCTGTCCAAAGTGGAAATCCATTCCACGTTTTATTAAAGATCTAGACTGCATGGCAGACAATATTCCCCCATACTCTCTCTCTACTTTGGGACACTATGGCTTGCAACACAGACACTGAGAGGTCATCATGTTTGGTCCATTATCTACTTTCGGCACGCATCTCCCATCCCAACTGGTTCCTCCAGCCATCATTTTCTTAGTGATCCCTTCTCTATTCCATCTGCCTTCTCCCCTCCGCTCATGAAGCAGGCTTCCAGCTATAGGGCAATCCCCCGGCCCTTGTATCTACTGTCCTTGGGTGTCAGCCTCATGTGATGTTATTCTATACTCCACAAATGAGTGCAGTCCTTCTATGTCTCTCCCTCTCTTTCTGACTCATTTCACTTAGCCTGGTGGGAAAGGGGGGGGGGTATACCCTGGATATTGGTGGTGGGGAATGTGTACTGGTGGAGGGATGGGTGTTTGATCATTGTGAGATTGTAACCCAAACATTAAAGTTTGTAACTTTCTCACGGTGATTCATTAAAATCACTGTCATCCCATTGTTCATCGATTTGTTCGAGCAAGCACCAGTAACGTCTCTCATTGAGAGAATTATTGTTACTGTTATGTTGGCATATTGAATATGCCGCGAGTAGCTTGTCAGGCTCTGCCACACAGGCTCGATACTCTCGGTAGCTTGCCGGGCTCTCCGAGAGGGGCAGAGGAATCGAACTCAGCCTGGCCACGTGAAAGGCGAAGGCCCAACAGCTGTGCTATCGCTCCAGCCCTCAATAAAATTAAAAAAAAAAAAATCTAGACTGCTAAGATTGTAGATGCCCCCTCAGACCTCTGGAAATCCACTGCAAGGATAGAAAACCCAGAGGACAGAGGCTTGTGCACTGCGGGATGAGGCACTGGGCGGGGGGGCGGGGGGGGGTGGAGTGCATCTCTTTCTAAAATGATCTCCTGTGTATTTAAATCACCGTGAGATACAGTCACAAAGCTTTCATGAGATGCAGTTACATTACAATGCTTTCATGATCATGTTTCAGTCATACAGTGTTCCAACATCCATCCCTCCACCAGTGCACATTTCCCACCACCAGTGTCCCCAGTTTCCCTTCTACCACCCAACCCACCCTCGCCCACACCAGCCTGGCTCTATGGCAGGCGCTTTATTCTCTCTCTCTGTCTCTGTCTCTTTCTATTTCTGTTTCTCTCTTTGTCTCTCTGTCTCTCTCTGTCTCTCTCTGTCACTCTCTCTGTCTCTCTCTGTCTCTGTCTGTCTGTCTGTCTGTCTGTCTGTCTCTCTCTCTCTCTCTCTCTCTCTCTCTCTCTCTCTCTCTCTCTCTCTCTCCTTTTGGGCATTATGGTTTGCAGCGCAGATACCAAGAGGCCATCATGTTTGGTCTTTTGCCCACTTTCAGCACACATCTCCCACCTGGAGTGATCCCTCCAACCATCGTTGTCATAACGGCCCCTTCTCTGTCCCAGCCGCCCTCTCCCTAGCCTTGAAGCAGGCTTCCAACCTGCAGCAACCCACAGTGCTGCGCTTGCAAGGTCAGTGAGATGAACCACACTGACGTGTGCCTCGAGCTACCCAGGGACCCTGTGTGCTTTCGTACTCATGGAACACGAGTGGTTCCACTTCAGTCATCTTGCTGGGATGTAGTCTTGAGCCCTCACGAAGTTCCTTTGGCCAACCGAGCAGGCTCCACTCCCCACACTGCAGCTATCTCGACCTCTGGACTTAGTGTCTCCGCAGAGAGACTTCCTGGAGGGCAAAAATAGAAAGCCTCTCGAGACCCCCGGTTAAGAAGGTATCTTGATTTCACACTTCCTGGGCCGCAGACGTGTAGTAAGGACAGGTAGGACATCCAAAAAGAAAACCCAGAGGAAGGAGTGGGTCAAAAATATTAGAACTGGGGCTGGAGCAATAGCACAGCGCGTAGGGCATTTGCCTTGCATGCGGCCGACCTGGGTTTGATTCCCAGCATCCCATATGGTCCCCTGAGCACTTTCAGGGGTAATTCCTGAGTACAGAGCCAGGAGTAACCCCTGTGTATCGCCAGGTGTGAACCAAAAAGAAATATATATATATATATATATATATATATATATATATATATATATATATATATATATATATATATATATATACACATATATATCAGAACGTCCTCATGGCTGAAATAGTCAGTGTTGAGCAGTGGGGAAACTTCGGGCCGCCAGGCGCTGGGTCAGTATGAGAAACACAGGCCAGAGAGAGTCCAGCAGGTAAGGCTCTTGCTTACATGCAGCAGACCCAGGTTTGATCCCCAGCACTTCGTATGGTCCCCTAAGAAATACCAGGAGTTATCCCTGAGCACAGAACCAGAAGTAAGCCGTGAGCACGGCCAGGTATGGGCCCAAAACAAACAGACAAAAAGAATCAAGTAACGGCAGGCAGGAATTGGATTCTTCAAGGTACACGGGGCTCACTGTCAGGAAGCAGGCAGTGCTTTAACTTGAGACTTGGGGGCGGGGGAGAGCCCCACTTCCCTTGGTTCCCTGTCAAGGACACTACACCGAGCAACCTCTGAGCTGATGCTTGTAAGTGCGTAAGATACAGTGCCAGAGAGTAGGGGAAATAAATTACTGGCTGACAAATAGAAAATGCGCCAAACTCTTGGTTTAGGTAACCATGTTTGTAATATTCCCCATCTGCTGCTAGCATGGGAATGTCATGTAGTACCCAATTCTGAGCAAAATGTCCAGGTGTCCAGATGGTAGCAATTATAGAGCCAATAGAGAGGGCAGGTGAGGGAGAAAGCAAGTGAGAAAGAGAGGGAGCACCAGAGGGAGTGAGGGAGAGAAGGAAGAGGGGAAGACGAAAGAAGGAAGAGGGAGAGGAGAGAGGGAGATGAAAGAAAGAGAGAACAAGAATGAGAATGAATTTCCCACTCAAATGCAACATTCTAAACACAGTTGAACAACCTGTTACTAAGAAGAAAAAAGCAGCAACATTTACTAATGGGAGACAAATTTGTTCCAGATGGCTTTAGAAATAATCTGAGAAAGATTTTAAAGTAAGCATGCCTAGGATGTTTGAAAAGATAAAGGAATGAACAACATCCATTTAAAAAAACAGGAAGTTATAAATAAAACAGATATTAAATAAGAACATTAGGATAGTAACAAAAATTAA
Organism: Sorex araneus; assembly: GCF_027595985.1. NCBI lineage: Eukaryota > Metazoa > Chordata > Mammalia > Eulipotyphla > Soricidae > Sorex > Sorex araneus. The sequence continues at coordinate 175,767,794 of NC_073305.1, forward strand.
TTATAAATTTTAAAATGAAAAATATGGTCACTGAAATCAAACTTAAAGAGATGAAACTGCCTTTTAAATGAATAAAGTTAGAGAGAAAAGTTAAGAACTAGAAAATAGTCATGAGGAATTGTTCAAAATGCATTTCAGATGAAAAAGAGAGAGAGAGAAAGAAAGGAAGAAGGAAGGAAGGAAGGAAGGAAGGAAGGAAGGAAGGAAGGAAGGAAGGAAGGAAGGAAGGAAGGAGAGAAAGAAAGAAAAAGAAAGAAAGAAAGAAAGAAAGAAAGAAAGAAAGAAGAAAGAAAGAAAGAAAGAAAGAAAGAAAGAAAGAAAGAAAGAAAGAAAGAGAGAGAGAGAGAGAGAGAGGAAGGAAGAAAGAAAGAAAGAGAGGAAGGAAGAAAGAAAGAAAGAAAGAAAGAAAGAAAGAAAGAAAGAAAGAAAGAAAGAAAGAAAGAAAGAAAGAAAGAAAGAAAGAAAGAAAGAGGGAGGGAGGGAGGGAGGGAGGGAGGGAGGAAGGAAGGAAGGAAGGAAGGAAGGAAGGAAGGAAGGAAGGAAGGAAGGAAGGAAGGAAGGAAGGGGACAAGCAGATGGAAGAAGTGAAAGATATGGAAAAGAAATTACAAGCTTTCAATAATCATCCATAGGAGTTTCAAGGAAAGAAAATTATAAGATGGTCAGGAAATAGTTTTCAAAGCAGAGGACAGAGTATTCCAAAATTGATGCAGTTCTTCATATTGAGTATTGAACAGAGTAATGATTCTTTTCTTCTACTTTATTTTATAAATAAACATTTCTGTTCTACTCTATTTAGTTTTTGTTTGTTCTGCTAAATAATTTACAATGAAGCTGCAGGTTACCAAAGAAAACGAAGGAAAGCAGATGAGCAATAAAAAGATCCACAATAGCCTTCTCATCAGGATTGATAGATGCCAGACAGCATAAAGTAACATCCACTCCAACTACAAGAGAACATCATTATCAACTTGAAATTGAAAATCTACTGTGCTTTTTTGCAGCACTGTTCACAATAGCCAAAATCTGGAAACAACCCAAGTGCCCTAAAACAGATGACTAGTTAAAGAAGCTTTGGTACATCTACACAATGGAATACTACGCTGCTGTTTGGAAAGATGAAGTCATGAAATTTGCTTATAAATGGATAGACATGGAGAGTATCATGCTAAGTAAAATGAGTCAGAAAGAGAGGGACAGATATAGAAGGACTGCACTCATTTGTGGAGTATAGAATAACATCACATGAGGCTGACACCCAAGGACAGTAGATACAAGGGCCAGGGGGATTATCCCATAGCTGGAAGGAAGACTGCTTCATGAGAAGAGGGGTGAAGGCAGATGGAATAGAGAAGGAATCACTAAGAAAATGATGACTGGAGGAGTCAGTTGGTATGGAAGATGCATGCCAAAATTAGATAATAAACCAAACATGATGACCTCTCAGTGTCTGTGTTGCATGTTATAATGCCCAAAAGTAGAGAGAGAGTATGGGCAATATTGTCTGCCGTGGAGGCAGGGGGAGGGTGGGAAAGGGGGGGTGTACCTGGGATATTGGTGGTGGGGAATGTGCACTGGTGGAGGGATGGGTGTTTGATCATTGTGTGATTGTAACCCAAACATGAAAGCTTGTAACTATCTCATGGTGATTCAATAAAAAAAAAATTGAAGACCTAAAGCTGAACATGTAAAATTAGAATTCCAGGTGAAGTTTATCTTAGTTTTCATTTTGAGTGAATAGAGTGGAAGAAATGAGAACCCCTTTGCCTCCTTTTTCTTAGTATTGCTTCAATTGGTCACTGAATTCAAGCCCCATAATTTATGTGTTTATAAAAGCCAGAAGGTTTGGGGGGGGGGGCATTTGTTAGATTTTTGTTAGATTTTTTTTTCCTCTCAAGAGGGAATTTCCTAAAATGCCACACTTGGGACAAAATTTAAGTTCTCCTGTGATTTCTTAAGTGACGCCCATGGGGCTAACCTCTGCTTAAAGACAGTCTTTGTGCTAATATTCCAGACATTCTATACAGAAGGAAGGAAAGTGATTGTTGGCCAAAACAACTATATGAAGGAGAGCTGGTGGCTGATAATGTATTCCACTTCTACTTTTGAAAATGTTTGTACAAAACTGGGTTGGACCCAGTGTTTTTACACTAGAATCCGTAGACATTCATCCACCTAATAAATTAACCACACAATCTGGCAAAGCTCTGCGTGCTTGGCGGCCCTGCCTGCCCCGGAGCCTTGGAACAGCCCTGGCTGGAGCAGGTGTGGCCTGCAGAAGGTGGGGGCCGTTGAATTCGGGATTCCTGCCCAGCCCACCGCCTGGGAGCCCCGCTCCCTTCTGCAGGCCAGGCTGATGCCCCGGTGCTTCGCGGGCTCAAAGGGCCTCTGTTGATTCACAATGGCCAAAGAAAACAAAAATAACCAACGAATAGACATATTTTGCTCAAAATGCTTGATACAGACACTGGAGGCCAAAATCGCCATAAATCAGATTTCTTTTTCATAAACAAAAAAACTGCCATGAGTTTTAGAAGATTGTTTTGACATTTAGACTGCAGGCACTAGCATTGAACGCTATTAAATGGACGCGGGAGGTCCCTTCTCCTCCCCTACTCCACGTGGGTGTGGGGGCCCCTTCTTTCCTTAAAGGGTAAAGTCGGGGAGGTGGGGGTGGGGAGTAGATTCTCTACAGCCTGGAGCCTAGGAAGGAGAGGAAGAGAACAGATGTTTTCTCCTATTATTGTTGGTTTTTTTTTCCCTGTGAGATTCTCTTTAATGAAAGAATGCAAGCACTCACTCATCACCCAGTTAGTAAGATCAAACCGCCTGCGCCCTGTGGTCAGAATCGCACAGGGCGAGGAGAGACATAGCGGATGAGATGAGAGGCAGGACCCTGATGTCCCCATGAGAACACGACCTGTCCCACAGACAGAACATAGAGCAGCAGTGGGCAAGGAGAGGCATAGGTATATGTTCATATGCCAGTGAGGTCCCAGTTACTAACTTAGAATACAAAAGTGGACAATATTAAAAGTTCATGCACCCAATAAGGCACGTTATATCCAGTTTATGATTACTTGTGGAAGTCGATGTGGAGGTCTCATTCTGTTCAGCAGGGAGAACCCTTCGTAGGGTGCAGCCAAAAGAACAGACGCAGAGCCCGGAGGAGGGAGAAAAGGCATTTATTCTATGGCAGTTACAGTATTTATACCTCCCTGTTGGGAGGAGGTGGTGCCAGGACCCCCAACAGAAATGCAGGGTGTGGCACGGGATTTAGCTAGTAATAAACAAATGCTGATAGGATAAGATCAGTAAGATTAGGAGTGGCAACCTTTGCTAGGTGTGGCATGGGGTTAGCTAGTGATTAAACAAATAGTGACAGGATAAGATCAGTAAGGTAAAATGGCTCCCTACAATTACTGTCACTGTCATCACTGTCATCTCGTTGCTCATCAATTTGCTCGAGCGGGCACCAGTCACGTCTCCATGATGAGACTTGTTGTGACTATGTTTGGCATATCGAATATGCCACAGGGAGCTTGCCAGGCTCTGCCGTGCGGGCAGGATACTCTCGGTAGCTTGCCGGGCTCTCCGAGAGGGGCAGAGGAACCAAACCCGGATCGGCCGATCCAGTTTATGATAGTAGGTGAAATATCTGCTTTTAAGAAGCATCACCCTATGTAGTAGGAGGGGCCAATTTTTCATGTGCACAGTCCCAGCTAGTTAGGTGAGCAACGGGAAATAGGACGGCAGACACTGCGTGGCTGTGTTCCCTGTGGCATTGCCGGTGGCTAGTCTTCAGGGCTGGTCTCCATTGTATGTAGCTAATCTCCCATCATTGGTGCCAGAAATCTAAGTGCGTGGCCTCGAGTAAGTTTCTCACCAGAGTTCATGAGATGCATGTGAACAACTAAAAATAGTTGGTCACAGACTCCGCATGTCCTTATTTACACGCTTTTATTTACATCTGCTTTCTCATTCCTCTGAGAGAATACAGAGACCTTGGGTGTGATAAAGTTCCTACTGGCTAGTATGTCTTGCTGTGAAGTTGATGAGTTCACTTATTCAGTGAGAAGAGATTTTTCTGTCAATTTGCCACAGGCTTCGGGAGATAAAGAGCAGTATCCCATAAAGGCAAGAACTTATGTCACCAACAAAAAAACGTGTTTAATATTTATAGACATTTTAACATGTAAAAATGTTGCATGAATATTTGAATCAAAGTAGAACAACTTGAAGTAATGGGGAGGTGAAGGCAGTTCTCTGAGGGCTTGTATTTGCTGTTGAGTTTTCTTTGCATCAATTTTATTTCAGTGTCTTCATCAGTACATAAATAATGGGGGGTGTGTGTGTGTGTGTGTGTGTGTGTGTGTGTGTGTGTGTGTGTGTGTGTGTGTGTGTGCGCTTGCAGGCTGAGAAAACTTTTTCAGTGCAATAAGGCAAAAGAACAACAGCAATTAATTCTCCCCTGGAACCATCATCATGATTATGTCGATAATTGGAAATTGTAAAAGGATAGAGACGAGGCAATGAGGAAAACAAAGGCAGGAAAAAAATACAGGAGGAGGGATTTGAGTGGCAGTGGCTGATGAAGCCCCAGGTTGGAGTGCATTTGGGGAAGGAAATATAGGTGAACAAGAATTCCATCTCCTGGGTGGGCTTCTGTAGACATGCCAGTAGCATTGGAGAAAAAAGTGTAAGGTAAGAGGTTGACATAGGGTGACTGACTGGAGCTCTCCCGCTCCACACTCACCATAGCTGTGTTCCAAGTGAAAAACTGCCTCTTTTGTTGTTGGGGGGGGGGGGGAAATGGTGCTCCCAAGAGGTGCTCAGGAAGCCCAGGGCCCAACCTGTGATTTTTGATGAACCTGGCTGGCGGTTCAATGCTAAGACCCAGGAAGCAATGCTGCTTAGGCCTTGTGGTGGTGCCAGGGTTTCCCAGGCCACACCGGTACCGCTAGGAGCTTCTGGGGGTACAGCCTACACTACCTTAGGGGACCGTACCAGGCCAGGAATCCAACCTGGTTTGTGTGCATTCTAGGCCTGCACCCTAATTGTTCTCCTGTATCTTGGCCTTTGGAAATGTGTTCTTTCCCAGGGAGTGGAAATGTAAATGGTCCCAGAGGGGAAAGCTTCCCAATCTAGAAATGAAGTAACCCCCAAGGAGATGGTAGAACCCACTAGAACCCACTAGGTGAACCCACTAAGTTGCTAAACCCTCCAGTGTCAACACAGATCTCCTTTAGTTTTTGTAGACTCATATTAAATATAAATAGGCAAAGACCCCTTAAATATTTGGAGAAAGACCCCCTTGGAAGAAAGAGGCTAAGATAAGCAAACAGAAATAAGAATCCTGGGGGAAACAGAATTTCAGGTCTAATGAAAGCTTTAAACAAGAGCCATGCTTATTTCTTCAGAGAATTGAGAAAAATATTGCATCCATAAAAAGATCAAAGTGCTATAAGAAGAAATCTACATGTAACAATAAAGCATCCTTAAATTTAAATACGATTGTTACCATCAACAGAAAGACCTGCAAGAGGTCAAAGAAATTTCTTTGAAGAGAAGCCAAAAGTCAAAGAAAAGGAAAAGATGAAAGAATGAAAGTCACGAAAGCTCAGTCAAAACCCAAAATAAAACTACAACGAAAGTGAAGAAAACAAGGGGGATAAAGTTACTGAACACACACACACACACACACACACACACACACACACACACACACACACACACACACACATACCTCAGAGCCAGAGAGGTGACTCAAAGAACTGGAATGCCTGGTTTGCATGCAGAAACCCCAGGTCTAATCCCTGGAACACCACCTGGTCCTCCAGGCACTGCCAGCTGTGACCCCCTAAATAAGAATATCTCAAATTTGAAACAAATTTGAAAGAATATCTCAGATTTCAAAAGGCCCAAGATGAGAAGAGCCCGCCAAGTGTTTATCCCTATGAAGTTTCAAGGGGTTTTGTTTTTTAGGGGGGCCACGCCCAGTGGTGTGGGGCACCATGCTAGGGATTGAACCGGTGTTGGCAAGACTAGTTTCTAAACTAACCTCTATACTATCTCTCCAGCCCCCGAAATTTCAAAACAGCAGGGAGCAAGAGAGAAATATTAAAGCACATGCATGGCGCTTCTGTGCTGTTAACACACATGCACAGCACATGTGGTGTATTATGTTGAAAATGTTGATAGCACTGAGAGTGAGCACAGCATTGAATTCCTTATCAGTGGGTTTTAAACTCAAAATAACAAAGCAGAAAGTTACTTGACATGCTCCACACGTTACAAACTTATGAACTTTCATGTTTGTATTTAATTTAATCCCTCCACCAGTGCCCATTCTCCTCCACCAATGATCCCAGTATCCCTCCCACCACCCCCACCCCATCCCCCACCACCATCCTGCCTCTGCAGCAGGGCATTCTCTTTTGTTCTCTCTCCTGTTGGATGTTGTAGTTTGCAATAGAGGTATTGAGTGACCATCATGCTTGGTCTATAGTCTACTTTTGGTACGCAGCTTTCAACCCGAATGGGTCCTCCCAACATTCTCTACTACTAGGTGTTCCCTTCTCTATTTCTGCTACCTTTTCCTCCAGCATGTGAGGCCAGTTTCCAAGCTGTGGGGCAGACCTCCTGGTTCTTTTCTCTACTACTCTTGGGTGTTAGTATCCCATTCTGCTACCTTATAATCTACATATGAGTGCGATCTTTCTATGTCTGTCTCTTTCTTGCTGACTCATTTCACTCAATATGATACTTTCCATGTTGATCCACTTACATGCAAATATCATGACTTCGTCTTTTCTGACAGCTGCATAGTATTCCATTGTGTAGATGTACCAAAGTTTCTTTAACCAGTCACCTGTTTGGGGGCACTCTGGTTTTTTCCAGATTTTGGCTATTGTAAACAGTGCTGCAATGAACATAGGAATGCAGATGTCATTTCTACTATACCTTTTTGCCTCTCCAGGATATATTCCCAGGAGTGGTATTGCTGGGTCAAATGGGAGCTCAATTTCTAATTTTTTGAGAATCATCCATATTGTTTTCCAAAAGTGCTGAACCAGTTGGCATTCCCACCAGCAGTGAAGGAAAGTCCCTTTCTCCCCGCATCCACGCCAACACCAGTTGCTTTTGTTTTCTGGGATGTGAACCAGTCTCTGTGGTGTGAGATAATATCTCATTGTTGTTTTGATCTGCATCTCCCTCTGATGATTAGAGATATAAATGTGCATGTCTTTGGCAAAAACTTAAATGTGTTTTTTTTTATGTTAAAGTTTCAGATTGGAAAAGAAAGAACAGTCAATCTAGACCTTCACCATTTCCAACCCAGTGATCATTAGGATTTTACGCTGTACTCATCTATTTTCCAAATATATTTCTTTAAAGCCAGTGGAAATAGCCTATCTGTAGTCACATTGCTTATCTATCACATAGACATTTTGCTTTTGGTTCCATTAAGTATAAACTCATTTTAAATGACTGCAAGTATTTGACTACAGTTTACCTAATGTCTGTATTGGAAGAATTTTTTATGTTTTTCTGTTGGGTTTGTATGTGTGAGTGTGTGTGTGTGTGTGTGTGTGTGTCTGTCTGTGAGAGAGAGAGGAGAGAGAGAGAGTTGGGGGGGGGGGAAGGGAAGCAGCATCCCCAGTGGTTAGGAAGTTAGGAGGCTGCTCTAGTGTTTGGGGCCTGTTGCTTTGGTGCTTGAGCTCAGAGGTTGGCAGCTGCTTCTCTGGCTAGTGGACCTGGAGGCCAGCAGGCCCGCACCAGTTGTGCTGGGGAGTCCATGTGTTGCTGGCAATCAAACTCAGGGTCTCCCACATGAAAGGTATATGGTCCAGCACAGTAGACTCTCTCCTTGCCCCTATCATTGAAAATTTTTGTCTCATTTTGTTTGGGAGCTGCACCTGGCTTGCTCAGGGCTTAACCATGGCTCTGTGCTCAGGGATCATTTTTGTCAGGCCCAAGGGCCTTACCTGCTGTGCTGTCACTCGAACCCCTAAACCTTTTCAAACAGCACAAGGACAAATATTTTGCACTTAAAAACAGAGGTGGGGTGGTGTTCAGGATCAACTCCGCCTGAATGTTGCTATTTTTTTAGATTTGGCTCCCAAAGTTCTCTATGAGATTATTGTAGCTACAGTCGTCACCTCTCTGATAATTCCCTAAACCCTTTGACCCCGAAGACCACAATTTCTGTTTTAGTGATGCTATTTCAAGAAAAGAAATGCATGGACAAATCTGGGGCATGGCATTTGCAGCTGCATAAGACCCAGTGTCTCTCCATCTCCAGTGCTCAATACACTTTATTCCTGCAAAATGGAAAGAGCATCTGGGAACTCGAATGAAAACCCAGTTAGATAATGGATTGATCTTATCTTATACTGGGACATCCCAGGATAAAACTGCAGCTACTGGGACTGGAGCGATGTATAGCAGGTAGAGTGTTTGCCTTGCACGTGGGTGGCCCGAGTTTGATCCCCAGCATCCCATATGGTCCCCCAAGCACCTCCAGGAGTAATTCTTGAGTGCAGAGGCAGGAGTAACCCCAGGGCATTGCCGGTGTGACCCAAAAAAGAAAAAAAAAACTGCAGCTACTTTTTTTTTTTTAATTGACATACCATGAGAGCAGTTACAAAGTTTTCGGTTTAAGTCTCAGTCATACAATGATGAAACACCTGACCCTTCACCAGTGCACATTTTCCACCACCAAAAACCCCAATATCCCCGCCACATCCCACACCCTCCCCCTACCTGTGTGGCAGACAATTTCCATGTTACTCTCTCTCTCTACTTTGATTACATTCAATATTTCAACACCAAACTCACCATTATTTTTTGGGATTTTACCCCAACACTCAGATCTGCCAAAAAGGCAACATTAGACGGTTTGTTTTCTTTTGCTGATTATGAATTGCATATGAGGTTGCACGGCGGCTGTCTGCTACTTCTTCTTCTTGAATGCAGGATTTACACTTGTGAGTCCAAATGAAGGACTTCAGAAACTGGTTCTGTGTCTTGGGTCATAAAGAGCTCCCTGTGACCAAAGCTCCCCGACCTCCAGCCCCCACCCCTTAAATAAGGATATGGCAAAAATAGGGGGCAACTGAGACTCGCTTATCCGGAAATGATTGTGACCTGACACACAGCCGTCGATGCAGAAGGGTGGAAAAAGCCACCAAGCCACCAAGTAAGAGCCCTTAGGTGTGACCCATCAGGCACTGGGACTGAGCCACGGCCTGCGAGAGCAAAGCCCTGCTCTGCTACACGGCTGCTTCCCCGAGGGCTGACCCTGTCTCCCCACAGAGAGGAACTCATCAGTGATTCATGCCTGACTTGAGAATGGAGCAAGTCAGCGCTGCCCTCTGGCCTGCTGCCACCTTCCAGTCCATTAAGCTCCCCTAAAAAGCCTTCCTTGACTCTTCAGTTCAAGCTCAAGATTTTTTTTTTAAAGACTCCGAGAGGTCTCCCAGGGAAAAGTGAGTGTGTGATGCCATGAAAGTAAGCTTCGCACACATCCCTTCATGCTTCTACATTGACTTGAACGATTCACTGGGTGTGCTGAGTACCGGGGTCCCCTCGGGGTCAAGGATTCAGATCCAGTTTCCATGGTAACCTGCATTCAGCCAAATTTCTCTCTCTCTTGTATCAAAATGGGTCCCTGGTGTGGCGGTCACATCAGACATGAGAAAATACCCTTCACTGGATCCGTTGCCATTCAGCTTTGTCCAACCACCTTATTCTTACAGTGAAGACTAACACCCAAACCACCTCTTTGTTCGGATTCACCCTGAGTAATTCAAAGGCACTATGGGTCAGAGCATTGTACTCAGGCCTCATAAGCTAGCCTCTCTGGCGCTCAAAGGCGTGATAGAAGACTTGAATCCGGGGCCCCAGCCCCGCCCCTCCCCGGCCACCAGTGTTCCATGGGGTGTGTGGACCTAGCCCCCAGACTCCCAGATGCTCCCTCCAAGTGTGCTTTGACACCAGTTCTGCTGCTCAAACTGCTGTGGCCAGGACAGGCAGTGACTCCAGGAGTGCCCCGGGGTGCATGGGTCATCTGCACCCGTGGGATGGAGGCACCATACCAGGTAACCGAGGTGCCCTCCCACATGTGTCTTTCTGTAGCATTTCATCCCCTCACCATGCGGGTGATGCTGAAGAAGGACATGTCCTCAAAAGCCCAGGAGGCAGCAGGGCAGCTTAGCGAAGGACCCATGGGCCCTCTCAGAGCCCTGCTGAGTATCCTCAGTCACCTCACTAGTAGGATGGGTGTCAGTGGCAGGTGGTGGGGTCCTTAGGAGGTGGGGTATGAAGCCTGGGAAGAGTTCAGTGAGAAGGAAATTCTGGTTCTAGGGAAAGGTCTAACCCAGGGATAGCCACTGTGACCTCAACAGAAGTGACAGGGACCCAGGACAGAGATCACACCACCCAAATCTGTAGGGTGGTTAGGCCCATGACAGCAGTTTCTTGGTAAGCCCTGGATACCCGTAGGGTTTCTCAGAACCTGGTGGCCTCGAGCTATAAGAGAGATAGATGTCACATCTGGCACCTCTGGCATTGCTCAGGGGCAATTCCCCACTCTCTGCTCGAAGGTCACTCCTGGCGGTGCTTAGAACCACACAGGGCTAGGGATCGAACCCAGACCTCCTGCATACAAGGCAGGTAATTAGCCTGCTCTGGTGCTGGTTGTGTTGTATTTTGAAGATGATAAAATCTTCAGAGCTGGGTAGCAGGAAAAAGAATCTGCGTGCTTTTTTAACCCTAGTAAAAACTAAGAGGCAAGTAATACTGTTTCCTCTTCACAGATGAGTAAATGGAAACTCTGAAAAGAGAATTGCCAACGGGGTTGCCAGAGGCTCCCACAGCTATTAATTGGTGCTCCAGAAATGGAACTGAGGTCTGTGATAGCAACTCGCTCCCTCTCCCTCTCTGTCCTCGAGGGAAAAGGTGAAAAGTCTAAATGTGAAAGACTGAGGGAACAGCTCTGATTAACTCTTAAGACTTTGGAGTCAAAGAAATTGTTTCTTTCCTTCAGATCTATAATCCTTCCGATTATAAAACTATTTATTTATATGTTTCTTTGGGGGTCACACCCAGCGATGTTCAGGGGTTACTCCTGGCTCTGCACTGAAGAATTACTCTTGGCAGTGCTTAGGAGACCATAAGGATTCTTGGAATCAAAGCCAGGTTAGGCATGAGCAAAGCAAGCAGCTAACCCACTGTACTATCTCTCCAGCCCCTACAAAGCTATTATTTAAAACTTGGTCTAGAATGCCAAGCACATCAAATGCAGTTTTACAGAGAAAGATGACAAGGTTCGTCCCATGCTCTAGGGAGAGAGTAAGTGAGACCCCAGATATCGTGTTTTAATTAAGGAACCCTAGCTAATTGTTTATCGCAAGTCTCTGTCTTTATCCGAGAACCTTTGCATATGGTTTGTGTCCCAAAGGCATCCAGAAATCCTGCTTGCTCAAGTTAATCATGTAAGCTGGTAGATCTGAGTGTGAGACAGGCAGGCAGCTGTGTAAAAAGCATCCATCGGGGACTGGAGATATAGTACAGTGGGCAGAACACATGTCTTGCATTTGACTGACTTGGTTTTGATCCCGGTACCTCATATGGTCCCCCAGAGCCCTGCCAGGAGGGATCCCTGAGTGCAGAGGCAGGAGTAAGACCTGAGCTTTGTCAAGTGTGGCCCCCAAACAAACAATAAGCATCCGTCAGTCTCTTTCAGTCTCTTTCCTTTCAATCCAGTGGGTTTTAGACAATCTGGTCTCTCAATTTGGACAAGGGGGTGGGGGCGTGCAGGAGCGGGGAGATAGCATGGTACTGGCCTCTAGCTAGTCTTGCTGTGATAAGATCGACTCCACTCAGGATTTGTTCCCTTCACTCTTTCCAAAACTAAAGCCAGGAGAGGAAGCTGTTGCTGCCAGCGTTGCCAGCCACTCTGTACACAGACGTGCTCTGCCTGTGACAGAGTCATCAGGGCTGGGGAGTGTGGGGAGGTTCAGGACTCTGGCAACGTCTGTCTGCAGTGAGCTCTGATGCAGAGAGTAGCTGTCCTCGTGCAGGGCCCTTATGGGAAACGGGAAGGTACCAGCCGGCTGCCAAGGGGCCTCGGGGCCTGTTTCCAGTCCTTTCCTGGACACCATTAGGGAGTTTGCCCACTTGGTCTCCTCCAGGGACAGTGAATGCAGCAGCCCTGGGGACCAGGATCAGCACCATGGCCCCGACTGGTTTTCCAGCCAGTACTGCCGAGAATTCCCATGAGAGGCGACCTAGGCGACCCCTACACACCCACATCACATGACTAGCCCTGAGGCATGGACAGGAGCCCAGGGTCGGGGCAGAAGGGCAGGCTAAGATGGACTGGCGGGTGCTGGGGCTTACCCAGGTGGGGGCAGCCTCCAAACTGGGACCTGCCACTGGGACCAGGGAAGGACGCAGAAATCCACGCAACATGGAACCATGAGCAGAGGCACCAACATTCCTAACAGAGGCCCAGGGCTGACGGCCCAGGGAGAACCAGCACCGGCGTCTTTCCAGAACACATTCTCTCTTTTTTTGTTTTAATGAATCACCGTGAGGTACAGTTACAGACTTACAAACTTCCGTGCTTGCGTTTCAGTCATACAACGATCGAGTACCCATCCCTCTACCAGTGCCCATTCTGCACCAACAATGATCCCAGTATCCCTCCCACCACCTCACCCCTTCCCCCCCCCACCCCACCCTGCCTCTGTGGCAGGGCATTCCCTTTTGCTCTCTGTCTCCTTTTGGGTGTTGTGGTTTGTAATAGAGGTATTGAGTGGCCATCATGTTCGGTCCATAGTCTCCTTTCAGCCTGCATCTCCCATCCTGAACCGGCCCTCCAAGCATCCTTTACTTGGTGGTCCCTTCTCTATCTTTTCCCTTTTCCCCCATCTATCCCTTTTCCCTCTATCCCTTTTTCCCCCAGCATGTGAGGCCAGTTTCCAAGCCGTGGAGCAATCCTCCTGGTACACATCTCTACTATTCTTGGGGTATAAGTCTCACATTCTATTACTTTATATTCCACAAATGAGTGCAATATTTCTATATCTGCCCCTCTCTTTCTGACTCATTTCATTTAACATGATATTCTCCATGTTGATCCACTTACATGCAAATTTTATGACTTCTTCCTTTCTAACAGCTTACAGTGCACATTCTTGACTCACCTACTCTAGCAAACATTCCAGGAGTGAGTTAGGCCAGGGGATTCGCGTCTTTGAACTGTACCAAACTGATGGTTATTCCCATTGTAATCATTCATAAGAGACCTTTGAATTTTTTGAACTGGGTTGGATGGTTGGGAGTTTTATGGGATTAATTAGCGTTTCTGTTATTTAGTCCCAGGAAGCTCAGTTCTCCCCGAGTTCAGGGGAGAGGGCATTTGGGGAAAAGAGGCAAAGGAAGAGCCACTGACTGGGGAAGGAGGAACTAGTAGGAGTTGTGGTATGGAATGAGGTGCAGGTCAGGGGAGAGAACTGGGATTTGGGAGTTATTTTAGAGGACAAGTTGCAGGCCAGGCAGTCAACTAAAGGTAGGGGGTGGGGGGCTGAGAGAAGAATCAGAAAGGAAAACCAGACAGATAGAATATCCAGTGTGCTACAGTTCATCCTTGGAGAAGGCTGATGGAGCAAATTAGTCAAAGATGACTTTGTGGTATGAAGATATAAGCATACACTAAAACGCGGGATGGCTCAGAATACATTCAATAAAAATGATCCCATTCTTTCATGGTTTTGGCTATAAAAAGGATTTTCTTAGTTCTCTGGACTGTCCCTATCGGAGATGATCTCAGTTCCCTAAAAGTGAGACAACGCACAGAACAGAGTCTTCTATTTCACCCTGATCTTGGGACAGACCCAGAGTGGCAGGAGTGAGCCACCTGGGCCCAGGATGCAGCTGAGAGCTGAGGACCAGGCAAGCAAATCGCTGATCAAGAGCTGGCAAGCAGGTGGACTCGGGTCAAGGCAGCACCAGGCTGATGATCTCAGAGAAAAGTGGAAAACAGTAATGGCTTCAGTGGAAGCGGTCTTATCCTGCAAGTTCTTCAGGGACAGAAAAATGAGGTCGTGTGGCCTTATAAAAATTATAGGAGCTAAGAGAACCACAGCATAAAACAGCAGAGTAGAGCAATCTCCTCCAAAACTAAAATCCCCAACATAGATTTATGGGAGAGCCAGAGAGTAAGGTGCTTGCTTTGCGTGGGGCGGATTCTTTTTCAATCCCCAGCTCCATCTCTGGTCCATCAAGTACTATTAGGAGCGACCCCTGAATACAGAGTCAGGCATAAGCCCTGAGCACTGCCCAAAGTGAACAAACAACAACCGATCTTTAGCACCTGTCAGAACTGGATGCAGTCCACAGAAGGCTCAGCCGAATGGACACTTACCCCAGTTTTTCAGGACACTGCAAGGTTAAGGCTGATGTTCTTCTTTCTGCTAAGGGGTGCCAGGATGCTAGAGAAGTTCCCCAAAGTCCCTTTGTCCTTGAGCATCTGAGAAGCAGAGTCACTGTGACACCCCTGCCGTGTGGAGGTCAATGTGGAGGTCTCATCCTGTTCAGCAGGGAGAACCCTTCATGGGGCTGAGAAGGGGATGCAGCCGAATGAACAGACACAGAGCCCGGAGGAGGGAGAAAAGGCATTTATTCTATGGCAGTTACAGTATTTATACCTCCCTGCTGGGAGGAGGTGGTATTGTATGCACACCGGGACCCCCAATAGAAATGCAGGGTGTGGCATGGGCATTAGCTAGTGATAAACAAATGGCGATAGGATAAGATCAGTAAGCTCAGGAGTGGCAACCTTTGCTAGGTGTGGCATGGGCATTAGCTAGTGATAAACAGATGGTGATAGGATAAGATCTGTAAGGTAAAATGGCTCCCTGCACTGCCCCTCCCCCTCACCCAGCCAGCACAGAGCGTGGGTCTCCCAACTGACTTCTGCTTCCACTTCCTCCCAAATCATCTTATATCTATTTTGGGGATTTTTTTTATTACAAGTTTTTTCTTTACCATTTTATTGAAGTACTGTGGTTTACAGTAATATTAACTATACTTCTTCGGGATTTTTTTATTACAAGTTTTTTCCTCACCATTTAATTAAAGTACTGTGGTTTACAGTAATATTAATTATACTTCTTATGCATGTGTTGTTCCAGCACCACAGCTTCCACTGAGCACCCACTCCCTTACTCCAGTGTCCCACGGGCCCTCCCACCCCCACCTCCACTAGGAAAGCTCAGTTCTGCAATCCCCATTCTGATGTGTCTGGCCATTTGTTGTTCCCTTACTATATTTATTTATATCCCACGTAGGAGAGAATTTTTTTTATTGTGGAGAATGTGACTTCTACAAATAGATGAATAAGACCAAACTCGTGAAATTCTGAAAAATTGTTAATCAATGATAAGTTGATTAAAATTTTTTCAAAACTTTTTTACAGGCCTATAATTTTTTGGATTAATGTGCATAATTCTAAACTAGTGCATTTTTAGATTTACGTGAAGTGGATCAGTCCTACAGATAACCAATTTAGTATGAATGTGGAGAACTAAAATTCTTTTAAAGGAAAATCTAAAACGGTCTAAAAACTACATTTTATCCTAAATAATAATGCTGGTTTTATGGTAGGAAATATTATAGATAATACTAAAGTGTTTGCAGTTAGAAAAAAAATCTCTATGGATGAAAAAAGTCGACTGAATAGACACAGGGAAAAAACATTAAAAATAAATGATTCACTAATTCATTATTTAAAAAATGTAAAACCCTTAGCTAGCTAGGAATAAACAGATCTTTCCTAATCTAGTGGAGAGCAGCCATCAGTGCCGTGAGAAGATGGCCTATTAAGGGGTGGATTCTGAGAAATTTGTTTGATCTTTTCTAGAAAGAAGCTCCTTTCATGTTTCTTGCAAAAGTGGTTTCAAGGCCGTTCACTGCTTAAGCTGTTCCTTGTCCATGAGCTTCGCATCACTCCTTTAAATCTGAATGTAACCTGCCTGGACCAAGTATTCTAGCTAAGATGTTCATTTTATTTATTTTTTTTCCTATATCGAAGCCAACTCAGGTTCGATTCCTCCGTCCCTCTCAGAGAGCCTGGCAAGCTACCAAGAGTATCCCACCCTCACCGTAGAGCCTGGCAAGCTCCCCGTGGCATATTCCATATGCCAAAAACAGTAACAACAAATCTCACAATGAGACATTACTGGTGCCCACTGGAGCAAATTGATGAGCAAAGGGACAACAGTGCTACAGTTCTACTATATCCCACCATTCTCTTCTAACCCCTAGAGCCTCATTGGGTATATCCATGGTTCTTCTGCGCACTTTGTCTCTGAGTTCCTTCTTTAACCATGCTGCTTTCAGTATTCTGTCTCTGTCCTTGACTTTTGTTTTTCTGAGTGCAGTGTGTCTTGGAGATTTTCTGTTTGACTCTTTTTTTCTCTGGGACTTCTCAGGCCTCTTGGATCTGGGTGCCTACAATCCTCAACTCTGGGAAATTCCTATTTGTGATGTCTTTTGACTGGTGGTTCGTCGTTGAATTTGCCTTCCTATTCCTCAGGGACTCTGGTGATGATTGTATATTCCTCTTAAGCTTATCCCATAGATCTCTAGTGTGTCCTTCGTGTCTTTTCACATTTGTTCCCGTCATCTGTTGTTTACTAAAGGTTTCCTGCATCTTATCCTGGAGCTCACCCATCTTTCCCTTGGCTGCTGTTACTCTGCTGCTGCCCAGAATCATTCTATTGGGTTTTGTCCTTTCACCTCCCACTCTTCATGCTGTCAAGGTTCCGGTGGGACCTTCCATGCTCTTATTTTTCAACTCATTGAGTTTGGTGGACTTCTGGGTGACTTCCTATTGTGTTTCCTGTGCGCTGAGGGTGAGTGTTTGCAGTTCATCCCACTGGGAATCCCAGAGGCATTGAGTCGGGTGTCACTCTTTTCCTTCCTGGTCAGCCCTTTACCTGGTGATACGAGGTAGAAGTGTTTGCAGCAGGAGATGTGACGGGTAGAGCTGTCACGTGGCCACTGAAGTCGCCATACAGTTGAGGGTACAGGCAGCTCTGAGCAGAATTCTGGGTGCTGGGTATGAGTGTGGGCCTGGACGGTTGAATGAGCCAGCAGAGGCTCTGACCTAGGGATATGGCTCTGCTGAGATGGCCACAGTCAGGTGTGGAGGCTACCGACTCGGGCAGAAGGGAGAGGAATCCACTTCCCATCCCACTAAGGCCCCGGGAGTGTCAGCCAAGAGATTAACCTCACCTGGAAGGCTGAATGAGCACGGAGAGCATCTGAGATGCAGGAGAGGGCCTGCAAAGGTGGCCAAGGTCAGGCCTGAGATTCGCCGTCTTTGATTCATATCTTCGATTTCCACTTCCCAGGTTGTGGGCAAGACCATTCATCAAACTAATGGGCTCCAGGGGAATGCTGAACCCTCCTGAGACAGGCCTGTACCTTAGAAGTGCTCAAGGTGCTCCCTAAACTTGAGGTCCTCACCTTGGCTTTGTTCCTGCCCTGCGGATGTTTCCCATCCTCATCACTCCTCAGCCTCGCCACTCCCAGCTGGGCCCCGGGCAGGGTGGCTGAGGGCCACATCCTGGTTGCGGGGCTTCTTAGCTTTTGTTTTCTCTCCTTGATGCCTTCTGTAGTTTTTTCATGCCTTCAGTAACCCTACCCTTCCCAGCCTGGCAGTGTTGGAGGTGTTGGAGGGGCCGCTGTATTCCTGGGCACTTTCCCTTACTAATGGGTCCCAGGTGCCCGGCATCAGGGAGTCTTTCTTGATTAGAAACTTGGGGGGGGGGGTCCTGATGCTTGGCCCTCCTGCTAATGCAGCTCCCCGTGGAGGGAGAGTGGGGAGAGAATATATTTTGGATGTTCCCCGAAACACCATCATTTCACTGGCTTTTCAGCAGGAAGGTGGGGGTGAGGGACCCCTCTGGGGAGAGCATCTCCTGATGCTTCTCACAACACAAGTACTGGCCAGAGTTCCCAGCGCTCTGCTGCTCCCCCAGCCCCTCCCAGGGTGGTGCCACCCTCTGATATCAAAGTTTGTCTCTGCTGCCTCCGAGCTAGCCCTAGGATGAGGCTGAAGTCCAGAGGCCATGGGAGGCCTGAGCACCCTCAGAGCCAGGCCATCCCTTCCCCCAAGTGAGAATCCCCTTCTCATTCTCCGACGCTGAAAGTAAGCTACATCACTTGAAAGAACAAACTCTTCGAACCCGAACTCAGTGAGAATTCAGTGTATGTGTTTCAGCTTCCTTTATGTTGAGCACCACAATAATTTTCACACTGATATTTTGGTCATCTAAAATTTCACCAGAGGGCTGGAGCGATAGTACAGTGGGTAAGGTGTTTGCCTTGCATGCGGCCGAACCGGGTTTGATTCCCTGCATTCCATATGGTCCCCTGAGCACTGCCAGGAGTAATTCCTGAGTGCAGAGCCAGGAGTAACCCCTGTGCATCGCCGGGTGTGACCCTAAAAACAAAAACAAAACAAAATAATAATAATAATAATAATAATAATAATAATAATAATAATAATAATAATAATCACATGTATCACTTGTCATCTCTTTGATCTTCGATTTGCGTGAGCAGGTGCCAATAACGTCTCCATTCTTCCCTGTCAAGTGCTAGTATAGGCCAATGGTATCTGCTCACTCCAGGAAACACGAAGAACCTCAAACCATTCATTCAGGGTTTTGACAAAGAAGTCTAATAATCTCGTAGGTGGGTGACTATGTGGTCTTTTGACATCCCATGGAATCCAGTCCGTAACAGCTCTAGTCCAGCGGTCGTCTCTGAATTGCATTACGTGTCTGGCCCATCTGATTTTTGATGCCTTGGCCAACAGACAGTGTCCTTGATTCTGGATCATTGACGGAGGTCGGAACTCCAGATTCCTTCTCTCACTTAAGTAAAATGTGATATTCCAAGCATAGCTCTTTTGAGTCCTCTTTGGGATACCCGAATAGCGTTCTCATCTGGTTTTCATAGGGCCCAGGTCTCTGAGGCGTATGTTAGTGCAGCAAGAATGGTGGAGTCGAAAAGATGTGCCCGGAGCTAGAGGTTCTTCATCCTCTTAACCACTTCTTTGATGCTCTTGAAGGCGGTCCATGCTGCTCTCTTCCTCCTGCACAGTTCTGGCGCCAAGTTGTTCCTCATGTTGAATTCTCGACCCAGGTACACATAGCTGCTGCATTCAGAGATGTTCGTTCCATTAAGAGCAAATGGAACATCAGGGACTAGTTCATTTTTCATGAACATTGTCTTGGTGAGATTCAGATGTAGTCTGACCTTTCCACAGTCGCGGTCGAAGTCAGCCAGCATTTGTGCTGCTTGGCTAATGTTTGGTGTTATTAAAATGATGTCATCAGCGAAGCGGAGGTGATGTATTTGCCAACCGTCTATCTTCACTCCCATTCCTTCGCATTCCAGTTGCCACATGACATTCCCAAGGGTGGCACTGAAGAGTTTCGGTGAATTGGTATCACCCTAATGGCCAAAAGGCACATGAAAAAGTGCTCTACATCACTAATCATTGGGGAGATGCAGATCAAATCAACCATGAGATACCACCTCACACCACCGAGACTGGCACACATCCAAAAGAATAAAAGCAACCGCTGTTGGAGAGGATGTGGGGAGAAAGGGACCCTTCTACACTGCTGGTGGGAATGCTGACTGGTTCAGCCCTTTTGGAAAACAATATGGACGCTTCTCAAAAAATTAGAAATTGAGCTCCCATTTGACCCAGCAGTACCACTGCTGGGAATATCTCCCGGAGAAGCAAAAAAGTATTGTCGAAATGACATCTGCACTTATATGTTCATTGCAGCACTGTTTATAATAGCCAGAATCTGGAAAAAACCCAAGTGCCCTAAAACAGATGACTGGTTAAAGAAACTTTGGTACATCTATACAATGGAATATTATGCAGCTGTTAGAAAAGATGAAGTCATGAACTTTGCATACAAGTGGATCAACATGGAAAGTATCATGTGAAATGAGTCAGAAAGAGAGGGATAGACATAGAAAGATTGCACTCAGCTGTGGAATATAAAATACAGAGTAGGAGACTAACACCCAAGAATAGTAGAAATAAGTACTAGGAGATTGGCTCCATGGCTTAGAAACTGGCCTCACAGGCTGGGGGAAAAGGCAGCCCGGATAGAGAAGGGAACACCAAGTAAAATGTGGTTGGAGACCACGCACGGGAAGGGAGGTGCATGCTGAAAGTAGACTAGAGACTGAACGCAATGGCCACTAAATACCTCTATTGCAAACCACAACACCCAATTGGAGAGAGAGAACAAAAGGGAATACCCTGCCCCAGAGGCAGGCTGGGGTGGGGGGAGATGGGACTGGGGAGTGGGAGGGATACTGGGTTCATTGGTGGTAGAGAATGGGCACTGATGGAGGGATGGGTTCTCGAACATTGTATGAGGGAAAAACAAGCACAAAAATGTGTAAATCTGTAATTGTACCCTCACAGTGATTCACTACTTAAAAAATAAATTAATTTAAAAAAAAAGAAATGTGTCACCCTGCTGAACCCCTCTCTTTACATCAGTGATCACTTTCTTGTAGAATGGTGAGATCTTGGTGGTGAATCCATAATACAGCTCACAGAGGATTCTGATGTACTGAGTTTGAACGCCCTGTTTGGCTAGGGCTTCGATGACCGCTTCAGTCTCAACAGAATCAAAGGTTTTCTTTAAATCGATGAACATTAGACAGAGCAGCATCTTGAACTCTCGCAAAACTTCAACGAGCTTGGTCACCATGTGGATATGGTCATGCGTGCTGAATGCTTTTCAAAACCCGGCTTGCTCACATGGTTGTCTTTGACTAGTGTTCTGCCTATTCTATTCAGGATGACTCAAGTGAACAACTTGGAGATGATGGACAAGAGGCAGATTGGGCGACAGTTGCCCAAGTCGTGGATGTCTCCCTTCTTGTACAACAGAACAGTCCTGCTGGTTTTCCACTGGGGACAGAACCTTGCATTTGGACACGTAGCGTGTGAAGAGCCAGTGTATTGATGAGTACTGGTGGCAGATTCTTCAGGTGTTCAGATCTGACCTTGTCTGGACGGGGTGCTGTATGCACCTTTACCAAAAAAATGGTGTGTTGGATTTCGGAAGGGAGGACATTGGGAACGACATACGCATCCTGCAGAATTTGGTATGTTGGCAGGTGAACATGGCTATCGAAGAGATCCGAGTAGAAGTCGTGAATAATCCTCTCCACTGTCCTTCTGAAGATGTGATAGATCAATCAGGATGCCAGAGGGCAGTCATCTTGGTCTTGTAGTTGGCGAAGGACGGGCGAGTGTTGCAAATACTTTTCCCGGCTTCTGCTACATCAGCCAACACTGCTGCTCTTCTCTCTTTGAGGTCTTCCTTTATTGTTTCTCGGCACAGCTTTGTCAGCCAGGACGTTAGCTTGTGATTGCCTGAGGCTCATGCCAAACCACATTGGCGAATGAGCTCGAGAGTTTCGAAGACAGGCGTCTGTTTGTGGCTTTTCCACTGTCGGCGTTCCTCGCGCAGTCATGGAGGTGCTGAACCAGTCGATCATATTCCTCGTCGATGTTGTCAGCGATGGCATCTTCTCACATTGCCACAATAGTGCCACTACCCAGCCCCTGCCACGCTCCAGGCCACTTTCCGGACACTCAAGCCAAGCCTCACGCATGAGTGAATCCCCACAGAACCAGATAAAGCAGAACTTTGTGACCTTGGACAACAGGCTCAACGGGACCCGGAAACAGAGATCCTCTGCCTGCTTCGCCCAATCTCCGGCGCCCCAGGGATCACACCCAGACGACCCACTCTACCGGTGCTAGATAAATACCTCACCAGCCAACCTCCACTTCCTCTACTACCCAGCCACCACCACACTTCAGGCCTAGAACAATACTGCAGCTTATGAACAATGTAAGGGCAATTAGAGGCCACTGTAAAAGCCTCCGTGCCTCTCAGAGAGCCCAGATAGCTACCGAGAGTATCCCACCCACACAGCAGAGCCTAGCAAGCTTCCCGTGGTGTATTCGATATGTCAAAAAACAGTAACAACAATGGAACTCATTCCCCTGACACTGAAAGAGCCCCCCATATGGCAGTGTTAAGAAAGATGAGCAAGGAGAGGCTGATAAAATCTTAGGGACCAAGTAGACTGCCAAAATGAAGAAGGACTAAAATGACTGTACTTTCAACACACGTACACTGGCATCAGAAGCATTCATCGAGGACCTGATGGTGCAAGTGTAGAAGATCAAGTACAACATCATTGGTCTGACCTAGACAAGAAGGCATGGATCACATCACGCCATTTTCAACACTGGAGAAGAACTGTTCTTAAGAACATGTGACAATAGAAGTATCAGTGGTGTTGGTGTCCTTGTCAACATGAACTTGGCCATGAGAATTGATTCATTTAAATGCCTAACAACCCGAATCGGACGATTACGCTTGAATAGATGTGGCACACTGCCGGCAGTTTCTATCTTGGTCATCTATGCACCTACATCCAACTATGATGAAGAAGAAATTGAGAAGTTCTGCATGGAGCTGGAGAAATTCTATAACGAAGACCACACCTTCTACAAGATCATTGTCTTGTAGAAATGGGATCGGACCACCGTCTCCTTCATGCAAAATTCTGCTTCACAGAACAGAGAGAAAGTACTGCAAAGTTTAAGTTTAAGAATAGAACTCCCAGAATGACCACCAACTGGGAGCTCTTTGGCACAATAATAATAATAATAATAATAATAATAATAACAAATAACTAAATAAAGTTTTAAAATAAAATTTCACCAAGAATATGTTTTCTGGGCAGGACTTACAGAAGGTCCTTCCCAAGTGTCCAGCATTTCACTGTAGCAATGTTTCATAACTCCCCTGGTCATCAAGCAACATGAGTTAACATTTCTATTCTGTTATACTTTGTGGTAATAAGTCAGGTAGTACAGACCCATGTACAGACATGTGTTTGTATATTTGTGTACTCTCCAATTCTCATGCGTTTTCTCACAAGATGAGAGACACTCTGAGCCACCTGGACTTGACATGGCGATGACTGGATTTTGTTTGCTTCTAGAATGTTCTCACAGAACCATGCACCCCACAGTAGACTCAAGGACTTAGCTAGAGTGTATTTGCTGCCGAATCTGTTTATTCCTGTTGAATGTGCTGTGGCAAATGTGTAATGTATTGAATCAGTACAAAAGTGGACTTTTCAAGAATAATTAAGCATCTACCCCAGTTTTATGAAATACAGAACAACTCAGTTTGACCATGTGGTCTGTTTGTAGGCACAGTTAGTCTGACTTGCCGGCATTATCTGTAGGGAAACATGCCCTTGTGGATGGATTTGATGCGAAGTCGGTCCTTTTTTCTCCTTGGACATGCTTAAGAACAGGCACGTCTTCCCTGGAATATTCTTCTGGTCCCTCTTGGTGAAAGTTGGTTGTCAGCCCTTGTAATTTCACATTTACCAGTCCATGAACAGCACCACCATGGCCCACCTCCTTAAGGCTGCGGTAGTGGTAAATAAATCTAAGTAGTAAATTTAATGTGTCAGATCAGGCCATGATTTGGTATTATGGCACATATCTGAAGCTTAAATAAATTATGGGTACAATATCACTTCATAAACACTTTTATAAAAGAGAAAATCAGCAGGGATCACAACTATTTCCCTCCAAGTGGGAGAATAAACACAAACACGCCCTTCAGTCCTCATAAAACATTGGAAATTGCCGTACGTGAGACATTATTGTCCAGCTCAAATTTGGACTATCGATTTCCCGACTCTACCAGCCTCCGTGCGATTGGACAAATAGGTGCACAGGGAAACATATTTCTGCAGAGTTGGCCTTATAGGGAGCTCTGCTCAAGTCAGAATGAACAAGGACTTTATTAAACAAATATTTGTTAAGTGCCAGTTATATACTAACAACTGCTGGGCTACCGTAGCCAATGGAGTGGGAGGTCTGTGTTCAAGAGGCCTGTGACTCAACGGAGACTTCAGGCCCCTGGAAGACACAAAGACGCCTTACTGTCACAGAACAGGCTTGCTCGGCAGTGGCTGGGCCTTCCGTCCACCTGCTCAGTGGAACAGGATAGCTTGAGGCCAAGGGAAACTGTGTCCAGCATTTGTGTCCAGGCATTCCACTGACTGTCGTCCACCTGCTCTAGACCCGCCCGTGAGGAGATGAGAGGATCCAGGAGGATTTCAGGCTCTCTCATGCTCACGTGGATGTTGTGTAAGAGGCCAGGGAACATGTCACTGTTGTGTTTTCTCTCCTAGGACATCAACGAGTGCATTCTAGAGAACTATCCTGAGTGCTCCAACCCCAGGTTGTTTTACATCATCCCATACTTCTGTGGACAACATCCCAGATGCAGGTAACACTGAAAGGCGTGTTGCATGGATGTAGAGGGCAGTGAGCAGGGGCCTGCCCCGCCCGGCCTGTCCCGGCAGTCTTCTGGGTCCCTCATCTCCTGCCTTAGTGGAACTTACTATGTTACTATGTTGACTGATAACCTTGAAAGATCAAGATTATCTTTGGAGACCTGAGGTCCCACAGAGAGAGGCCTTGGGGCCAGTCCATAAAGCTGCACAGTTGAAGGGCTAATGGTATCCTCCTTCTGTGCCAAGGACACAGCTGATCGGAGCAGCGAGCACCCAGCCTGCCCCTCCGCCATGACTGAACATTTACGGCTGTCAGAAAGCTGCCCCTCTCACCCCAGTTCCGCACTCTCTCCTGAGACATTCCCTTTCTCTAATAGAAAGAAGGTTGTTCCCTAGCCCCAACTATGAATCTCCTGAGTACTCCCAACAGTCACTCCCGAGAACAGGGCCAAGAATAGGCCCTGTACCACAGGGACCCAACCTCCTCCCCACATCAACAACAACAACAATAACAATAATAATAATAAAAGACAACATGCTTTCCTATGACTGTCCTTCAGCCTCACTTGATTGTGCAACCCTTTTTAAAAGGCTTATGGTGAAGAGATACTGTAGGAGTTAAGGCACTTGCCTTGCATGCAGCTGACCTGGGTTCAATGCCCAGCACTGCTTTTGGGACCATCTGCACCACCAGGAGTGATCCCTGAGCACAGAGTCAAGAGTAAGCCCTGAGCATGGCCAGGTGTGACCCCCAAGCCCTAAATCAATAAAAAATAAGGGGGCTGACCCAGAGAGTAAAACCCTCAGAGCAGGGTCTACCCACTTCTTGCCTCCAATTTCCTGAGGCACTTCATAAGAACCCAGTCTTGGGACTGGGGTTCCGGTGCTTCTACCTCCTCAGATGGTTTTGGCCCAGGTTAAGGTGAAATTCCTTGTACCAGACCAACGTGGGACCCCAGGAAGGGATGGCAGGAACAATGAATGTGCTCTTGGCTGGGTGAGAAGGAAGTCCTCTTCTCACTGAAAGATTTGTCTGAAGTGGAAATAACATTTTACCCAGATGAGAAGGTCAGGCGTGTTCCTGAAGACTTGGAGGAGAGATGCCCGTTGCCATGCCGCAGTGCATTCCCGGAGTAGTTTTGCCTCAGGAGTGATGGGTGCTGCATGAGCTTGTGTGTTGCTGTTTCACGGTTCGGTCTGTTTTGCTACGGCACCAGCCTGTTTGATGTCAGAACTCAGTGCCTAGAAGGATCTGTTTCCTGCTTCATCCTACACTTCCTACGCTCAGGAGTCTCCCCTGTCCTTGCCCCCTTCACAAACACTGGTCCAAGTTCAGCACTTTACATGACGGCAAGCTCGAAGGCCAGTTGATTTACCCTCACCACCACTATTGTTCACCTTGTACCACCATCAAGATAGTAATTCCCAGGGGCTGGAGCGATAGCACAGCGGGTAGGGCATTTGCCTTGCACGCGGCCGACCCGGGTTCGATTCCCAGCATCCCATATGGTCCCCCCAAGCACCACCAGGAGTGATCGCTGAGCACAAAACCAGGAGTAACCGCTGTGTATCGCCGGGTGTGACCCAAAAAGAAAAGAAAGATATAATTTCCCCTGGACTGGAGCCATAGTACAGTGGGGAGGGCACACCTTTGCACGCAGCCAACCCAGGTTCAATCCCTGGCATCCCATATGGTCCCCTGAACACCACCAGGAGTAATTCCTGAGAAGTGCAGAGTACCCTCTGAGCATCGCCAGGTGTGACCTAGAAAACAAACTCCCAAAAAGATATTTATATATCCCCCAAATATGCCTCTAACCCCCTCACATCTTTTTTAATATTCTGGATTCCCTGGGGCCAGAGCCATAGTAGAGTGGATAGGGCACTTGCTTTGCACGCAGCCAACCCAGGTTCAATCCCACGCATCCCATATGGTCTCCAGGATACCCGCTGGAGTAATTCCTGAGTAGGGCAGAGACAGGAGTAATCCCTGAGCTGGATGTGCCCCTGAAACCAAGCTGAAAAATAAAAAATAAAAAAAAATATTCCCCCAAAACATGCTTTTAACTTCCTCACATCTTTTTTTGAAATTCTGGATTCCCTGGGACCGGAACAATAGTATAGCAGGTTAGGCCTTTGCCTTGCACAAAAGACTGACCCGGGTTCAACCCCTGGCATTCCATAAGGTCCCCTGAGCACCACCAGGAGTAATTCCTGAGTGCAGAGCCAGGAGTAACCCCTGAGCATTGCTGGGTGTGACCCAAAAAGAAAAAAAAATCCGGATTCCCTAATCTCAGGAGCATCCTCATGACCGCTTGTTGTGGCCTTCCCACCACAAGTTTCAGAACTCAAGATCCCACCCGGCCCACCATGACTACATGTCTGTGAGCTGAAACTGGTGCATGACGACAATTCTCAAAGAGTCAATCGTCACTCGCCCACCCCTCCCCCACCTACCTAAATGCTAAGCGCAGTTCCTGGATGTCCGTGTGGGCTTGGCTTTAAGGGCTGCCCTCAGAGATAAGAGGCAAAGGTTGTTTTCCTTCCCTAATTATTGGGGGGAAAGACGGAGGATGTGGGCTACACCTGGTGATGCTCAGGGCTCAGTCCTGCGGTGCTTGGGTGCTGGGTGCTGGGTGCTGTGCCGGGGGTTGAACCTGGGCCTCCTGCATACAAAGCAAATGCTCATGGCTTTGAGATCTCTCCCCTACCCTCACTTCATGAGTTTTTTTGTTTGTTTAGGTTTTGTTTGGATGGGTTGGGGATCACATGGGCAGGACTCAGGGGTTACTCTGGGCTTACATTTGAGGTCACCCCTGGAAGTCCTTGGGAACTGTACGTAGTACCCGAGATCCACTGGGTTTGGTCACATGCAAGACAAACGCCTTAACTCAGTAGTACCTCTCTGCCCCTTTAAAGTCTTTAAATTCTTTGAAATAATAAGCTGATGTGTAGATAGTACCTAGCATTAGTTTTTATTTCTACAGAAATGCTTTCAGTAGAATTGTGTCAGTAAGTTTCATGTTTTAATCTTTTAAAATTGGTTTTTATTTCATTTGCTTTGTTTTTGTTTGGGGGCCACACCCAGTGGTGCTCAGGGATTACTCCTGGCTCTGCATGCAGGAATCACTCCTGGAGGGCTCAGGGGACCATCTGGGTGCCGGGGATTGAACCCAGGTCAGCTGCACACAAAGCAAACACCCTACCTGCTGTCCTATCGCTCCGGCCATGCCTGGCGTGCATGACGCCCTCCCTGAATTTGATCCGTAACCCTGCAGTGTCCTCCGAACAGGGCTGGAACCAGCAGCTCCTCACCACAGTGCCCTAAACTTCAAGCTGTCAAGCCCGCACAGTGGGACGAACGTCCCAGAGATTGGTTCCTGGGTTACCAGCACCAAGAGAGACCAAATAAAAAAAATCCATCAAATTATGCCTTCACCAGTGTTTGTTTCAGCACATGTATGTTCAGTGCATGCACTGCATCATGGGCAGTTACCAGTGCTCCCCCGGAAGCTGGTCTTTGCTGGGAGCCCCTATGCCCTGGGCATTCTTCTCTCAATAGGTGCGAAGGCAGATGCATCAGGTTCAAGGCTGTGGGCTGGGCCCTCCCCCAGGGCGGAGGGGAGGGGAGAGGAGTGTGGAGGCCCCAGCGGCAGGTGGAAGAAAGATCAATTCAAGTAAGGGGGAACGGAGGGGGAAAAGCACCAAGCTTTCAGTGTGCGTGCCTGCCGCGTCCCGAGACTTTGATTGACAGGTCATCTTTCCCTCCCTGCAGGGAGCCTGGCGAGTGGGCGCTCGAGAGAGCCAAGCTGAACGTCAACGAAAACTTCCTGCTTGTGGGCATTCTGGAGGAGCTGGAAGATGTGCTGCTTTTACTGGAAAGATTTTTACCTCATTACTTCAAGGGTGTGCTCGGGATTTACAAAGACCCAGGTAACTCCGCCTGCAGGCAGGCCCCCCCGCGCTGAGAGAGCTGTGTCACGCTCTCTCCGAAGCAGGCACGTCAAGGTGAAAAATCTACCCTTGGGTTCACTGGGGGAAGTTCTCCCCCGCCCACCCCCGGTTCGCTTCCACAGGCGAGACTGTGGCCCTGCAAGTCCCACGTGTCCGGTTCGAACACGGCACGCTGTGACGTCGGGCTTTCGTGGCTCTGGCTCCCGGCCGGCAGAGTGCGGCTGTGGTTCTGCCTCTCCCACCGGAACGTGGAATTGGCAGCTCCTCCCCTCGGCTTTGCCCTGAGCACGATTTATTTATTTATGTATTTATTTGTTTGTTTGTTTGTTATTTTTTATGCCTACAGTTCATTTTTTTATTTGAGTAACCGTGAGCACAGTTACAGGGCTTTTAGGATCGAGTCTCAGTCATACTATGCTCAAACACCCATCCCTTCACCAGTGCACATGTTCCACCACCAATAACCCCAGCATTCCCCCCTCACACTCCCCCTCTGCCTGTGTGGCAGATGATTTTCACTTTACTCTTTCCTTACTTTAATTATATTCAATTTTCGACAGGAAACTCACTATCATTATTTGGAGTTTTTCCCCCAACAGTCAGACCTGTCGGAATGACATCATTAGATCCTATGTTTTCTGTTGTTGGTAACAAAGAGCTTATGGTGTTGCACAGTCGCAAAGCGACCGTCCAGATTTGGAATTCTGGTATTAAGTCCAGAGGTATTTCTCCCAGCAGCCGCTGCATTCTGAGGTTGGTTTCTGTGGTGCTGGGATCATGGCTGTTCAGGAGCCGAGGAGCTGTTCCTGGATGACTGCTCGGGGTCTCATTTGGACAGGAGGCAGGGCCGGTTCTGCCTCCCCCATCGCAAGATTCCCCTTGCATCCCGTCCCATCACTGCAAACTCCTACCTCTCTGTCCAGTTGGTTCTGAACGGTGGCCGTCGCCATGCTGTCCAGGGGGGAAAAGGCCAAGGGACAGAAACCCTTCCCCTCCCGGGGCTGCACGGGGCCGTAGCTTATTTCAGAGTCCAGGAGTATAACTGTGCTGAGCATGATTTAGAGGAACCGGAGAGCAGGTCTGTACACGGCCTGGTCCGCTGGAGGGAAACGTGTCCATGGACATGTAAGCTCTGAGGTTCCAGACCCCGGGAAAGAAGAGGTGGGGGAGCAGATGGAACACGCAGTTTTTTTTTAATTCTACCCACCCCAGGCAGGGTACAGGGAAGCGATTGCCAGGGTCGAGTGCGGTGTCCCAGGCATAATTGCTTCCCAGAATCTGTCGTTTGCTTTTTTTTTTTTATTTTTTTCTAGGCTAAGAGGCCACTGCTGCTCTCTGTCTGGTGCTCTCTAGTCTCCCTGCCTGTTTGTCATTTCTGCTTTGTAGTCCCGACTTGGGAGAGGCCTTGTAGAAATGCAGAGAAGGTGGTGAGCTTGTTTTGCACTCTGTTGCGCCCCCAGCAGGCATGCCTTCACACCTGCACCCTGGGCAGGGATTAGTGTCACACACACATACACACACACACACACACACACACACACAACACGCCCAGAAGCTGGTCTCCGCTGGGAGCCGTCACACCTGCATCCCGGGCGGCCCTGCCACCACCTGTGACTGGTTTGAGGCTGACAGCTGGCTGTGAATGGATCCCCCCAGCCCCCTCACTCAGTCGGTGCCCTGAGCCTGCACTCAGGAGCGCGAAGGGCCCTGCAAGTGCGTCTCCTTTATCGGGAAGTGGGGTATGAAGAGCCAGAAGCAGCATCCGCCCTACAGAGGTGGGTTCTGAGACTAGGGCTCCCTTTGTCCCTTCAGAAAAGGGCAGTTTGGAGATTTAAAGAGCATTGTTCTCACCATGTTCCTGCCAAGACAGCACAGTAACTCTGGTCTTTGCGCCAAGATCTTAAGGCAAATCAGACTCCTTTGAAGAAAGGTGCCCATGATCCCAAATCCTCTCTCCTGTTGGCTTCTGTCTTCTGTGCACACATAATACCACACACAACCATCCTCCCTCACACGCACACATCTACCACACAACATATGCACGTCACGCAGACATGCCAAACACACACATGCCACTCATATCACACACAAAAACCTTTCATATATATGTACATATTACATACATGCCAAACATGCACATATACCTACCACACCACACTACAACATTCCCACACGGTTGTGTATGCATATGTACAAACACCACACCCATGCATAGTATACATGCCATGCACACGCACACAGCACATACACAACATACACCAGCACACCCTACACATGTATGCATGCACACCACACACCTGGGCCCCATCCAATACTGAAAGGGGTTAGTGTGTCACAGACAAGTCAGTCATCCAGCACTCAGACATTCGGTACCTGAGCGTGACTAGTGGTTAATTTGTTTTGTGTTGTTTGTTTGACTTGGGGGCCACTTATTTATTTGTTTGATTTGCGGTGCTCAGGGCTTATTCTTGGCTCTGCACTTGGGAATTACTCCTGGCAGTGCTCGGGGGACCATATGGGATGCCGGAGACTGAATGCAGGGTGACCCTGAGCAAGTGCCCTACTATTGTACCATCACTCAGCCCCCTAGTCGCTGAATATTTTGAGTAATACCCTAGGCTAAGTCTCTCCACGCCGCCCCGCAAGTCCCCTGAATCCTGAGTGTCTTCCCTAACTGCTGCTGAGTTCGGTGGTGCATCACCTTAGGAGATTTATCTTGGGAGAGATGTATGCTCCTCTTACATCATGGCCCCTGCCGAGAGGATTCCCTGTAGTTTCCATGTGGCTGCAAATCGCGGCGTTTTTGCCGAGCAAGTCAGAGAGGAAGTCGCCGACAGGCAAGCCCCGTTAGCCGTTTCTTGCCAGGACCTCCTGCCTCCATCACTTTAATCTCAATCCACAGACTTCGGCCAACTGAAATAGTTGCAGTGCCTTTATAACGGAACTTTATAACTGAGCAGGCCGAGAGTAGAAAGCAGAAAACTTCTGACAGAGGCCACCGGAGACCTCAAGACCCGATGTCCTTGAGAATTCGTTCACCACCTCAGGTTAGAGGAAGGCGCCTCGGGCCATTTTTCCTAAGCGCTTGTCCTAAGAAATTATTTTTAGAACTGCAGGTGTGCGCTGAGTTTTAGAGGTCTCTCTCTCTCTCCCAAGGTGAAATATTATTCCCCATCAGTCTCATCACTGAAGAAAAGCTCCTGGCAGCGATGCCTTGTTGAAGAGCTGGTTGAAAAACAGTAATCTCCGTTAGACAATCGGGCTGTGACTTGCTCTCGATTGGGATTATTTTCAGCCATTCTTCGCCATCGATCTGAATTTCAGTAATTCGCACACGAGGGGAATGCATAACTGCTCGGAGCAGTAACCTGACTCTCGTCCATTTCTTGTAGTTGCTGTGTCTCGTCTCCAATTTCTGGTCTTTAGAATTGTGTCTCTGCGTTCTGAGGAGGCCCCTTTATCATATCGCAGGAGAGGCTGATAATATTAAGTCTGTTAGAGGAAATAAAAGTCAGTTTCAGGGCTGGAGTGATAGTACAGGGTAGGGCGTTTGCCTTGCACGAGGCTGACCTAGGTTCGATTCCCAGCATCCCATATGGTCCCCTGAGCACCACCAGGGGTAATTCCTGAGTGCAGAGCCAGGAGTGAGTCCTGTGCATCGCCTGGTGGGACCCAAAAAAATAAAAGCCAAAAAAAAAAAATCAGTTTCACATGTTGGATAAGCAGGAAAGTGTGGGCAGCATTTCTCGGCAGTCGGGGGTGTACAGGGAGCGAATATCTTGGCGTCAGCTTACTAGAACTTACTAGAAACTGACCCCGCACCTGGGCAGGGCTTTGAAGTGGGGAGAAGCAAGATCTATAGAGGATTACTAGGGAGCACCACTCCTGCAGTCTCTTTTTATTGATTAATTGCTATGACCTGAATGGGATTTTTTTTTAAAATATCACTTCTCCTCTTTCATTATTTGCATATAGGACTGCCATGGACTTTGGGGTATTGATTTTTGTAATCTGCCACTTTCCTATACAAATCTCTTGTTTCTAGGAGCTTTTCAGTAGGAACTTTAGGCCTCTCTTAGTATCCTGTCATCTGCAAATAGGGAGAGCTTGACTTCTTCCTTTCCTCTCTGGATGCCCTGAATGAAATGATGACACTGGACAAGAACTGAGTATTAACAGTAGGTAACGGGATATATATGATAACCTTTCAGTGTCTGTGTTGCAAACCACAACGCCCACAGGGAGAGACACCGGGGAAACTGAGGACACTGGTGCTGGGAAATGTACACTGGTGAGGGGTGGGTGTTGGAACACTGTATGACCGAAACCTAATCACGAGCAGCTTTGTAAGGGTCTATCTCACAGTGATTCAATTAAAAAATCATTTAAAATAAAACAAAAAGAAAGTATTGCTATAACCTGTGTTTATCACTTGCTCTAAGTGAGAGGCACGAATCACTGGAGACACAGAGTTATTTGCCTTGCCTGCAGCCCACTCACTCCAGTTCTATCCCTAGCATCACCCGTGGCCCCCAAGCACTGCCAGGCATGACCCTGAGCACAGAACCAAGGAGCAACTCCTGAGCACTGCCTGGCGTGACCCAATTCCCCCTCTGCAGTGAGAAACAGGTGCCATCCCAGAGAAGCCGAGACACCCAGCCCCACTGTGGGAGGGCGGGGCAGAACTCACGTGCGCCTGAACCCTGAGCCCTGATGAATACTTTCCTCTCTACGCCCTTCAAAACTCACATGCCGCATACTATCTGTGTATTTCTCCATCATAATTTCCTCCTTTTTATGGACTCGGGGAGGACTTTGGGGCCACACCCAACAGGCTTCCTGCAGGCCCTGTGCTCGAGGATCACTCCTGGCGGGTCTCTGAGGACCATCTGCGGTGCAGGGAATTGAACCTGTGTCTGTTTGCGCGCAAGGCAAGTGCCTTAAAAAAGGCACCATCTGTCCAAGGCAAGCGCCTGACTCTCCGTTCAGCTTCTTGCATCATAATTTTATTAGGAGTTAAAAACGAATAAAGTGATATTTAGGCCAAAAGAAATTAGAGGCTAAAAGAAATACGCATAGGGATTAAAGACAGACAGAGAACATCTGAATTTGCGATAACAACATCCAGCCTGTAAGCCCGTGGCTTGTGGCTGGTCCGGTTCAATAGCGCCACCTAGCCGTCAAGTGGGGAAACTACAGGATGTAGTCGTGAACCTTCCTCAGCCCTGGGAACGTGAAAATTGTCTTTCTTCATCGTTTTGTTTGTGTTTTCAGTACTTTCGAAATTTGTGAATAGTTGATCACGTCGGATATCTACTAAAGTAGTTACTTATATTAGTGTTTTCTTTTTCAACGTGTTCCCATCACAAGTGTGAGCCATGAAACCCCAGGAGAGGGTCTGCTAGACTTGTATGCGGGAAATCTGACCGCAAGCAAAGGATTGGAGGATTGAAGCTCATTCCTAAACAGCGTGTTTGGTCGGGGGGAGAAGATGCTGTTTCTACAGGAGTGTCTTTAGAAGTGGTTGCTACCTAAATGTCTCTCTAAACAGCTGTGACCATGAAGATTTGGTTCTGTAGGTACTCCAGGGTTAGGCAGAGGAGGTGGAGGGATCAGAAAGAGAGCCAGCAGGTTGGAATGTGCAGTTCCAAGGAAAGGTTTTGTTGGTTTTTGGTTGAGGGGGCACCCCTAGCAGGGCTTATTTCTGGCTCTGTGCTCAGGGATCACTCATGGTAGACCCAGAGAACCATAAAGCATTGCTAGGCATTGAACCTGGCTCAGATGTGTGCAAGGCAAGTGTCCTACCCTCTGTACTATTTCTCCTGCCCACAGGAAGAGAATAGATAAGGAACAAACCAGTGGACACCAGAACAAACAATAAAATCCCCCGGGGAGCTAGTCCCTAGAAAGATACTCTGTCTTCTCTACACACCTAAACAAAATAGAGGGATAGGCTTTGGGGAGAAAGGCAAACTAAGGGTGAGCTAACTTCGTCTTTTTAAAAAATTTTTTTAGTTTATGAAGCAGTTCACAATATTTGATTACATTTAATATTCGAACACCAACACACCTTCCCACTACCATATTTCAGATGTTTCCCAAAGCAGAACCGAAATAATTTATTTTGTATTGTTTGTTATGAAAAACTGCTGAAAATGCTCCAAAAAAGTTTCCTTAGAGGAAAGAGTATGAAGATTGTTGTATTTCACTCAGGGGCCATTAAGCCCTTCTATAAGAGATCACTAACATGTTGTTAAAGGTTGAGCCTTGTGTGCTTTTATATATATACATATATATATATATCATCCCATTGATAATCGAACTTCTCAATCGGTCTCAGTAACGTCTCCATTCGTCCTAGCCCTCAGATTTTAGAAGCCTCTCTCTACTCGTCCTTCCAACAATGCCATATTGGAGGCTCTTACAGGGTCAGGGGAATGAGACCCAGCTTGTTACTGGTTTTGGCATATTAATACACCATGCGGACCTTTCGAGGCTCTCCCATGGGGGCAGGAAACTCCCAGTAGTTTGCCAGCTTCTCCCAGAGGAGAGAGTAGGCTATAAGATACCGTGTGGCCACAAAGCGGCCATGCACTTCCAGGAGCTTGCTTTTAAGTCTCTGGATGCTGGCCATTGACAGGATTACACAGTGTGGGTATGTATATATGTATATATATATTTATATATATGTATACATATACATATATACATATGTATGTATAATATATGTGTACATATATATAAAATCCTTTTTAAAAATTTCCCTCTAAGATTGGTTGCCTCGTACTTTAAACCCCATGAAATATGGTGCAGTACTCTTGGAGTATGGGTGATGTAAGGTATGAGTTGTTGCACAACCACAAATGTGGCCACACAGTCCAGGAATAGGTTCACTCGTGGATGAGACTCGGCCCAGGTGTGTGGAGAGCGGCTGTGAGCATGGCAGCAGTTGAGTCCTGGAGGTTTTCGGCTGTTTTCGGCTGTTTTCGGCTGGGTCCCTTGAGGCAGGGAGGGGTCTTGAGCTAGCTTCATCTTTTGGCTCTGGGGCAAGGACTTTTGCCCCTCCTATTACTGATTTTTGGCCAGTTTCACAATGATGGCAAAAATGCTACGTTTTATCTGTTATTTTTTTTAACTTGCCATGAATGTGAAGTTGACCTCCCCTTGAAGATATTTTAGTGTTCTCTCCATTCGTTTGTGTTGCCGTATCCAAATCCTACCAGACTTATACAGGAAGGTGTAACAAACACACAGAAAGGAATCTGGAGTACGCGGTGCTGTGGGAATTCCAGTTTCCATCCAGCTCTCCATGAAGACACAGACCCAGCGAAGCACATTCTGGTGATTGAAGGCTGGCTGCTTGTCATGCTCAGGCAGAGAGCACTGTGCCGAGAGCTTGACTCCAGCTGCCATGGCTCTTCTGGTAGGCCCCGGGGGAGTGCTGGTGGCACCGGCTGTCCGTTGGTGGACAGTCAGGTCTGTGCTCTTAGACCCTGAGGGACCCAGGGAGGTGTTTTGAGGCCGCTTTTCTCAGCTTTCTGTTGGCCAGCACAGTGATGGGGACCCCCTTTAAGCGGTCATGAGATGGAATCCCCAGCTTTAGTTCTCAGCTACCCGTGCAAAGCGGAGGAAGGGGGGAGGGGCACTGACTCAGGGTCTGCTCTCACCTCTTCCCCTCTGCCCATGACGACACGCTGGAGACAGTTACGGCCTCGAACGCCCTCTGCTGGTGGCCTCAGGCCCTGCTCCAGACATGTGCAGCTTAGTCAACAAGACGTTTTGTTTTTTTTTTCTTTTGGTGTTTGTGTTTTGTTCGAGGACCACACCTTTCAGTGCTGAGGGGTCACTCCTGATTCTGTGCTGGGAGTCATTCCCAGCCGTGCTTAGGGGTCTCTGGGCACTGAGGGTCAAACCTGAGCCTCTCCCATACAGCCCGTTGCCTCTCTCCCTTGCCCTCGTTTATGCTTTTGGAGGATTTATCTCTTATTATTTTATCTGTCTTGATAATAAAACCCAGACTGGGGAGCAACAGCCTGGGTTTTTCTCCACTCACAGTTCTATTACGTAAGCAGAGGTATAACCCCCTAAGCCTCCGGTTTCTCTTTAGGACACAAACTCTTATAGACACCAGCAGTACATTACCTATTTACAGTGCTGTAGTGAACGGACCTCACTGGGGGTAGGGCGTTTACCTTGCACGCGGCCGGTTTGGGTTCGATTCCTCCGTCCCTCTCAGAGAGCCCGGCAAGGTACTGAGAGCATCTCACCAGCTCGGCAGAGCTTGGCAAGCTACCCGTGGCATATTCAGTATGTGAAAAACAGTAACAACAAGTCTCACAATGGAGACGTTACTGGTTCCCACTCGAGCAAATCGATGAACAACAGGACAACAGTGCTACAGTGAACTTCACATAAAGCAATTAATTCAAGGGTTATTGGATAAGTATGTCAAACAGTTAGCTGGTAGCTTGCCACACAAGAGAGGCAGGGCTTGTGTTTGCTTTGTAACAGAGAGAGAAAGAGAATGAAGAAGAGAGGGGGGGGGGTGGGTGAAATGACAAACCTTGAGTTATTGCATCAGTTGCTGCTAACTTATGCCTGAGAAAATAATGTGGCTTTTAAGACATCTTATTTGTCATTTAGGAGGAGGGAAGCAGGATGTTCTGACCCATGCCTCATTTCTGAAACAATCTTAGGCAATAAGTTTTACAGTGTTTACTGGAAACATTGCCACCATCATATGCTCAGGAGCTGAAAGACATCATACAGGTCACTGGGGCTTTTTATAAAACCATCTGTTTAAATGCCTTAACTATTACCATAAATGTCAGACAGTTATTATTTCAGTATTGGGTTTTGGGGTTTTTTTTTGTTTTTTTTTGTTTTTTGTTTTTGTTTTTGCGGTGCCAGGAATGAACTCAGATCCTCACACGTGTGAAGTACGTGCTCTCCCTCTCAGGTACATCCCATCCCTAAGACCACCAACTGTTGATAAGTAATCAGGAACAGTTACCATGAACTTGCGTTGAATGTTGTTTTTTTTTTCAGAATTCTGTGTATCGTGCTGTTTAGTAGAGAGAGGATGAATTTTAGAGGCGTTTAATTTAGGACCCAAGAACCAGTTTTTGGTTTTCCATGTGCAGCCTTCTGCAGGCTGAGTGCATTCAACTTTGTCCAGTAGGTGGCGCTGTCTCTCTATGCGCTCAAGGCAGTGCTTCTGGTTTGACGTTAAGGACGTGTTTGAACGCAGATACACAATTATGCCCAATTTGGAGCCTGAAATTGGGATCCTGATTATCAAAAGGGTTCCGAACACAATTTTTTATTACCATAGTCCAAACTGTCTTATGTGAGAGCAACTGGGGAGAGAGGAAGACAGAGTTTTGCAAACAATAAATAAGTGGATTAGAAAATAATATTTTGTGGCCACAGAGATAGTACAAGGGTTAGACTTCGTGTGTGACAATTCAGTTCAAATGGTCCCCTGAGCACCTCCAAGAGTGGCCCTGAGCACAGAATGAGTAGTAACCCCTGATCACTGCCTGGTGTGGCCCAAAACCCATATGTGTGTGTGTATGTGTGTGTGTGTGTGTGTGTGTGTGTGGTTTGAATTTAGTTGGAGCACAATTATATACATGCTTATATATGTTAATATGAGTAATTGTGCTCCACTTGAATTCAAATACAGCATTTTGAAACTTCATAAAGATATAACCATTGAGGTGGAATGCTTTAGATGATTGTAAGAATCTGAAGTTTCTGTGTGACTCAATTATCACTTATAAAAAGACAGCCCGTTTTGCTATGTTCATATGCTATCACTCCTCCCCATAAAAACTTGTGTTTTTTCCAGTTGGGTGCTCTGCTTAAATTCAGATAATGTTAGCACCAGATTGTGTGTGTGTGTGTGTGTGTGCATGCGCACACGCGCACACATGCATATATTTATTCCTGCTGTAACAAGCCCATAGGATTCTGTGATCCTATCTGAGTGAATAGTCCTGGACACAAAACTGACTAACAGCTCTTAAGTGCAATCATTTGCATACCCATTCCATTTATAAGGCGTTTTTTGGTTTGGTTTTATTTGGGGGCCATACCCAGTAGTGCTCAGGGGTTACTTCTGGCTCTGCACTCAGGAATTACTCCTAACAGTGCTCAGGGGACCATATGGGATAACAGGGACTGAACCCGGATGGATTGAGTGCAAGGCAAACACCTTACCTGCTGTACTATTGCTCCGGCCCCTTTAGGCATTTTTATCTGGATGATATAATTCAATTCTCACATGAATCTACTGTAGAAAATGAGAAAGATGAATAGTCTGTCTCATTTCCAAACAAAGAACCAGAGATTCCAATAAATTGAGCAACTCGCCCAGTTTGCCGGGTGCTGAGTGATAGCCAACAGTCAAACTTGTCTCTCCTGAACCTCCGGGATGCCATAAACCTGCGACCTTCTGCAGAGGCGTCGTGTCTAAGCGCTGATTCAACAGCTAGTAGAACAGTATTCGGCACGCACAGAGAATGTTGCGTTTGCAAGCAGGAGCTTCAAGATCAAATCTGAGCCAGTAGAGATCAAATCTGAGATAGTCCCGTGCATCTGCCTTGCACATGGACTGGCCCGGGTTCAGTGTGGCCCCAGGGAACCCAAAGCCCAGACGGGTGACCCCAGTAGTCCCTGGCACCACTGGGTTGGAGCAGCTCCTAATCCCTGGACAAGAATCGCTGGGAGAAGCCCCTGGGATGCCCCCTCCCAAATAAAAAATAATAATAATAATAAATAAAATAAAGTCTAGTGATGGTTTCTACTCAATACAGGGGTCCACTAAGGAATGTTGAGTTCAGACATCTTACATCACTCAGCTATGATCCTAAGAATTTTTTAAAATAAATTCATGTATCAGCAACTGGTCCCTTGCTGGCAGGCCTGGATTTGGTAGGATTGAGTAGCATGAGGCTCTTCCAGTCACCTCTAAAGACTAGCTCAGAAAGCATGTAGCTGCTCCAGCTTTCAGAGGGGGAAAGGCATTTAGCATTAGCATCCTGTTTGTAAGTGAACTCATAGGCACTTAGGGGCTTCAGGGGATGCCAGAAATGAACCCCAATAGTTTTATTCAGCTTACAGAACTATCGCTTTCTGACAGTAATTCAACCTCTGGGCAAAACTCATTGATTGTATGAAAATTTAAAGTGCAGCATATAAATATATATATATATATATAATCTAGTTTTAGCTCTTGTTATTTTATTGAAAACAATAACTTCTGTGAATGATGCTATTTTTAAATGTATTTTTACTTGCTTTTCTTTTTATTTTTGTGTCGGGATCTGGGGCCACAGTCAGTATTGCTCAGAAGGTGCTCCTAGCTCTGTGCTCAGGGCTCAGTCCTGACAGCGCTTGCTTGGGGCCACCACATGCCGGTTGGGGGTGACCACTAATGAGTTCCTCACCCCTGTGCCATCTCCCCACCTGACTCGTGCCCGGGTAACCCAAGAACTTGCTGAAAACAACCCAAGGGCGCAGCCCCTGGTGGAGGAGCTGGCAGGAAGGGGAAAGACAAATCAATCACTCAAGGGTTCCACTGCACTGCTAGGTGTGCGCCCCCCACCGCCTCCCCAAAGGTGGTAAAGCCAGAGCCCAACCCAGTGAGAAGGGGAAGCAGTTCTGTGTCCGAAAAGTCTGGGT
The DNA here is from genome assembly GCF_027595985.1 of Sorex araneus. Lineage (NCBI taxonomy): Eukaryota > Metazoa > Chordata > Mammalia > Eulipotyphla > Soricidae > Sorex > Sorex araneus. The sequence goes on from NC_073305.1 coordinate 175,807,904, forward strand.
TACTGGGTAGCCCTGGTATGACAGCAGGTGGGGGAGGGGGGAGGGAGGGGTGTTAGGGGAAGAAACGGGGCAAGCTAGCAGGGGTGACGGTGCGGAGGGACTCACAGTGTGGTAGGCATGGAGGTCAGAGGGACTCAGCCCTGCCCCTTCGTACCCCGATTCTGCCTGCCCAGATCCCCCCTCCCCCCACAGGAATCGTCTCTGCTCCATCCATGTGGTACCATCCGGATCTGACTCACGCCTGCCAAGGATGCCAGAGGGCCTGGGCCACCTCATCTTTCCTCTGACCCCCTGCCAGGCCAAGTCACCACCCAGGGTCCCTCACTTCTTGGCAGTGCATTAGAGTGACTGTCGGGAGTCCCCTGATTCCACATGCTAGAGCGTTTCCCTTCCCGGCTCTGCAGCCAGGATCCAGCTGCCCTCACCTCGGTCACCGCGCGCGCCTAGGCCTGTCCACCAGGGGGCACACCACGCACCTCCATTCTCATGCCCTCCTTTGCCCACTGTTGCTGGACTCTTGCTCTTCTGACCTCCGCCCTCACCCGTCCCCTCCTTCCCTTCTCCTCATTCCCCACGCCTCCTCCGGCTCCAGGCTCCCAGGGGGACATCTTTCAAGTCCCCACCCTCCTGATCTGGAGAGCCCCAGAGACTCCCCCAGAGCGAGGCGTAGGGGGCTGGGAGTTGTGGTCCCAGTTTTCTCTGTGTGATTCATTTCCCCCAGGGAAACGCTGGCTGGGTTTGGTGGCCTTATCAGCATTCTTGTGAGTCTGGAGGTAAATTTCTCCTGCTTTTGAATTTCATCACTGTTGCTTGGACAAGTTTCTCGTTGGACTTGGCCATAATCTGCTTTCCGTGGAGTAAGAGTGTTACTAAGGGGTGGAATTAGTCACCAAAATGTCAGCTCTGGGGCTTTCCTTGGTAACTTGGCAGAGCTGAAACGGTTCCAAAGCTTGGGCAAAGACCTGACCCCAGGGTGGGCTGTTGACCTTCCTAGGGGACAGGAACGGGATTTGATAATAGACTTGCATGTGTGAAACCCTAGGTTTGATTCACTGCCTTGCAAATAAAAGGATGTCAATCCATGATTGAACAGGCAGATGGATGGGTGATTGGATCAATAGATGGGTAGGTGGATGGATGGATGGATGGATGGATGCATGGATGGATGGATGGATGGATGGACAGACGGACAGACATACCTACATAGATTGACTGAATGATAAATTACCCTGTGAACTTCCTGTTAAAAGTACGAACCACCAAGGCCTTTTCCTCTCAGGAGATTATTGCAGTGGTGTGGAAAGAGCATTAGACAGAATTTCTGTTTCCTTGGCCCAGGGTCTTGTTTCGCTGACATTCTTGGCATGTAAAGTATACCCCCAGCTAGGCTGAAGTACAATTCTGACCCATTTTGCATGACTCAACATTTTACAAAGGAAACTTCTATTTGTGTTCAGCTAAATCTTTTTCAAATGAAAACGCCATTCCCTGGTGTGTGCATTTTTTTTTTCAAATAACTCAGACGTAGGACTTCCTAGCTTTTCACTTCTTGCCAGTGGTATTAATTGAGAAAGAAACATACAAAGTACAAAGGTATCTGTGCCCAGAGCATTGCTGAGTTTTGTTGGAGTTGTGGTTGTTGGTGGTGGTGGTACCTGTGTGTGTTTTCTACTGAGCTGTATTAAGCAAATTGTCTAGAAACCCACAGAGAAAACCAGCACAGTTCCCAGTGATGAGAACTGGAACATTCTTGTTGAAAGAGAGTTTCAGAGACTCTAATGGAAAAATATCATCTTTGCCATATGCTTTTAGATGCTTCTATTGCTTTATGGCCAACACTGCTGGAGTTGGTCTTCTTAGAATTTCATCTCTGGATTTTTACTATAAGTTACTTATTAATGTGTGTATATAATTAAACAACCAAAAGAATATCTGAAACAACCAAAAGAATATCTGAAAAGTAACAGTTCCAATTTTCCCATTTTAAAGTCTGATTATGCAGAAGCCAATGCTCTCAGCACAGATGCTTCTTCTGAAAGTTTCAATATTTCTGATTAGGCTGCTACTTCTAAATTTAATTCAGTTGTACCATTAGTTCTCACTGTCTTTACCTCTACCTCCTCCCCACGACCCATCTTCTTCATATGGTTTGACCCACACTTTAGATACATCGTTCCTGTGTCCAAAACTGTAAGGAAGCTTTTGAATAAAGCTGATCCAAGTAGTACACTGTCATTTTATATTTCATTTCACAGCTGACTGTTTTTCCTGAAATGTATCACTGCCTTGATGGATCGATTTGTATTAATCAACATGTTCGTGCCTTCTTGGATTTTCATATCAATATTCAATTTTTTCAGTATTATTATGAGAAAAGTCTACCAGTTCTGTCTCTTCATTCTCCCTCCACCCTCTGCCCCAAGGACCTTTTCTTCTTTCCCACCCAGAGCTCTCACCTTCATCTGCTCACAGCCCTTTTGCAATGTCTCTCTGACATATTTGCAGTCGGATCCCTGGGTCTTGGATCCTCTGAGTCCTGTTTCTTGACTAAATGACTCACACTGTTCAAAGACAATCCGAAGTTTTCAAAGGTACATGGGAGGTGGTGACTTCTCTGAGTCACTGAGTGTCTGAGACGCTCCCTGTCATTTGCTCGTTTGTCTGGGCTCAGATTTCTTCCTTCATGCATTCCACTTCCCACTTTGTTCTCTCTGACGTTCTCACCCTCCCTCTGTCTCTCTCCTGGGCTTCCCTTTTTCCTCTTGTGAAATTTTGCAGCTGGGTGCCAAGTTCTCAGAAGATCATTTCAGGATCATTAAAACTCATGTCTTCCATGTCTGGGAATTCTTCTATTTATCTCATCTCTCCATCTCTCCGTCCAGCTCCTTTTCATTTCATTTATGGAAGAGTTGGACCCCTAAATCCTCTTTTTATGTCTCTCCCTGCTGTCCTCCCTTCATTTCCACCTTTTTGTCTTTTATCCTAGGAGTTTCTCAATTTGAATTCTTATTATGCTGTTTCCTAAATATTAATCCTTCTTTCACATCATATTTTGTTCTTATTCATTGACTGCAACCTTAAGTCTCGGAAGATTAGAGATTCTTTTAAAAAATGTTTGCATCCATTTTTGCATTGTCTCTGTTTGATCAAGGTCCCTTTTCACTGTTGGATAGGGCCTCTCCAGTCTGAAGGAGTCCCTCTGGGGAGTTTAGTGCGAGTTTTATCTCAGAGTGAGTCACTGTGAGCTCCCTGGCTTTGTGGGGTCCATGGAAGCTGACCAACTAGAAATTTTACTGGGGAAAGAAAAACATTTGTTCAGGATTGTAGGTCTGTTTCCTGGAGTTTGTTCTCCACTGAGGAATTCTCCAAGCAGACACTTGGAGGCTGACGGGGTGAGTTGGTTAGGGAAGTAGCTGCTGGAGTGGGAATGGGGTGTGTGTGTGTGTGTGTGTGTGTGTGTGTGTGTGTGTGTGTGTGTGTGTATGCGCGCGCACGCACCCGTGCACAATCATGCATGCATGCATGCAAGTGTGTATATGTGTTGTGTGTGCATGTGTGTGTGCATGCATGTACAAGTGTTTGTGTACATGTGCATATGTGTGTGAATGTGCAGTATGTGGGGTGTGTGTGTGTGTGTGTAGGGCACCCTTTCCCTGAATTGCTCTTACTCGGGGTCCCACTCCATCTGCTCGCCTCCGTGTAGGCACACGGTCTGGAGCCTCTCGGGGGATCTTGGGAGACTAGGCTCAGCTGTCTGCTCGCAGCCACGTGCACGCGCCTGGAGAGTAGGGGTGTGTGGGGAAGGCCGTGGGGGTTGGGAAACCCCTGCTGTACCCAGGATGCCAGCCCTGCGCCCAGCCTTTCCATCTGGGTATGTGGGCTTTGTCTCCGTTTCTCACTGGGAGGGGGAAGCGTGCAGGGGGTCTGGCAGTCCTGACATTGCCCACCCACCACACCCCCGCTTGGATACATGAGATACACCTCCAAGCCCTCATTCCGCGGCAGCTGGTGAGGGATACTTTTCTGCATATCGCCACCCCTTCCCCATCTGGTGACCTGACCGATTTCTTCTAAAGCGATTCTCCTTGATCGTCGTCATTTTATGTATGGGGGAGGGGCACCCACTATTCTTGGCCCACCGGGCTAGTGGTTTGATGCCAGGATCTCAGGATGCTCAGGCCCTGCAGGGCCGGGGATACCTGGACCACCACAACAGTGCTGGGGACCACCAGAGTGACACGCAGGGGTGCTTGGGGTTCCCAGGGCTACAGCCAGCGATGCTCAGGGGACCACATGGTAGTGAATATCCAATCCTGAGGGAGCCATTTTTCTATCTCCCAGTCCATTGGCTGCCAAAGGAACAAAGGAGAAGATGCATCTATGGCCTAGGACCCCCAACTACACCCAACTACCCCCAGTTTAGGGCTCTCACCAGTTTCCAGTTCACAGCTCTTAGCAAGACCCGCCAACCCATTTATTTCGGGGAGATCGGCCTCACTGGTTGCAAGTTGGGATGCCAGAGCACCCAACTGGGAGATATTAGTGCAGGAGAGCTTTCAAAGCTAAGACAGACCAGCGGAAAGCAGGACACCTTCGCGGAAGTGGACCTTGACCGAGGGTCATAGATCTGATGATGCTGCGGCTCCTGTTTCCAGCAGACAGACCCGCCCCGTCTGCAGGGCTCTTTGTGGGTGAGAAAGGAGGGGAGGAGACGGGGAGAGAAGGCTCCAGCTCGGGGCCGGCAGCTGCCCCTCCACTTGTCTCTCTGTTCTCTTGCTGTCGGGCAGCACATCCCTTCGGGCCCACAGAAGCAGCGGTGTGGGGCGCTGTCAGTCAGCAAACGTCTCCACCAACGAGCCGCCATCCTGGGCCTCTTCCCAGCAGCTGCCGGTGCAGTGGTAGCGGCAGTTCCTAGAACCAGCATTTCATGACGAATGCAAACAAAAGCCAGCTCTGAAATTCCAGCCCGCCATGGCCTGGCCCACTCCAAATCATAGGTCTGATGCTTTCCATATGCGCCGCGGTGTGGAGACTGTGGGGATGGCCGGGAAAAGCCCTCCCAGGCTGCTCTCAGAGCCCCGGCTGGAAAGGAAGTCCGTCCGGGCGAGAACCAACTCTAAGGCAACCCTGTGACTCAGTGGCCTCACTTGGGTTGGTCTTCCCGGGTCCACGGCACGCACACCCTGCTGGGTGCCGTTGGCACCTGGGAATCCGGGTCTTCCCTGAAGCCTGAGAGCTGAGGAGTGGGCCTGGAGGGGGAGCGGGAGGGGGGTGGTCAGGGTCTGCTGCGGTGGCCCAGGTACAGCCACACCCCACTTCTCCAAAACTATAGGAGAGCAGCTTGCTGAAGCCCCAGGTTGAGAATCACACACACAGAAGGGGAGAGGAAGACCCGGGGAGCGAGGACAGGTGGTGGGCAGGACGGTGCGCCTTTCTCTACAAACCCATCTGTGTGGTCATTTGCCGAAGTATCTCTGGGCTGGAGCGATAGCCATAGCACAGCGGGTCGGGTGTTTGCCTTGCACACTGTCAACCCCGGGTTCGATTCCTCCATCTCTCTCGGAGAGCCTGGCAAGCTACCGAGAGTATCCCACCCACAGGCAGAGCCTGGCAAGCTCCCCGTGGCATATTCGATATGCCAAAACGAATAACAACAAGTCTCACAATGGAGACCTTATGCAAATCGATGAACAACGGGACGGCAGCGGTACAGATAGTGCTCTGGGAATGGACGCTTGGGCAGAGGCTGGGGAGGAACAAGATTAACCAAGAACTGAGGCCAGGTAAGACTCTTGGCCTCCCTCATGGCAGAGCCTGGTGTGAGCACTGGCACCAGAGGAACAGTCTGGAGCACAGAACAACCAGGGGTCATCTTCCAACTTGCCCCACCCCCAGACACAAGCTGAGAAGCACAGAGGTCAGTGTCCTTCCTTCTGCCTGCCCTGGCACCCCTGCGGACCTCTGGAACAGTGAGCAGGAGGCCAGCCCGTGCAGAAGACCACGAAGGCGTCAGGACCCAAGAGACTTGGGATTCATCCAGATGTGTTTTTGCTTCCTGTCTCGAAGCCCGGAGCTCTCCAGACTGTAAGGGTTAGGGTGGGCTGAAGCTTGCTCTTCCTAAGACAATTTTGATTTTCCTTGTGGACCTGACACCCTGGTAGTTAACAAACTACCTGAGCGTTACGTTGACTCATGCCTCCCCCCACGGCTCTTTCAGGGAATATTATACGTTGAATTCTGCACTCCCCCCATCCCCGTCCCACACCAAAACAAAATGCTAGGTTGAAACTTTGATAATGTGATCACTCGTGTCTTTATGAACATGACCTTTTTTGGAAGTTGGGTCTTGCCGACAGAATCACACTGGGATGAGCTCATACTGGATCGGGCGGGCCCAAAACCCGATGACTGGCAGCGGTGGACGGAGAGAGCTTCCGAGGTCTGGTGGGGGGGAGGCCTGTGGTTGGAATTAGGCTGCCACAAGCACAGGGATGCCAAGGATGGTTGACAACCAGCAGAAGTTAGAAAAGGGCGGGAAGGAGTCTTCACCCAGCCTGGGGAGGGAGAGAATGTGCCAAGGACTCTTGGATTCTTGGACGTGCACCCTTCTGAGCCAAGAGAGATTCAATCTCTTGTTTTCAACAGAACTACGGTATTTCTGTCTCAGTCCTGGGAACCTATGGTGGGTAGAAGACCTTCTTCCTTCCCCCGGGAGGAAGAGCTGGAGACTCGGTGGTGGTAAGAGCTGCCCGTGTATAGAGCAGCAAGCAAGTCACAGAGCCTGGACCCACCAGAAGCTCTGACCCCTGCTACCGACAGTTTGTGGGTGAAGGGAAATGAGTGACATTGTAAGACTCCAGTGAAATAGTATGAGACCACTGGAATTTTATTTCCAGGAATTGTTTGTGTCTTTGGGGAAATCCTCAGAAAACAGTGAATGAAAAGCCAAGTGATATTATACTTATATTAGCACTGTAGCACTGTCGCCCTTGTTCATTGACTTGCTCGAGCGGGCACCAGTAACGTCTCCATTGTGAGACTTGCTGTTACTGTTTTTGGCATATCGAATACACCATGGGGAGCTTGCCAGGCTCTGCCGTGCGGGCGGGATACTCTTAGTAGTTTGCTGGGCTCTCCGAGAGGGAAGGAATCAAACCTGGGTCAGCCGTGTGCGAGGCAAACGCCCAACCCGCTGTGCTATCACTCCATTCCATACGTACATTAACAGTTTACAATAGTTAGACGTGTTTCTAGTACACACACACACACACACACACACACACACACATGCACAATAGGCTTAAGAAATTGGAACAGAAAAGAACAAAAAGAACCCGAGGTATAATTGGGTTTGTCAGCGATGTGTATTTTTGCATCATCGCCCTCTCCCTCCCGACTTCACTGTGATTCGCGTGTGCCCCAGAGAACCGCCGTCTAGATTGTCCTGCCCTATCCCGGCCCTGATCCCGATCATCCCAGTGGACAACCAGCTTGCTCTCAGGATGCCCATTTGCAGAGAAAAGAAATTAAATACACCCAGTCAGTCTGAGGAGCCTGGTGTAGGTCTCCCAGCTGGTGAGAAACAGATCTGGCTTCAGACCTTGTGACCTTTGGGGACTGGAAGAAAAAAAAAATCCCCAGGCTGAAAAACTAAGTGCCTTCCCTCTGAGAACAGGGACGAGACAAAGATGCCCACTCTCTCCACTTCTGTTCAATATAGTACTGGAAGTACTTGCAATAGCGATTAGGCAAGAAAAAGACATTAAGGGCATTCAGGTAGGAAAGGAAGAAATCAAGCTCTCACTATTCGCAGATGATATGATACTATACTTAGAGAACCCTAAAACCTCTACCAAGAAACTCCTAGAAACAATAGACTCGTACAGTAAAGTTGCAGGCTATAGAATCAATACCCAAAAGTCCATGGCTTTCCTATATGCAAATAATGAGAGAGAAGAAGGTGACCTGAGAAAAGCAATCCCATTCATAATTGTGCCTCAAAAAATCAAATACCTCGGAATCAGCTTAACAAAGGAGGTAAAGGACTTGTATAATGAAAACTATAAAACACTACTTCAGGAAATAAAAGAGGACACGAGGAAATGGAAAGACATCCCCTGCTCATGGATTGGAAGAATTAATATTGTCAAAATGGCAATTCTCCCCAAAGCATTGTACAAATTCAATGCGATCCCTATAGGGATACCCTTGACATTCTTCAAAGAAATGGAGCAAGCGCTCCTGAAATTCATATGGAACAATAAGCCCCCACGAATAGCTAAAGCAATCCTTGGGAAAAAGAAAATGGGAGGAATCAACCTCTCCAACTTCCAACTCTACTACAAAGCGGTAGTCATTAAAACAGCATGGTACTGGAACAAAGGCAGAGCGGCAGACCAATGGAACAGGGTTGAATACTCTGACATACACCCCCAAATATATGATCATTTAATCTTTGATAAGGGAGCAAGAAATGTGAAGTGGAGCAAGGAAAGCATGTTTAACAAATTGTGCTGGCACAACTGGACGGCTACATGCAAAAAAATGGGCTTAGACCTCCATCTATCACCATGTACAAAAATCAGATCAAACTGGATTAAAGACCTCAACATCAGACCAGAATCCCTAAGGTACATTGAAGATAAGGTCGGCAAAACCCTCCACGACATTGAAGCCAAAGGTATCTTCAAAGCTGACACGCCACTGGCTAAGCTAGTGAAAACAAAGATAAATAAATGGGACTATCTCAAACTAAGAAGCTTCTGCAACTCAAAAGAAACAGTGACCAAAATACAAAGACAGTCTACAGAATGGGAAAGGATATTTATGCAGTACCCATCCGATAAAGGGTTGATAACAAGGATATACAATGCACTGGTTGAACTCCACAAGAAGAAAACTGCCAACCCGATCAAAAAATGGGCTGATGAAATGAACAGAAACTTTTCCAAAGAAGAAATCCGAATGGCTAAGAGGCACATGAGAAAATGTTAAACATCACTAATCATCAGGGAGATGCAGATCAAAACAACAATGAGATATCATCTCACACCACAGAGACTGGCCCACATCCCCAAAAACAAAAGCAACCGGTGTTGGCGTGGATGTGGGGAGAAAGGGACTCTCCTTCACTGCTGGTGGGAATGCCGACTGGTTCAGCCCTTTTGGAAAACAATATGGACTATTCTCAAAAAGTTAGAAATTGAGCTCCCATTTGACCCAGCAATACCACTCCTGGGAATATATCCCGGAGAGGCAAAAAGGTATAGTAGAGATGACATCTGCATTTCCATGTTCATTGCCGCTCTGTTCACAATAGCCACAATATGGAAAAAACCAGAGTGCCCGAAAACAGATGATTGGCTAAAGAAACTCTGGTATATTTACACAATGGAATACTATGTAGCTGTCAGGAAACATGAAGTCATGAAATTTGCATACAAATGGATCAACATGGAAAGTATCATGTTGAGTGAAATGAGTCAGAAAGAAAGAGACAGACATAGAAAGATTGCACTCATATGTGGAATATAATGTAACTGAGAAGTACAAGTTGGCAACGATGCAACTTCTGGCAGATATCTCTCTGGACTTAGTTACTAAAATACTAAATTACAGAAACCCAAAACTGAGAGGCCGCTAAGTGTGGTCACTCGACCTCATACTTCTTCATCCTCAGCAATGGAAAACAAATTATCTAATGCTTCCTTTTCAGCAGGTCTGACTTTAGGGGAGAGACTCTCCAAACAATAATAGTGAGTTTTGTTGAAATATTGTATGCAATCAAAGTGAAAGTAAAGTGAAATTTATTAGTTACACAGGCGGGGGGGGCTTAGGGTGGGGGGGCTAGGGGTGTGGGGGGGTTTGGGGTGTGAGGGGGCGGGGTGGAGCTATACTGGGATTCTTGGTGGTGGAATATGAGCACTGGTGAAGGGATGGGTATTCGAGCATTGTATAACTGAGATTTAAACCTGAAAACTTTGTAACTTTGTAACTTTCCACAATAAAAATTAAAAAAAGAAAATCCCCAGGCTGTAAGGGCAGTGATTGAGTGGTGAGGAAAGCAGAAACAGGGGTGCCCTGGGTCGGACTTGCTCCACCTCGACCTCAGTCATTTTGCATGAACTGGAGGCGGCATCTTTTGGGGAAGTTGCCCCTGATGAGAGTCCTGGGTGGCAGGGGCCCTGGTTACTGTTTTCCGCTGTGCTCCTTTGTGGACAGGTTATCAGAAGAACACCGCATGGAGCACATGGTCACTCACTCAGCACCTTTGTGACAGATTCCTGGAAGAACCTTCCTGGGTGAGCAGGGGTCCTATTCCTGCCACCTCTGGCTCTGGAGGCGCTTGAAATGTGGTCCATTTTGCCACCGTTGTCTTTTCCATTTAGAATAATTCAGACTTCAGCTGGAACAGGGTTGTGTCACTGGGTCATTGTCCCTGTCACTGTCATCCCTTGCTCATCGATTTGCTTGAGCGGGCACCAGTAACATCTCCATTGTGAGATTTGTTGTTACTGTTTTTGGCATATCGAATATGGCACGGGTAGCTTGCTAGGCTCTGCCATGCGGGAGAGATATTCTCGGTAGCTTGCCAGGCTCTGCCATGCGGGAGAGATATTCTTGGTAGCTTGCTGGGCTCTCTAAGAGGAGCAGAGGAATCGAACCCGGGTCAGACGGTGTGCAAGGCAAACGCCCTACCCGCTGTGCTGTCGCTCCAGCCCGTGTCGCTGGATAGAGCATTGATACACCACATCATCGACTTAGTCTATTTTACAAAGTCATCATAGATTGTAATTGCAGTTTGGATATTTCTAGTTTCATCATAGAAAAGGGGGGTGGGGGGATCTTCCCAGCAGTGCTTAGGATACCCGGGGTCACTCACAGGGCCAGTTCAATGCTAGGTACCAGGATGCAGTGCTGCTCTGGCCCTCTGGTGCCAGGGATTACCTGGACCCCATGTTAGTGCTCAGGGGTTCCAAGTCTACATCGGGATGTGTTCCGGGGTCTGTAGGGCTATTCTTGCCCATGTTTTGGGGACCATGTACTGCTCAGGATTGAAGGCACTGCCAACTGTACTGAAATGTAAGTTATATAAATATAAGTTCTTTTTTTTTTTTTTGGCTTTTTGGGTCACACCTGGCGATGCACAGGGGTTACTCCTGGCTCTGCACTCAGGAATTAACTCCTAGAAGTGCTCAGGGGACCATCTGGGATGCTGGGAATCGAACCCAGGTTGGCGGCATGCAAGGCAAACGCCTTACCTGCTGTGCTATCGCTCCAACCCCTATAAATATAAGTTCTTAACCCCTGTACTATTTTTTTTTTTATTGAGTCACCACAAGAAAAGTTACAAAGCTTACAGGTTTAAGTCTCAGTCATGCAATGATCAAACACCCATCCCTTCACCAGTGCACATGTTCCACCACCAAGAACCCCAGTAAACCCCCAACCCCCCTGCCCTCGCCTGTGTGGCTGATGATTTTCACTTTACTCTTTACTTTGATTACATTCAATATTTCAACAGAAAACACAATATTATTATTTGGAATTTTCCCTCAACGATCAGACCTGCCGAAAAGGTATCATTTGATAATTTGTTTTCCATTGCTGAGAATAAAGAGCATATGAAGTCCAAATTCAGGTTTTGGATTTCTGGTATTTTAGTAGTTAAGTCCAGAGAAATTTCTGCCAAAAATCGCGTCGTCACTGCAAGCTCGTACCTCTGCTTAGTGGTCTCTAAAAGATGGCGGTTGCCACCGCCGAAAGGAAAGGCCAGGAGAGAAAAATCTTTCCCCTCCCGGGGCAGCATGGGGCCGTAGCTTAATTCACAGTCTAGAGGTTCCGAAATTAGTCAACCCCTGTACTATTGCTCCAGAACCCTCATCATAAAATTTTAATTCTCAACAGATATCTTTGTTGCCTGATTTTTTCATATGTGGTGTTTGTAATTTTTCCTTTAGACACCTGCATATCCTTGCCCCGAGACAGAGGGTGTTTTCATTGTACTTTGCTTTATTGTCCTTTGCAGCTAATGTGTTTCTCAGGTCAGCAAGATTTCAGCTCGCTAAAGGCCCACATGATGGTTAGTTGTTTTTACTGATAAAGTGTGCTTTGCTAGATGTATGTAGTTTTTTAATGTTCACAGTCATGTTCTTGGCTGCATATAATATAAACCCTAGTTTTTTACACATTAGAGAATAAAAAATTCTTGGGACTCGCTGTATTACAATTGCTTTATTGCATGGTCTGGAAAGAAACCTGCATTTTCTTCTAGTATCTGTAGTTCGTGCTTTTTTGGTATAGCTTTCCTGAAAGTCTGGGCAGGTGTCTGATAGAGAGGAAAACCACCTTACTTAGTAAAATTCAAGGCAAGCGCATTCTTACCTTCTTAGCGGGTGGATTCTGGAAAAGAAAGTTCCTGAACACACTTTGGTGCCACACTCCCCGTGGACCAGACACACTTCATAAGTCTCACCCTGTCTTGTGATTGGCTGAGTCTCTCCCTGCTGACCTCTGTACTGCCCTCCAGGGGGCGCTAGGTCAATAGTACCCTAAGCAAGCCTTCTCCCCACCTCCAGTCCTAGAAAGTTGTGCAGGAGAGCAAAAAGGAAAGACGCCTACAGGTGGGCATTAGAAGCTGGATGATTTGGGCTACAGGATCTGACAGACACTGAGATTCAGAGTCAAGAAAAGTCCAAAAGAACAAAAGCAACCAGTGTTGGCGTGGATGTGGGGTTACATGTAGGACCCTCCTACACTGCTGGTGGGAATGCCGACTGGTTCAGCCCTTTTGGAAAACCATATGGTCGCTTCTCAAAAAATTACAAATTGAGCTCCCATTTGACCCAGAAATACCACTTCTGGGAATATATCCCGGAGATGCAAAAAAGTATAGTAGAAATGACATCTGCATTTGTATGTTCATTGCAGCACTGTTTACAAGTGCCCAAGAACAGATGACTGGGTAAAGAAACTTTGGTACATCTACATCTACACAATGGAATACTATGCAGCTGTTAGAAAAGATGAAGTCATGAAATTTGCATATAGGTAGATCAACATGGAAAGTATCATGTTAAGTGTAATGAGTCAGAAAGAGAGGAACAGACATAGAAAGATTGCATTCATCTGTGGAATATAAAGAAATAGAATGGGAGACTAACACCCAAGAATAGTAGAGATAAATACCAGGAGGATTACTCCACAGCTTAGAAGCCAGCCTTGCATGCTTGGGGAGAAGGTAGCTCAGATAGTGAAGGGATCACCAAGGAAAGGGTGCTAGGAGGGTCCGCTTGGGATGGGAGATGCGTGCTGAAAGTAGATTATAGACCGAACATGATGGCCATTCAATACCTCTATTGCAAACCACAACACCCGAACCGAGAGAGATAACAAAAGGGAATGCCCTGCCACAGAGGTGGAGTGGGGTGGAGGGGACAGGATGGGGGTGATGGGAGGGATACTGGATCATCAATGGTGGAGAATGGGCACTGGTAGAGGGACGGGTACTCGATCATTGTATGACTGAAACACAAGCACGAAAAACTGCACCTCACGGTGATTCACTAATAAAACATTTTTTAAAAAGGAACAAGAAAAGTCCTTGAGCGAGGGCATTCTTGCCTTGTGTCCCCTGGTCCCTGCTCTTCAAGAGGCAACTCCCCATTTTTCCAAGGTCTTCACTGTACCGAGCCTTCAGGTATGAAATCTTTCACTGTGATGACTTGGTCCTTGTGAAACGCCCGGGCCGTGCTATACGGACCTTTTTGATGTTTGTGCCCTCCTAGGACTGTAGACCTGAGTCTTTTCTCCAGCATGCTGGCCCCATATGAGAATGGCTCTCCCTCCTGACAGGAAATGAAGTTTCCCACTGGCATCTTCCTCCAGCCTTCTAGATAGATTTTTCCTGCCTCTTCTCTGCCTCCAGCCCCTCAGTGTATCTGTAACATGTCCCCACACCCACAACTGGCTTCACAATAGTCAGAGGTCATAATGCCAGGACCTCCCTCTCCTGAAATGTAGCTGAAATGTATATATAGCTTTCTTCCCCAGAGTCCTAATTGATCATTCTGGAAACACAAAGGCAATAGCCGCTGAAGTTAGAATGATTTCTCCTGGCCCAACTTTCTAATAATATTGATTATAACAGTAAAAGAGGAAAATAATGCTTTGAATCTCATGAGCACTGACTTAATATTGAGTTCATAGTGAAAGTATCTACTGATTTTGGTAGTTTGTGTGGACTGCCTTATTCAATCCTTAGAACAGCCAACTAGCATAGGTGCTTTGGTTATACACATTCTTTGAAGATGAATAAGCTTAAGTCTCAAAACAGCAATGCATCACTAGCTTAAGAGGGACTTTGTCTTTCTGTTATTGTTGTTTTGCTTGTGTTGGGCATTGAACCAGGGCCTCATCCCTGTGAGGTGAGGTATAGGCTCTACCATTGTACTACAACCCCAGGCCCAAAAGTTCTTAACCTGGAAGATTCCAAATGGTTTTAAGGGAAACTGTCAATAGTCCCACCATGATATGCTTTGTATGAAAAAAAAAAAACCTGCATTTTCAGATTTGCATCGTTGCTACCAACTCCCAGCAAAGCAAGCAACTTCTGCGGGTATGCCAGTCAGCTCCTCCCTCCCTTTCCAAGAATTGGTCTCTGAAAGAGCTTGCCCAGGGCTGGCATACCCTTCCAGCTGGACCAGAAGCCCTCCCACAGAAGAGTCAGCCCCCTGAACATGAGCTCTGACACAGACAAGCTGGTGTGTGGAGAGTGACAGGCAGAGCGATGGAACTGGCTCTCGGTCAGAAGAAATGCCTCAGTGCATTGAGGTCGGCCTCCTCCTATAGAGCCAGAGTCTAAAGCTGACACTGCAATGGCGGTGAAGTCTAGTGTTTGTTCAGGGTGAGCCTTGGCTCCGCCACGCTTCTGCTTCTCTACATTATAGCAGAGGATATTGTTGACCTAAGTAGAATAAGGCTTGTGCCTTGGTGCCTGGCACTGACTGTAGAAGATTAGCTTACTCCGACCAGCCCGCAGTCAGCCCTCACAGCTATCAAGAAAGACCACATAACTCCCAGAGAGTCTATAAGTAGATGCAAAACCACAACGTGTTATTAGTCCTCATCTCGGGCCGTATTATTATTATTAACATTGCTTTGGTTGAAAATGCGCCCCATCATATTGTTAAAATAGAGTCTCACCGCCTTTCAGTGACGAGAGTACGTCACTTTGAAGACATTTTCCGCACGAAAATGGCAAATCCCAAATACCTTTTCTTGGCCGACGAGTGGATTTTAATGGTCCAGCGTCAAAAACTGTAACTTAATTCCTCATAAAACTTAAATCAGTGTCCTGAGGGTTCTGCTAAATAGTTACCTCTGGACCGCCGGAGATTCCTGCTCGTTCCTAATCCTGAAGCAACATTAGCATCGTCTCCGACAATGTCCAGGCTCTTCCGTTCGAGAAGAAAAAGAGTCTTGTCATTCTCTGTTGATGCTGGGTCGCTTCACTGGAGCCTCAGTTATGGTGTTGTGGCTGAATGCCGCTCTTTTCTTCACTCTCTCTTTCCTGGGTGAGGAGTCACAGTATCACAGGAGGCACTCTCTCTGTAGAAACAGTTCTATCTGTGCATTTCGACAGTTGGCTTTTGTTTTGTTTTGTTTTTT
Organism: Sorex araneus; assembly: GCF_027595985.1. Classification (NCBI taxonomy): domain Eukaryota; kingdom Metazoa; phylum Chordata; class Mammalia; order Eulipotyphla; family Soricidae; genus Sorex; species Sorex araneus. The sequence continues at coordinate 175,823,573 of NC_073305.1, forward strand.
TAAAGAAAGGTGCTCAGGGTGGGGCCAGGGCTCTGCAGACCACCACACCTAGAGGTGCAGACATCTGTGCTGTCTGTCAGACAGATGCCATCTCACTCAAGCGTGAGGGGGAGTAGCATGGTTGCTGCATGCCTGAGGCTCCTCCACTTCCTTCCGCCGAGATGTGAACCCCCAGGACCCTCTGGGAGGCGGTGGTGCTCTCTGCAGAGCTCCCTGGAAAGTGCCAGCCCTCGTTCCAGTTTCCTGCGTCGTCGCCGTATGCTCAGTGGGCTCCTGCTTTGAACACAAAGATCCAGGCTGGCTTCCAGTAACACATGCTTCTGATATCAGATTAATTGGGGACAGGAAAACACAAAGAGGAATCCGCCCAACAGAACGCAGGCCAGAATGCCAGCCTGGACGGCTTCCTGTTTGGTTTGGTTTTGTTTTACAAAATGGGAACGACTAACCCCACACTGAGCCTCCGTGGCTGGAGTGATCCATGCCCCCTCCAGGGAGAGTGCAAACTCTGTGAGCTGGCATCTGATGCTCTTTGCTGGGGGGAGGGGAGGGAGGGGGAGTAAATCTGGTTCTCTTCTCGGACTCTGAGAGATTTCGGAATGTGAAGGTTGAGTCTCAGAGCAAAGGCAAATGGGGATGTCGGGGCAGACTTTTCTGACTATTAAAGGATATTGGCTTTAGGGGGTTTAAAAACTTCAGAATAGGCTTTTTTTTTTTGATAGTATGGTATCTTGTGAGACTTGTTGTTACTGTTTTTGGCATATCGAATATGCCACGTGTAGCTTGCCAGGGATACTCTCGATAGCTTGCTGGGCTCTCCGACAGGGACGGAGGAATCGAATCTGGGTTGGCTGCGTGCAAGGCAAATGCCCCACCCTCTGTGCTGTCACTCCTGGAGACGCTAGTGGTGCCTGCTTGAGCGAATCCACGAACAACAGGATGACAGTGCGACAGTGCTACAGTATGGTATCACTTGAGGAGTGATTTATGTTCCTTATTTTTGCAAACATTTATTCTTTTTATTTTTATTTTTGTTTGGGGGCCATACCCAGAAGGACTCAGGGCTTACTTCAGACTCTGTGCTCAGGGATCACTTCCGGTGGACGTGGAAGTGCTGTCTATCTCTGGCATCAAATTTTCCTTCTTCTTTAGTTAGCCCCATTTTAGCAAAGGTTCCATATCTTCAGCGCCTGGAGAGGGTTTTGGTTTTTTGTTTGGTTTTGGTTTTGACTTTTTGTGTCACATCCAGTTAGGCCCAAGGGTTACTCCCGGCTCTGCACTCAGGAATTTCTTCTGGCGGTTCTCAGGGGACCACATGGGATGCTGGGGATCCAACCCAGGTCAGCCACCTACAAGCCACGTACAACCCTCCCTCCCTGTACTATTTGGGGAAGGGTTTTATCTGGCCTGCACACTCAGTCTAGTGGGGCACACATATTTGGGAGCATAGCTTAGTGCTGAATCACCCTGCTAGGTGCAGGGACTTCTCAGGATGCCCTGCCTTGTGCCTAGGGTGGTCCCTAGGGCATTGATGGTCATGCCAACTCCTTTCTCCACCTAGTGAGGTGTCAAGGAAGACAGCCTGGGAGACCCCAAGATTTTGGTGCAGTGTCACCATCGCTTGCACACAGAGCTCTCTCCTGAGCTTGGAGAGCTCTGCTTAAAATCGACACAAAACATCCAAGAGAAAACCCAGGAGTGGGGGGAAAACGCAGGCCACCCCTCTGACTTTAATCACCTGGTGACTTTTATGTTTGAACACTGTCAAAGGAAATAGTCAACTCTGGTCCCATGATTTTGCCAGTCACCCACATTGGGAAGTGGAAAGGCCCTTCAAATGTAAATAAAAATAATTTACCCCCACCTACCCACCCCAACACATCTGTTTGGAAGCTGATAGAAATTTTTCATCTCACCATAAAGAGCCCAGATGCCACATCACTGGGTGGCAGACATGTGTCTCTTAAGATCTCCTGTTTCCTGCAGGCCAGAGTCAAGAAATGTTCAACAGTATTAGGAAGGTATTTCCCTCTGAAATCCAGAATGCTCGTGCATTTAGAATGCTTTGGGGCCAAAAGTGCCTCATTGCAACCCTATCTATGGAGCCGAGGGCTGTATTTGGTGGGCAAAATCTACTGGTGGATACCAGTAGACTGTCGTGTTATAGGTTAGTCTCAGACCCACATTACCTACCAAGGCTCGGTTCATCAAGCAGACGCTGGGGTTAACTGGGCCTCATTCACTTCATCTAGCTCTTGACAGGCTATAGGAAGCCAGTGGATATTCTACTCCAGACATCCGTTAATAGGTCTGCTTGTCCTGACCTGACTGGAGAAAGTCACATGGTACACAGGTCCCAGCGAGAAGCATGGGAGCCAGTGGAGTTGGATTTAATCCACTCTCATTTACCCATTTCTCACCAAGCCTACGGAGCATAATGGTGCCCAGGATCGGGTCACTCCAGAAGCAAGTCCCGTCTTTGACTTCAAGGGAGAGAGCAACACAAGTGTTCCAAAGCCTCATTGCCTCGGCCGTCCACTGGACTTCCAACACTGGCATTGCCTGACACAGTTGGCCGTCGCATGTGCCACTCGCCTCTGCAGCTGCAGCTTTTCTTGCCATAACAGAACTGCCTGGTTGGTGCCCACCGACCTGGACAGCCTGACTTCTGGGGCGAGTCTCTGGGACTGAGAGGGAATTGCTTTCCTTCCTCATGGTTTGGAAAGTCACCTTTGAAGTCAATAGAGGAGTTGTTTTCTGATGCAAATGTTGAGGTCTTCAGCCGCCCCCTGACTACACCCTGGGGCCCCTCCCACTTGCTTTTCTAGTTTATTTTTAATCTAAACTAAGAGTGAAAATACATACACCCTCTCTCAGCTACAAATTGAAGCCAGGCTTTGTTTCAGCATATCTATAAAATAGAGTAAGTAAACTAAGCGGTGTGTGTGTGTGGCGGGGGGGGGGAATAGGGTTAATACTTGGGCATTTTCTAGTAGTAATTGCAAATAGCAGTTTAAAGCTGAGGGTTAACCCCCTCTTCCTTTCCCTGTTTGTTATTTCGATCGCATGCTTGCCACATGCGATCACAGGTGCTTACACTTTTGGTTGCTACCCTCACCATCACCAGGAGTCATGTACTCAGTTGTACGGCTCACTCACACACACACACACACACACACACACACACACACACACACACACACAAGATTGCAAACCCTTCTAGTGGCACCAGGGATCACAAACAGTGACATCATAGTTCCACTGGACAAAATGTGTCAGTGCCAGGAATTAAACCCTTTTCTCTCATACCTGTAAGGCAAATTCTCTACCACTGAGTCAGCCTTGGGTAATTAACTGAGTATTAAGATAAGTCAAGGACTGAACAGAATGATACTGGGATTATCATTTTTTTTTAAACATACTAGAACTGGATTTAAACACTAAGGCTTCCCAGGAAAGTGGGAAAAACATATTTTATAATTTATGGACCATTTGAAAATGGAAAGCTGCTTGCGAGTTTCTGACATCTCACTCCCTGACCAGACTTTCGTAGTCTGCCTTCATAGAGCTCTGAATTTCTCATCAGTAGTTCTAGCTTTCGAGAGATCTCAACACTTCTTCTTGAGGGGGAGGGGGACACTTTATTTAACTGAGGGGCCCCCCAGCACCTTCGTGCAGAACAAGACGACAGTTCAAGTTTTCTGGCCTGAGACTGGGAAATGTGTGGGAAATGCCGTTTCTCTCAGATTAGCATCTAAAGACTTTAACTTTAAAAGAGATTCTTCTGCTCATCTGGAAAATTAAACATGTGAGATGACCAGTGATACATTTTAAAGAGGAGATTGGATTTACAAGATTCTAAAATATTAGAAAGCTCCTGGGTTTCATAGAATGAGGAAAGGCACCAGCTTAGACAGACAAGTCAATGGAACAGAAGTAGATGCCAGGATGAGAAGTGCTGTGCTGTATGGTCGAGGAGAAAGAATAAATGAAGGTGTAAAATGGTTGGCTTAATGTCTAGAGGAAAAAAATAGGGTCTCATGTTATACTATGGGCTTTAATAAGTTCCAGATGGTCTAAAGAGTTCATTTCTTAAATGAAAACAAAAGATATAGAAGAAAACTTAGGAGACTATTTTTCTGGTGCTGGGGTTTGCTAAGGGCTTACTCAGCATAAAAGCAATAAATTACACACATATAATACAAAGAGAATAAATGTATATACTTAATAAAGTGTTACAGTCAGCATATTTAAGACACATGAAAATTGGCACAAATATCTGGAACAATAGAAACTAGTTTATCATTAATATGTTGTTTTATAAATTCATAAGAAAAATGCCAACAGGAAAAAATAGTGGCCAAGACATGTATTTAAAAATAAACCCTCCCTCACTGATAATTTGGGAAATGCACATGACAACGAGACAATCTTTTCAACTAAATTGTGATTGTGTGCTAAACACATCGCCACAAAGCAATACAGGTATTCCTGAGTTGGGAAGAAGAGAGAGAAGTGTCCCTTTAAGAGGCTTCTGGGGGAAGAGACGTTGGTACAAGGTGAGACCACAAGAAATTGAATAGTAAGTTCTAAGTAATTTTGATAACACACATTAAACATGAAGGGTTCCAGAATGTTCCCAGCCAGGGGAGTGATAGGAATAGCTTTTTTCTTGATTGTGGCATGATTTCACACACAGATATCTATGGGATGTCAAAATTCATTGAACTAGATACGGTTAAAGGATAGTTTATTAAATCAAAACATTTTTTCTTAAAGGGGGGGAGGGAAATGCCCCTAACCATAGATCAGCCAGCCATCCTTATTCCAGAAGAAACAAAATCAGACAAGCACATAAAAGGTACAAAGATAGTCTTCACAGTATAGCTTCCTGTTGCACGATAAAAGAGACTTCAGATTCTAAACATACAGGAATGGCTCAATGTTGGCACATCCATGTAACTATCACCCATCACAAGGTCAGCATCATGCCTTCAGAGACATTGGATAACATGGGTGATGCTGAAAATATGGCATGAAGTGGGGACAAAAGGATAACCAATTTCTTGTTTTTCCAAAAGTATTTCCAATATCACTCTTATTAGGAAAACTAAGTACAGAAACACAACTAAACTGAAACCCCTCAACATCTCTCTGCTCATGAGTTATACCTCTGGTGGGGCGAACTACTCCTGATTTTTTTTCATTTATTTTATTTCACAATTTTTGATTTTTAAATAACATTTTCTCTTTTTTTTTTTTTTTTGCTTTTTGTGGGTCACACCCGGCCATGCACAGGGGTTACTCCTGGCTCTGCTCTCAGGAATTACTCCTGGCGGTACTCGGGGGACCATATGGGATGCTGGGAATCGAACCCAGGTTGGCCGCGTGCAAGTCAACCGCCTTACCTGCTGTGCTATTGCTCCAGCCCCTTAAATAACATTTTCTTTGTCAACTTGTCATTAACCTATAATTTTGTGGCATTTCAGGAGTTCAGCTCTATTTACACTATGTGTATAGATGCCAGTGAGGGGCACCTCTACAATAAACAAATAGAAAACATCTCCCTCATCTGTGGCATATAAAGAAACAGTCAGTGAACAATGAATGACTAGAGTCACTGGAGATTTTGTTTGTAGAACTGAGCTAACATGAGAGGAAGAATTTGGCTGGGAGGGGCCCTTGGGACACTAGTGGAGAAAAGCAGGCTCTCTGTGATGGGTGTGGTGTTGGAATGATGTGTGCAAGAAAAGCATAATGAACAGTATTATAAATCCCAGTACCTCAATAAATATGAAAAAATCAATTAGTTTCCCAACCACTGGAGATGAAGCGTGGTAAATGTTTTTTAACTGTAGGAAATGGTTACTACATTTAGGGAAATTCTCGAATGGTCAAATGCAAAGTCCACAGGGAAGAGAGAAGTAGGGGGGTGGAGATAGAGCCCCGAGGGTATGGTGCTTGCCTTGCGTGTGACTGACCTAGGTTACATCCCCCACACCACATACAGTCCCTGGAGTCCCTCCAGGAGAGATTCCTTAGCACGGAGTCAGGAGCAACCCCTGAGCACTACCAAATGTGTCTCCACTAAATGTGTCCCCACTAAATGTGTCCCCACTAAAAAAGCAACAGAAGCCACGTCCACTAGGTGGGGTGGTGTTGCTCAGATCACAGGAAGCTTATTTGTGTCCCCGCTCTGCTCTTCCGGATGTCCTTTCCTTCACACCAGCCACCCTGACAGGGAAGGGACAGGTGAAGAGCATCATTCTCTGGGGCAACGGGAACTCCTACAGGTGGAATTCAAGACCCAACTCTTTTGCCAGTCACTTCCCCAGCCTAATACTCTCTCGAAACAGTTCCAAACTCTTGTCAACTACTCTCCTTTGAATTTCTTCAAATTGCCTGTCAAATTCTAGCCAATTGTCCTTTATCCTTCCTTTATCCACAGATCTAGCCATCCTTTATCCACAGACAGACAAATAACACCACACACACACTCACACACACACACACACACACACACACCTCTTAGGGTATATTTTTTTCTTTTTCTTTTTTTTAATTGAATCACTGTGAGATATAGTTACAAAACTTTCATGACTGAGTTCCAGTCACACAATGATTGAACACCTATTCCTCCACTAGTGTATATTTCCCACTTCCAATGTCCGAGGTATCCCTCCCACCAAGCCCACCCCAACCCACCCTCTATGTCTGCCTCTATGACAGACAATTTCCTGCTTGCTCTCTCTCTACTTTTGAGTATTATGGTTTGCAGAACAGATACTGAGAGACCATCATGTTTTGTCCTTTGTCTACTTTCAGCACATATCTCCCATCCAACCATTGTTGACTTAGTGGTCCCTTCTCTTTCTCTTGGGGTATATTTAAAAGCTATGAATTTGTGTGAAGGTTGTAGTCAGAAATACTAACATTTTAGGTCTCCGTAAACTCTTTAATAGTCTTGACATTTTTTAACTTCACACACCCCCTCGAGATAGCAGTCAACTTCCAAGCCCAAATCCAGCTCCTTCTTTGGCATCAAACAGGCACCAGACTGTGATGGTTCCATGACAGATAGCAGCTCATACATCTTTTTATTGCTGTGTGACCATCCTGAATCTGAAACCATTGACTTTGCAGTAGCTGACCCACCTTCCTCCCACAAGACATCAGAGTATAAAGAGTAAATGTCAGCATCCAACCAGATGTGGTCCGCGCAGTAATTTCTACGTCAGGGACAGAAGTTTCACTATGTGTCTTTTATTTGTTTTTAATTGAGTGATTACAGATGGCACCTAATAAAGTCTTCATGCTATGATATCTTGAGGTCATTGATTTATTAGGCTGGGTAGGTGTGGACACACGAATTCTGCTCGGCCTCCCTCATATTCCATGGCACAATTCTAAAGGAATGTTGAAAGGACATTTGCTTGTTTGCTTTTCCTCTTGACTTATGAGGATCCTTTCTGAGACCTAAACACCAATATTATTCAGGGGTGAATTTTGGATTATATGATTTTTTTAGTATAAACATATTTTCAACACCACCACTACCACCAAGTTGAATAGCTAAAATAAAGGCCATGGACTTTTTTTTTTTGCATGGGTACTAGCCTTAATTTTCTCACTCCATGTTGAAATCGATGATTCTGAGCTTTTATAAAAATGAGTATTAACTGTACCAAACTATCGGTGATCGCATAAGGAAATGGAATGTGGAATGGAGTGCCTTTTCTCTCTTTTGTCTTCAGTTAGCTACATGACTTTCTCCTCCTGGTTCTTTCCTACTTTGTTTAAAGTATTTGTAAAGGGCTCACATGCCAAGACTAGTTAAGAGGTCAGAGCCAGCACAACAGATGCGCAGGTGGTTAGCAGACCTGAGTGGCAGCTGGTACAGAAGGCAGAAGCGATGCAAGTTCTCAGTGCATCAAGTGTCTGCAGCCTGGAGACAGATCAAGAGAGTCATCCAGGAAAAGATGACAGTGTAGGGGTGGAGGTGGTGAGAGTGAAGGGCACAGCCCAGTATGTTGGACTGTGGATCCCGTTCTGCATCAGACCTCTCATTTAATCACCAGTGAAATCTCAGTTTCACAGTGAGCTATGCCTAGGTCTTGCACAGTCCTATTCTTGAAGGAACCCTACATTGGAGAATAGAGAACTCCAAAACTTCCATAGGAAGGCCAGCACAGAAAAGAGAAGGGTGTGGGGATGGATCTGATTTTCCTAACATCAGTTGATAATCATCACTGAGTCTTGAGTTGTGTGACCCTTAATTTCAACTCGAATCTCTTTGCATTTCCTTATAGAAACAGCAAGTTGTGCCATCAGAAAGCAATCTGAATTGGTTTTGGTCATTTCTCAACCATTTCTTCACACTTTCTCCAACCCCAACTGTCCAGTTATTGTAATGGTGGATGGGCCTTTTGTGAAAACTTGACTTTCTTCTCTATGTATTGGCAGTCACAGATTATTTTGCAAATTTATTATTTACCCAGCCCAAGAAAAATGCAACAACAGATTAAAAAAAAGATAGAAAAGACATAGTCCTACCCAGATGGGACTTCGGGAAGACATAAGTACCTGAATCACTCAATGTATTTGACATTTAATATATGATTATCAGTTCTAGATTGTGTGGGATTGGTAAGAAAAAGACAGTTTGAGAATTTTTATTAAGCAGTAGTATAAGTGGGGAAAGTCTGTAAGTGTATGAGTGTTTTGGGAATATGACTCTTCACTTTCTCTGAACCACCAGTTCTTAAACTTTCAAACAGCTATAAATATTGATTGTGTGATTGCAGGAAGTATAGTTTAGTCACCAGTTTTCAACTTAAACATAAATTCCGTGTTTCAGTGGGAGGATCAGCATTTCCCCTTTTTAGTAGCAGAAGTTTGATGTTCCAAACACATTTTGAGAAAGATGCTCATTTTCAACACTAGTCATGTTTTTTGTAGTTAGCACCTATTGGGGATTTACTGTGTCCCCAGCACTTGTCGTTTTGGAGGAAGCTTTTTTTGTTTTTTTGGGGGGGTTGGTTTTGGGGCTTTTTAGGTCAGGTGATACTCAGAGATTACTCCCAGCTCTAGAATTACACAGTAATTACTCCTGGCAGTGCTCAGGGGACCATGTGAGACACTAGATCAAACCTAGGTTGGCTTGATCTTGCAAGGCAAACGCCCTACCTGTTGTATCCCCAGCTCTTGTTAAGCTTTTTAAACCCTTTAGATATGTCATTTCACTAACAAAAGTCTTATAAGGTATATACTATTATTATGCCTGTCTCACAGGTGAGGAAACTGTCAATTTAAAAAGCATTCCCGATTTGCCTAGGTCCTGGAACTGGTCACGGACAGAACCAGTACTCAAATCCAAGCCTGGGGTTTCAGATCCCCTTGCTCTGAATCACTCTCTGTAAAGAGCAAAGTTGGAAATATGGAGCTGGGGTTGTTACTTGAAGCTGGGTTTCTAAGAAATCTTATTCTGCTAAATTAGGAACCCAGCATTTCTGGAAAGTTTAGAAATTCTATTGAGATGATGTTCATTGATATTCTAGATGTGTTACTTTGTTCTATTTCTTTCTGGGAGAACAATTTCAGAAGTTGAAATGCCTAAAATTGTCTGTTTTAATAAGCCACTTGCAGTGACCCAATCTGGTTAACAGTAAAGCCGTTTGTTTCCGTCTTGTCAACAACTTTGGCTTTCTTAAGGATTTTAATGAATTGGGGAATGGAATTTAAGAAAGCAAACAGCCTAAGGAAAACCGCTTATTTTTCTAAAATAGCAAAGCAAAAAATGGAAATCCTTTCTAGTCTGGTTTCCGCAAATGTCTGTTAAAGTCTTAAAAATTCCGAGTACATGATTTATCATATAGAACAAAGAGATGATTAATGAGTATTTCTTTAAAATCCTTTGGGGTGGGGGGTGAAGAATCCTCTCAACGTCATTCCAATGTAGATTGGGAAAATGGCCTATAATATATTCTCTGTTAAAATTGTAGCAATATTTATTTACCAAATAGTAAACTCAATTTCACATTCACTCAGTCTTGTTAGCCTATTAAAACATGCTAGTTTTTAAAGTTTTTCACAAAGAAGCCTTTTAATACTTATGAATATCATGACAAAGAGCTATGAGCATTAATAAACTTGAAAACAACTCATGCTAATGTTTGGGGATTTCCCTCTCTTCAAATCCTACAATTCTTACTATTGTCCTCTTTGAATCTGGAGTACCAAGCTCATGGGTGTGTGGAGTTTTATTTCTTCAGAGCAATTATGGAGATGGCTTTTAATGCTTCTGGCATATGGCTGAAGTGCGGGTGCCAACTTATTTCACCACTGTATCACTGTCATCCCATTGCTCATCAATTTGCTCGAGTGGGCACCAGTAACGTCTCCATTGTGAGACTTATTGATACTGTTTTTGGCATATCCAATATGCCACGGGTAGCTTGCCAGGCTCTGCCGTGCAGGCGAGATACTCTCGGTAGCTTGCCGGGCTCTCTGAGAGGGGCAAAGGAATCGAACCCACGTCAGACCCCATGCAAGACGAATGCCCTACCCGCTGCGCTATGGCTCCAGCCCGATTTCACCAAAGTTACATAAAATAGTCACTTGTATCTCTCCAGCCTAGGGATGAACTACAGTTGTTATTTGGAATTGAAAATGTGTTCTCTCATACACATCTTCCTGGATATAAATTTAGGTGCCTCAATTGTTACCAATAATGCATCAAAGAATGGAAACTAAAGACCTCAGAGAATGCACAGCATCCTTAAATGTCTTCAGGAATCTCGGGCGTCCTCTTCCTTAAGGCGTTCTGGTAGCTGAAGAGTTCAGAAATCAGGGCTGGGTTTACTGGCACGTTCAGACAGGTCAGACTTGATGGGCAAAAACACAGGAGTTGTCAGACTCAGTCCAGCCCTCATCTCTGCCATAGAATTGGTCTAAAATAAAGCCCCAGAAGTGATGATGAAGTATCTCTAAAGTAGAACTTAATCATTTTCAATAGAGATGGTACTTGATGAGGACCTGCTTAGCAAGCCCGACACCTTTTTTGTTCAACTGCAGCCTCTCCTTAGGCTCAGAGTATCTTGTACTAGAAACACACTAACATCGTCTTTCAAAACTTGCAGTTCTGGATCCTGCACTCTTGCAGTTCCAGGTGCTGCGTACAGCGTATGCTCTGGGACCCAGGACAGGACAGAGATGCAAGAGTGGTCCCGGCACTTCATGGGTGAACTAGTTGATACAGGCTCTATTCTAAAATCTTACTCTCGGGGGTGAGAGGACAGAGAGGACAGAGAGGAGAGGTAAGAGAGAGAGTAGGGGTTACATACAGTGTTTTGTCTTGGCTGTGTCGGCTGACTCCAGTTCGATCCTTGGCATGGCATGTTCCTCCCAAACACCACCAGGACTGACCCCTGAGCACAGGGTGTGGCCCCAACCCTGTCCAAGAAGAAACAAGTAACCCATCCCCCCCCCACACACACCCCTGCTATTTTCAGTGGCATTTAGTAGATGTCTTTGTAATCCCAGAGAGAAAGATGGACAGTCGGGATAAAAGATGGCCCAGAACAAACCTATCTAAGGCAAGAATTAGGCCACCTTTCACAAAAGTATAGAAACGTGGTCACTTGGCATGGTTCAGCCTGGTGGTGCCCAGGGGCCACTCCTGTCCCTGTGTTCAGGAGTGAGCCCTTGGTGAGGCACAGGGGCCCTATTTGGTGCTGCCGATTCTCCCCAGGGTCAGCTGTATATAAGGCAAGCACTTGAACCCCTGTACTCTGTGCTGCTCTCCACCAAGAAGGAACATTTTCACACTGAACTCAGGACTCCTCATTTTTCTGCACAGGAACCCAGAATCCCAGAAAGCCCCGAGAAGCCTTTGTGAGGGGACTCAGTTGTTGGACTCAGAGCTGTGAGAGTCCTGCCAGCACGTTACCTCAGCACAGACCGAGTAAATAAATCATTTGGTGAAAGCTATTAGGGAGTAAAGGTTACTGACAGTCATAAATCAGCTGGCCAGCCTCTGGATGGATTTTCTAGAATGTAACAGCAATTCAAAGAAAAAAAAAGGCTAATATTTCCTTAGCTGTGATTTGAGGAACAGGACTGTGACTAACGAGTTTCTATTATTGTGTCAAAATGAGATAAAAATATGGTATGGATTTAATGCCAATTCACTCGTTCAATTTTATGCAGTTGGATAATGTTTTTTAGAATGCCGTGACACTTCCTTCCCTGCCCCAGTCGAGCTGAAGTGTAATGGATCACAGCTTTCTCTGTGTTTATTCTTCTGCTTACATAGTTTTGGTTTTTCATCCTTTGAACGTTTTTGAAGAATGTCTTAAATGTCATCCAGATTATTCCTTTGTGGACCAGAGAGATAGTACAGAGGGTAGTGCACTTGCCTGGCATGTGGCCAATCCAAATTTGACCCCTGGCACCCCTGTATGGTCCCCTGAGCCTTGCTAGGAGTGATCACTAAGCACTGAGCTAGGAGTAAACCTTCAGTACTATTGTGTGTGGCCAAACACAAGCTCCCAAACCCCCAAATTTTTCTTTTGGCGTACCCCCTCCAACCTGTCATTAAATCACCTTCAAAGGTGAACTAATCTTGACAGAACCAAATGATACCTATGAGCTCATATTATTAAAATTTTAGCAATTATTTTTTCATTTTTTGGGAAGTAACATTGGTGTCTATAACACTGGTTTTTGGTGTACAGCCTCTGATTTCCACTTCTGCCATATACATGTTCATATATATACATATATACATGTTCATATATATATACATATATATTCCATTGGGGTTACTTTTTCAGTGTTATCCTCATTTCTTGATTGTTTCTAATCTCCAGACGGCCTTTCCAGGATCGATCAGTTGTTTCTTTGTTAGTTCTCTGCTCATCCCTCCCACCATCGGTTGTTAAAATCACTGATAATTTCTAAGATCAAGTGCCCCATTGCACAATTTCAGACTTGAGTCTCATCCCAAGATTCCCGGCAGCCTGGGTCCATCCTTCCATTGAACATCACAAGATTCCTCAGTTTCTCACAGTGTTTGGCCATAAAACATCAGCTCAAGACGGCGATACAACTACTTGGTGTGTAGCCAGCTGTTGACCTAACACCTATCAATATTCTCACCAGTTTTGTTTCCTATGGCAGAAATTTTAAAACTCCACTGTACTCATCAGGAGGCTAAAGTCCTCCTCTGCCTGAATAGAAACATCCCTCCGCCACAACTCCTTCCCCGTGCCACTTCTGTCCACAGAAAAGTCTGCTCAGAAACTTACAATTTTTGTTGTCTACCCTCTTTTATAGGAAAGCTCCACTTACAAATGCAAATCTCTGCTATCACCCAGCCTCTTGAAAGCATATTCCAAAGGAACTTTATTTTTCTTCCCAGATTGCACTTGTAAATTTTAATAGGTCTATAAAATGTGTATAGTATGTAAGTGTTCATATCCAACATTTCCCATGGTTCATTAACGTTGTAACCATGACATCCAAGATACTGCCTCAGGTGGTTTTGGCGTTGGCTAGCTTGTCATGTCAGACCTTCCTTAAATAAAGAAATGGACCCCCTCTTCCATCCAGATAGGCAGCTTGCAACTTCTTCTCAATGTTCTATGGAGTTTGCTTAAAGCTAAAACTAACTTGGATGCTTTTAGATACACAGTCTTGTCATGCAGATGGTTGAAAATCTAAAAACCAACAGGGATCAGAGAAAGAAATGGAGCTGTTAATTTCTATCCTCCAAATACCTGGTGCTACCAGAGTGCTAGGGGTTGCCTAGATAAAGTAAATTTTAATTTTTTTAATTTATTTTTGTTAAAACACGAAGTTGTTCATAGTACAGTTGTTTCTGGCCTATATATTCCAACACCACCAGTGTGACCTTCCCTTCACCAAAGTTCCCAGTTTCCCTCCCAATCCCAACCTGCCTCCTTAGGCACATAACAAATCTACTTCGTATTGCTTGCTCCAGCAAAACTTAAAGAACTGGCAGTAAATTTAATTTCAAAGTAATATTACAAACACTTTCAAGGAAACTGACAGCATCCTTGGAGCTTCAGCTCACAGTCTCCTGACTTGGGGATGGTTATTTTGAGTTGCTCTTTTCATTACTATAGCTTCTTAAGGCCTGGGCATGCTGAAATATCGAACTTATCTACAACTTTGGCCTTCATGAACAGATCCTCTGCCTTCAAAGCCCTTCAGGCAGTTTTCAAAATCTCTCCTTGTTTAACTTTCCAGCGAGAACATACAGGGTGCTGATTCTTGAGACCCAATGTTAGCTCACCAAGACTAATAACTGTTAAGGAAATAAATAACAAAGTCACTGTCACTGTCACTGTCATCCCGTTGTTCATCGATTTGCTCAAGCGGGCACCAATAACGTCTCCATTGTGAGACTTGTTGATACTGTTTTTGGCATATCGAATATACCACGGGTAGTTTGCCAGACTGCCTTGCGGGCAGGATACTCTCGGTAGCTTGCCAAGCTCTCCAAGAGGGGTGGAAGAATAGAACCCAGGTCGGACCCCGTGCAAGGCGAACGCCCTACCCGCTGCACTATCGCTCCAGCCCAAATAATAAAGTATATGCTGTTAAAGAAAATGTGTTTTTAATGAACTATAAAAAGGAAAAGCACCCTAAATTCTGTTATTCACCCAAATCATAGAATCCTAACCTAAGAGGGCATTTTATCACTGTCTTTGTATTAATCCTACAGTGTACTTTACTACTTTCTTATGTTCCAGTGTTTTGCCAGCAACCGTTCTCCCATATTAAATGCAGTGCTATAATCCTGTCTCTGCTCATAAACTGGCAGATAAAGGCTCTTCAAAATTCATGTGCATTTTATTGAATAAATGAAATATTGGACTGACATCATGTAACAGTCTAGAAAATATCTCATAATTTAGGAAATTTTCACCACACAAATTTCAGTACCTTAAAAACTAAAGTAAGGGGTTGGAGCAATAGTTCAGCCTTTAGAACATTTGCCTTGCATGATGCCAACCTGGGTCCAATCCCCAGAATCTCATACGGTCCCCTGAGCACCAGCAGGTATATTTCCTGAGTGCAGACCAGTAGTAAGCCTGAGCATCACCGGGTGTGACCCCAAAAATTATAGGTGTGTGTAAAAATTAAAGTAAATGGTATCTTAAAGTTGTCAGCATTGAAGTTATCAGCAATGACAAGAACATTCACCATCCAGCATCTAAAGTTGTATTTTAGGGAGACAGTAAAAAAAAAAAAAAACACATGATATGATCACTTAAAATCAAGGATGTTTATTTCCTATTGTTTAGAGTCATAGAAACTGAAAAACAACTCAGTTATGTAACAGAAGCAAACTGGTTATGTGACCTATTAGAGCACCTATAAGATAACGCCCATGGATATATTGCAGAATATGAGTTGGAATAATGCTGTGGGAAAGGGCTTGTGATCAGCGGACTGCATAAACAGTATATTGGAGATCTGAGTCAGATTTCACCACTGACTTGATAAAAATTACCAGTCCATGCAATAAACGTGCCTTGATTTAAAGTCATTTTATGTTTTGGGGGCCGGAGTGATAGCACAGCCGGTAGGGCGTTTGCCTTGCACGCGGCCGACCTGGGTTCGATCCCCGGCATCCCATATGGTCCCCCAAGCACCGCCAGGAGTAATTCCTGAGTGAAAAGCCCGGAGTAACCCCTGAGCATCACTGGATGTGACCCAAAAAGCAAAAAATAAAAAAAAGTCATTTTATTTTTTTAAATCTTTTCTCCTAAATTTTACCATCTATATGTTTACTAAGGGGTGTGTGTGAGTGTGTGTGTGTGTGTGTGTGTGTGTGTGGTGTGTGTGTGAGAGAGAGTGTGTGGTATTTATAGTATAGGTCTAATTATTTTATATCATAACCAAAGGTAATCAGGTCAGGTTACTCTTGTTCTTCTTTGTGCAAATAAACCCATTTGATCAGGATACCTTTACCAGGCATTAACAAGATCTTCCATGCTATGATTTCAAATAAAATAACAATGTACAAAAGTAATAAAACACATTTCTCAATAAGTATTTTAGATAATAAAATTAATTTTCAACAAAAATAGACTGTATTAATATTGACATAAAATGCCTTCTAATAAATGCCCCCACTGCCCCATTGGCAGAGATATTTCAGACAGAAATATGTGTCATGAAAATACATACATCTATCATGCTATGTGAAATGATTCAGAAAGAGAGGGACAGATATAGGAAGACTGTACTCATTTGTGGCGTATAAAATAACATAACACGAGACCAACACCCTAGGACAGTAGATAGAAGGGTCAGGAAAATTGCTCCATAATTGGAAGCCTGCTTCATGAGCAGGTGGGGAGAGGACAGCTGTAATAGAGAAGAGATCACTAAGAAAATGATGGTTGGAGAAATCGGTCAGGATGGGAGTTGTATACCGAAAGTAGATAAAGGACCAAACATGATGCCCTCTCAGTATCTGTATTGCAAACCATAATGCCCAAAAGTAGAGAGAGAGTATGGGGAATATTGTCTGCCATGAAGGCAGGTAAAGATGGGGGTTTAGTGGGGATATTGGTGGTGGGGAATGTGCACTGGTGGAGGGATGGGTGTTTGATTATTGAGTGATTGTAACTCAAACATGAAAGCTTGTAACTATATCTCACAGTGAATCAATAAAATAAAATGTTTTTTTAAAAAGTACCTTGGTTAAAAAAAAAAGAAAATACATACATCTTTCTCTTATTACTCTATGCTCAGACATATGGAAGGATTTTGTTTAAGTTTAGTTTTAGCTTGAGGCCACCCCCAGCAGTACTCAGAGCTTACTTCTGGCTCTGAGCTCGTGGATCACTTCTGTTGGTTCTTGGGGGATCATATGTGGGGCAGGGGATGAAACCAGGGTTGGCAGCAGGCAGAGCAAGCACCTCAATCCCTGCATTCTCCCTGCTGCCCCGGTGGCAGTGTTTTAGAGGCAAAATACTAAATTAGGAAAAGTATGCTTGTAAAATGGTGCATTATAATTTTTCAAAGCAATAGATTGGCTTTTTTTGTGATTTGGATAACAGTGCCACCGTTGGTAGAAGAGCAACAGGAATAATTTGCCTTTACCTATGAACCAGGCCATGTGGGGGAGGTGGAGTCAGCTCAGTAGGGACATTGAGGCAGTCCCCAGAGTGGTTACTGACAGCACATGTGTGTCTGAGAGGAAAGGGACCATGCTTTTTCCAGCCCTGCTCCATCTCTCCCTGCTTGTGAGAACCTGAGTGTGATTGGTCAACTGCAGCAGGGTTAGCTGGGGGGCTTAATCAAAATCACAGGTGCAAGGATCCTGCATGATGACCTCTGTGGGTGTGGCCTTCCCATGGGATTGTTCATCCAGCATGAAGCTTGAGCGCCAGGCCCAACCCAGATATGGTCCTCGGTGCCCTTCTGGGGCGGTCCTTCTTCCTACCCAACAGTGAAGGAGGGATTCTTAGTTTGCCTGAAAAGTTCCTGGAAGGATTCTCCATCTTTCTCTCCTGCTTGTGTCACTGGGGCAAATGGTTTTATTCCTGAGTCCGTGGGTTCGTGAGTATCGTATGGAAGATTTACACACCGACTCCAGATGCTTAATAAACAATGGTTTATTGTCCAGTTTAAATAGATGGTTCTAGGTCCTCCCCCCACACCTTCAGGTATCACTCTCCTGTTTAGTTGTTTGTTTCGGGGGGCTGCACAGTAATGTTCAGGACTCACTTCTGGCTCTCTGTTCAGGGATCACTCAGAGATGGTCAGGGGACTATATGTGGTGCCAGGGATCGAACCTGGGTCAGCTGTCCTATCTCCCCAGCCCCCAAGTCTCTCTGTTTTTGACCCATGGATGACTTTCAGTGTCCATCTGCCTCGTGTGTGTTGTGTGTGTGTGTGTGTGTGTGTGTGTGTGTTGGCCTTGTGCAGTTCCGGTTCACTGCATGGCATCCAGGTCTGAGGTCTGCAGCTGGAACCCTGGAATGCACATCCATCCCTTTGATGGGGTTTGCTGTTCTGGAGTCCGTTGCTGGATCTCTCCGGGGCCATGTAATTCAGCTGCCTTGGCCCCCTGAGCTTTTCTTGTTCTATGTTCTCGTACTGCATGAGTGATAAGTGCGATGTTCCTGCCATCCCCGGGGGGAGCAGGTGAGGGACCAAGGAGAGAGTTTGTCTCAGCTGTGCTCTCTTGGCTAAAGCTCGCTGCTCTTCACCCCTTGGGGTTTTCAAAGTTCTCTGGCCATGACCATGCACACCTGGCTGGGTGAGAACCACGGTTTTCCTGCTGCCCGTCAGGAGACGGGGAGGGGCAAAGAGAGAGGATGTGTGGCTGGGGACCTGCTTTATCTATTCTTTTCCATCCCATGATCAGTTTGGCCTGGCTGCCTTTTCTGCAGGGGAAGATTCAAAAGGACCAATTAGATTAACTAGATTATCACGCGCCTCTCCCCTCCGCGTCCATCGTAATATTAGCTCTTCCTCGAGAAAGAAGGCTGCGATTTCAGCAGCCAGTTCTCCTACTCCCTGGATGCATGCTGCATGTTTAGCAGGAGCTCGTGCAAGCCAGGGCCTGGAAGACAAGAGTTTTGAGGCCCGGACTGGCGCTGGAACCACCCCAGCTGTGGCCCTTTGACCTGGAGGTTTTCTGGAGCGGGCACTGCCTCTCTAGTCTACATAGCTGGAAATGCACGTTTCCTGAGGGCTAGTGACCTGCTTCCTTGCCCCCGGGTACAGTGCCCCATCCTCATGGGGTCTAGTAGACTACCCCACCTAACTCAGTTACTTTTCTTCCTGACTCCTTTTGTGGTGCTCCTGGTTCCAGAAGTTCAGACAAAAATCAGCCAGAGAGAGAGAGATGGGTGGGGGGTGAGTTGTTAGACACTTTCGTGAGCCGGAGAATAGTACAGCGGGTAGGGCACTTGCCTTGCACACGGCTGACCCAGGTTCTATTCCCGGCATCCCGTATGGTGCCCCACGTACCGCCAGGAGTAATTCCTGAGTACAGAGCCAAGAGTAACCCCTGAGCATCGCTGAGTGTGATCCAAAAAAAAGAGACACTTTCTCTGAGGCCAACCCTAGTTTTTTTTTATTATTCTTTTATTGAATCACCATGTGGAAAGTTACAAAGCTTTCAGGTTTAAGTCTCAGTTATACAATGCTCAAACACCCATTCCTTCACCAGTGCACATATTCCACCACCAAGAATCACAGTATACCTCCCCCCCACCTCCCCAGCCCCCCACCCCGCATGTATAACTGGTAAATTTTACTTTACTTTCACTTTACTTTGATTACATTCAATATTTCAACAAAAAACTCACTATTATTGATTTGGAGTTTCTCCCCCCTAAAGTCAACCTGCTGAAAAGAAAGCATTTGATAATTTGTTTTCCATTGCTGAGAATGAAGAGATATGAGGTCGAGAGGCCACACTAGCAGCTGCACGCAACCCTAGTTTTATCCTGAACACCTCATGTGGTCCCCTGAGCATCATCAGAAGATTTCCCTGAGCACAGTGTCAGGAGTAAACCCTAAGCAAAGTGGAGTGTGGCCCAAGCCCTGCCTACCCTACCCCCCCCACACACACACCCCAAATCGGATCCCATTGCAGGCATTCAACAAACTTCTCTCTGTTTTCACCCAAGAGCTTGCACACTCAGACCTTGTAGAACATAAAATAAACAGCAAACGGTGTCACTTTCACTCGGGGGGCACGGAGCAAAGGCTCTTTTGAAATTCAAAGGGAGCTTGATCGGTTTAAAATTATTTCTATTTCCAGATCAGAGAAGAAGTTCGGGGCCGGTGGGGGTTGGTGAGAGAGAGAGAAAAGGCATCTCTCTGTTGACGTTACCAACCCCAAGCCCCGAGTCAGCCATCAAATACTCTTTTGTTCTTTTTCTCCTCTCGCAGCCATGCCTCCAAGAAGCTGGCCTTGGTGTGCCATCCATCACGGGTGGCAAGTCAAAGGCGGGCGCTCTCTGCCCTGCGCGGGGCTGCATACCCCCCCAGGACACACGCGCACGCTCATTTCCGGCGGGCCAGCTGCGGCCGCGCGGCCTGTTTGAACCACACGGCCTCCCTGGACGGTCCAGGAAATGAGCTGACTCTGTCCGTGACACCCATCAGCCTCACACGGGGTGGGGAGCAGCCCTGGACCGCTCGCCCACCGTGCAGAGCACCCAAAGGAAAGCCCCGGCGCCTTCCCTGGTGCCTGGGATTGACTTCACACCCGAGGCACACGTGGTGTGTTCTGTTCTCGGACACACTGGAAACTTCCTGGGAGGTCGTGGCGGGTAGGTGGGGGAGGGAGACACGGGGACCATCTCACCTGAAATGAGTGAAGCGTCGCTTTTGCAGACAGTCTTAAAACAACGGGGTCTCACACGGGGGGGCTGCTTGCCAGCTCCCGCGGCCTGGAGAACCCCTGTCTGTGGACCGTGTTGATGCCTTGCATGGCCACGTTTGGCTCTGCTCCGGGTGGCTATTAAACTCAGACTCGTTTCTTGCACCTCATCGGGGCTGGACCAGGTTCAAGCCAGTGCAGATTGTTGAGCAAAGTGGGGGAGGGGGTCCGGCGGGGGGGGGGGGGGGGTGGAAGGGCACACACTCAGATCAAGGCAACCGTTGCCAAAAGCAGCCCAGAGCCGGCGGCCCCTGCAAGCTGCTGGTGAGGCCTTCTTCCTTTGCCCACAGGTAACCGTCTCGGAGGTCATAAAGGAAAGCCCGCGTCGTCCCGTGCAGCAGCTGGGTTTACACAGTGTTCCGCCCCAGTGTTTGTTTTGGCCCCTGGTCAGGGGTACATCGTTTTTCCATTATGCATGTTTGACAGATCTAGAGAGGTGGGAAGAGGGACTTCATGGGGCAGGTCTGTGATTTCCCTTTTATTTACATTAAAGGGATTTCGCAGGGTTCTGAAGACCGGGGAGCCGTCCAAACAGCCTGTCAGTGCCGCAGACAAGAGCCTGTTGCTTTGGCATGGGTGTCCAGCTCTCGGGCAGGAAAGCACGATCGAGTCCTGGATTTGCGATCAGGCCGGGAGCACCGGGCCTCTGGCTGCTCGGGCTTGCAAACAGATGGGCTACGGGGAAATTATGTTTATCTTCACGCTCTAGCGAAACTCCCCGTTTGCTCAGGAGTTCCTTGGGAAGAGCTGTGAGTTGAGGGAGCAGGCCCACGTTCGCGTTCGGTGCGTGGGAAGGGTGTGCTTGGCGCTCTGGACATGTATTTCCAAGGAAGAGATAGAATGTTCTTTGCAGTTCTTGCCCCAGACGAACTTTCTGAGGATACTGCCAATAGCCTGACCTTCAGGCTTCTCTGCCGACCAGCCTTCAAGACTGTCCACACAAGAGTAAGGTGCTTGCTTTGCGTGTGGCTGACGACCACCAGGGGTCACCCCTGAGCACAGAGCCAGAAATAGCCTCGGCTGCCATTGGTTACTCTAAAAAGGTCTGATCAAAGAATCCGCATTTTCAGTTACATCCACAGACAAGCTCTGTCCTCTCAAGTGCTTGTAATCAGAGCAAGGGTTTTGCCTCTTGAGGAAAATGTTACCTTTGCTGAGGGGAAGTAGCCTTTTAAAAATACTGAAACTGGCACTGTTCACAATAGCCAGAATCTGGAAACAACCCGGGTGCCCAAGAACAGACAACTGGTTAAATCTACACAATGGAATACTATGCAGCTGTTAGGAGAGATGACGTTCTGAAATGTGCTTATAAGTGGCTGGTCATGGAGAGTATCATGCCAAGTGAAAGGTGTCAGAAAGAAAGGGACAGACATAAAATGACTGCACTCATTTGTGGAATATAAAATAATATGAGACTGACACCCAAGGACAGTAGAGACAGGGCCAGGAATATTGCTCCATAGTTGGAAGCCTGCCTCATGAACTGGGGGAGAAGGCAGCTGGAATAGAGAGGGAATCACTGTCAATGACGGTTGGAGGGATCGTTCGGGATGGGAGATGTGTGCTGAAAGTTGATGATAGACCAAACATGATATCCTCTCAGTATATTGCAGACCATAATGCCAGAAAGTAGAGGGAGTATGGGGGACATTGTCTGCCACAGAGGCAGGAGGAGGCTGGAAAGGGGGGCAGGTATACACGGGGGCATTAGTGGTGGAGGATGTGCACTGGTGGAGGAATGGGTGTTCGATCATTGTATGACTGAAACTCAAACATGAAAGTTCTATAACTGTATTTCACAGGGATTCAATTAAAAATTATATACTAAAATTGGGGCTGGGCCCATAGTATTGTGGAGAGGGCATTTGCCTTGCATGCAAAAACCCAGTTTTAATTCTTGGTGCCCTATAGGGTACCCCAAACCCATCAGGAGTGATCCCTGAGCACAGAGCCAGTAGTTAGCCCCAAGCACTGCCAGGTGTGTCTCCTAAGCCAAATTAATATATAAGATTAAAATGCAAAACTTGATGTCACATGAACTAATTGAACAACATAAATAAGGCAACATTAGGCCCTTTGGTCCTGACAGAGTTATCATTTCTTTAGTCATTACTGTAAGCAACATAATGTCATTAGGTTTCAGTGACTATTATGTCCTTCTGCAGATGTATTTGTGTTTATGACACATGGCCCTTATCAAGGCATTTTTTTAAGCTTTGCTAAGATTATGTAAGTCATTGATCACATGTCAAGGCTTCCCCAGTCACATGGCTAAGAAAAGCAAATGGAGAGTCACCACTAGGTGACTCTTGACCCTAAACTTTTGTATCAGCCTATCCTAAAGAGATTAGATTTTTAATGATTGATTGATTGATTGATTGATTGATTGATTGATTGATTGCTTTTTGGGTCACACCCGGCGATGCACAGAGGTCACTCCTGGCTCTGCACTCAGAAATTACCCCGACAGTGCTTAGGAGACCATATGGAATGCTGGGAATCGAACCCGGGTTGGCCGTGTGCAAGGCAAACGCCCTACCCGCTATGCTATCACTCCAGCCCCGAGATTAGATTTCTTAATGAGTCTCAATTAAGGAATAAATGGAGGAAAACAGCATAGGTAAAGTTGATACCCAGAGTTGCCCTATGGATTAATCCAGCCCCACAGATTAATCTAATGTACGGATTTCAAATCAATGCACTTTCCTGGAGAGTCATTATATAGGAGATATGGAGGGTGTGATGGGCATGGAAAGGCATGTGATGTGATCCCAAACATATAAAAGACATCCTCACTTCTTACCAGAACTCTTTTGCTGACTTGCACGTTTTTCACATCTTCCCATCTTGACCCAAGCCTTCACTCCCCTAAGCTTGAACACTCAGCCCTTCTGTTCAGCCAATCCCCTTCATACCAGAAAGTATAAAAGGGTGCTTACAGATCCTCCTTACTCTGGAAATCCACCATCAGTACTGTAGGAAGTCAGTGTGAGGCAGGAATCAGGAGCTCGCTTCCTCGCCTCAGGCCTCCATCCCCTAAATAGACTACGTCTGTTCTGACCTGTGCCCCCCAGACTTTTGGAATTGCTAGGTAACATGGAGGTAACGGGACTTGCTGTGGGGAAGTGTGAGGTAGTGAGGTGCCAGTTGAAATTAATCCACATAGTTCTTTGCTAATAAAGGGATTGCTTATCTTCTGGGCCAAGTGAGAGAAGAAGGTGAGGGAGCTGAGTTGTTTAAAGCACTAACAGCTTCAATAATGCCAAAAGTGGCTCCCCTTCGCTTTGTCCTGATCTCAGTGAGTCACAGTTTCCCCCCCTAGCAGCATGGGATGATCCACGACAGATGTGTGTGTTATCAGGTGTCAGCAATATACAATAGATACTGGGGCCAGGGGCTGGAGCAATAGCACAGCGGTAGAGCGTTCGCCTTCCACGCAGCCAACCCATGTTCGATTCCTCCGCCCCTCTCGGAGAGCCCGGCAAGCTACCGAGAGTATCGTACCCGCACGGCAGAGCCTGGCAAGCTACCCGTGCATATTGGATATGCCAAAAACAGTAACAATAAGTCTCACAATGAGAGACATTACTGGTGCCAGCTCGAACAAATCGATGAGCAACAGGATGACAGTGACAGTGACTGGGGCCAGAGGTAACTGACCCAGGTTCAAGTTTACTCCCTAACACCACATATGGTCCCCTGATCATCACCAGCACAGAACCAGGAATAGCCCCTGAGCACTGCCAGGTTTGACCCAAATCACCCCAAATAAAATGAAATAAATAAAATGAACTAAAATTAACTAATTTAATTGATTAAATGAGTCAGAGCCACAGGGACCCTAACGTCTGTGCCTCCCCCTTCAAGTACCTACACATCTGGGTACTTGGAAGAGTCCATACCACTGGTAGGTCCCCAGGAAGACGCAGTCTTCATCTTGCAATTCAGGTAGAAAGGTCCAAGGTTAAGTGCCTTTCTTCCTGACGGATCATTTGGCAGCACAAAAGAAGGGCTTCATTTCAGGAACTTTTCTACAAGTGTCATGAAAATAATGAATGCGATTATTTGGCCAGTCCTTCAAAGCAAATAAGAAAAATGAAAACAAGAAAAAATCAAAAGCTCCCGGAAACTCCAGTTTCTCTTGGCCAAAATGTATTTTTGAATTAAAGGAGAGGGGCAGAAACGCCACGGGGTCAGCGCTGTTGTTCCAAGAGAGAGACTGTAAAGCTAAACTCCCCTGGCATTTATAGACCCCAGGGAGCAGAAAACTCTCAGATGTGAGGATGGATTGCTTCCCGCTAGGGACACAGCATGCGTGGGTGTATTGGGAATGTCCTAGTAAGACGTTGCTGTGTCTTAAGACACTCAGATAGTGCCTTTTCCCCCCTAGCCTTTGTCTGCACCTCCCAGACACAGCCAAGCCATCTTCAAGCCCAACACCCTCTTCCTGCTCTTCTTTCTTTTGTTGACTCAAACAAGCATGTGGGGAGGGTGGTTTCTGTAGTTTCCCCAGATGCTGAGCTACTGAAATGCAAAAAGAATGAGGTATTGCCTCTAACCTAGCCCAGCAGATGCTTTTTGGAGAACAGCTGAATAGAGATTGGTGGGGATGATTAGGAAAACTGTCACTGTCACTGTCATCCCGTTGCTCATCGATTTGTTCGAGCGGGCACCAGTAACATCTCTCATTGAGAGACTTATTGTTACTGTTTTTGGCATATCCAATATGCACGGGTAGCTTGCCAGGCTCTGCCGCGCGGGCTCGATACTCTCGGTGGCTTGCCGGGCTCTCCGAGAGGGGCGGAGGAATCGAACATGGGTCGGCCACGTGAAAGGTGAATGCCCAACTGCTGTGCTATCGCTCCAGCCCAATTAGGAAAACAATCCAGGGAAACTTTTAAGGAAGTTGTTAGTGCTTCGATAAATATTTGTGAAAAAGAGCAAGGTGGGACTAGAGTTCTAGTATAGTGGGTAGGGCATTTGCCTTGCATGCGACTGACCAGGGTTTGATCCCCAGCATCCCATGTGGTCCGCCAAGCACCACCAGGAGTAATTCCTGAGTGCAGAGTCAGGAGTAACCCTGGAGCAAAAAAAAAAAAAAAAAAGAAAAGAAAAGAAAAGAAAAAGAGGAAGGTGACATTAGACACATGAATTAAGTTTGACACAAAGCCCATATGTTTGCCAAATCCAGAATTTCAAAACCTCTAAAGCAGAGCAATAAAACTCAAATTTCTATGGTACATGGAGAATAAATAGGCACAGAGGTCCCACATCGGAGAGCACTGGTCATTCGAAGAGGGGACAGCCACACTCCCAAAGAATGTTGGCCGACTTTGAAAGAAGCCAGAAGTCCAGACTTCCATGTGAAATAGACCAAGTCTAACAGCAACTGAGTCAGTTTCTAAAATTAAATTCCATGTGGCCAAAGAGCCCACAGTCTGCCACTCGGGTCTGCCTGCCTTCTTGCCATGCCGAAGCTCTGTCGTGGGCTCTTCCTTCCCAAAGAGCAGTGGGCACATGAGGTCCAAGCCCCTTGAGGTCATCTCAGTTGCTGCATTTTCCAAAAGATGCACCTAGACTCAGAGCTTCCGTTTTAAGTGGTTTTCTACCAGTCTTCCCACCTGGTAACAGCCACCTCATTTTCCCCAGGGATGCTAATAATAAGTCTAGTTTTTAAAGCATGATTGTTTCATGCCTGAAATAACAGCTTCCTCTAGAACTGCTATTATAGCAATCTGGAAAGAAACCGATTCCATAGTTCACGTCGCTTTGTTATGTTTGGAGGGGAAGTCTGGCATTTTACAAAAATGTGGGAGACTTAGCAATGGAATGACTTTTCCATAGCACCAGTTATTGTACAGCAAGACACATAGCCATATGTCTTTGAAATATGATTTTTTAAAATTCTCTACTCACTGTACGAAAGAAATTGCCCTCTAGTCTTTCATTATGATGGTGCTCTTTTTCTACTGGCATACAAAACCTTGACTTCTTGTGCCAACTCTTGGTAAGGGGAAACTGCACTGCACAGAGATGGAGACCAGGTACTATTCCGCTCTGTCACTCGTATCTGTATAACCTTAGGTGCCTCATCTCAAAGCTTCTGTTTCTCCAGCTGCAAAATAGGGGTCATGACCCCTTGCAAGATTATTGGAAATATTAAATAATACAGATGGGGAGAAACCAAGGCAGCAATAGGTATTCTCCATCTCCATCTCCATCAATATTGGTTGAATCAAATCTCTGCTTCACTCTCTCTCTCTCTCTCTCTCTCTCTCTCTCTCTCTCTCTCTCTCTCACACACACACATACACACACACACACAATTCCTATTTCTGACCATGACATGACCTTTGAGCAACAACGACTAAAGTTCTTCTTGTGTGAGGAAAGTATACCCTGAAGCTGCCACTGTGTCCTGTGAGCTTTCAATTTTGTGTCTCTGTAGTTTGAAAACGAAAAGCTGGAGGGATGGATGATCCCACTTAGCAGAAAAGGAGCAGGTAGGGTAAGAACGGGAGGCTGAAAAGTAGTAGAGGGAAGGAGGACTGTATGTAGAGAATTGGAGGGACCATTGAGAAGGAGACCAGGACACTTTGGGGAAGGTTAGAGATGTCATGGAGATCGGAGAGGGAGCACGTGACCAGAAGTTCTGTCAGGGCATGCTAACAAGTCATGGAAGTTCCAAAGGAATGCCATTGAGTTCTCTACAAGGAAGCAAGAGTTGTTGTAATAGTCTTAAGAGTCCAAAGCCCAGGTTGCAACAAGTTCAGTTTAGTGTATACAGTGGAAATTCAGCGATAACCTTTATACCACTCTTCCGGAAGTTTGGTTACAATGGAGAAGAGAAGAAGACAAAAAGACGGAGGGCACATAGAGACAAAGGTGTTCCTTAAGAACTTGGACACATTTGAATCTTGGTAGGAAGATCCCACTTGTGAAGGAGAGGTATACACACGAAGGAAAGAAAAGATAAATATAGTGAGAGAGATGATGTTTGGAGCAAGTATTGGGTTTTTTTTCATATATATTTTTATTTTTTTAAATATTGAATCACTGTCAGATACACTGTTACAAAGCTATTTATGGGTCGGATTTCAGTCATACAGTGTTCCAGCACCCGTCCCTCTATCAGTGTAATTTCCCACTATCAGTGTCCCCAGTTTTCCTCCCCCCCCCCCCACCACCACCAGCCTGTCTGGTCACAAATGATCTCTCAATTTCTAACTCAAATTTTTGGTCGAGTTTCTGATTCCTGCTGCTTACCAGAAACACACACTTACAACTTCAGGTTAAAGAAAGCACCCAGGCAGAGTCTGAGAAACTCTGCAGATGGCGATGACTGTGTGAGTTTTCAAGGACTGTGGATAATGATCTTTCTAATTGGAATCTTACAGGACCAGGTCTATTTTCTTTCCAATCAACCTTTTTCTTTCTTTGAATCATAAAAAATTCATCATTTCCTTTTATTTATTCATTTATTTATTTATTTATTGCTTTTTTGGGTTGCACTCGGCTTTGCACAGGGATTTCTCCTGGCTCTGCACTCAGGAATTACTCCTGGCGGTGCTCAGGGAACCATATGGAATGCTGAGAATCAAACCCGGGTCGGCCACGTGCAAGGCAAATGCCCTACCCGCTGTGCTATCGCTCCAGCCCCTCTTAAATGCCTGCTTACTCCCCAGAAGATCTTTTCCTAGTCTGGACCATCTGGTCAACCCGAATAGGAGACCCTTTGGCCCGGCTCCTGGCCATCATTATCTCAGTGGCCCTGTGACAAGTGAGTGAAGCACAATGAAAAGGTTCCCGACCTTTCTGCAGCTGAAACAACAGAGCAAAGGCACTGCGGTCGATTATCCTGTGGACCTTCTAGCTCTGCCACTTTCCAGCTGCTGATCTGAATGAATATCTCACAATCTTGCCCAAGCTCAGCATCTGTACCTATAATGCAATTCTCCCACAAAGCAGTTATTGCGAGGAGTCAATACAAGGAGGCTAGCAGTGCTTACTTTAGTGCTGGTGTATCATAGCCGTCCCCACCACAAATGCTCAGGCTCAATGGGAACTGTCCCTGCCTCTTAACAAATCAGTTAAATAATGATATACATCTACCTTTGTTCTTTTCATTTATACCTTAATGACCCGCTATCACTTCTGGCAGAGCTGGTAATCTACTCTACCCTCACTCTGCCATCCAGACATAGAGAAGACCATAAAGGGAAGAGAGTTGATTGTTTAAACTAGATGTGGCTTCGTGGCAGCTGGCCCAGTAACCTGACAATCAAAGAGGGAAAATATATAAATCCATCACAACCTTTTATTTTCATCTTCATGAAATTTCACTGATGACATTGAAAACCTTTATAGCAAGTCAACTTAATCCATTTTGTAGACCAACATTGTGGTCTTAAGAATTTACCTTTTATATATATATTTTAATTGATTTTTTTTTTAGAATTTGGCTTGTTCTACATTAAAAATTCAATGGGGTCTGGCTTTGTTGTCATTGATTATACACATGGTTTTTGTTTTGTTTTGTTTTACAAAATGGTACTTCTTGAACGTTAAGACAAAAAACTCAGAGGCTGTACAGTAGACCAGGTCATAGATTATTTCTTTACAAACTCTGGGCTCTTTATACCACTCCCTTGTATCTTCCACCCAAATGAGCTATCCACTTGCAGGGTGGGCCACATGCAACTATGCCAGGGACTAGTAAACCCCTCGCCTTTCATAAGATGTAACTCCGGCCTCCCCTCTAAGCTATTGCAAAGTTTAAGACTGTACACCTGATCTGCACATAAGACAACTGACTCCACTATTTCTCAAGTACACATGGTGACTCACGCTGACTAGAATAAAGCGGACATAGGAAAGGTTTTTAAAGGAAATGAGTTATTGGCTCTCAAAACGGAAGCTTCTTAAAAGATCCATAAAAACGCTAATCACATAGGGGCTTCCAAAAACACAAATGCCCTCCCCATCATCCTTAACACGAGCTATACTCAGGGTTTTAAGAATATTGAGATTACACACACACACACACACACACACACACACACACACACACACCCGGCCCTGGCTTCTCTGCAGAACCTCTACTGTGTATTTTCCTGATGATTACTGTTATTGATAATTACCTGATGAAGTCAGGCCAGTAGAGAGTTGAGTATCTGGAATGCGGCTTATCCCCCTCTGTCACCCTTGCTGTTCATGGCAGAATTACTCTTAAGGATTTTTACTGAAATGTTACCTACCAGTCTCACTGCAGTATGTGTCTCAAGAAGATTCACAGAATCTGTCGTTTTACAACTTGGAATAGTTGTGAATACTTTTTAAAATGAAGAGCAGTCTACAATTAAATTAACTCTTCTTTTTTTTTTTTTTTTTTGGCTGCTGGAAAATGTAGAGCCAAACTCTTGACCTGTTTCCTGCTTCAGTAGCTGCATCTTCCCAGCATGCATTTCATGTTACTCACCACTGAGGTTTGAGAAACTAATAAACTCCCATTTTCTCCTGCCTGGGTTCTAACCTAATTGAGAGATAGACGCCAAAGACATGCAGATGGAGATTCAAGAATCAACTTTATTAGCAATGAAAGTACGGTGAAAGAACATGACTTAGGAGTGAGGAGAAATTAACATTCCATGTGGAATTAGAAGACTGAGGTTGTGGGGAGTCCATGCAGAGCTAGAGCCCTCCTTCCCCTTTGCAAAAGGATTTGAAGTCTCTACAGGCAGACATACTTTTCCCAGAGTATAGGAATTATCTCCACCTCTCTCTCAAATGCCCGGGAAATTCAGTCTACCTTCCTGATAGAAAGGCGGGAACAAGAGCCTGGCAGCACTGCTCTAGGAATATTCATTATTTGGGGGCAGGACAGTTGACTTCCATATCAACTTTTCTTCTTTCCTTTCCTATCTTCATTCAATTGTTGTTGAATTTTCTTTTACCTAATTATAGACTGATAAAATTTCTTCACGTTCGATGGTTCCTCAGAAAGTTAAACATGGAATTACCACATGAGCTAACACGAATTCCCAAGTAAATCCCCGAAATAATTAGAAACAGGAACTCAAGTACATGGGCAGAAATGTTAATAGCATACTCTTCATGATAACCAAAAGGTAGAAACAACTCATACTGTGTCCCTCAATGAATTTGTGACTGATATCAGTAGTGTTATATCCATATAGTGCACAAAAGGGAAGGACTGATGTTTCTTGGGAACGTGAATTCACCTTGAAAACATCATGCTAACATAATGGGAGACTAATACCCAAGAATAGTAGAGATAAGGATCAGGAGGACTCCTCCACAGCTTGAAAAGTGACCTCACATTTGGGGGTAAAAGGCAGCTAAGATAGAGAAGGGACAACCAAATAAAGGATGCTTGGAGGGCTTGCTTAAGATGGGAGATGCAGGCTGAAAGTAGACTACAGACCGAACATGATGGCCACTTAATTCCTGTATTGCAAACCACAACACCCGAAAGGAGAGAGAGAGCAAAAGGGAATGCCCTGCCACAAAGGCAGTGGGGGGAGAGGGGTGGGGAGAGGAAGGGAGAGAGGGCTTGGCGGCATTGGGACCATTGGTGGTGAAGAATGGGCACTGGTGGAGGGATGGGTACTCAACCGTTATATGACTGAAACATAATCACGAAAGTGTGTAAGTCTGTAATTGTATCTCACGGTGTTTCTTTTAAAAAAAATCATGCTAATTTCTTTTAAAAGACACAATCAAACAAAGACTGCATGATTCCACTTATATGAGACACCTGAAATAAAAAATGCATAGAAACTAAGATGACTGATGGCCTGGGAAAGTGTGATTAACAAAGGGGTATCAATAGTTATTGTTTAGAGTTTCAGCTTGGAATGGTAAAAGAATTCCATTCTGGAAATGATTGTGATTGGTGCAGAAAAATATAAATGTAATTTATGCCCCCAAATTGTATACTTTAAAATAGCTAAAATTATGTCGTGTATATTTTATGGGAGGCATTAAGTATGTTATATATAACATTTTATTAATCATCAACATAAAACACAAAAGCAAGCATACTTTAGTTCTTGGTTTTACCACAATAAAATAAATAACCACTCAAAATATACAACTGCTCCTGAAATTCTGTTTCAGGAATCTGACAGTCACCCCTTTACTTTTTTTGATAGTTGCTTTGTTGAAATAGTGAACTGCAAATGATTTGATATCAAACTAAACTATGAATAATGATAAATAACAATGTTGTAAATTAGGAAAATGGTATATTTAGAAGTTGGTGAGACAGCTTTTCTCTTTTTCTCCCTCTGGGAGTAAAGCTCTTTTTTATTAATTTTTTTATTTTATAATTTAGTTCACAATATTTGATTACATTTAATATTCAAACACCCATCCCACCACCATTACACCTTCCCACCACCAAATTCGGGGTGTTTCCATCCCAAGCCCCAAGCCCTGTCCCAAAACACAACCAAGATAATATATTTCATATTGTCTGTTATGCTGAACTTGCTTACAAAGAAGTGTTCATATAGGAAACAGTGTGAAGATTTTTTTTTTTTGCCAGAAACCATTAAGACATTCTATAGGATATCACTAACATGTTGTGAAGGTTTGGGTGATGTGAGCTTTGGCATATATATCTGAAAACATGTATATATGCATATATATATATGTATATATATTTCCCTCTGTGATGTGTTGCTTACTATCTGAACCCCATCAAATATGGGTGGTAATTATGGAGAATGGATAGGGAGTGTCTTATGTGTCCAGGAATATGTTCACTCATAAGTGAGGCTTGACCCAAGCATGTGGGAAGCAGTCTTGAGCGTGGCATTGGTTGGGTTCTGGAGTTTTTTAGCTGCCAGAGCTGGGTCCCTTGGGGCGGGGCTGAAAGCAAAGCTCTTAATGTGCATAAGGGGATATAAATGATGAAAAAAGTTGGTTGATTAGAGGCACAGGGCTTGGGCCCATACCTGGTAGTGCTCAGGGCTTACTCCTGGCCCTATGTTCAGGGACCTGATTATGCTGGTGGGACCAGTGACAGGGAACAAGCTGGAGTCTGCCGAGGGCAAGGTAAGTGCCCATTCTGCAGTACTAGCATTCTGGCCCCAGTTGGCAGATTTTGCTCTTCAAAAGATGGTCTCACTCACTCAAACAGTGAGATTGTGCGGAGGCTGCGTAGCTCACATCCCACGAAGAGAAGGTTGGACCGTTCATGTCTAGCCACCTAATGTTGATTTGAATCCCAAGAATATGGTGCTGCCTTGCACCCTGGCACCATTGCTGGAAACCAGTTTCCCCTTGCGTTCCTTGGATATTGAGGTTCAGTCTCTCGGAGCGGCCAGTCTGTGGTCAGTCATGCAAAGTTTCCCCTGTCCGTGGAAGCGGCGGCAGCCTGCAGGATCGCTCACATGCATCCCTCTTCCCTTGCAGAGCACAGGAAGCAGGGGAACATGACTGTGACCGTGAGGAAAACCGTTCCCTCTCCCGAGGCCGTGCAGATTCTCTACCAGCGCATGCGGTACGAGTACGAGTTCTACCACTACGTCAAAGAGCAGTTCCACCTGCTCAAGCGCAAGTTCGGACTGAAGTCGCGCGTCAGCAAGCCCCCTCTGCGACCCCAGTTCTTTATTCCAGCCCCTCTGGAAACCGAGGAGCCGATGGACGAAGAGGAACAAGACGACGAGAAGTGGCTGGAAGATATTTATAAGAGGTGATGCCGGCACCAAGCTGCCTCCGATGGCTTTCTCTCCCTTTTCCAGAAAGGTTTTTGTTTGGGGAAGACAATTCCTTAAGGACTGAATTAATGCTCCACCGCATTAAAAAGAACCAAACATTCCCACATGTTGGGGTCATTGGGAGATGCCCGGTTTTGCGGGTTCTATTTGTTTAATTTTATTCTGTGTTCGTGTGCACGTGTGTGTGTGTGTGTGTGTGTGTGTGTGTTTCCCTGGCTCGTTGGGTTTTCCCCAGGTACCCTAGATGGTTCTCTCACATGGCCTCTCATCATCAAATAGCTTTTTTTTAAAAAAAAAAAATAGAGTTACAAGTGGGCAATCCAGCCAAGAACCCAGTAACTTATCCTTTGTTAAATGGCTTCTGAAATGATTTCTTCAGTGGTAGGAAACAGCCAGGTTTGCCTGTTGCAGCAGAAACGCAGAAGCCCTGCAGAAAATCTCTTCTATAAGCGTTTAAGAGAGGAAGGAAGGTCAGCTTAGAGCATCACCGGGGAAAGCCCTAGTTCCCAGAGAAGTGATCTGTGCCTCTGGGCCATCTCAGGGGACAGTGTACCACAGCGGGTACTGATAGTTTCAGAGCCTAGGAGAGCTGGTGCCAAACCTCCCAGCAGCCCGGAGCTTTGAGCACCTTTCCAGGTCAGAATGCAAGTCAGGCTCCTTGGAGGCATTCTGGGTTCAAGCACCGTTGAGACAGATAACAGTGCACATATGGGGAAAGCATTTCTTTGCTTTGTCGGGAAGGGTTGGAGGCTAAACAAATCAAATGCTGGAGGTCGTGTGAAAAAGACACTGTCCTTTGCACCAAGTACAAATTGCATCATCTTCATTGGACACTAAGAGACCAATGAAGCACATGTGCTTGATTGTTACGGCAAATGCCTTAAGCCCGACCACAATGAGGCATATCCTAGCAGACACAGCCCTGAACAGCATATGGGACCTGGTTCTCTCTTCTAGTCCCTTCCAGGTAGTATTTTGAGTAAAAAGAGACACCGAATTTTCTATACAACAGGAAGTATAACTGTATTCCCGTTTGGTACAGGAGCTATGAACTCTGAGAAGTCTGATTAGGGGAACATCAAGAGAAGAGGCAAGAGCGTCTTGACCAGGTTTAGGCATAGCCAGCTGCTTCCCAAAGGATCTGGGTAGATGCTAAAAGTTCAATTGCTCTGAACCCTCTCTCCTTCCCACCTCCCATCCTGTCAGCTACCCATAATGCCTCAGCCCAGTTCTCAGAAGCCTCTTTCTTTCATTCTGAAATGCTTTCTTCTTTCACTACTGAGAGCCCATAGACTTCTGGATTAGGTAATACACAACCTGCTAAGAAACAGGTGGGAAGGAGACTTAGGACACATTTTCTCCTCCCAGTTTCCACCACCACCACCCTCAACCCCTCCCAGAGCACTAAAGTGTGAGCTGGGAATACTTCATAAGAAACGAAATGCTGACTTTACACAAGCTACTTATTTTCTACCTTTCAGAAATCAACAAGTCTCTCTCAATTTTTTTCTTAAGTCACTAAAATTGGAGGGTAGCCAAGATAGAAAGAGAGTCATTAGGAACCTGTCGAGTGTGCCCTAAAGCCACTTTATCACAGAGAAGGCTGCAGCCCACAGGAGACAAGTAAAGGCTGGACCACAGACACAGCCCCACATCTGGTCACTACGGGGGCCCCTTTCTGCCTCTGAGAACTAGGGCAGGGAAGTGTCTGGGGGAAGGGGGTTTCCTCAGAAGAGGAACTCGCCTTTGTCCTATTTAGAGAGGCCAGGGCCCTACCATCCACGTACTTTAGAAAGCAACCCAGGAGACAGAGGTCCCATTCCAGATAGGAGTAAGAACCACCAGCCGGGAGTTTGGGAGTCATTTCTATGAAATTGCATTGAAGAAATGATCGTTGGTTTACACACTGCAGTCTCACTATCTGAAAACAGAGCTGGGTTGGTTCGGTGTTCTCTGCTGTTGTCAGGACCTGGGGACAAATTAGTCATTGAAAAGACACAGCCCCTTGGAGTGAGCTCCTACGAGCACTTCTGTCTGTGTGCTCAAAGGTTTCTTTTTCAGTAATGCTCAGTGGAACATCAAAACTAAAGATCCTGACTGATCTTCTGGGCGCTCCTCAAGGTCCTTTTGTTCCAACAAACGGTCTCTGAAGTCCTTAGACTCAAGGCCCTTCATCCATTTATTTGACACACGTGACAACCTTTCTTTGGCCCTGAGCCCAACACAGTTTGAACTTCATGAAATATATTGTACATTTTACATAGTTTAATTTAAAAAATACATTTTAAGCTGGTTGATCTTTGACTGCCTTATTTATTATAACCTTTCAGCACATTCCAAGGTTTTAGTTACTCAGGAAGGAGTTGATTAAAATGATTTTATTTTGGTCTGATGGATTTTTTTAAGGGAAAATTATTATTATGAAACTTCAGCCTATGTTCCTTGAGTGCCGTAAAGTGCTTGTAAATCTTTTTTTTTTTAAGAAGAAAGAAAAAAATGTATTTGACATTGATGGAAATTCAAATATATATGGAACTGAAATTTAGCTAAAATAAAAGCAATCTGTGTTTGAGATTAAGTGTTTCTTAACTTATTCATCCATATAAATAAATAAATATAAGTAAGTTGGCTATTTTTTCCCATTCTGTTGATAGCTGGAAGTGAAAGTGCCTTCAGCTCCATCCACCTTCTTAATTGGCCAAGATGTGACTTTTGGAAAGATATTTTTTTCAAGACTATAATAAATTCCCATTCTTGTAATTAGATGACAGCAGTAAGGCTACTAAGCAAATGAATATTCATTCATCTGATTGTGTAATAAACACCAAACAGCTGCCTTGGTCATTTCCTCTAATTGCTTCCAGGTCATAGGGCTCTGCTTCACCATCAACCTAGGGTAGCAGATGTCTAAGCTACATGTGCATCGAGAAAGGAAAAGCCACGTGTGCCACATTGTCTAGTATGTCCTCTGATGCTCTCAGACAAGTAAGGACCATTCTAACCTCCCACCTGCACAGCTTTGATCTAGAAATGTTCTTTGCGAGAAACATAACTAGAGTATCAAAGGCAACTCAGAAAATGAGGGCCCCTGTTTTCTAACTGTGGGCACTCTGGTTCAGCTCCCTGTATCTACTTAGTCAAAGAAGAGAATCCAATTCTCACTACTGAATGAAGAAAAATCTGCAGTGGCAGAAGCATACGGCACTTCAGGTAAGAATCTGGCAGTCTGGGGCTGGAGTGATAGCACAACGGGTAGGGCGTTTGCCTTGCACGCGACCAACCCAGGTTTGATTCCCAGCATCCCATAGGGTCCCCTGAGCACTGCAGGGAGTAATTCCTGAGTGCAGACCCAGGAGTAACCCCTGTGTATTGCCAGGTGTGACCCAAGAAGAAAAAAAAAACAAGAATCTGGGAGTCTGAGTGGCTCAGTGATAAAGTATCTGCTTTGAAAGAGACCTGAATTCTATCCCCAGCACAGCAAAAGGGAAAAATAAAATGTAAATCTAAAGTCTGACAAAGACTGTGGGACTCTAAGATTCCACCCTTCTTGATCACTCCATTGGTTCTTCTACAACTTAGTCACGTATGTTTGACTGTGTGAACTTTCAGGGTGGAACTATGGAGAAAGTCCGCCCTTTCGGGACTTTCTTATCTGCTCTGAAGTTTTTCAAATAGATACGCAACTGTTTGGAGCATTATCCAGTGAGCTATTTCACTAGAAATGAATTATATAGATGATGGCAGTACTTCTTCAAAGGCAGAATGAGGATTCACAATAATTCAGAGAAATAATCCTTGGGTCAAAAGTTACAAAATACCCTTCAGTCGAAATAAAAAGGTTCCTTTTACTAAACTGACTTCTTCCCATTTGATGACAAAAGAAAATGGAAATTTTTTCCTAAAAGCATTTTTATTAACCTGTTAAAGAAAAGCCTCACTGAGGCAAAGCCCAATATTAAGTCTCTGGGAAAACACGCAACCTCTTTCCCAGATAAGAAAATCCATTGTGATGTAATCCACGGGTATTATTTTGTCACAAACTAAGTGACCTAACAGCAGACAAGTATTTTCCCATAAATCTGGAGACAAGACGTCTGAGATGAGGTGATGGCTGTGGCCACTTTCTCCTGAGTCCTCTTCATGGCTTGGCGTCGGCCATCTTCTTCCAGAAGGTTGCCTCTTCACATCTGTGTGTCCAAAACTCCCGTTTGAAGGGACACCAGCCCTGTTGGATATTGTCCTGTTTGTAGGGACACCAGCCCTATTGGACCCACCCTCATTCCATGAATTCCCCCCTGCCAAGGCTCTACCTCCAAATAAAGTCACATTTTGAGATCCTAGGGATTTGTACTCAACATAAGAATTTTGTGGGAACATGGTTTGTCCCATCATATCCAGATTTAAGCTTAAAAGTTAGAACAGAGGAACTAAAGAAGTCCTGGAAGTCATATCCACATGCCACAAGCACTACCATGAAATCCAGAGCCTGGTAAAATATTTTGGAGTTTCTGGAGCATGTGACCACATTTATGGCCGCACAACATGGCCAAACTCTACAATATTGTCATCCTAGTAGGAGCACACCTAATTAGATTGTAAAGTAACACAGAAGTCAACTAAGCTCAGTAAATAGAAACATTAACAGAGAAACCTCAATTAGCAACGAACAACTGGGTAAATGTTCAGACAAGGACTTTATGACTCCCTGGTAAGATATACCGATTTTTACAATTTTCTTTTACTGGGGCATTTTTTGATAACCCATTAGCCATTTAGTCGTAACAAGAAATATAAAATTTTGTGCCTGCAAAGGGAGCAGACTTGGAGGGTGGTTGGGAAAATGGGGACAATGGTAGAAGGAAGGTCACACTGGTGGTGGGATTGATGTTGAAATAGTGAATGGCTGGTAGCAAGTGTGTCATGAACAACTTTGTAAAACACAATGTTTAAATAAAGAGGGGGAGGGAATATTTTTTTATTTTTTTATTTTTTTTTTTTGCTTTTTGGGTCACACCTGGCGATGCACAGGGGTTACTCCTGGCTCTGCACTCAGGAATTACCCCTGGCCATGCTCAGGGGACCATATGGGATGCTGGGATTTGAACCCGGGTCGGCCGCGTGCAAGGCAAACGCCCTACCCGCTGTGCTATCTCTCCAGCCCCGGGAATATTTTTTTAAATGATGATATAAGAGCTAGAGAGATAATACAGCAGGCAAGACACTTGCCTTACAGGCAGCTGATCTGAGTTTGATTTCCAGCATCCCATATGGTCCTCCGAGCACAGACAGGAGTGATTCCTGAGTGCAGAGCCAGGAATAAGCCCTGAGCACTGCTAGATGTGGTCAAAAATCAAACAAGAAAGAGGGAATAGCCAAAGACAATCCACTCATTTAGATTGCAAAGTAGATAGGATAAGGCCCATTCCATCACAGCTCTCCTGCCCCCACTTCAGTGCCACCAACCATAGAGAAGTTTCTTCTCTGTTCATCTCTCCTGAGAGTGGGGCTATGGAATCCCTTTCACAGTGGGGGTGGTTATTGCTTTTCCATCGCAGCTTCAGAAACAGATGTGAAAAATAAGTTGGCTTGATTCTTGAGTTTTCTCTTTACTTAAAGAACATACAGAGGTTCTTTTTTTTTTCTGTATAACAGATTTGGGCCACCTCTGTCTGTTTCAACAGAATTTGCTTCTTCTTAAAGGCAAATTGAGCTGCATGTCCTACTTCCTGTCAGGAGTTTCAGATGGAACCATCTCAAGATATAAAGTGAAAAGTAGCTCATAAAGCTAGTTAAAGTCGAGTGTGGACATGCCCCTGGACTGGAGAATAAGCCGGCCTGAGCGCTTGCAGGCCACCTCGCTCGCTGCCTGCTCACTCACTGGAGAATTCCTTTCTGCCTAGGGCAGGCTTGGCTCACAGCTCCAAGTACTCCCGATTCCCAAAGAACACCCAGACCCACAGATGTTACCAGGTCACAGAATTACGAACTGACCACTTGTGCATTTTGGATTTCAACTTGTAAACATGGGGATTCCCTTTGGAAAAAAAAAAATTAGAAAAGAAGGGAGGAGGAGCGGAAGAAAAATCACCATGCAAAGGAAAAATGTGAGCTAAGTTTTTCCTTTTGGAATCTTGGCATGGGAGTTCAGCTATCTTCAGTTTGGCTTTCGCCAGACACTGTATGCTTTGAGCAGGCATGGAGCAATCTGCCTCGCGACAAGCTGCCAGAACATTCAGAGTTGACCTGTAACACGCCTCTTATTCCAGTCACAAGCAGAGACAGCGGGAGGACGGGCCTCACCAGACACAGCACACGGGCTGCACAGTGCAGTTAGAAGCAGCTCGACCCAGGAAGCAGAGCTGGTGACTGACAAGGGCAAAGGTTACGCACTGCAAACTCCTTGAAGTCAAATCCCAGCTGGCCCGTTTCACAGGGTGCTTGAGTTAAATCACTTGGACTTCCCAGGCTTCATGTCAACCCAGCTGGAAAGTATTAGGAAGAAGATTCGATGTCTGGATGTCAGTTGAAACCCAAAAGCTGCTTCTGGATGCACCTGATCTCAGTCTCCACCCATATTCTAAGAGCCACAGAGCCACGATGCTTCTGGAATTGATATGTGTTTGTCTTCTCCACAGAATGCTATGTCCCAGCAAGAGAACATCAAATCCATCACTCATTGTCCCCAATAGCTCCATGGATGCCCCCCAGTCCCGAGTGTCTACCACTGTCAACGTGTGGATCGAATCAAAGGGAATATGTTTATTCCCATGCATGTGTCGGTATTTTTATTCCGTGCTGATATGCAGGACCAAGCACTCTGCGGGGCTCTATTTCTCACCCCATTTGGGGGATGAGTTTAGCTATGAATTACAAAACTCTTCTCTAACTCTCCTAACTACTTAAAAGTACCCTGTGTAGTAAACAGAAGCCAACCACATGCCTATGAATTAGAATAGGCTGTGCAAAATGTTTCAATAAAGAGATTAGATGCTATATGTGCTCTTGGAGGTTTGTTTCCCCTGCTGGGACCTACATCCCTGCTCTGATATTAAGGGGGAAAAAATCTGGAAATGTAGGCCTGTGATGGTCAGAAGCATGGTCTTCTCATCCCACTTGAGGCCTGCCATGCATCGCAACTTTCCAAGGCCACCTTCCTAATCTGCCTGAGAAAGAGAAGCAAGACGCAGACCATAAACTTCTATACATGTTCGATGAAATCCCATTTGCTGTGTCATCAAAACCATGATTCTTTCGCCTCCTGCCATACTTTTCCTTTTGGTCCTCAGTCTTTGACTGAAAGTTAATGAAACTCAAATCCAGTGGCTACTCCCAGAGGATCATTCACAAGCCAGGTGTGTGAGATAACTCATTTTTTGTTTTAAACAGTTGAGGAAGTGTGGCCACTTCAAGCCTGACGTTGCACAGTACAAGCATATTTCAAGAATAGGTTAAGGGCCCAGAGGAGTTTTGCTATTGAAAAAATTCGTTCATCTTTGTCAGATCCATCAGTTTATCTTTGTCAAATCTATTTCTCAAAGCTCTTTTCCATGAAACTCTTGTTGAACAAGAGTCACTAATAGCCCATGGAACTAGTGATCCTGAGATTATGCTTAAATATAAATTATCCCTGCCACCATCACCAGCACCACTGAAAGAATTGTTTCCTTCCTGCTAGGCTCCATTTGCTCAGTACTCAAAATGGTCTGGGTAGAGAAAAATATATTTGTAGGCAATTAAAATTTTGAGAAATAGAAGGCAGATAACATATTTAGTAAAATAATTAATAAGGAAATATTTCCTTTTTGCTTAGTCA
The DNA here is from genome assembly GCF_027595985.1 of Sorex araneus. Classification (NCBI taxonomy): domain Eukaryota; kingdom Metazoa; phylum Chordata; class Mammalia; order Eulipotyphla; family Soricidae; genus Sorex; species Sorex araneus. The sequence goes on from NC_073305.1 coordinate 175,864,578, forward strand.
GCCTAATTACATTTGCTATCTCTTGAGAAAGTAGAGGCTCTTTTGAGGAAGTCAATGGTTTTGTCCTTTAAATTTGAGTAACTCACGTCAACTCTCTATCTCCATGAGACCAGTGTTCCAATTGAATCAGATCAAAGGTGGAAACCCCTATTTCTTCTCTGGTTGGTAAATGATAGCATGGTAGGAAAGGAAAGGAGTGGCAAGATAGAAATCTCAAATACTTCAAGTCACGTTGGTGATTGAATAAAATGCTGTCCATCCCCACCCCCAAACACACACACACACACACACACACACACACACACACACACACACACACACACCTGCACCCAACACTCAGCTTGAGTTTAGTTTCTGCACTCATGAAATGGCACTGGTGGTGGTCAGTACACTAGGGGGAGCTGTATTCATAATTATTTACTCAATATTTTGAGGTCTTTCCAAGTCTAATTTCCCTTTATATAAAGCATATAAAGTATATCCTGTCTGTTTTCCTTAGAAGCTTTAGAACACGATGGGCAGGAAGGTAATCATGATTAGAGTATTTATATGTATGCAATCTCAGCTGACCAAGAGGTTATTTGCTTTCCGAGATCATGCTAGTTGCTCTTACTTTTTAGGCTTTTGTTTTAGTTTTGAGGGGGGTCATGCCTGACTGTGCTCCGAGTTTACATCCAGCTCTGTGCTTAGGGATCAGTCTTGGAGGGCTTAGGGGACCATTTGGAGTGTCGGGGGATCAAACCCAGATCTGTAACATGCAAGGCAAATGTTCTCCCTTCTGTGCTGTCTCTCTGGCCCCCAAGTATTTGTAATTTTTTAGTCAGTTTTTGCTATATCTCTTTCCTGAGTGTACCACGAAATCACAGGACTAAAATTCTAATTCCATAATGAAGTGGTAAGTCAATAACAACAGTCACAATACAGCCTCCAGCCATACCTCCATCACAGCTCTAAGTTAGATAAGCAGAAAGTGGCTACAATCACCGAAGAAATAGAAGAAAGAGATGGAGAAAAAAGTCACAAAGACCCTATTCGTGACTTCAATAGTCCAAACTAGAGAAAGATGAGGATAATTCAGTTCAGATTTTTAAGTGTAGAAATATGTATCACACCGGGGTCAAATATGGAAAAGGTGAGAGATCAGTGAAAACTTGCATAGGGGAAGGCTTCCTGCGTGTGGAATGTGAGCTCCGACTCCAGGGACAGTAGAATGCTGAGAAATGTAGCAAGGCAGTTGTCATGAGCAAAGAGCAAGCTGCCCTTTCAGCAGAGCTGCAGGAAAATAGGCGCTCTGTTTGGGTAACAGTGACTAACAGTAACAGTCTCATGAAGTGGCACAGCCAATGGCAGGGCCAGAATGCATACTGGGATCCAAAGCCCATGCTCTTCTCATGGCTTATAAAAGGCAAGATCAGGACCAAAGAGATAGTACAGGAGTTAAGGGACTTGCCTTGCAAGGGGCCAACTCTAATTCAATAATCAACACATCTAGGGTCCTGAGCGTCACCAGGAGTGGCCCCTGAGCACAGAGCCAGAAGCAGGTCCTAAGTACAGTTGGGTGTGGCTCAAAATTTCCAAATCTGAGCCTGCTTTCCAAGGACTTTGGAAGACATTGCTATGACACTCTATGGATAATGAGAAGCCTTTGGATATTTCTGAAAAGGAAAATAACAAGAGGAAATCATTTTGATTTGTTTCTTCAGACATGTCTTGTCTTTCCAGGTTCTAAAATTCCTCTTATTTTACACAAAACATGCTTTAACTTCCAGATTAGAATGTACAGACATCATTATACTAATTCATCATTAAAGTAACTTGTTGAATTGTTCTAGCAAAGATAGTACACTAGAAACCTGCCCGTTTTAGGATGCTGCAGGCCAATTTGGGCAGAGACCACAGCAAGACTCTAATTAGAAAGCAAACCTTTGACTTCACACTCAGGCCCCCCACCCCACACCCCTGCCCTGAGCACTCCCGGAAATGATCTCTGAGTGCAAAATCAGGAGTAAGCCCTAAGTACTGCTGGATGTGGGGAAGGAAGGAAGAGATCATTTATGAACAAATTGTGCTGGGATAAAACCGATAATTTTATCTTTGCCGGAGAATGGGCATACCATGCTGTGTTCACTGGGGGTTCTGTGCTAAGGGATCACCCTGATCATGTTTAGGGTGTTTATGTGGTCCTGGGGATCTAACCGGGGCCAGCTATGTGCAAAACAAGTGCCTTACTCGATCCACTAGCAATCTGACCCAAGACCTATACTGTATGTCTCTTGATCTTTATACTGCAATCTCCCTATCACTTTTAGCATAAAACTTAACTCCAATTTTCCTTGGGGGAGGGGAGCAGGGAGGGGCGTGTGCGGAGAAGAACTAGAAAAACAATCCTGTGGTTTGATTAAGATATAAACTTGGCTCAATGGAAGTCTTTTAATTTCCCTTTTTTTAAAGAAAACTGTATGTGCAAATCTTGGGGACAAAAACTTAAGAGTGAGGATAGGAGATCAGGGCAGGAAGAGATGAAAGCAGGAATCAGGCTTTCTCATCTCCCTGACTCTCTCTCAAGAAGCCTCATTTGACTGCTGAGTTTCCAGGCACTTAATCCCTGAGACAATCACATAAGATAGGCGAGGCTGGTTGTTGAACACTTACTTTCCTTATAACTTGTGCCGGGGCTGTGTTAGCAAATCCAGGCCTCTGGCTCTTTTCCTAGCCAGAACACTAACCTGAAACCCAGAAACACTTCAAGAGTAAAAGCAACTTTGCTGCCAGCTTCCTCTTCTACACAGAAGCTCAAGTCCAACCAGTGCTTAGATCTCAGGGCTTAGGCTGTTTGCTCTATGATACCCTCTTCTCATCTTCGCTTTGCTCTCTTTAAAAATAAAGTTCACAGTGAAAACAATTGGACTTTATCTATCCGTATTTTGAACATGCAAGTGAACAAAAGCCCTCAAAAAATTTGACTTGGGGATGGTAAAGGATTTTAAACACTGAGGTTCAAAAATAAAGATTCATAACTAAAGAGTAAAAGATTACAATAATTTTCGGGGGCTAGGATAAGCCCTATAATGTATTTTATTTTTTGCTGGAGGGGAGGCAATTCATGCTGTGCTTAGTGTTAACTCCTGGTTCTGTGCTCAGGAATCCCCCCAGTAGTGCTCAAGGGACCATATCATTAATTAAAAAATGAATGACAAATGGATATATTTGTGGCAGACATTGCAAATAAAAAAAACAGAAAGTCCAGCTGGAGAGATAGGATAGTACAGGGGGTAAGGTACATGCCTTGCATGTGGTTGACCCCAGTTCAATCCCACCCCCTACCCCCATCCCTGGTTGTGGCCGGCGCAGCCCTGAGGGTTCGTAAACACCAGAGGGAGGCCTGAGTGATCCTCAGCTCGGCAGGGCCCGTGAGTATCACATCCCTGGGTTGTTGTATTCAACCACGAGCCTGATTGGCTGAGAATCTCATGTGGGGTCCCTAGTCTGCTGAACATCACTTGGGAGTCCCACTACCATGCCTGCTTAAAAAAAAAATTGAAATACATCCTCATTAATAATTAAAGCAATTTGAGTGGAAGCCATATGACATCAATGTAACATTTAATTTTTATTTGGAGGGGGCAGGGCACCACTCCTAGAAGTGCTCAGGTGCTGTTTCTGGTTCTGTGCTCGGGTGTCACTCCTGGCAATACTCAGGTGGTGGAGCTGGGGATTGAAGTAGGGTCAGCTGGATACAAGGCAAGCACTCGTTACTTCAGCACTATCTCTTCAGCCCCCACTGTGGCATCTTAGAGATGAACACACTCGAGGGTGTAAATACCCAGATTGAGCTGCTGATGGAGGGGGAGAGAGAAACTCTCCCACTAATCTGAATAGAACTGGTACATTTCTGAAAAGTGACTTAGCAATTTATATCAAAAGTCACGATAAAGTCACACCGAGACTCACTAGTTTGAAAGCCCTGCCTGATTCAAAGTGCTTATTTCATGGTTATTGAACCAAACCAAAAATCTAAAATCATCAAAAGGCCTCAGACATGAAAGATTAAATGACTCAAAGTCTCAGTCTAAAAAAATTAAAACTGTAAAAGTAATATCTCCAAACCCCCAAGATATGTGAACAGAGCTTTTACTTGAGTTAGAGTATGTAGATTATCATCTTTTACTTTTGTGGGGGGTTTGGGTTTCTTTTTTGTTGTTTTTGTGCCATGCCTGGCAGTGTTTAGGGCATAGACCTTACTTTGTGCTCACTCCTGGTGGTACTCAGGAATCATAGATTTTGCTAGACATCTAACTGGTGTCAGTCACAGGAAAAGCAAGAGTCTTAAGCCCTGTACTATCTCTTCATTTCATCACTCTCACTGTCACTGTCATCCCGTTGTTCATCAATTTACTCGAGCGGGCACCAGTAATGTCTCTATTCCTCCTAGCCCTGAGATTTTAGCAGCCTCCCCTTACTCCTCTTTCCCAATGACTGGAGGCTCTTTCAGGGTCAGGGGAATGAGACCTATTGTTACTGTTTTTGGCATATCGAATAAGCCATGGGTAGCTTGCCAGGCTCTGCCCATGCAGGTGGGATATTCTCGGGAGCTTGCCAGGCTCTCTGAGTGGTATGTGTGTGTGTGTATATGCATATATATACACATATATATATAAATCTCTATGATTTGTTGCATACTGTCTGAACTCCATGAAATATGATGTGGTAATTATGGAAAATGGGTAGAAAGTGTCTTATAATGTGTCACGTGGCCTCTTCGAGCATGGTGGCAGTTGGGTAGTGGAGGTCGGCTGCCAAGACTGGGTCCCTTGGGGCTGGGACAGTTCTCACCTGACCCCCTCTGGGGTGCCCTGAGTGAAAAAAGCCTGGCGAGGAGTCCAGACTCCGTTTCATAATTCTTTTAAAACCTAACTTAGTCTCATTACTTTATTGTCAGCTTGGATGCAAACTCAAATATTTCCCATTGTCTTAATCACTTGAACCAACTTCCAAAGATGTTGCTGACCCCATCAGGGCCAGCTTACCACATTATCCTGGATAGGCCATTTCTAAAACTCAAAAGAATTACACTTTTGCCAATTAAAAATCATGCTCTCCCTTCTATAATTCCTAAATACTTCCTCAAGTATTGTTCAGTAGAGATACAAAGAGAACTGGAACTTTTTGAAGTTGGAACTTTTAATTTTATTTAAATGAATCACATTTTAATGAAATTATTTAAACTTTCATCCTGTCACATATTCCTAGAATGAAGCCTATCTGGTATTTCTAATTACTTTTATTATCATCCAACATTTGAGGAGATTGAACTGGAAATGGAGAGTAGAAACCCAAGTGGGGTGAGATAGGTTATTCTTGTAGAATATCTGCCAATAGGCCCAGATGGTCTCAAATGGAGCTCAATTTTCTCTGGGTTGCCAAAACAATGAGGATTAGTGTTTTGCTCGTTGAGTTAGAAAGTATATCTTTTCTTTATTTTACTTGTAGATTTATTGTTACACACATCACATTTAAAACAAAAGAGTCTTGCTGATGATCATGAAAAGGATTTGAACAATCCCATTATTGTCTATCTAGAACCCAGAAGATAAGTTCTGCCTCCAAAAAAAAAAAAAGGAATCCTCTAAAGATCTGACCTAGGGCTCAGGGCAATAAGAACCAAGAGTGAGTGAGGGTCTCCCTGTCCCTCTTAACAGCCAAAGTTCCAGTTCACTCACAATTCCCCTCACCCAGAAGGACCTGACTCCTTGCTAATTACCAGTCAGTATATTATTGGGGGGAAATGCTGATTGGTTTAGCTCTGTCCACCCTTCCTCGAGTTGTGAACCAATCATAAGGCCAAGAGGAACTTTTCTAGTTTATTGATGACAGGATCTGGAAAACAAATATTGCAGAAAGAGCTTCCAATCTTTTTCAGTTTAGTTCTGAGAACTCTGCTTGGTATTTCCAGTTAGTCACAAAGTAGCTATTTGTGTGTGTGTGTGTGTGTGTGTGTGTGTGTGTGTATGTGTTGGCCAGGGAACCACAGAAACAAGTGAATTTATTTTTTTAATTAGGGAAACAATTACAAAGTTTACATAAGAAAATTAAAATCACTCACAGTTATCCAAATAAATATAGTATTTACCGTATAGCACATCCTATACAATCTCTAGCTACACAAATCTTTTTAATATATGCTGCATCACAGAGGAATGATAAGTATATGACTCTGCTCTGCATTATTCACTTAAATGCAGAAAGAATAATGCCAGTAATGTTTTATACTTTAAAGTTTCTATGCCTAGCATACACCCTATCTGGGCCGGTTCCCAGCATCACGTGGTCTCTGGAGCAAGCTAGCTTGAGTCCTGTAGGCGTCACTATCGCCAGGATAGCCCACGTAACCACAAGGCCCAGACAGCATTGAACTTCTGTTCTTTTTTGTGAAATTAACAATTAGCTTGGCCCAGAATCACTAGTGGAGGCCCCAGACCTTCGGAATACCACTTGGGAGCCCCTTTAAAAATTTTTTTTTCTTTTGCTTGGGGGAATCTATGACCCATCAGTCTATTTGTGAACTTCTTGAATTTATTTGCAAACTCTAAGTAGGTCTATGCATGTTGGTGTGTGATCCTCTTGGGAAGGGGTTCATATTTTCACCACATTCTCAAAGTGATCTGTAACCAAGAGAAAGGTTAAGAGCTATGGTCTTCAAATTTTCAAAGTGCTTTCATGTAAATTACAATAGACTCATAGCTGCTGCATATGTAATATTTTACTTTCAACTACTCTCAAGTGACATTGAGGTTCATGACATTTGGCGAGCTATAACTTACACATGCACGAATTTGAATCACAAATGTTCAAGCCAGACCCTTAGCTGACGGGTGAGTGCCTAGCTAAAGTTCCCTTGGCCTCAGAAAGGCTAACTCATGGGAAATGGTTACAAGAGTGTGTTTCTGTGAACTGTGGGGCTCACGGCTAGGAAGAGCTGGCCTGTCCTGGGAGGGGGAATAGGAACCTGAGATTCTGAGAGAGAATAGAGGGTCTGAGGAACGCACATTTTGCATATAGATGATGAGTCAGAGAGGCCAGGAGAGAACTAACTGAACCAGTTCAGCCTAAAACTAATTCAGTGTCTGAAGCTCTGTAAATTCCAGAGGCCCTGACAGAGTTTGGAGCCATGGCTTCAGGGCAAGATCATCTGATCATTCAAAACCAAAAGTGGATTTTTCAGGCACACTATCATGTTCTCTTATATAAATTCCTCCAACTGGTCAATTGTTATTCAAGTCTCCCTTCCCTAGCAAACTGGATACAACCCCAGCGGACTTAACCCATCAGAGCTTGCTCTCTCTTTCATTCTGTCAGGCTGGATTTAGATGGTAGCAAACGCCTCTCTCTTTGGGAAGCTTCTTTCTCTTTAGTACCTCACAGCTCACATCTTCTCAGTTGCAAGAACACACACCACACACACACACACACACACACACACACACACACACACACACACACACACCCCTTTAATTTTTGTTTTCTAGCCCAAGAGTAACAAACCACTGGGACACCCTTTCTCAAGAGCTCAGGACACACTTCAGATCAGCTTGGCTTTGCCATGCTGTGTCAGCCCTGGGAGCAAAGCCAAGCCATCATCTTATTGGTTCATTCTCATCACCCTGGTCCGTGTCACCAAGCTGGTTCTTTAGAAGGCAGTACTAAAAGTTTCCATCCCTTCAGTCCACTCTCTGATTTGATGCATTATTAGGTATGATAATTTTCCTCAGAAATGTGAAAATCCTTTTCTTTTTTTGATCAGAAAATCCTTTCAACATTCTTGAAACATTCTACGAGTGAAACCCAGTCATGAACAACCTTGTAACTGTGTATCTCACTGCGATTCAATTAGAGTAAATAAATACAATTAATAAATAAATAACATTTGAAAAGAAAAACAAAAAAATCTTTTAAAGTTTCTCAAGGCAAAACACACATTTTGTTTTTCAGTGTTTGGTTCCCACTCTGCATACCATATGGGATGCTGGGAATCGAACCCAGGTCAGCCAAGTGCAAGACAAGCACTCTACCAGCCATCGTATCATTCTGGCCCCATCATGTTTTATTAATGATGCAGTTTTTCTTTCATCTCATTGTTTTCAAGAGATTTTGAAATCTGAACTTCTTTGAGTGTTTTGATTTTTCCCAAAGAAGTGACCTAGCATCAAGTAAGAACATACTACTAAAATAATTTATAGTTTTACTAAAAATGTATTCAATAACTATGCCTGCCTTTCCCCCAGAATTGAGTTAAGGAATTGTTTTATCAAGTAATCTGGGTTCTAATTTGACAAATCTACTGAAACAATATCTTCCAGTTTTCTTCCTTCCTTCCTCCTTCCTTCGTTCCTTCCTTCCTTCCTTCCTTCCCTCTGTCCTTTCCTCCCTCCCTCCCTCCTTCCCTCCCTTCCTCCCTCCCTCCCTCCATCCCTTTCTTCCTTCTTTCGTTCCTTCCTTCCTTCCTTCCCTCCCTCCATTCCTTCCTTCCTTCCTTCCTTCCTCCCTTCCTTCCTTCCTTCCCTTCTTTCCTTCCCTTCCTTCTTCCCTTCCATTATTTCTTCCTTTCTTTCTTTCACTCTTATTTTTTGTTTTTTGAGCCACACCTGACTGTGCTCAAGGCTTACTCCTGGCTCTGTGCTCAAAAATCACTCCTGGTAAGACTCGGAAGACCATATGGGACCATATGGGATGGAATTGAATTTGATTGACTTTGTATAAGGCAAGTACTTTACCTCCCCTCTGTACTGTCACTCTAACCCCCTATCAGTCTTCTTAATTAAATTTCAATAAAGTTTTACATTTATTTTTAATTACTCAAATATTACTTAATTCCTTATTTATAGAAGTAAATGTAGTTGTCCTTATTGTGCCAAACTCCTTACTTGCTATCTTCTGTCTGTTTTAGTCATTAATTTGGTATTCCCAGATATAACTTGATACCTCATGAAGTGGATATTTATTAAATAACAACCAAATACCATTTCTGCTTTCCAGTAGCTTTGCACCCCTAAATCCCAATCCTAAATCCAAATATCCGGATCATGTTAAACATGGAATTCAAGTCTACCTAGGTCTCAGTTTATCCTGTTCCAGGAATTCATCTATTTCATGAGTGAAAATGGACACAGGAGTGAAAAACAAAGTCTGAAGCTGAGCAAGTTTGATCACAATTGGTCCTTTAATTCATTAAGTAAAGAGACATGGATAAATAAATTTACATTCAAATTATTTAAAATAATTTACATTAAGAAATAAATATAGCCTTCCCTCATCAAGATACATACCGGTAAAAGTATATAAAAATAATGACCCCTCAAGAGGAAAAAATAAAATCAAAGAGCAAGAGATATTATTGATCTTGGTTTGACAACCAAAGCCAAAATATCTAATCTTTTTGTCAAGCCTAGTTTTTAGGCCTTGGGGGAAAAAAATCTAATCTCAGGGAAGGTTTATAATCCACTAGGTGAATTGATTTGTTTGGGTGAAACTGGTTCCATTAATTATGGAAACAAGAAAATAGTAGTACATACATAATAGGAGAATACAACACACACACACACACACATTCAAGTTGCCATTTGCATTTCTGATGATTTATCTTTATTTGAATTAGGACCTACTGAGGTTTCAACTATACAGCTTCTGCTCTGATGTTGTTTCTCTACGTAGCACATCTGTCACAAATTTCTTAGCATAGTTTTATGTCACTAAATATGAGACTTTCAGCCCACAGGTAGGCAAAGTCAGACAGTGCCAGAAGGCCAGTTAAACCAGCATTTGCCAAGATGCCCGGCTAACTTTCCAGTGCCCAGGGCTTAGTGAGCTTCTAACTTAGTGGAGACTTTCTGGAACCTCAGCTTGACCCTGGCCAAGGTTGGGGTTGGGTTAGGCCAAGGTTTGTTGCTGTTCCTCATATAGCATACTCCACATTGTAAATATCCATTTCATCATATCCTCTAGACCATACCCCCTAGAGCACGGACCCCCTGCTATCTTGCTTACTACTGGGTCTGCAGCACCTAACATAGCAGGCAGAATAAATGAATGAGTAAAAGAATGAATGATTGCATGGATGTATGAGAGAAACTATTCCTCTTTTATACCAAGGAAAGGAGGAAAGGAAGACACAGCGCTGAAGAAGAAGAAGAAAATGGGAAGAAGAAGGAGGGGCTGAAGGGATAAGATAGTACAGAAGGTAGGGCACTCGCCGTGCATGCAGGTGACACAGTTCAATCCCTGGCAGCACTTATTGTCCATGGAGCTCCACACTTTGATTCTTGAGCAGAGAGCTAGAAGTAAGCCCCGAGTACCAACTGACTTGCCTCCCCCCTAAAAAGGGAAGAAAAAAAGTAGAAATGACAGTAGCTTGGAAACTATCAGAGGTGGCCAGACAGGGCTAGAATTCCTGTGGTCAGCTTTTAAGGGATGCTCCAGGGGGATTTTATTTAAGCCTTTTAAATATATATATGTAGATGAAAAGGGAAAAAAAATTCGAAGAGGGAGAATCATTCAATATGGCAGTCTCACTCAGAAAGGACCAAGCAGGTAGGTCTAATAAATCAGGCTTTTCCTCTGCTCCGTGGAGTGTGGAATGATTTACTACCTCCATAAAGGAAATTAAAGGACTTGGAGCTGAGAGGCACTCCAGAGTGTCTGAAGCTGGGATGGTGCCGACAGAGCTGTGTGAAGACATTCTCCAAAGCTGAGGAGCAGGGGCCCACAGCTGCCCCGGATGGCCACAGAGAGCGGCCACTCTGCCCCAGGGTGGATTCATGTCAGAGGATGGGACAGTTGCAAGAGGAGACTGCTGGTCCAACTGCGGGTATTTCCAGTGCGACCCTGATTTCCCAGATCGTCTTTGCGCATAAGGGGGAGGGGGCCCACGGGACAGCACTGCTATATTTATATGACCCAGTGCAATTTCATACTGTCTGAAGATCAGGATACTTCAAGTAGGAAGAATTATGTGCAGACGTCAACCTACCAAAAAGAACCACACAGGAAACGGAATAAAAGTGACTTTAGAAGCACATGAACCAAGAAGCATATTCTATGGATTTAAGAAGCCAGAAAGCAGATACCGGGAAATTCTGAGAAGGCGAGTGAAACTCTTTAGGATGAAGAAACTTGGAGAAGAGATGATTTTCCACCGAAGCCTCCCACTAGTTCATCAGACGTGAACCAAGGGTATTGTCAGTGGACCCTAAATCAGATTTTCAGCACTTCACCTAGGAGATCTTGGTGATCTTGGATTCCCAGGCTGTGTTCTGCCTCCACTGAGATGAATTGATTCACCTGAAGCAGAAGTCCTAGATTCTTGTTGGAATTTCTGAAAGAAAAAAAAGAGGAAAAATCCTTGATGGGAATATGGAACTAAAATAGGATTGTCGATGTTGGTTTCTTAATCAAGTAAAAACAATTAAAAAAAAAAAAGGAAGGAGAAAGAGAGGAGTCAGAAAGGGAAAGAGGTTCTAGAATCTTTCAATGCCCTGATCCAGAGAAAACAATGTATACTTTGGGAACTGGAGAGATGGCTCAGTGTTTAGGGGCACATGCCTCGTATCACAGGAACCTTAGCTCAAGCCTCAGCACTACTTGCTCCCCTCAACTCCCAAGGCATCACTGAGGGCAGCCCTAGAGAGTGCTGAGCACTGCTAGCTGTGGCCTGGTGGTCCCCGGTGTATCACCAGGTTTGAGGGGCTCCGCATTGCTGTATATGAGAACTAAACCACCCGGAGCAGTTGGCTGAGTAAGGCTGGGATGCTGGAACCAAGCTTCCTAGGCACTTCTTGGGAGCCCTGCACCCCCAAATGCACAGTTTTACATAAAAAATCATCTTCAAAAGGAAAAAGACATAGAAAAAAGCTATTTGTGTTCTTTTCTCAAAGACAGGCTTTGGAGAACCCCCGGTAGAATAGGGTGGAGGATGTGCTCGCAACAGCCCAAGGTCAATTCCTGAGTGCAGTTGCTTACCCCAGGGACTTAGCGCTCTGCTCTGTGAGAAAGCGGGGATTTTCCATGACAAGCAATCAAAAGAGGGCAAGAAACCCAGCACGGTAGGAACACCATAATAAATGTTAGTAGCTGTCATTTTCAGGGAGGATCATACTGACCCCTTTTATCTCTGAGACCAAGTGTGAGGGTGCGAGTGTGGGAGTTGAGGCCAGTGGCCTTGACCGGGAGCTCTTCTGTGCCTACAAAAACCCCAGGTTTGAGTTTCATGGGAACTTGTCCTCAGTTCCTTATTGGGCAAAAGGGGGTCTCATTTCAGTCTGATCCCACCTGACTAAGACAAGAGAGACAAGAGAGAAGTTAACTGGGAGGGATGACCTCTGGGTTCTGTCCATCCCCAAATTTTCGAGGACCCCTACAGCTGCTAGGAACCCCATCATTTTGATTTAGAAGGAAATTGATTTGTTTGTCGACCCTCACGATAGATGGAGTCAGTGTTGCCAAAAAATAGAGGATTTGGCCTGTGACTGGTTCTTAAATCCAATAGACCTTTCTAGCTGCAAGATTTATGTCGGAGTGCAACATGCGGCTGTAAAATATGAAAAGAGAGACATGCTCTGTCACTCCTCCCTACTCTCCTTTTGCAGACAAATGGCAGGCAGGTTTCAAGAACAAAGGAATCACTCTGGATGGGAGAGTCAGCTGGTCAAGGCCAAAATGGTCTCTCCTCCTCACCGGGGTCTTCTCAAATACGGTCCTTCAATGTCTATTCACTCAGAATTCAAACTGAACACTCATTCAACAGAACAGAACACTCAAAACAAAGCCCCTTCCGGAGCAGCCCTAGGGGAAGCCCCCTGGACGGGCAGCCACATCAGCATGTGCCTTAGTTTTATAATAGGAATGTGGAATGAATTCCAGCCCTTTCTCTCTAGTCAAGACTGCAAAGATCAGAACTGGAGTGATAGCACAGCGGGTAGAGCATTTGCCTTGCACGCAACCAACCCGGGTTGGATCGCCAGCATCCCATATGGTCCCCCAAGCACTGCCAGGAGTAATTCCTGAATGCAAAACCAGTAGTAACCCCTGTGCATCGCAGGGTGTGACTCAAAAAAGCCAAAAAAAAAAAAACCCAACTGTTAAAGATCAAAGAACATGTACCTTTGACGATGTTCCTAACACTTGGACAATGTGGCCTAATTATAGAAATATGAATGGTCTTTAAATGTTTACAGGCTGGGGATGTAGCTCAGAGGCATGGTACCTGCTCTGCTTATATCAAACCTTGGGTTTGATCCTCAGGCTCCTCAAACAGCGAGCAGATCACTGTTCACTGAGGTCTTCGACACGCTCATGGAAAACTCAGTTTCCGCCGTGGTGGAATTTAATTTCTCCCTTTGGTGGGGGAAATTCGCCCACCCATGGAAACCCAGCAGCCTGGGCTCAAGCTTACCCCTGGGCTCCACCTCAGGCCCCTGTGGGGTTCTCACAGTTCCCAGAGACTGTCTATTCTCACGGCCTCTTTTCTGATTTCTTCGTTCTTAATGTTGAAGGTGTGGGAAGGGCAGGTTGGCACAGAGAAGGAACATTCACAACCCAAAGTGCTCAAGGAGTGGGTAGCCCTGCACCCTCCCTGACGCCTTTCCTTCAGCCTTCCAGGCCACCCACTGCAGAGTTCTCTCTGCTTCCCTTCAGGAGCACCCCCAACCCCTCCAACCCCCACTCCAGATTCTGCCCCAGATATGCTGAGAAAGCTCTATGCTTCTGGCTGACAGAGAGGCTCTCACCCCACCCGCACCATCCAAACATGTTTTTTCCAGCAATGACTGATCTTTCTGTAGACGGGCAAGCATCGGAGACGCCATCTTGTTTCTCTGCAACGTCTCTCTTATCGTCTCTCACTCCCCCTTAGTTCTTGCCCTGCCTCCTAATCTTAGGTACTGTGTATTTGAAGTGGAGCCTTATCCAGTTAGGGATGGATGTTGGGGAACAAGAGAAAATAACAGCCCCTCAGAGGAGAAGATTCCGGAAGATAATCAGATTCCTTCCTCCTGCTCACTCCCAATGATTTTCTGTGAACTTTCCCAACCAGTCCTTTATAAACCACTAATCCCAGTCTCCCATCCAAGTACTAACCAGGCCCAACCCTGCTTAGCTTCCAAGATCAGACAAGACTGGGCATGCTCAGTCTCTGGGACTGGAGCAATAGCACAGTGGATAGGGCATTTGCCCTGCATGCGGCTGACCTGGGTTCGATACCTCTGTCCCTCTAGGAGAGCCCAGCAAGCTACTGAGAGAATCTTGCCCGCACAGCCAAGCCTGGCAAGCTATGATATTCGATATGTCAAAAACAGTAACAAGTCTCATAATGGAGATGTTACTGGTGCCTGCTCGAGCAAATAGATGAACGATGGACGACAGTGCTACAGACTGTGCTAATCCCAGCCTAAGAGTAAGTTTGGAGGTCTGGGGAAAGATAAGTTCACTATCTTCTCAGGTACTAGCATCTGAATAAAAACAGTAAAAGAAAGTGTCTGTCGAGTTTTTCAAGAACTTTATTTATCTGAATAAACCTCTTTTATTTTTTTCACACTTGTCTCCTGATTACTGACCTTCAAAAGGCAACCACCTATCATGGCATTTGGTGTCACTTCCCTAAGAGCCGTTGAGCTCCTGTTATGACACTAACAGCACCTGCCTCTATCAGCACTGTCACTAACCACGGGAACAACCAGTTCCCCAAACCTGCTCCCTCTCTTGCAATTGCCTTGTCTTCCCCTGGGAACTTGTGGGGAAAACACCCACAACTGCAGAGACTCCAAAGGAGTAGCTCAGTGAGCTGTGCTTTAGCCTCCGGGAGATTCTGCTGCCAGATCTGAATCGTGGAGGTGCAAACCAGATTTTCTTGCTTACCTTGCCTCCAGCGGAGTGTCTGGTTTTTTGTGTTTTTTTTTTTTCCCAGCAAAGTTTAATTCAATGGGTGCCTTTAAACCAGACAAAGTACTGTGGGTCCCAATCAGAAGTTCTATGAAGAAGAGGAAACCCTATAAAACACCATGTTACTCTCCTAGTTTGAATGCAACAGCAATGAGAAAGCAGTGCATGAACTTGAACTCTTCAGACAGATGCTTAGCTTGGGTTTCGAATGACACGGGTAGGAAACAGTCAGTGCACTGTTTGGCAAGGGTATGTGGGTAGAGAACTCCTAGCATCACTCCCCAACTTGGCCTCTCGTGTCCTGGGATTTCTGAACCCTACACTTCTCCGGTGCAACGGTGATTAATGGGACTTCATGATTCAGGCCTCCAGTCCTCCAGGACTGCAAGAGAGAGAGAGAGAGAGAGAGAGAGAGAGAGAGAGCTCAGTGTGGGCCAGAGGAGTGGGAGACGGCCCTCCCAATGCTGGGGAGCTTCGCTGGGCTTCCCTTCAGAACAAGCGCGACCTGCGTGAGAAGAGATTTATGCGATCTGCTTTTCCGGTGTTGGTATCATTCCAGCATGAGGAGAGAGAATGTTGCGGCAAGCTTTCATTTCTGGGATGGAAATTATATTTGCCCATCGTGGGAAGCTAGATGCACACAGCCACGCAAAGATGCAGGCCTTGCGGGAAAGATGGGGCAGGCCCCTGAGCTGCGTCCCTCGGCCGGGGCTCCTGAAAGGAGTCTGTCTCCTCCAGCAGGAGCAGGGAGATGTTCGCTGCCCCATGCACCATCAGGCTGCCCTGGACTTGTCTTCCTCTTTGGGGGCATGGCTCCCCACTCTTATTGTGTCTATTTCTTCTCGGCAAATTCAGCAGCAGAGACAGAGTCTGTGGATTTCATTGAAGTAGAGGTTTCTCCCACCCACCCACCCGACCAGCCAAACAGGACTCAACTGAGTCACACCCCTGGACCTTGGTGGTATAGACAAAGAACAGTGGGAGGTGAGAAAAAGTCAAGTGAAACCTGGACCACTTCCCTTCAAAGAACATTGGCTGAAGAGGCGGAGGTACAAAGAACAATTACCTTCCTCCTGAAGGACCCTGGGAACTAAGTCCTGTAAGAGACTTTTATCCTAAAATTCCTTTATCCAGTGATCCTATCAGACACAAAACATATACACATGATAAAGAAATGAATATGTGAATGAATGAATGAATGAATGAATGAATGAATGGAAAGAAAAGAGTAGGAGAAAGTGCTTTTAGAGCTTTCCAAGAACTTGACTTAATAAAACGGCCTATATATGAGTTGCCTTTCAACACTATTATACCTGGGTATGTTCTAGGCAACCCAGAAAGTTGTTAACTAGTGAATTCATGTCTTTATTAGCATTTTCATTAAATAAAAATAAGTACAGTAGTCTGATCCTGCTTAAAAAATATATTGCTTAAGTAGCAAGCTAAGCTATTCCACAAAGACGAAAAATAAATAAGTAAACCTGGAACGGAATATTATTGTTTACTTAATATACAATTAAGTAAATTGTATATTATTTAATTCTAGAATTTCAATTTCTCTTATTTGTTCAAAACAGAAACTGCTTCATTACAAACTTCTGTGTAGAGGGAAGTGGTAGGTGAAATGTTGAGGTGGGAAGGAATCATAAAGTTAATACTCCAATAGCAGAGCGTCTATGAAAGATAAAAAAAAAAAAAACTTTCCACGTAGACCACAGAACAAGCCCAAGCAATGATGCAGCTCTTATGGTGAGTTGGAACCTGTGTGTTCCAACTTTAGCAAATACGGTATCACTGTGTGTGGAGGGAGAAGCACACTGATGCAAATCAGAGAGCATTCTACAACCACAAATCTAGATATTCTTACTTAAGTAGTGGTGCACCTAAGTTGCAAAGCGCTATTTCTTTCCTTTGACTTATCAACTTCAGCTCTTTGGGGGTTTTGTGTACTTTTTGAGCAATTTCTAGAAAGAGATGAACATCCCAGGGATAAAACTTCCCTGGGACCGGTAGGCAGACAGGGGACACTAATTTAGTACAAGGAAATAAATGTCAACACTGCCCAGAGCCCAAGGGGTTTAATTCTTAGGCTACACAATAACCCAAAGATACAGTGAAATCTGTTCCTTAGTAGGTGAGCATTTTATAAATATGTATGTTTTAATCATCTTAAAATATAAATAAGATAGAGATTGTCAAGCAAGACACAAGAATTTTGCTGAGTTTTGCCCATCAATACTGTTTACTAAGAGATTTAAAAGAAATTGATTGGGGGCCAGAGAGAGAGGACAGCAGTTAGAGCATTTGCATTTCATGCAGCTGACCCGAGTTCAATCCTGGCACCCTGTGTGGGTCCCTAAGCCCCATCAGGGGTGATCCTGACTACAAAGCCAAGAGTAACCTGTGAGCACTCCTGGATGTGGCCCCAAAACCTAAATAAATAAATAAATAAATAGATAGATAACATGATTAAACTGTAGCGATAGCAGAGCGGGTAGGACGTTTGCCTTGCACGTGGCAGACCCAGGTTCGATTTCTCCACTCCTCTTGGAGAGCCTGGCAAGCTACTGAGAGTATTTTGCCTGCACGACAGAGTCTGGCAAGATCCCCGTCATATTCGATATGCCAAAATCAGTAACAACAACTCTCACAATGGAGATGTTACTGGTGCCCACTCAAGCAAATCGATGAACAACGGGACGACAGTGCTACAGTGCTACAGATTAAACATTAACTCTCCAGATGCCAGTTTGCACACATTCCTATGGGTTGAGGAAGAATTGGTATTGAGGAAGAATTGGTACTATATGATGCGAAGGAGACAGCACAAGAAAGCTACTGTGACTTAGCTTGAGGTCGCATTTCAATGGAAATTCTTAACACTTTAAGCCAATATATATAAAAAAAACATTTGTTCTAGAATTTATTGAATAGATTAGAGCAAGTGTCAATGATTATAGGCTTGGAAATGCTGCTTGGAACATTCTCATGGACTTTTGGTTCCAAGACAGGACTGGTGAAACTTACCATGTTTCATGCCAGCTCTTTATTGATGTATGTATGTATATTTATATAGATAAGCATATATTAACATACATATCAATATGGATATAGATATATAATCACTGTCACTGTCATCCTGTTGCTCATCGATTTGTTCAAGTGGGCACCAGTAACGTCTCTCATTGAGAGACTTATTGTTACTGTTTTTGGCATATCTAATACGCCACGGGTAGCTTGCCAGGCTCTGCCGCATGGGCACGATACTCTCGGTAGCTTGCCAGGCTGTCTGAGAGGGACGGAGGAATCGAGCATGGGTCGGCCACGTGAAAGGTGAATGCCTTACCACTGTGCTACCGCTCCAGCCCCAGATATATAATACTACTACTAATAATATATATAACGAAGTGCGGAGTAGGAACTCTGGTTTCCAATGGCAAAGGGCTTAGAGCCTGCTGAAGCAGGTTTGTGCGGGTTTCCTTCCGTGCTTCAGGCAGTGTGCTCTAATCCCAGCTCTCTGCACACCACTGCACACTCGCCTGCACCTTTGGGAAGGCCGTTGTAACCTACATTCAAGTCTCAACAAAGCACAAGTTATGACCAAGCTCATGGACCCTTCAGAGACACCAGTCTCCTAACCTCCCCAACACTACATGCCTAACTTCCTCAGTCCTCATCAGCGCTGAGCCAAAGGGTCTCATGAAAAATAAAAGAGGGACATACAAGCCACACCCTTGTTATTAGAGCAGTACAAATCATTGAGATATTAGGGACTGGGCATGTGAAGATCAAAACTCAAAAGAGATGCTTAGTATTCCTGACTACTGTATACTCAGCTCTCTTTAACTGAGGATCCTGATTGTCCAGATGACATTTTTTGCCCATCTTTTTGTATGAAGAGCTCAGGAATAACATATGATAAATTCCCATTGATACCAAGACTGAGAAAAGATGCATTCTAGTAGTGGTCTCTTCAACTGCAGGCTGCTCTAGTAAATTGCTCTTATGATTGTGTTCATGTCTGGCTTCTCCAACTACCCATGAGCTCTTCTAGATCTTTCCATGTTGTTTTTTTCTCACCTGGTATTCAGTGTGTGTCTCAAGAAACATTCAATAAATGTGTATTAGGTAAAAAATTAAATGCTTTCTGCAGTCTTAAATAATACAATTCACATTTAAATAATTTAACCTTATCTTTGCCTAGACATTATTTTAAAACATGATAGCACAGTGGGTAATGTGTTTGCCTTGCGTGTGGCCGACCTGGGTTCGATTCCTCTGTTCCTCTAAGAGAGCCTAGCAAGCTACTGAGAATATTTTGCCCCCACAGCAGAGTCTGGCAAGCTCCCCGTGGCATATTCGGTATGCCAAAAACAGTAACAAGTCTCACAATGGAGACGTTACTGGTGCCTGCTCGAGCAAAACTTTATATTGTTAATCGTTAACTGAAAACTATATTCTATGACAGTTACTTGTATTATGCTGGTAAGTTTCTAATAAGCAATAATAATTGCAAAAGGAGAGAAAGAGAGTGAAAGTGAATGTGCCTGATGGCGGGAGGGATACTGGAAACATTGGTGGTGGAGAATGGGCACTGGTCGAGGGATGGGTACTCAATCATTGTATAACTGAAATGTAATCATGAAAGTTTGTAAGTTTGTAACTGTATCTCACAGTGATTCATTTAAAAAAATTTTAAGAATACTTTTTCCATAGTCATGTTTATATTAAATATTTAAAAAATTACAGGAGACAACTGTTTACAGGGGGCTGGAGTGATAGCACAGCGGGTAGGGCATTCACCTTGCATGCGGCCGACTGGGGTTCGATTCCTCTGCCCCTCTCAGAGAGCCCAGCAAGCTACTGAGAGTATCTCGACCGCATGGCAGAGCCTGGCAAGCTACCCATGGTGTATTCGATATGCCAAAAACAGTAACAAGTTTCACAATGGAGATGTTACTGGTGCCCGCTTGAGCAAATCGATGAACAGCACGATGACAGTGACAATGATACAACTGTTTACAGGATTGAAAAAATATTTCCTATGCAGACTATGACTACCTAAAAAAAATTGCAATTAGAGGGCAAGAGAGAACAAAAAGTAGAAGAGAAATCAATGATAGTAACAATAAGAAAACAATACAAAAGATCAATGAAACCAGGAGGTGAATCTTTGGAAAAAAAATAAAGAAGAGTGACAAACACTTAGCTAAACTCACTAAGAAAATAAGAGAAAACAAATAAATAAATAGGATCAGAGACAACCAGGATGGGGAATGGAGTGAATCATAACAGATTCACCCTATTCTGAAATATCAAAAACTACAAGAGGTTACTATGAACAACCATTTGCTACAAAACTCAAAAACTTAAAAGAAATGGATGAATTCTTAGACTCACACAAACTTCCAAGATAAAACCCAGAGGAAACGGAGAAAACCTGAATAAACAAATCTTGTCTCTATGTGTGTGTGTTAGAGAGAGAGAGAGAGAGAGAGAGAGAGAGAGAGAGAGAGAGAGAGCAGGAGACAGAGAGAGAGAATTTTTATTTTCTCTGATAACTATGGAGTTTTGCTGTAGAATGACAATAACCACAAATTACCTAAAAATATATGGATACAATGTCACTGTCACTGTCATCCTGTTGCTCATCGATTTGCTCGAGCAGGCACCAGTAACGTCTCCATTGTGAGACTTGTTGTTACTGTTTTTGGCATACTGAATACACCACAGGTAGCTTGCCAGGCCTTGCCTTGCGGGCAGGATACTCTCCGTAGCTTGCTGGGCTCTCCGGGAGTGATGGAGGAATCAATGTAGGAAAAATATTTTAAGCATACAAGATAAAAAATAGGAGAAATAGTTAGTCATAATTTGACTAAATAACAGTTCTAGAGAGTTCTTAAGCATTGCAATATTCAGTATATTCTTTTCTTTAATTGACTCGTCATGAGATACAGTTACAAAGCTTTCATGATTATTCTCGAGTGTTAGTCTCATATTATGTTATTTTATATTCCACAAATGAGTGCAGCCAAATAGACAAATCTTAAGTAAATAATTTGAAACAGAAAAAAAAGGCAACAAGAATCTAAAGAGTTCTGTATCCATGCATGATAATAACTTAGTATCATGATAATAGGATTTTCCAATGTTTGTAATGGGCTCTATCAAGCTGACCATTTTTATTTTATGCATGTGTACAGCCAGGTTAAAGAGGCAAAACTATTCCCCGAACTCATATTGCTTAGAAAGAAGCAGTATGGGGATTTAATCCAGGTGGTCTGAGGCTAAATCCCACGCACAATGATTCTTCCTAGTGGCATCCTTCAGTACAATAGACATTGCTCTCAGGATGAGGGAGTGGCTCCTTTGTCATCTGCATGCTTCTCCTAGGAACATATATCAGTAGACCACAGGTGAGGAAAATTTTTGTCTCCAGCTTTCTTGGATTTCATAAGTGGAAATTTCTGTGTGAAAGGAACATGGAAACACATCTTTAAGTGTAACTGTAGCTTGCAATGACTTACTAGTGTAGTATTGAAGACCCCAAAATGTACTTCAGCAAGCAACTTTATATCATTTTAAAGATTAAATTGAGTTAAAGACAATATTTCTGATGGTCCCTATGTGTCAGCTACAGTACAAAAGTTGGGGGATATCAAGTGTGGGTACCCATTCTGGAGGATACTTCTTGGAGCTTTTCCTCTTCTCATTCTACCAAGAAATACTCTTCTGGGATGAGTAAACAAAAAAAAAATATTTTGGCTTTTTGGGTCATACCTGGTGATGTACAGGGGTTACTCCTGGCTCATGCACTCAGGAATTAATTCCTGGCAGTGCTCAGGGGACCATATGGGATGCTGGGAATCAAACCCGGGTCAGCTACATGCAAGGCAAACACCCTACCAGCCATACCCTGAGTCAATTTTTTTTTGACCATTCAGCCCGGCTCTGAGAAGCTTGGTGCTCTGTTACTTGGAAGGGAACGCTTATTATCATTATTATCCTCCAATAAGTTTTCAAAATAGAAAAATAATAGTTTTTTTTGAGCCAAAGATTACTCTTTTTGAGTCAGAATATTCACGCTTCATATACGAGAAGCAGACTTCTTGCAAAGGCATCAGCAGTGACTTCAGAAACTAAGGTACGTTACAGACCATAGGCTAAGCTCTTCCTTTAACTTCTCAAACTCCACTTTAAGTCACCTTTCATCTTATTTTAGCTAATCTATCCATGGTTCTGTTCTAATTTTGTACATTTGCGGGTTATATTGAGTTTAATAGGTCCCCCCCCAAAATTCAGAGAAGTGAAAGGGAGATGGAAAAGGTCATCTCTAGCTGCATTTGACAACAAGGTTGTGGATGGATAGTCCACCTGCTACCCTCTGTGAACCCCGGAAATCCATCCTAAATGGGCAACCAACATGCAAATCAAAGTTCAAAGATTCTATGGTACTGGCTCCCAGTGAGCTAATATTCTGGTTGGACTACAATGTTTAAATGAAAGAAAAACAAATAGTAATATAAAGATCAAATGACAAGAAAGACGATCAAATGAAACTCATCCCAGTATAACACCCAGGGGCTGGAGCAATAGCACAGCGGGTAGGGCATTTGCCTTGCATGCGGCCAACCCGGGTTCGATCCCCAGCATCCCATATGGTCCCTCAAGCACCACCAGGTGTGATTCCTGAGTGCATGAGCCAGGAGTAACCCCTGTGCATAGCCGCGTGTGACCCAAAAACAAACAAACAAAAACAGTATAATACCCATAGATACAGAGAAGTGAAGACACAAAACATAAACTCACAAATAAATAACAGCAATATTTGCAGTCAGAATGGAAGCCTCCTAATCTATTACTTAAAAAGAATGTAGGTTAGCCCTAACTCCAAGGTACAAGCATCACAGTTTCACAGATATGTAGGTGAGAGCGAGGGTTTAGGGTCACTCTTCAGCTCAAGATATTGGGGACACTTGCTTTATAACTGCTGCTAGCCATGACATCATGAAATGATGACCTGATCCTCCTTACTCCAAGCCAGGGTCTCAGTATCATGAAAGAAGAAGAAAATGTTTAGCCTCTGCACAATGATAAGGAGGAAAGGTTAAGGCAGGCGGTTTGCACCTGGTGGTTCCTCTGAAGAACCAGGTGGGTCCTGGAAGGGCTGGTCTGTGGCAGGGCTGCTGGGAGAACCACACGGGCTGTTGTGGTCAAGGACAGTCTCAGTTTAAAGGGGCCTTTCCAAGGTGGGGGCTTCAGTCCCCTGCCAGACTGCAGGTGCCTGCCCTGCTCTCCAATCCCAGTTCATCCCCTGGGCCTCTTGTAGTTGAGAGGAGAGGAATGTGTTTACTTTGAAAACTAGGCTTCCAAGACTGGAACCTGATTGGCTGCCTTTTATACAGCAGGAATTTGGGCCAAACAAGACTTGGCCAGAGTGAAATGTGTGACTTTTAATAACACACACAAAAAAAGCATAGAGAGTTGGTCGTGAATGATAATAACCTAGCGTGTTTTCAAAAAAAAAAAAAACTTAAAGACTTTCATTGTTGGAACACCAGCTACCTTGGCTCTTAGATCCAACTGCAAGTAAAAACTACTCTTGAAAAAAAAAATGCAGCTGTCTACAATCCAAAACCATGGAAACCAGCTCTCTCTGCAAACAATGAGCCTGCGTCCAGCCAAGGCAGCGAGAGATTCTCATTTCTCATGATTTTCTTCCAAATCCCAAACAGCAAATGCTTTTAAAATGCACAAAAGAGCAAGGAGCCTACTGAATTGGCAATTATTCCTGTTCCTTTTGAGTAAAGAAAGGGGAAAGCATAAAAAGATCTGTGTTTTGCTACTTTGGGGTTTTCAGAGACAAGATGGCCTTAGGACAAGTTAACCCTCTGTGAGCGAAACTGCCTGGAGCTGCAGAGGGAGAGCGTTTGCGTGTTTTCGTGGCCAAGGTATGTTTTCTTCTTGGCAAAGGCCTGGTTCCAGGGGGGAAATAGAAATGTACTAGCTTCCAGAATGAACCCCGTAGAAACCACACTGCTTCTCAACGTGGTTATAGTCAGCACATAGTTTCCCACTTATAAACCACCCTCCCCCTCACTCTCCAACCCCAGAGAGTCCCCAGCCTGCTTTTCAAACGCACTGTCTCGACACACAGCAAAAGCCCATCCAAGTGGGAATATTTAATATGCACCAAAATGCAAGTCATGGGTCAGAGACATCCTGAAAGGCTCAACCTGCTTGTCACGAGGTGGATCCAAGCAAACTCGAGACAGCTGGGCCTTCTACCACTCTGTGTCACCTGGGAGCTTGTCCACGGACAAAAGGCAGGGATCCAGAGCTTTCTGTTCGCGTAGGAGAGCTGGCTGATACACAGATCCACATCCGCGCAGCTGAGCATGGCAGGGTCTCTGTGTAATGTCTCTGCTGCCCTGTAACGGGTTGGGTAGCCTGGCTGTGTTCTTGGAAGCTCTGGTTCTTCTTCTGCCCTAGTTCTCCCATCCCTCCTCTGCCCCGTATCCCGCAAGGACTGAGAGCTCCACCCTGCTTACTGCTGTTTCCTACGCCTCACATCTGTGCCAGACACACAGCAGAAGCTCAGCAAACATTTCCTGAATGCTGTTGGAAAGATGACACTCCCAGAGGCCCAGGAGAACTAGCCATCAACTAGAAATTAATCTACTGGGGGACTTTCAGTGCAAGAAGAGAGATATTTACCACAGAGGTAATTTGTGATAAACCACCGAATAGGGTAACTTTTATAGTATCCTGAAGTCCTCTGAGAATGTGATTAAACGCACACACACACACAAACACACACACACACACACACTACTACAATTTCAAGGGATTCATGGATTCATTGACACGCATCTCTAGAACCCAGACTAAGAACCTCTGCTCCATCTTAATTGGATGCTTCTCTCCGTTTCCACTTTAGAATTGACCTCCCTAAGGGCAGGAAGAAAGTCTTGTCATCCCCTAATAATGGTGACCACCATTCTTTGCACTGGTGAGGGGTGCTCAGTAAATGGTCCGAGGGGAAAACACACTTGTGTTGAGAAAGGAAGAGCCATTGGCTCGCTAGATGCCCTAAGGTCACTTACTCTCTTTCCCTCTGTGACTTGTGCAACTTTCTCTCCATCTGCCCCTGGGAGCATTCCTGTAATGTGTAGAGTACAAAAAAAGAGAGTTTCTCCCAGGGCTCCAGCTCCAGACAGTTTGGCCACCATGCTCTGGCCTCTGAGACGAGAGGAAAGGTGGCAGCATTACCCCAGGGGTGCTTTCAAACCTACAGACATACTATGTGCTTGTCACGGTAATTAGCAATCCCCATCTGTGCTCACAGGGTAAGACACCAGAGATTCTGCAATGTGCAATTAACATGGAGCCAAGAAGGGTCCCAAGTCCCACCTGACTCAAATCCCTGCTGCTGGGTAGGCCTGTTAGTGCAAACATGTTGGTAATTCTGTGCCCCTAGATCCTAGCTCTGTGTTATTTATCGTCACAAAGTCCTTTTGCCTAGTTTAAATGCTCTCTGGATTTTCCAAGAATGCAGCTTCCCCTTGAGTCAGCATAAGACTGTACGCTGTTTATTTTGGAGCTTTACCAAGAACTGTTCACCTTTTGAAAAATCACAATAATGGTGTTTGCACCTCCGAGGGGATTTGCGCAACCAGAACAGCGTATCTAAGGAGGCTGAGGGTGAGCATTTACAATTCGGGGTGACTCTGCCAGGGGAGAGCACAGACCACATCCTCATGCCCCAGGGTCAAGTTGGCCCCTGTGTGTGCACATGGAAATGCCCAACTCTCCTCTACCATTATGCTGACTCGTTCTCCTTTATGTTATAGGTCGGATCCTACTGATTTAAGTACATGGAAAAGGCTTTTTGGTTTATTTGTTCAGGTTTATATTCTGAGGGGTGGGAGTTGAGTCATGGTCAGTGGTCCTCGGGGCCTTCTTTTTGCTCTGTTCTCAAAGGTCATTCTTAGAAGAGCTCAGGAAACCACATATAGTGCAGGGACTGCACCAGGGTTAGCCACATGCAAGGCAAATGCCCTCCCTCCTGTTCTTGTCCTCTGGCTCAATATCCATATATTGATTCTCAACAGAATGTCTTCTAGAAAAGTAGATCCGGGTGGGGGAAGACAGCTCGAAGGGGCAGAGCACGTGCTCTGCATGCTTGGGTCCTGGTGCTCATTCCTAGAACCAGGAGGCCCTTGAGAACTGCTGGGACAGGGCAGCCCCACAGGGCCAACCATCAATCATCAGGGCCAGGTGGCACCATGATACTCCAGGATACTCAGGTAATCCTGATTTAAAAAGAAAAAGCAGGAGGGGATAAAACTCATGGCAAATTGTGCAAAACTAAGAGGTGAATCATTACAGAAGTTCTTTAACACCGTAGCAATGTGCTGAATGCAGCTGAGAAGCAACACAAAGACCTTTTTCTTTTTCCTCTTTATAACAAAGAACCCCAGGGATAGGAAGGTCACTTCAGTGTAGGCTCCATATCTTCGTCTCAAGGCGATCTCCTTCTTCCTGTCTGGTGGTATTTACCCACCAGCTTTGTCCCTTCATGCCAACCAAAGCTATTCCAGTGGCCACCAAAAGAAAGAGTCACTCAGTTCCCTTGGCATGGTTCTTTTTTTCTTTTTTCTTTTTGGATCACACCCAGTGATGCTCAGGGGTTGTTCCTGGCTCTGCACTCAGGAATTACTCTTGGCGGTGCTTGGGGGACCATATGTGATGCTGCAGGTTGAACCCGGGTTGGCCGAGTGCAAGGCAAATGCCCTACCCACTGTACTATCGCTTCGGCCCCAGCATGGTTCTTTTTATCAAAGAAGACTTTTTAGTGAAGCTCTAGGGAAGACTTTCTTTCTGGTTTCATTGGTCCAAATATAATTCACGATCACGATCACAAAATTCCGTTAATCATCGATTTCTCGAGCAGGCTCAGTAACCTCTCCATTCGTCCTTTTCCTGAGATCTTAGAAGTCTCTCTCGACTCGGCCCTCCCAATGATGTCGCACTGGAGGCTCTTTCAGGGTCAGGGGAATGGGATCCAGCTTGTTACTGGATTTAGCATATGAATACAACATGGGAAGCTTGCAAGGCTGTCCCATTTGGGCAGGAAACTCTCAGAAGCTTGCCAGTTTCTCCCAGAGAAGAAGTAGGCTACAAGATATCGCGCTGCCACTTTGTGGCCTTGTGCTTCTGGGAGCTCACTTTTAAGTCTCTGGATGTTGGCCGTTGATGGGATTACACACACCTGGGTTCCTCTGCCGGTACCTTCATGCGTGAGGCCGATCCAAACGTGTGGTGAGGGGCCTCGAGCATGGCTGTAGCTAGGTTCCGGTGGTCTTCGGCCACCAGGTGCTCTGCTCGGGGTGGGGAGGGAAGCTGGAGCCCACCCCCTCCGAGGGGCCCCGGGGAAGAGAGCCAGGAGTGCGGGCAAGAGACTCTCAAATATAATTAGATGCCCATAATTTTAAGGGAGGGTAAAGCCAACCTTTTCAGTATTAAGTACGGCTGGGCTGCAGGCAAGGATCAGAGGGAAGAAAATGATACTGATCCCAATCTAAGGTGTTTGCTATTCAAGATGGCAGGACTGCTCACAATCAAAATAAAAGACAGGAAGCTCTGCTTGTTGCCCCAACCTCTCAAGTGAGATTACTCTTCTGGCTGAAATTTCCCGGGTCTTTCTGGAGCCGAGGCAGATTCCCTTTCCTTCTGGCTAGGTCCCTGCAGCATCCACACCCATATATCAGCAGGCCCAGCTCCACATCTCCTAAACCCTGTAGCTGTTTAAGTAGCCAGGCGTCAGCTCTACTCATCACTCACAGTTTTACTTCCTGTCACTGGGTGAAGACAGTCACGAAAGGAAGTGAGCCAGTCGCAGCTAGTCAGAGACTCCCAAGAGTGTTAAGGACAAAGATTCCCCCTCCGTCCAGTATGAGCACAGCAAACCCATAGGGAAGGTCTGTGTGGACGCCCACCAAGTGTGATGAGTGAAACAATAGCAAAAGAAGGCTCAATCAGCTCAGTAAATTCTCAGGGAATGACTCTAGTGACATCGTGGCGAGGATGGTTAATGAGCTAAAAAAAAAAAAAAAAAAAAAAAAGAAGAAGAAATAAAAGAAAAAGATGGCACAAGTAGACAAGCCATCAGTAGAGTACAAGAAAGTATGAGAGTCAGAATGAGAAAACTACAGTCAGAAATGACAGAAATTAAGAATATAAAAAGTGATATAAAAGATCAATAGGAGGGCTGAGTAACAGAATAACAGGAACCAAGAAAAGAGATGGGAGAGTTCCAAGGTAAAATGGAGAAAACCACCTGGAGCATAGAAAATAACACTAGAAAATAACAGAAGCTGTTAATAAAAGAAAAGGTCTGGAAAGAAATGAACAGCACACAAGAGTCCTATGGGATGAGTTCATCAGGAATAATATAAAAATCATCAGAGTCCTAAAAGCACAGGAAGGTGAATTCTGACAAGAACCAGTAGTTAAAGAAATCCTAGATAAGAATTTCTAGAGTTAAGGAATATAGGAACCCAGATTCAAGAGGTATGAGGGAACTCAGCAAAAATAGACTTAACTAAGAAAACTCCAAGACACATTATACTCAGAATGACTAAAACCAAAGACAGAGGCAGAATACTGAAAGCAACAAGATCAAAAGTGAATTTGCATAAAAAGAAAAGCCCATTCACAGTGCTAAATGAGTCTCAAGGAGCCAGAAGAGAATGGAAGACTATAGTACAAAAACAATAAAATGAACATGCCCTTCAGATTTGAAGGGATAGTAAAAAGCAGCAGGGAAAGGAAACCGCTCAAAAAATCCATAGCCTTGAAATCAGTCTTGCAAGAAGCATCAAAAGCACTTCTTTATAAGACTAGACAGACTTCTCAGCACTTGGCATTAAGTATGGCACTCATTAATCGTGCTAATGGTTGCCTTCTAATCAATTAAGAAAGATTTATTTACTCCTACCTTATTAAGGGAATTTATACACTTTTAATAATGAGTTAACATTTAATTTATATCGAACATTTTGTGTGATTAAGTGTTTTTTAACATTCACTGAGATTTTTACTAAAATATTTTACTAAAATATTAATGTAAAAATATTAATTTAGATCAACATTATCTATAATATTTTCTAACATGAAGATAGTATCCCATTCCTTAGAATAAAACATACTTTTATAAAACTATTCTAAGATTTTTCCCCTTAAAGCTTCCTTAATTTCTGGACTGGAGTGACAGCACAGGAGATGAAGTGCTTCCCTTACATTTGGCTTACCCACAGTTTGATCCTCAGTATCCCTTATGGTTCCCTAAGCACCACCAGAAGTGATATCTGAGTGCAGATTCAGAAGTAAACCCTGAGTACTGTCAGGTGTGGTCCCCCAAATTTTAATTTTTTAATTCTTTCAAAAAGAATTAAAACTCTTCTTAACTCAAAAATTCTTTTTGAAAGAATTAAAAATAAACTTTACATTTGTAGAATTTATCTATTTTTTATAAATTTTGAAATCTATTAGCACATTTTTTTTTATTTATGAGAATTTTTAAAATAAATAATTTAGGAGTGATAGCACATCGGGTAGGGTGTTTGCCTTGCACATGGCTGACCCGGGTTCAATTCCTCTGTCCCTCTCAGAGAGCCCGGCAAGCTACCGAAAGTATCCCGCCTGGCAAGGTACCCGTGGCGTATTCGATATGCCAAAAGCAGTAACAGCAAGTCTCACAATGGAGACGTTACTGGTGCCTGTTCGAGCAAATCGATGAATAACGGGATGACAGTGACAGTGACAGTGATACAGAAATTATTTGGGACCTGCTTTGGGGGCATGCTTGGGTAATAGTGGGAAAACTAGAAATAATGGTGGTGGGAGGGTGTGATGGTGGTGGGATTGGTCTTGGAATATTGAATTAATAAATTATCGTGAACAGCTTAAAAAAACTAAAACAAAATTTGAAAAAATAAATACCTATAAATTTAAAAATTCATTTTTTAAAATTTTGTTTATTATAATTTTATAATATATATTATGTATATATCTATAAAGGCAGAGTCTCTTGCCCCCCGCACTTGGCTGTCTTCACCAGGGCCCCTTGGAGAGCCCAGCAGAGCCCTGGCAGCCGAAGACCTCTGTAACCCAGCCATAGCCATGCTCAAGGCCCCTCTCCACATGTTCAGATGAACTCAAGCATGAAGGGACCGGCAGAGAAACCCAGGTATGCAGGACATAGGGCTGAGATCTCCAAGCCTGTTTGGATTGGGATTGGGCCTCTTCTGCCCAGATCCCCCATTTTCCAGTAGCTAGGCAGTCACACCCATAAACTGCCCCAGGCTCCATGTAATCACATCAATGGCCAACATCCAGAGACTATAAAACCAAACTCCTGGAAGTGCTCGGCCAGAAGACATCTTATAGCCTAGTTCTTCCTCTCGGAGAATATGGCAAGCTACCAAGAGTTTTCTGCCCACATGGGAGAGCCTGGCAAACTTCCCATGGCGTATTCATATGCCAAAACCAGTAACAATGATGGGTCTCATCCCCCTGATCCTGAAAGAGCCTCAATGCAGCACCATTGGGAAGGATGAGTAAAGAGAGGTTTCTAAAATCTCAGGGCTAGGACAAATGGAGACATTACTGAGACTGCACGAGAAAATCGACCATCAACGAGATAATGATGATGATGATGATATACCTATAAAATATATGGTTTGGGAAAAAATATCAATTTATTATTGATTTACAACTCTATGGAATTTCAGGAGCTTAACTTTATTTATCTGTGTATATATGTGTAGGTGGGACCATCTCCACATAAAAATTTTTTTAAAGATCCTCCCACTAGGGGCTAGAGCGATAGCACAGTGGGTAGGGCATTGCCTTGCACATGGCCGACCTGGGTTCAATTCCCAGCATCCCATATGGTCCCTCGAGCACTGCCAGGAGTAATTAATGAGTACAGAGCCAGGAATATTCCCTGTGCATCGCCACTGTGACCCAAAAAGAAAAAAAAATCCTCCCACTAGAGACATAAAAGAAACATAGCAAGGGTACAACAAATAGTCAAAATCATCAGAACTGGAAATGTCTACAGAACTGAGCTTACAGAAAGTGTGGCTGTAAGAGGTCCCTGAGAGACTGGGGGAGGGAAACAGACTCTGGTGTTGGGAATGGTGCTAGAATGACGGATGCAGGAAAAATATAATTAGCAGTATTGGAAATCCCGGGACCTCTACAAAAATGGTTAAACACACACCCAAAAGAGCACACAGTCATTTTTAGAGCTGTGTGTGTGTGTGCTCACACATCAATCAGAGATGTGTAGAAAGATTGTGTGGTTAGATTGTTTGCTTCTCTGGGTCTTTTCGTGCATCTAGTTGCCGAAACTTGATTCCAAGACACAGAATCATGCTCTGTGTTCGACGAACAGAAAAGACAGACGGTTCTGCAGCTTACTTTGTGGCTTCAGTGTGGTATCAGACGGAAATTACACAGCTGTACAATCATTGCACACAACACTTTATTGATTGACCTTTTGTGTTTTATTATAGTTTAGGTGACATGGTTATAGTAGAGCTAATATTTAGGGTCTTGACATACAAAGTTAGTGCCTCACCATCACCAAATGCTCAAGACTCTCCATCACCATAGCCAGGTCACTTCTGATCCACCCTTTAATCCCCAACCATCTTTCTCTCTACTGTTTGGTAATATGAGTTTTGTAATCCAAAGATAAGGGTTTGTCATCAATTGAAAGGGTCTATTCCTTTGCTTTCTCTAGATATAACAGAGATGAATGAGATCATCTGGTATTTGTTCTACTTTTTATTTATTTTTACCTAACACGATAATCTCCAGTTCCATCCATGTTGCAGCAAACTGCAAAGATCTCATCTTTTCATAGAGTTGTACAGTATTTCACCATTTATACGTATATGAATATACAAATATGTGGTAGAATAATATATACGGTGGAATGCTATATATATGATTAAGAAATTGTGATGTGTGTGTATTTTTAAAAGGCCATTAAAACTCAAATACTTTAAAATTCAAGTAGTTTAAAATTCTAGTTAGAGGGGCTGGAGCAATAGCACAGCAGGTAGAGCATTTGCCTTGCACGCAGCCGACCCGGGTTCGATCCCCAGCATCTCATATGGTCCCCTGAGCACTGCCACGGGTAATTCCCGAGTGCAAAGCCAGGAGTGACCCCTGTGCATCGCCGGGTATGACCCAAAAAGGGAAAAAAAATTCTATTTAGAATGTGAAAGTTGCAGTGTAAAAATGTAAAATTTGGACTATATGTATCACAACTTCTTAATCCCTCATAATTTTTTATTTTAATCATTGTTCCTCTCCATATCTTGGCTCCTGTACAAAGCCCTTTTAAACATGAAAGATGTTTTTAATTAGATAGCATCCATTCCAAAGAGAATCTAAAATAACTGTATGTTTATTTATCTATTTATTATTGAATTGCCATGAGATATACATTTGCGAAGCAGCTCATGGTTGGGTTTCAGTCATAAATGTTCCAACACCCGTCCCTCCACCAGTGTGTACATTTCCGAGCACCGATGTCCCCAGTTTCCCTCCCACCACCCCACCCCCAACAACCCGCCTCTACCGCAGGCACTTTTCTTCTTTCTCACTCTCTCTCCTCTGGGGCACTAAGGTTTGCAATACAAGTGCTGATACGTTATCATGTTTGTTCCTTTACCCCCTCTCAGTAAGTTTATTTTAAACAGGAGTTTATAGCCTACTGAATTTTCAAAGGAAAAGCAGGGGTGGGAATCTGAGTGAGAAGCAAATTTTACACAGCAGCTTCCAGATTCTAACTAGAAACCTGATAGGCTAAACAACTTCAGTGTAAAATGGCCGTTTTGAAATACACACAGAGAAAAAGAAGAATCATAATAAACTTAAGACACAGCAAACAGAAGAGAGGCTTTTCCTTCCTGTTCGATTGGCAGAGCAAGATCTGCTCAAGATCTAGAACACAACCAGACACTGAAGTGACAGCCCAGAAAGGGCAGGGTGGTTCTCTCTGCTGCGAGGTGAGCACTGGAATACTCCTTTTGTGACTCATGAAATTGGATTGATCACATGTCTAGGCTTGCCAGAGAAGGTTCCACGTTCCTGCTGTCACTCCTACCCTAATTGCCAATAGCATTTCCAGCACAGAATTGTCCTAGTTCTGGTGGTAAATGGACACAACACGAACAGATTGAAAAATTCTGCATTATGAACATCACCTCCTGCCCACCCCCCACCCTGGGCTTTAAGGCTTTAAAAAAGCTGAAAAGAGACCGTTTTGTTTAGTGTTGGAGAGTTGGACAGGAGAGAATTAAGAAGGAACAAAAATACAACAACAAGAGTAAATGATTTTTAAAAAATTAAACAATCAAGCACCACATCAGAAAGAAAAAAGTCCAGAAGGCCCTGTCCCCAGGTATTGGCTTCTATTGAGTGCTGGTGGGGAAGGGAAACGTCTCTGGGCTGATGAATGGTTGGCTTATTCCCCTCCAAAGGAGATGTACAGCTGGACACCAGTAGTCTGAATAGCAATCCTGCTTCTCGGGCAGGCTCCTCGAGGTGCCAAGTGTTACAAGGGCTAAGGCAGAGATTTTACAGGTGAATTGAAACTGTGTTAGGCTCCCACAGGGTAGGGAGATGGACAGAATGACAGGTTATGGCTCTGGCGTCCTTGTTTTCATTCCAGGTCCAACTGTGTTCACGGCATGGCGGGATGAAGGCTGGCACGACTGACTTCCTCCTGTAAGCAAGATGCCTCCTATCCGATCCGATAAGGAGACCCAGATGACAGGATCTTCCAAGTCAAATAGAAGAATATTTTTCTGGCCATAGAAGGACTGGCCAGTTGGAATGGAACTTTGCGGTTTTCTTCGGGATTCTGTTTGTTCCAGTAGGGAGAAAGGAGGAGTACATCCAGAAGGAACTGTCCTTTTCAGGAATTTCATTATATATGTCAAAAACTAAGAGTTCTTGGAATTGGATCAAAGTCATGAAATTCTTGGAGAAAATAATATATTTTATTTGATATTTGATCATATATCTTCACTGTCACGGTATCACTGTCATCCCGTTGTTCATTGATTTGCTCGAGCAGGCACCAGTAACGTCTCCATTGTGAGACTTGACTTGTTGTTACTGTTTTTGGCATATAAAAGAGGCCACAGGGAGCTTGCCAGGCCCTGCTGTGTGGGCAAGAAACTCTCAGTAGCTTGCTGGGCTCTCCAAGAGGGGCAGAGGAATCCAGCCCAGGTCGGCCACGTGCAAGGCAAATGCCCTACCCACTGTGCTATCGCTCCAGCCCACGATAGTCCCCTTAATAAAGGCAGGTTAGGAACGTAGGCCCAGTATGTCATGTTGATTGTAGAGGGGCTGACTGGCATCGTGATCAGTGATAACATAGCCAGGAAGAGGGTCTGTGGTATTCTCGGGGTCCGGGTCAATGTCTGCATTCCTTCTGCTTGAGATGACAGTGCCTTCAATTGTCTCCATGTAGTATACTTTGCTTCCCGCGTTCGAGGGAGAAGACTCTGAGGTATTCTGCCTTGTTCATCAAGGCATATTCTGTTCATTCTCTTCTCCACTTGCTCCGCTGGAATGGACATTTATTAATTTGAGCCTCTTTGAGGGGGGCACCAAAATTTTTCTTTACTTGTGGAAACGAAAGCAAAGACTCTTTCCCATTGCGTGATACTTACGGGGACCCAGGTGTTAGTTATGGGATCCTTATATTGTGCATTTTGGTAATTATCAGAGGAGCTTTCCTTCACTTCCTGGGAATTTTCCTCCATATATTGTTTTTGCTCATAATTCCAATGTATTTCAGCCACAGTTTGAGTTTCAATTAAATTTAAAAAATTTAAGGTAAACAGTGCTCTAGCTATTTGTTGCTGAGGGTTACCAGTATATATTCCCCAATTTTGTTTTATTTTTTTTAAATCTTATTTTATTGAATCACCATGTGGAAAATTGCAATGCTTTCAGGCTTAAGTCTCAGTTATACAATGCTGAAACAACTATCCCTTCACCAGTGCACATATTCCACCACCAAAAAAAAACCCCAGTATAACTCCCATCCCCCCACCCCTGCCTGTGTAACTGATAAATTTCACTTTACTTTTTCTTTACTTTGGTTACTTCCAATATTTCAACAAAAAACTCACTATTATTATTAGGAGTTCCCCACTAGAGTCAGACCTGCTGTGGAGAGATATGAGGTTTTGAATATCTGTATTTTAGCAACTAAGTCCAGGGAAATTTCTTCCAGAAATTGGATCATTGCAAGCTTGTATCTCTCAGCAGTGGTCCTCATAATATGGCGATCACCACGCCCTTCCCCCATCCCCCTCCCCCCCAAATCCCCCCCTGCGAGGAAAAGGCGAGAGAGAAAAACCTTTCCCCTCCTGGGCAGGCATGGGGCCACGGCTTAGTTCTCAGTCTGGAGACATTCTGCAAGGAGCTGCCGGTACCAAAAGTAGTTTAGCTGGCCTCTGGAGTCATGCTTGTGCAGCTGCAAAGAGGCCGCACATGTGCGACCCCCGGGATCACATCTTGATGGAGAGCGGGGCCAGTCCCATTTTTGTTTTAAAGGCATGTCCTTTAATGTCCTGTTAGCTCTTTCAGTTATTGCCTGTCCTGTACTATTGTATGGAATGCCTGTGATATGGATTATATTATATGCTTTAAAGAAAGATGATAATTTTGAGGAGGTATAGGCAGGTGCATTATCAGTTTTAATTGTTTGGGGGACACCCACTGCAATAGAGGCCTCCAGAAGGTGTGTTATCACTGAATCTACATTAAAATGGGCAATCTTAATGTCATTGCCCATAGACAATGGGAAAAGGTATCTATGGATTGATGTACATACTTGTCTTCCAAATGCTGATGAGATAGTTACATCCATCTGCCATAATTGATTAGGCCCAGTCCCCTGGAATAGTACCCAGCGGCATATGAGGGGTATTCATGACCTGACATTGTTGCACAATTTCCTTCCCCTGGGCTTTTGTAGTTGAAAAGTTTGCTTTTAAAGCTCTAGCGTTCCGATGAAGTATCTTATGAGAATCTTTTGCCTCGATAACTGTCGCTATTAATTTCTCAGCCACATCATTCCCATGGGCCATAGGCCCCGGCAAGTTGGAATGTGCATGTATGTGGGTAATATATAATGGATGAATTCTAGCACACAAAAGATCCTGTAATGTGGTTTTTTTTTTTTAGGGTGTTTTTTTTTCCATTTGGGTCACATCTGGCAATGCACAGGGGTTACTCCTGGCTCTGCACTCAGGAACCACTCCCAGCAGTGCTCATGACCTTATGGGATGCTGGGAATTGAACCTGGGTTGGCTGCGTGCAAGGCAAATGCCCTACCCACTGTGCTATCGCTCCAGCCCTGAGAACCTGTAATCATTTATCTTAGTGGTTAGAATTTCCAGTTCCACTTCAGAATCTGGTTGCCTTGATCTAAATCTAAATCTAAGTCTTACCAGTTTCCAGTAAGATTAGACTAGTTTCTTAATATCTTACTGTCTTAAAATTTCCTCATCTGTAAAATGGCTGGGGGAGGGGAGTGGTGGTGGCGATATATTACCTACCTCCTAAGGTCGTTGAGAAGTGTTGGTGCCTGGAATGTTTAGAGTAGGATCTGGCATGGATATACATGTTACTGTCAGTTGTGATGGTCAGTATCATTATTTAAAAAGAGTGGGGCCCAGATAAGATCCAGAGCTGCTGCTCGTGAAACAGACCCTCTGCTCCTAAAGACTATGATCCAAGAGGTCTTCTAACCCATTTTGGCACCCAGAGCGGCTTCTTACAGAAATGCATCTAGACTGTGAACTGAACTAAAATATCAGAAATCCAAAACCGTGCAGCCGTTGTTTTGACGGTGCCAGGAATTCTGCACAAGCTCATAGAATCTTCATTCTTAGCAGTGAAAAAAAATTATTAAATGATGCCTTTTCAGCAGGTCTGATTGTTGGGGGAAAATTCCAAACAGTAATAGTGAGTTCTCTATTGAAATATTGAATGTATTCAAAGTATAGAGAGAATACAGTGAAGATCATTAACTACTTAGGTGGGGGCTTGGTGGGAGGGGGGATATTGGGGTTCTTGGTGGTGGAACATGTGCACTGGTGAAGGTATGAGGGTTCAATCATTATGTGACTGAGACTTAAACCTGAAAGCTTTGCATTTTTTTCCCCTCTGTGATTCAATATAATAAAATAAAATTTTTTAAAAAAAGAGTGACAGTGAAGGGCCAGAGTGGGTAGGGCACTTGCCTTGCATGTGGCTGACCCGGTTTCATCACCAGCATCCCATACAGTTCCCTGAGCGCTGCCAGGAGTGACCTGAGTACAGGGCCAGGTGAGCATTGCCAGCTGTGTCCCCCAAACAAATAAATGAACAAACAAAAGAGTGTGACATTGATTCTTATTGTAATCTGATTTTTTGTTTGGGGTGGGGTTTTATTGTGGGGGGCAGTTTAGGGGTCATGCCCAACAGTGTTTAGGGGCTACTCCTGACTCAGTATTTGGGGGTTACTCAGGTAACTAAACAGTGCCAGGGATCAAACTTGGGCCTCCAACATACAAAGCAGGCAATTCTGCCCTTTGACATATCTCCCTGACCCTTTACAAAATTGGTATCTCTTAAACATACAGCTTGCTATGCTAAATTTGATGAGCCAGAGAAAATTGTTTTCATCAGAATCAGGTCAACATGACTTTGATAAGGATCCCCATGTCCCTCCCTTGAGTGGACAGAGAGAAGCTTTGGAAAAAGAACAGAGCTATTCTAAAACATAGCTATAGGATTCTAGAACTTGGGGCTGGAGAGATAGTACAGCAGGTAGGGCACATTGTCCCCCAGGCGCTTCCAGGAGTAACCTTTGGGCATCACCAGGTGAAGCTCCAAAGCAAAACAAAAATTTTAGAATTTTAGAGGTTTCCTGTGCTTCCCTGGTTATAAAGTATTGAGAGATGGAAATTATAAAAAAAAAGAGAGCAAGGGGGTGCGGCACCACCATCAACCTATATCCACGGAGCGAGTGCATCAGGAGCCTGATGGTGCCTACAGGCTTCCTTATACCCACAAATTACCACTGTGCCTCTGGCCAGACCCCAATAGCTTGGGACCAAGTTTTTGGAGAAATTAAACAGCCAAAAGTTAGGTATGTGGGAGCCACACCACAAACCACCTCCGGCTGAGCTATATAAGCTCATTTATTGGCCTTGCTTCAGAGACCTATAAATAAATCTCGAAAGAGATTAAAAGACACAGTTAATCTCGGACCTATGCAAGGCTAAACAGACTGAAGTAAATTGAGGGGGGCGCAGGTCAGCCTGGTGCCCCCCAAGCAGAGCCCCTGGCAGCCACTTGCTTCCACAATTCAGAATCACCATGGCCCCATCTGAACTTCATCGTCTCAGGACAGACCAAGATATAATCTGCTGCAAGGTTTTCCGACTGAAATCTCCAGGCTTTCTTGGCATTGGGATGGGCTACCTCTCCCCACCTCCTTGTACTTCCAGAATCCTCAGTAGTCACATCCACACCCCAAAGTTGCCACCCAGTTTTTTAAAAAAAAAAGCTACTCCAGCCTTCTCTTCCTGATAAAAATGCCCTAAGCAAACATGTTGACTTCTTAGCACCTGTCTTGCAAACCATAATTCACAAAAGGAGAGAAAGAAAGAAGAAAAGTGCCTGCCATAGAGGCAGGCTAGAGGTGGGTGGCTGTTGGGAGATCGTGCAAGAGAAATGGGGGACATTGGTGCTGGGAAATGTACACTGGTGAAGGGATGGGTGTGGGATCATTATATGACTAAAACCCAGTCATGAACAGCTTGTGATAGTCTATCTCACGGATACTCAATTTCAAAGTTTTTTAAAAGAAATTTTTAAAAAGAAATTGAGAACAACTAAAGGGAGTTTCCCAACACTAGAAAGCTCAGACTTGAATATTTTCATTGCACCAGCATCATCCTAGCACTTGCTTGCCCGAAGCACTTTACTAAAACGTTTCTGTGCTGCCAAGATGTGTATCATGCTCAAGGAATTCATTCATTCACTTGTGTATTCCACTAATCTGTGAGTGTGGGTTAGGGGCCAAGAACGGTTGTAGATTCTGGTTCTGGAAATAGAACAATGAATTTTAAAAACATCCTAAGCTCAGGAGCCTCTCAGAGTTTGGGCATCAATAACCTGTGGCTAGAACTGACGTGCTCAGGTGGCTCAGGGCACAGAGAAAGGATGCCAAGCCCACTCCTTGATGTAGGAAGTGTATCTTGGGCTCTGGCACAGCCGTAAGTACCTACTGAAGAGTTTCAGAGTGGGTCATTCCTGATTTGGTGTCAGGTGGAAAAGAGTGGGAAAAATTCATAGCCCTTGAAGCAGGCAGGACCTGGAAGCTGGACATAGCCCATGCAGGCTCTCTGCCAACCCTGAGCTTACTAGCACAGGCAAGTTCCCGTGACAAAGCAGTGAAGTTGGGGCTATGACTGTCTTGGGCAGTGGGGGAACTGACAGGGAGATGTGCATGTGAATAGGTCAAGGTCTGGGACTACTTGGCTGGGGAACAGGGTTGAGCAGGTGGGTTTTCCCAAGACTTGGCTTTTCCATTGCCCAAAAGGGGCTCAGTTGCATAAAAACTAATGGAGCCCAGCCCGGATGCCATGTAAGAAAACTCTAAGACATAGTCATTCATTGGGTAGAGTTTTTTTCCCCTGGGCAGTGTGGAGTAATTGCTCATTTAAAAAGCTTCTCTTTGTTGTTGTGATTGCAATGACAGTAACATATGCACCCTGGCTGTGGTGCTCTGGGTGCCTGAGATCAGGTAGGGGTACTCACCCAGGGTTGTGCTCCTTTAGTTGCGATACTTGCACACACGAGGAAAAGGGGTTTGCTAATTTTAGTTGTGCTGTTCAAGCACATGCTGGTTGAATGGCTGACCAGGGGTCACTGCTCACTTGCTTTAAGAGTCTGACTTCCTGGCTATTGTGCTTGCATGTCTTCTCAGTTGTGGTGCTCTCTCAGGCCACCACCCTTTAGTTGCGTTGCTTACACACACCTATTGAGGTCAAAATGGATATTGCTTGTGGCCCTGAGGATCACACACAGCAGGGATGCCGAACTCCAATAGCAGAGGTGCAGACATGTGGCGACACCAGGGATTAAACTCACAACCGTATGCTGCAAGGCAGTGTTCTTAGTCACTGAACTATTTCTCTGTCCCTAAGAGCAAATTGTTGCATCCAAGCGATGGTCATGTTCAAAATGAGATTATCTGGTGGTGGGAAATGTACACTGGTGAAGGGATGGGTGTTGCAACATTACATGACTGAAACCCAATCATGAACAACCTTGTAACTGTGTATCTCACTGCAGTTCAGTTTCTTAACAACCTTGTAACTGTGTATCTCACTGTGATTCAATTTCTTAAAAATTTAAAAGAAGAATTAGGTTATAACTACATTAGGAAACAAGTATACTAGTTTCCTAGGAATGATCAAGCCTGAGTAACAATTTAGGTGCATTTTTGGCTAGGCTATGGCTCAAGAAACTCAAAGTACGTTCTTATTCAGAAAAATAGGTCTGTCCGGTCAGCCAGAATACTTATGACTTCTCTGGCCTAGAGATGCCCATCTGGCTCAAGGACATATGTAAATAAACTCTGACTGTTTATAAAATCTCTCAGAAACGCAGCCTGTAAAGTTGCAGAATGTACCTTCCACTTCTCCCAACCCCATTTTCACTCCTCATCTCCTCAGTTCTTTTATTTTTGTTCCTCGGTTTCTAGGACCTCTTCACCATCACCTTGTCCTGGGTCAGTTAGAGTTGATGTTCACCTCCAAGAAACAAACAATTTGAGTCAACAGTGGCTTCCACCCTTCAGGAGGTTTGCTTTTCCTTATAGCGTTTCAAGATCTGGTGGAGAGAAGGCCAAGTTCTCCACTGATTTTCGCTGCAATCCTGTGATCCCATTCACACTGTAGCGGAAAAGAGCAAGAAGCCCCCAGAGGAAGAAACAACACTTGTGTTTGGAGAGCAAACCTTGCCCAGGACTCTTCAACAGACATCTCTGTTGCAGTTCTCAGAGCTAAGTTTCCAGACCACACCAGCTGGAAGGGAGACTGGGAGGAAGAGCACTCTTGTTTGTTCCCTTTTGGAGCTACACCCACGGGTGCTCAGGGCTTATTCCTGACTCTGTGCTCAGGGATCACTCCTGGAAGGGGTTCAAGGGACCATAAGTTGTGCCGGAGATGGGATATGGGTCAATGGCATGCAAGGCAAGCACCTTAACCTTATATTACCTATCTAGCCCTTGAAGAACATTTCCTGTTTTTTGTTGTTGTTGTTTGTTTGTTTTGTTGTTGTTGTTGTTTTTGCATATTTGGGTCATCACACCCAGCAATACACAGGGCTGCACAGGGATTATTCCTGGCTTTCCACTCAGGAATTATATGGGTTACCATATGGGATGCTGGGAATCAAACCCAGGTCGGCCGCGTGCAAGGCAAATGCCTATCCACTGTGTTATCACTCCAGCCCCTGAAGAACATTTCTAAACTTGACCCCACTCTTCTTGGAAAAGGGCCTTAAGCAAACAGATAAAAACAAAACAAAGCACTGTTTTTGTAATCACACATTTCTGCCCTCCTGTGAGAGAACAAGCTTGCATTCGAGTGTTTGCATGTCGCTCTCACTCCACACCTGCCCTGGTGCCTGCCCCACGCCAGGCACTGTGTGTGTATTACTGTGGCAGAGAGGATCAGCAACTTCTGAGAAGCTTTCTGGAGCCTGCAGCCTAGTGCAGGGGCGTGGGGGCGCCGGGGAGCAGCACACACGTGCACGAGTAATGACCATCTGTCTGAACTTTAAATTATGATGTGATGGCTTGCGGTCAAGGGACACATCAAGTAGTTCATAGAGATTTACACTGAAGCATCTTTTTTTCTCGTGAAAAATGAAGAGCTCAAGATATGTTTCAGCGGGTTGAAAAATTATCCACTTGGTCATCACTTCATTACAAATCGTAAAGCATGGATGGAAACGGTGAATAAGGAATACATTTGTTTGTAAAAAAAAAAAAAAAAAAAGGCAAAGATTCTTTGAAATCCTTTGGAAATTCTAGCCGAAGAAATCCTTTGGTGATTCTATCTGGATGAAAAACTGCTTAGGGCGATGGGAGGGCGCTTAGTTTGGCTCTGGCCCTCTGGGTTCTGATTCATTGTCCTAGTTGGTACCATCCCTTAATAGTCACAGGTTGCTGAGTGGCTCTACTTCTTGTGCTGTTCTCAGTGGTGGGTCTGGCTCCATTCTAACCCTCTGGATTTGGGCATCTCCTATGGCCCTGTGAGCACCTCCAGGAGAGACTCCTAAGTGCAGGATATGACCCCTAAACATTACCAGATATGACCCCAAAACAAGTTTACTTCGATTTAAAAAAAGCTAGGGCCCACCCATGCCTGCCCTGGAGGGGAAAGGTTTTTCTCTCGCGCCTTTTCCTTGCTGGGGGGGAAGGGTGTGGTGACCGCCATATTATGAGGACCACTAATGAGAGATACAAGCTTGCAATGATCCAATTTCTGGAAGAAATTTCCCTGGACTTAGTTGCTAAAATACAGAAATCCAAAACCGTGCGGCTGCAATTGCGGCCATGCAACCTCATATCTCTTCACAGCAGGTCTGACTTTGGTGGGGAACTCCTAACAATAATAGTGAGTTTTTTGGTTGAAATATTGAATGTAACCAAAGTAAAAAGAAATTTATCAGTAAAGTGAAATTTATCAGTTACACAGGCGGGGGTGGGTGGGTGGGGGGATGGGAGGTATACTGGGGTTTTTTTGGTGGTGGAATATGTGTTTCAGCATTGTATAACTGAGACTTAAGCCTGAAAACATTGTAATTTTCCACATGATGATTCAATAATAAAAAAAAATGCAAAAAAAAAAGTTAGGGCCCAGAGCGATAGTATAGCCGGTAGGGTGTTTGCCTTGCACACAGCTAACCTGGGTTCAATCCCCGGCATCCCATATGGTCCCCCCAAGTACTGCCAGGAGTAATTCCTGAGTGCAAAGCCAAGAGTAACCCCTGAGCATCGCTGGGTGTGACCCAAAAAGCAAAATAAATAAGTAAAATAAAAAACTTTTATAAACTTGTATCAAGCCTCACATCTTCAAATCAAAATGGACTATAGACTTAAATGTACAAATTATAAAGGTTTTGGGGGAAAGTCAATAAATCTGTGATATCTAGAGCTCAGCAAAGACTTTTTAGATTTAACACCAAAAGCATAATCCAAGAAAGAAAAAAAATTTTACAAATTGGATTTCATGGGAAATTAAACTATTGTATTATAAAAGATCATGCTAAGAGGTTAAGAAGATAAGCTATGGAAATATTTTAATTCATTAAAGTACTGGTATCTAAATTGACCAGAGTATTCCCAATATATAACAGTAAAATGAATCTTCTTAGAAAATGGACAAAAGATATGAAGACACACTTCACTGAAGAGATCTGCAGATAGTAAATGGGCACACAAAAGTGTTCAGCATGTTTAGCTGTCAGGGAAATGAGAACTAAAACCACAATAACCTATCACTAAACGCTTATCTGGATACCAAGCATAAAGAGAAAATGTCACTTATATATTGTTTGTGAAAATATAGAAAGGTACCATCACTTTGAAAACAGTTTGGCAGGTTCTTAAAAAATAAACCTGAGGAGGGACCAAGATAACAGAATAGGTAGAACCTGTATCTACTTTGTTCCATGATCTCAGCAAATCTATGCCAGTATCTGATGTAGTTTACACTGAAACTGGTCTATAACCAGACAAACATAAATTTCCTGTAGCACTGTAGCACTGTCATCCTGTTGTTCATTGATTTGCTTGAGCGGGCACCAGTAATGTCTCCATTGTGAGACTTGTTGTTACTGTTTTTGACATATTGAATATGCCATGGGGAGCTTGCCAGGCTCTGCCATGCAGGTGGGATACTCTAGGTAGCTTGCCGGGCTCTCTGAGAGGGATGGAGGAATTGGACCCAGGTCAGCCGCTTGCAAGGCAAACGCCCTACCTGCTATGCTATTGTTCCAGTCCCTAGCAAGGGACAAAACAAGATCCAGAAAAATAACAGATGTTACTTTTTTAAGAAAGAAACCCTTCCATAGGACAAAACACCCAATGAAGAAGAGATTTCTAAGGTAAAGAACTTAACCCTGTGGAACAGGTAAGGTATGGGGGAGAACCTGGTAACCCAACACCGGAAATTCCTTTCTCACAAACAGCACTTAGACTAAAAGAGACAAGAAACTATATGATATATCACAGAATCTTCTGCTCCCACACCAGGCTATCTTCACTAAGGCCCCTCAGAGGGGGGTAGGTTGAGTTTCCCTCCCTGCCTCAAGCAGAGCCCTGGCAGCTGAAAATCTCCAGAACCCAGCCACAGCCATGTTCAAGACCACTCTCCGCATGCTTAGCCAAGCCTCATGCATGAAGCAACCGGCAGAGGAATCCAGGTATGTGGGACCCGTGGTTGAGATCTCCAAGCCTGCTTGGATAGGGATTGGGCCTCCTCCACCCAGATCCCCAGTTTTCCAGTAGCTTGGCAGCCACACCCACAAACTGCCCCCATGTAATCTCATCAACAGTCAAGGTCCAGAGACTATAAAATAAAACTC
The DNA here is from genome assembly GCF_027595985.1 of Sorex araneus. Classification (NCBI taxonomy): domain Eukaryota; kingdom Metazoa; phylum Chordata; class Mammalia; order Eulipotyphla; family Soricidae; genus Sorex; species Sorex araneus. Next base: position 175,909,266 of record NC_073305.1, read on the forward strand.
CCAGAAGAGAGCAATGCAGTATTTTCTGGAGCATCATCTTATACTCTAGCCCATAGATGTAACTAAAGTCTCACACAGTTGTTTGGTTTTAATACACTTGCTTGTATTCTCTTATATATGGGCTTAATTTGCTCCAGAATGAAATACAACAACCTTCATACACTTCCCTCTTATTGTGGTGGGAAGATGCTCTCTGGTGGGGTGGATGCTTGAATATTATCAGTAATGAACTATTATGAACTACTTTATGAAAATAAAATGTATAAAAATTGCAAAAAATACCCCGAAATTATAAGATATAAACCAAGATTGACAGGCACCATCTTGGTGACCTTTCACAATTCTGCTGATAGCTCTGGTGGCCACCATACTTTAACTTCACTTTTATAGTGACAAGTCCTGAGGACAAATTTCTGAGAAGAGTCCCACCTGGTCCTAGCAAATAACTGGGGAAACCAAGAACTGAGAGTTGGGAGTTGTCTTAGTCCTACCACTTCCTACCAGCCCCCTAACCAACTCTTTGAAAATAACATCTTTATGGAAAGCAAGCACCCTGAAGTCCTTGCAAAGCATAGTTACCTTGCAGAATAGCCCTACTGTCTACTGTCTTCTTTGCTGGCCAGTCCACTACCAGTCAAATTCCTCTCTTGATGGCTCCTGACTGCACACTCTATATCCAGCTACAGCTAAGATGCTAGCCTTCCTTCAGAACCATCCCACCGTTGGCCCACTCAAATCATAATCACAGCACTCTAGTAGCATCTAGGCTCTCTAACTACAAATTCCTGATTGCTTCCCAGGATTTCTTGAACTTGGCACCACAACAAGAGCCAGGCATTGGCTTATGTCAACCATCCAGACCCACTTGAATTCAGCATCATAACTGGTATAAGGCATGCATGATTGTCAAGCTCCTCGTCATTACCTGGGCTCACTCACCCTCATTGCCACAGCCAGTTCAAGGTATCTGAGATTGTGAACTTCTAGCTGTTGGCATAAGCTGCTCAAACTTAGCACCCAATCCAGTTCCAGAAACTCTGTAATGTGAATCTTTTGGTCACTGCTTAGGCTCTTATGACTTTGATAAATATCACGGCCGGACAGTTGTGTTTGAGAATACCCTTATCATTGTCCATAACTACTTAAATATAGGCCCCAAATTCCCACCCAAGCCCTTGTAGAGCCCGGAAAATAATGAGGAGGCTTAGGTGGCACTGAAGAATTCACTTTCACAGATGAATCAGGACAACACTCTGGGGAACGTCTTAATATAACAGAGTTATGCAAGTTATCTGTAGAAGACTTCATTGCAACAGTCTTGATGATGCTCACAGAAATGTGGAGATCAACAGAAGAGAATTTTAGCAGAGATAAAGTATGAGAAATTCCGCAAGTGAAATCAAAGCACCAAAGTATACAGTAGCCAAAATAAAAATGACAATAGAGGTATTGATAATATAGTGGAAGAAACAAAAGATTTAATCAATAAGTTCAAAGATATAGCATGGGTTTGATCAGGAAAAAGGGAAAGAATTACAATAGAGAAAACATAATAACTTTATTGAACAGCATAGAGTTCCAAATATTGGCACATAAAAGGGTTCTAGAAGAAAAGACAAAGCAGTTAAATTCTTGTTTGAAGAAATGCTGAAAGCTGAGAAAAGAGTTAGTTATCCAGTTCCCAGAAGCTCCATGAGTCCCAAACAAAATAAACTGCAATAAATCCACACCAAGAGACATTATGATTAAAATGATAAAATTCAAAGACAGAGAGTTTTAAATGCAGCAGAAGAAAGTCAGAATCACATATAAGACATCTTCCATCAGACTACCAGCAGATTTATGGGCCAGGAGAGAGTTACATGATCCATGCAAAAAAATTAACAGAAAAGACCTCCAATTAAGAAGACTCTTCCTAAATAAATTATCATTTTAGCGGCAGGGGGAGGGTTGGGATGGGGTTTGGGGGCATATTGGGGACATTGGTGGTAGAAAATGTGCACTGGTGGAGAGATAGGTGTTCGATCATTGTATGACTGAAACTCAAACATAAAAGCTTTGTAACTGTCTCACAGTGATTCAATAAAAATTTAAAAATAATAAATAAGTAAATTTATTATTTATATTTGAAGGAGCAAGAAGGCCTTTTAGGCAAACAACAGTTAAAAGAATTCATTGCCACTAAACCAACTACCCAACAATATTTAAGTGACTTCTTGTATCACTTGTATCACTTTTCATCCCATTGATCTTCGATTTGCTTGATTGAGCGCCAGTAACATCTCCATTCATCCCTGTCATGTGCTAGTGTAGCCCAATGATATCTGCTCACTCCAGGAACAGGAAGAGCCACAAACCATTCATTCACGGTTTTGACAAAGAAGTCTGACCATCTCATTGGTGGGCTGCCACATGGTCTTTTGACATCCCATGGCATCCAGTAGATAACAGCTCTAGTCCAGCGGTCCTCTCTGAATCGCATTACGTGTCCGGCCCATCCGATTTTTGACCTCTGCTACCCAGCCACCGCCGCCACGCTCCAGGCCACTTTCCGGACACTCGGGCCAAAACTCACACATGAGTGAATTCCCACAGAACTAGGTAAAGCAGAACTTTGCAAACTTGGACTCCAGGCTCAACGAGACCCAGAAACAACATCCTCTGTCTGCCTCCTTCCAGTCTCCGGCGCTCTGCCCCAGGGATCAAACCCAGATGACCCACCCTCCCGGAACCAGATAAATACCTCACCGGCCAACCTCCACTACCTTCACTACCCAACCACCACCACGCTTCAGGCTGCTTTCCGGACACAGCATAAGACACTTAATACCCATTTTCCATAATTTTCTGCACCATATTTGATGGGCCGTAAGGGTGATTGGAGGCCACCCTAAAAGCCTCCATCACTCTTGGAGAGCCCGGCAAGCTACCAAGAGTACCCCGCCCTCACGGCAAAGCCTGGCAAGCTACCTGTGTATTCGATATGCCAAAAACAGTAACTACAATGGGCCTCATTTGCCTGACACCGGAAGAGCCCCCAATATGGCATCATTAAGAAGGATGAGCAAAGAGACTTCTATAAAGGAAAAAGAAACCCTACTTTAAAATATCAAGATAAGTTAAACACACACACACACATACACACACACACACACAATGTGTCAGAGGGAAGGAAGAAGGGAGACTACAGAACAAATTTTGCATTTAGTTGCTCCCTTTTTTATAGTATGACATAAGTTTAGAATTCTATATATAAACTTCATGGTAAACTTAATACAAAAATTCTTGGAAGAAACAAGAAGTTGCAAAGGGAGTTTCTGAAGGGATAGAACAGTAGGTAGGGCTCTCAACTTGCTGACCTGAATTTGATCTGGTACCCAGTATGGTCCCATGCACAGCACCGGGAGTGATCCTTGAGTACAGAGCCAGGAGAAAGCCATGAGCACCTTTGGATGTGGCCCAAATAAAAAAGAGACAAAAAGAATCGAATCATCATACAAAAAAATACACATTAATGTGCATGAGAAGAGAAGTATGAAACAACAGAAACATGGTACAATAATGCCCAGAATCCACACAGCAAAGTAACAATAAATTATTTTACATTAATAATTTCAACGAATATCAATGATCTGGATTCGCCAATCAAAAGTTATACAGTAACAGGATGAATCAGAAACAAAGTCCATTGTTCTACCATCCCTAGTAGACTCAGAAACTCACTTGAACTCAAATAATAAGCATGGGATCAAAGTGAAATATTACAAAAATACCATGTAAGCAAATGATAGCTTAAAAGCAATAGGGACAGCCATTGCTTGTTTGTATCAGATAAAGTAGACTTCACAGCTAAAAGCATAACAAAATACAGAGATAAGCGTTATATAAAAATTAAGGGATCGATATCTAAAGCTGTAACACTTATTAACATATACACATGAAATGAAGGAACATAAAAATATATAAACAACTATTAATCTTGTGATCCAAATTTTATAAATGAATGAAAAGAATGACACATTATGACAAGCGGGATTTACTCCAGAGATGGAAGGATGATTCAACACAAGCCAATCAGTTGATACAATACATTGCATGAATGAAAAGAAAGATAAAGCTCAAATAATTATGCCCATAACCAGAGAGAATTCTTTAAAAAGATTCAGTATCTACTTATGGTTTAAATAATACTTATCTGAGGATACAAGAAATGTACTTCAACATAGTAAAGATCTTATATGACAAAATCAATAAGGGCAAACCTTTGATCCTGGCTTACAGAAATGAAAATGTCAGGAAAATGGGGGGATACGAAGGGAAGAAAGAGGGACCAGACTGGTAGCAACATAAGGGTTTTAATTAGGAGCCTTGGACATTTGGGAGGTGTAGAGATGATGTCGCTGTGTACATTAAAACTGCAAGAGTCAGCACTACTGTAAACATGTAACTACAACTACAAAAATTAAATTTAGAAAGTGAATTTGATAAGGAGATGGGGTAGGAGTGGGAAGGAGTCTTGGGTCATTGATGGACACGGACATTGGTGGTGGATTTTGAGTTGGAAGAATGTATACGTGAAAGTCTGTTATCAACAGCATTGTAAATCATGCTGCCTAAATCACTGTCACTGTCATCCCGTTGCTCATCGATTTGTTTGAGCGGGCACCGGTAACTTCTCTCATTGAGAGATTTATTTTTACTGTTTTTGGCATATCCAATGCTCTCGGTAGCTTGCCGGCCTCTCTGAGAAGGGCAGAGGAATCAAACTCAGGTCAGCCGCATGAAAGGCGAAAGCTCAACTGCTGTGTTATAGCTCCAGCCTGCTGCCTAAATAAACAAACAAAAAGAAACTCTAGAGTGGCTGGAGAGCTAGTACAGCAGGGAGGGAGCTTGTCTCCCTAGAACCACCAGTAGAGATCTCTGAGCACAGAGCCATGAATAAACCCTAAGTAACACTGGGTATGGCCCCCAAAAACCACACACACACAAACAAAAAAAGGAAAAAGGAAACCCCACTAACATAATCAATGGTGGAAAGCTGAACATTTTTCCTTTAAGATCAGGCACAAGACAGGGCTGTCTACACTTTTATCACTATTATTCAGCATAATATTGGAAGCCGCAGACATAACAATTAAATAAGAAAAAGAAATTTTAAAGTACCTAAATTGGAAAACAAAAAAAAACAATCACTTTTGTAGATGACATGATAATATACATAGAGAATCCCAAGATAATTCACCACAGAGCTATTAGAAATAATAAACCAACATTAAAAAGTGGCAGATTACAAAATCAATATACAAAAACTGTTGTGCTTCTATATGCAAACAAGGACTCAAAAGAAAGTTGTTCTAAATCCACTTAAAGTTTCATCAACATAATTAAGTACCTAAGAATCAACTCAACAAAGAAAGTGAAAGTCATATATTTAAAAAGTAAAAATAGGGTCAGAGAGATAGCTCAAAGGACGAGGGTTATGCTTTGCATGCAGGAAACCCAGGTCTGATTCCTGGCGCTGTATGGTTCTCCAAGCAACCCCTTATCTCCAAGTCAGCACCCATAAGCACTTCTGGATGTGGCCTCAAAAAAAAGTTATGTCATTTTTTAAATATAAAAGAAGACATGAGGAGTTGAAAAAATATTTTGTGCTCATAGGTTCAAAGAATAAACACCTAAAAATGACGTTTCAACCTTAAAAGACAGTTTTAATGCAACCCCTATCAAAATTCCAATGGCACTATTCAAGGAAATAGGATAAATGTTACAGAGCTTCATATAGACCCACAAAGACTCTGATAGTCAAAGTCTCCTTTTAAAACAACAGGAGACTGAGAGGGACTGGAGCGATAGCACAGTGGGTAGGGTCTTGCATTTGACCAACCCGGCTTCGATTCCCAGCATCCCACATGGTCCCCTGAGCACGGCCAGGAGAAATTCCTGAATGCAGAGCCAGGAGTGACCCCTGTGCATCACTGGGTGTGACCCAAAAAGCAAAAGCAAAAAAAAAAAAAATTATAAAAAGAAGACTTGGAGTCACTACATTTCCTAACTTCAAACTGTACTACAAAACTGTAGTAATTAATACGCTACTAAAGTAAAAATAGACACACAGACTGGTGGACTGGAATTGAGAGTCTGGAAAATTAAATTAAAAATTTAAATATTTACATGTATGTATACATGCTTAATTTACTTCAAAAGTGTCAGGAACATAAAATGGAGACAGGAAATTCTCTTCAACAAATGGCGTTGGAAAAACTGGAGAGCTATGTGCAGAGTTTAAAACTGCATTGCAATCTCATACCATGCTCAAAAATTTATTTAAAATCAATTTAAGACTTAGAATTTAGACCAAAACACATAAAACACACAGAAAACAGAAAAACATCCATAATACTGACTTCAGTGGTGTCTTCGTTGTTTCAATCCTATTGGCAAAGCAAATAATATTTAAATTAAACAAAAGTATTTATATCAAACTAAAAATCTTCTGCACTGCAAATGGAACTATCACTAAGACCAAAGACACTTTAGTGAAGGGGAGAAAATATTCACACACCATACAGATGGCAAAGGGTTAATAGCCAAAATAAATGAAGCATTCACAAAACTCAAGAGCAAAAAACAGAAAGTAATAATAAATAAATAATTTTAAAAGCCCCATTAAAAAAGAAGGGGGGAGGGAGCGAGGCTAAACAGACACTTCTCCAAAGAAGACATGCATACAGTCAAATGGCATGTGTAGGAACGCTCAGCATCACTTCTAATCAGAGAAATGCAAGCAAACCTACAAGGAGATATAATCACATCCCACTGAGTCTGGCTTCTATCACAAAGGCCTGAAACCAGAAGTACTGGCGGGTTGTGGAGAAACAAAACCTTTATTCACTCTTACAAGGAATGTGAAAGGGTCCGGCGTCTGTGGTATGAAGTTTTCTCAAAAACTTAAGAATATGACTACCATAGGGCACTTCCTAAGCATGTGGCTAACCCCAAGTTCCATTCCCCGCACCCCATATGGTCCCTCCAAACACTCAGGAGTGATTCCTGAGTGCACAGCCAGGAGTAACTTCTGAGCATCACTGGGTATGCCCCCAAAGCAAACAAACAAAAGATAGGTATATATCTTTTTTACTCTTTTTTTTTTATCCCAAAGAGGAATCAAAAGAGCTATGCTTGGAACATCACATCTCACTCAAGTGAGAGAAAGAATCCAGAGTTCTGACTTCCTTTGATGGTCATGAATCAGGGATGCTGTCTCATTTGCCAAGGCATCAAAAATCAGATGGGCAGGACATGTAATACGATTCAGAGACAACCGCTGGACTAGAGCTGTTACCGACTGGATTCCACAGGACGTCAAAAGACAGCTGGCCGCCCACCAACGAGATGGTCAGACTTCTTTGTCAAAACCCTGAATGAACGGTTTGAGGCTCTTCCTGTTCCTGAAGTGAGCAGATATCATTGGGCTACACTAGCACGTGACAGGGACAAATGGAGACATTACTGGCGCCCGCTGGAGCAAATTGAAGATCAACGGGATGACAAGTGATACAAGTGATATCTTTTTCATATATACAACCTAAGGTCTCCACAACAGATGGAAAGATAAAGAGGCGGTACATATCCACTACAGAATACCACTGAGTTTTAAGAAAAAGCAAAGAGATTTTTTTCAGGTTTTTTTGTTTTTGTTTGTTTGATTTTTGGGGGGCCACACTCAGCGGTGATCAGGTCTAACTCCTACGTCTGTGCCCTAGGATTATCCCTGGCAGGACTCAGTGGACCATATGGGATGCTGAGCATCGAACCTGGCCAGCTCCATGTAAGGCAATCGTCCTACCTACTGTACCACTGTTCTGGCCTTGATAATGAAGAATATTTACCTTCTGGGATAACATGGATGAAACTGGAAGTCATACTAAATTTATTAAGTGTAGGGAGCCATTTTACCTTACTGATCTTATCCTGTCACTATTTGTTTATCACTAGCTAACCCCATGCCACACCTAGCAAAGGTTGCCACTCCTAATCTTACTGATCTTATCCTATCAGCATTTGTTTATTACTAGCTAAAGCCCTACCACACCCTGCATTTCTATTGGAGGTCCCGGCATGCATACTATACCACCTTCTCCCAGCAGGGAGGTATAAAATACTGTAATTGCCATAGAATAAATGCCCTTTCTCCTTCCTCCGGGCTCTGTGTCTGTTCATTCAGCTGCGTCCCCTTCTCAGCCCCGTGAAGGGTTCTCCCTGCTGAACAGAACGAAACCTCCACATCAGCTTCCACAATTAAGTCAGAGAAAATGACAAATATTGAGTGATATTGCAAATATGTGGAATATAAAGAAATGAAGTGGGGTTAAAAAAAAAGACCAGGTGCACAGGTGCGCACGGTGCCCGAAAGTGTGTGTCACCTGCATGTCACCTCCTGAGACGTGTCCTTTCATACTTTAATACCGAGGCACTCGCTCCACTCTGGAGAGGTCAGCATTCTCTCTTGAGCACATTTTTCTCTTTCTCTCTCTCTCCCTCTCCTTTCTCAAAATTTTCAAATAGAAACTAACATAACTTAAAAAAATAAAATGCCAAATGTGTGGGGGAACCTTTGGCTTCTGAATGCAGAAGAAAGAAAAAAAAACCAAAAAGATTAAAGCAAAGTGTCCAATAGGCAGTGATAAAGCAGTAAGGTCACTGACATCACCAAGCTCTCCCCAGTACCTCTTAATCTTGACACCACCAAGATGGAAAGATGGAGAGCAAAGGTCTAAGGGAAATGATAGATTTATTCACAGCCACTAATACCTGACATCTCCCTTTGGCTTCATGCAGGAGAATGGACAGGAGTAGCAGAGAAATTACAGCAGCATATCTCTTACACGTCACCCAAGTGTCTGCCCCAGCCCAGGAAGCAGATATACCCTCAGGAGATCCTCGTGGTGCCTAGAGCCATACACTAGTCACCAAATGTTTCTTCGGGGTTGCAGGACTTCCTATGGCTCTCCACACCACATCCTGTTTCTTCTTCACATGAAAGCTCACAGATCGAATATGACTCATCCTGCAGGAACTGGCCTATCAGAGATGTGTTCAAACATTCACCTCCAAAGCGCTGGCTCTGGTGATGCCGCATCGAGCAGCGGCTGAAGTTCTGCCTCTGGATAACACGATGATCTTTCTGTGTCTCTGTTTGCTTCTCTACATGGTGACGCTGACGGCAGTGCCGGCTTGTGAGCCCTCTGGACCCGCGTCCTGTCAGACTTTGTCTCTGGCATGTCATCCCATAGCTCTCACTCAGAAAGCAGTAGACAGAGAAACTTGTAAGCTGAGGAACAACCTCAAGGGTCCAGGAGATAACTCAATGGTGCGGAGCTCACGCAGGGTATTCAGGAGACCCCAGTTCTAGTCTCTGCCCCACCAGGGTCCTCTGAGCACTGCAGGGAGCAAAGCCCCAGCATAGAGTCAGGAGTCGCCTCTGAGCACTGCCAGGAATATTCCCCCCAAATGAAAATTTAAATCAGTTAAAACTGTGCAACGTCATCTGGGGAAAAAAAAATTCCTATTTCAAGAGCATTTGGTTGGGGGGAGGTGGGGGGGTGGGGAGTGTTGCAGAAGCGTCTGGGCACAGACTGGTACTGTGACCACTTGGGAGTGAGCGTTCTGAATCCGTTTGTGAGCTCTGCCTGCCGTCCCCCCCCAGGCCTGCGAAGCGTTTGTGCTCCAGGAAACCCGGCAGCCTCCGCAAGGCTGCTCGGAGCTCGGGTCCTACAGTTTCCTGTGTCAACACCCTGCCAAGTCCCCCTCTGTAATAAATGCATCAAGACGACTTTTCGACAATGGTGACACTGTCCATGCCTGCCACTGCGGCTACTTTGTTGGCTGCCCTCAGGAAGTCTGAGAGGCTGTGGAGAATGTTCCCGAGGTTCACATGCAGGTCTGTGGTGGCAGGCTCTGAGATGAAATGCGGTACAACGAGAACCTTCTGAAGTGCTCCCAAGTTAAACACAGGATTTGTCACCCACACATGGCAATGACATTAAACTGGTGCATGGTGGTGCCCCTGGCTTCTCTGAAGTGCAAGACCGTCCCCGGCCACTCCAAGCCAGGGTCCCCCCAAAAGGTCTGTCATGGGCAACGGTTGTTCTAGCCAGTTACCTTCTCACTAAGAGCCTCAGAAGCCAGAAGCCTTTGTTGTGTGCAAAACAGTCACCAGCTGTTTTCTGTTTCCACTGAGGACAGGCAGGAGAGAGGAAATAAAATGGATCAGCCAGCACAGACAGGATTTAGCTGAGATACAAGAGCCAACATCCTGACAGGCAAAAATGTTGGACACGGAAAGCACAAGGTAGAGAATGGGAGGAGGGGAGACACAGATCATCTTCCCCAAATACTTTTACTTTTAAAATTAAAAAAAAAAAACAAAACAAAGCAAAACAAACAAACAACCGCCCCCCAAGCAGTCACATGGTTTTCTTCTTTAGATTTTGATTGGCCAAGACAGACCCCTGAAAAAATCTTTGTACTAAGAAGGACACCTGAACCCTCGGTGGACAGAAATGGTCCCGTTGTCCTCTTCACTGTCTCCTGGACCTGCTTCCTCACTAGGATGCTACACAAGCCTGCCCCTGAGGATGTTTCTCAGCCACCTCATGTCCATGCCCTGTATGTTCCTCGTCAGCAACATATACCCTCTCAAAAATTTAAATGATTGTCTCTGAAAAACCACTAAAGATATACATAAACTGTTGCATCCCCCTGTTTTTTGGGCATCAAAGCAAACTTCTTCATCCCCTTTCTGAAGCTCATTCTACAAGCCGAGCTGACCTGAGAAACCTTCCCAAGTGATTGCTATAGTCGTGCCAAGAAGCTTCACTTTGCTGTTCCTGTGATTTTTGAACGACAAAGACTCATGACCTTTTCCACCTCTGGTAGAAGGAGTCAGAATCAAAAAGCCAAAACTCTAGTAGCTGCCCCTCTCTTTTGCTGCATGCGTCTGTCCTAGCACACAGCCTGGATTTTTGTTTTGTTTTCTTTTCTTTTGTGCTCGCAGGGGTCGACCCAGGGCCTTACACATGCAAGGCACATGCTTTCCCACAGTTTGTTATCTTTAAGGCACCTCAAATCCATGAACAACTCAGGCATACCAGTCATCATCGCAGGGACGCTCAAATCAGTACATCACAGCGACGATGACGAGGGCATGACCGGGTCACACACAGCCCAGTTCAACATCCCTTCTTCATTTCTGGATGCTGTTGAACTCCAACAAAAGGGATGACTATTTTGACAACAAACAAGATTTATTAGGAAACAAAACAAGAAAAGAGGGAAGACTTGTTAGTGCCTTCATGGGGAGAATCACATGTACTTGCTGGTATTCAAGTCTAACAACCTCTTAGATAACATCTGTAGGAGCTCTCTCACTCCGTCTCAGAAGGGGAAAGAATGGGAGAAGCAAAGGCATGCTGAGTCCTGTGATTTATTTGTTAGTGTGTGGGCACTGTTTACTCTCCAAATTCATTCCAATTGGGTTCTAGATATTAATGCTTGGAATCACTTTCTTTCCAAGAAACCCCCTTGTTTTGCCCGGGCTAATTCCTGATAGAGGTAAGAGTGAATAGCTATGAGAAGTGATAGAGTGTTGGGATCTTGACTTATAGTGGGTGTTGAGTGCTATTATGGAATGGAGGCTTCATGGAGCAGAATCTTTTAAGGGCTCTTATAGTCTTAGCCAACCAGTCCAAGGACCCTTGACACGATCCAAAGGCAGAAGGCCTGGGACCCTTCACCAGTAAACTCACATTCTCAAACATGCTGTTTTCCCATTGATAGGATACTTAACACCAAAAAAGCCAAGAGCTTTTCAGCAGTGTGTGTGTGTGTGTGTGTGTGTGTGTGTGTGTGTGTTTGATCAAGGCTAGCTACTCCCAGAGGGGTGCATATGTAAAACATTAGCAGTAACCCATTGAACCATCTCCCTGGCCCTTGTACCTATTTTGTTCTCCTTTTGCCATCTTAAGAAAATTAGCTTGATGAGACAAAGTATATCGTCCACAAGCAATGCTGAATATCTACAGTATTTGAGATTGTTTGTAGAGTTTACAGAAGTGGCTGAAAAGTAGCACTGTAGCACTGTAAAACTGTCATCCAGTTGTTCATTGATTTGCTCGAGTGAGAACCAGTAACATCTCCATTATGAGACTTGTTGTTACTGTTTTTGGCATATCAAATATGCCACGAGTATCTTGCCAGGCTCTGCCGTGCGGGCAGGATACTTTCAGTGACTTGCTGGGCTCTCCGAGAAGGACAGAGGAATCAAACCCGGGTCAGCCCTGTGCAAGGCAAATGCCCTACCCGCTGTGCTATTGCTCCAGTCTGGCTGAAGAGTAATTCTAGATATTTAAGAGTACACCCTCTGAACACCCTCTGAACACCCGCCTTCTCGTATATCTGTAAGAGTATATCTATCTTATGTTCCATAAGAATAAAGAATCTCGAGGAGGAGAATATAGAATATGGAAAGGGAGTTGGAAAATATTCTTGATCCCAACAAATCAAGCGAGATTTCTCTTTTCTCCAAGGATAACAAACTATCTTGAAAGCTGATAGCATTTCTTTGGTGGAAAAAAACAAAACCAGAACGACAGTGTTCTGTTCAGCTCATTGCTTTCCTTTCAACTCTTTGTCCTTAGAAAGATGCAAATAAAACAACAGTGAGTGGGTTTGAGTTTTGGCTTTTAAGTGGTTACTTAGCAGCATGTGGTAAAGTGGAGGCTTAATTCCAAGTTCACCTTCATACAGGCAGTCCAGAATTAATAACAAGAGAAGTTTTCAGAAACAGAAAAAAAATCACTCTAAGGATGCAGTTTAAATAAACATATAAAACAACCACTCTAAGGAAGAGTAGGCATGACTGCTAGAATACTCACAATCAACAAGAGGCACGAGCAGGAATCCACAAAAAGGGGAGGGAGATCACAAAACATGAAAACAGAATAATATTACAGTGGACACTGGCTAACATCTGGGTCCTTGTGGGATGTGTCTAAGACTAGCACACAGCCCACTAGATGACTTCAGTATTACAGCTTCTTACTTTTAGTTCTTGTAGGTACATATCTGTGAACTATAGCATTCCCGGAAACAGAAACCTCTGCGTCCTGAACAGAGCCCCCAAACAGCCCACACAAGTGCTCAGGCTGCTTGCTTTGCCGTCTGTGCTAGCCTCTTAAAAATCTCTGGTTGCTACCTAATCAGAGAGAGAGAACAAAAGGGAATACCCTGCCATAGTGGCAGTGTGGGGTGGGGGGAGACAGGACTGGGGAGGGGGGGAGGGATGTTGGGTTTACTGGTGGTGGAGAATGGGCACTGGTGAAGGGATGGGTTATCGAACTTTGGAAGGGAGAAACATGAGCACAAAAATGTATAAATCTGTAACTGTACCCTCACGTTGACTCACTAATTAAAAATAAACTATTAAATAAAAAAAATCTCTGGTTGCTGGCCACTCTTAAAGGTCTCTGGTTGCTGGCCACTTGCTGACTGCTTATAGCTCACAGTCCTGCCGCTTTGTCTCACCTTTCCCTCTTGTATCCTCTGAACACATGCCCTCCCACTGACATCTGCATTCAACTGCTCAATCACTGGTGCTGTACTGCTGGCTGTTTTTTGTAGCTCAGACTTCACTCGTTTTTGTCACACTGCCTATCTGCCTATTTGCCACACTGCTCCCTTGCTCCATTTCCTGTCATCTGTCTGCTTGTGTGTGTGTGTGTATGTGTGTGTGTGTGTGTGTGAGAGAGAGAGAGAGAGAGAGAGAGAGAGAGAGAGAAATAGAGAGAGAATAATAGAAAGAGGGAGAAAGAGAGCACTAGAGCTGCTTATTCAATGTCCTGTGTTTATTTGTTACTTATCCATGACCTTGGCTATTTCTGTTTTGTGACCTGTTACAGCCACTGTAAGCCAGATTTTAAAATGTCCAGTATAGATTATCTGCTCTCTCTTTTTCACTTTCCCTCATAACTATAGGACCATAAGAATGAGCATTAACATGTACCATGAGCATTAACATGCACCATTTGGCATCTAACCTTTCCAGTCCAGGGAACTGGGTGAATAAAATGGTCAGACATTAATATTAAGTGAAACAACCCTCTCTTCTTCCTCCTCCTCCTCCTCCTCCTCCTCCTTCTTTTCCTCCTGCTCTTCCTCCTCTTCTCCTCTTCCTTCTTCTCTTCTCTCTCCTTCTCTTTCTCCTTCTCCTTCTCCTTCTCTTTCTCCTTCTCCTTCTCCTTCTCCTTCATCTCAAGTACCTATCTGCTAATGCAACCTACTATAGGCTTAACTTGGAGAGGTAAAAGTGGAAATAGTCCTAGAAGAGTCACAAGAGACTCTGCTGGTCTAGTCTCTGCCTGATTCTTCTGAAAATCAGGGATGAGATGAAAAAGACCGTATTACAATTTATGGGGAGTGCAGACAGAGAAATGATACAGTAGATATAGGACTTGTCTTGCATGCAGCTGACCCAGGTTTGATCCCTGGCATCATACAGGGTCCCCAAGTGCCCCCGAAAGTGATCTTTGAACACCTTGAGCATCCCTGGGCATGATCCCTGAGCCAGGAGTCAGGAGTAAACCTGAGCCCTTTGGTTTAACCTCCCCCAAAACTCCACACCAGAGAGATGGTACAGGATTTAAGGCATTTGCCTTGCATGTAGCTGACCCTAGTTTGATTCTCAGCTTCTCATGAGGTCCTCCAAGCACTGCTAGGAGAGAGGAGGGATCCCTGAGCACCACCAGGTCTGGTCCAAAATATGAAAAAAATAAAATTAAAGAATTTATGGAGAAACTAGGAGAGAATGACTCAGGAAGAAACCACTCTGTGGCACTGTTGTTGGTGAGGTGAGTGCCCAGAGACATATAGTGGGTAAAAGTCTCACGCACTCCTGCCCAGGCTGGACATTAACTCCTGCCGGCCTCAATGATATTAAGGCAGCACTGGAGGGCCACTTGAACTGTGTGGTGTGGGAGCTGGTCCTGGCCACCAGGTTTTCAGGAAGCCACAGTTCTCAGGCTGAGGCAAGGTTCTCATCTTCTCAACAGAAGATATTGGCCTCAATTTGCACTGGATTTAGATTCTTTATCTTTCACTACAGAAAAGAATTTTCAGAGAAGATAGAGAGGGGGGGATGGAAGGAAGGAAGGGAGGGAGGGAGGATGGGAGGGAGGGAGGGAGGATGGGAGGGAGGGAGAAAGGGAAGAAGGAAGGGAGGGAGGAAGGAAAGAAGGAAGGAAGGAAGGAAGGAAGGAAGGAAGGAAGGAAGGAAGGAAGGAAGGAAGGAAGGAAGGAAGGAAGGAAGGAAAGAAGGAAGGAAGGAAGGAAGGGAGGGAGGGAGGGAGGGAGGGAGGAAGGGAGGGAGGAAGGAAGGAAGGAAGGAAGGAAGGAAGGAAGGAAGGAAGGAAGGAAGGAAGGAAGGAAGGAAGGAAGGAAGGAAGGAAGGAAGGAAGGAAGAACAGAGAGACAGACAGACAAAGGAGACATATTTTCGCATAAAGTATCAGAAGATAAATCACACACCTTGATCTGGGGTGTGGAAGATTCTAGAATAGGGTACACGGGGAGTTGCCAGGGTAGCTCATTATATAGGCCTGTTCAAGCTACATTGACCTGTGGTTTTCTGTGAGGATAAGCATCCTTTGCAAGGGCAATGTCAAGGACTTTGAATTCTGGTGATCTTCTTTATTCAGACTCTTATCAGGGCCTTGCTCCTGCTGAATTGTCTCCTGAGAGCATTCATCATTTGGGTTTAGACTGGATCAGTCTTAATCTCATGCTGGTCATAAGTCTGACCTGGCTTATCTAGTTCTTAAACAAAGGCCAGGGGTAGGGAAGGATCATTCCTCTGCAGGTCACAGCTTAGCCTTAGGTCTTCCTAAATTTCATTACTAAGTGTCAACCCATGTCTTGACTATCAACTTCAATACTGTCTCTGGAATTTGTGGGTAAGATTTTTTTTTAAGTTCTGAATTTTCCAATAAGTAAAATGTTCTTTGCAAAAGTAGTCTAGTCATTCTTCAGACAAATTTCAGTTTGTTCAGAAGAGAAAGTCATTAGCAAGAGATTTTGCAAAGGTGGTTTGGTTGGGGGGGGCCATTAGAGAGGGATGGCTCAAGAATATGAAATTCTCTGAAAATTAGCCAAGTAATGCTTTGCTCCTGAGTAGAGTAATGGGGGTTCTGAGAAAATATAATAATACTGTCAAGACATAGAATCTGGGTTTCAGAGGGCTCTAAAATCCTATGCAAAGATATTGTATGCAAAATATTTTGCATATTCTATTATTAACTTGCTAGCCTATCTAAAGCAATTAATGAAAAAGAAAATCAGCATGAACACAATTTCCTTTAGAATCACCTGTTAGAAAAAGAACCAGGCACCAACTGCCTCACACCAACAAATTGATTATTATTAAAAGAAAAGATAAGAACCCCCCCCAAAAAATGGGGGATGAGGGACAGTCTAAATAAAGAGTTGTATTTCCTACAAACAAATATGCAAACAAAATAGACTGGGCAAAAGGCCCTAGAGAAAAAGAGAAGGAAGCTAAACAATAGCTTTATTGATTTAAGACATGTGGATTTCATTAGGAAAGTTGAGTGCATAAAAATGGGTTGTGATATCTGCAACAAGGCAAAGAGCAAAATTGGGTCACGGAGCTCCTCAGACTAAAGGAATGATGAATCTTTATTAGGAAGTTGGATTCAGAGGTAGGAAGGGGAAAAGAATAACTCTTTTCCACTCCAACCCTCCTTTGGATGCTTTTTAAGCCTTCAAAGGTAGATGGACATGTTGAAATGAAATGGCAAATCCCAGGGCCCTAGTCTCTGACACAGCATTTGCACTGCCAAAGAATCCTTCTGCCAGAAACTAGAAATTCCCTGAAAAAAACACTAACGCTGATATGGAAATAAATAATGTGCAGATCAAAGCAATGTCTGTCAAATGTCTCCTAGGCCTCAATGTGAAGTTTCGGCTGAATTCGAAAGCAATAAAGTAGCAATCATAATATTTTTCATTTGGATAGACATTTTCCCTGTAAGAGCTCAAAAACCTTGGTAGCTTATATAAAGCTGATATGCTATTTGGGTGGGGGCCTCCTTTTCATAACAATGAACACAGAAACAACAATCACTGAATTGTTTGAATGAAAAAACATTTCACTAAGTATCTAGGAAGTGTGACTGAAAATCCTTTTGTCTAAACTATTTGATTCAATTTTGTCTTTATGACTTGGCAAACCCAGACAAGAGAAATTTGTTCATTGAGAGAAGTCATCTTCTTCACCCTTATTTCTTCCTGCCCCTTGCCCTAAGTGCATCCCCTTTTAAAGAACTGTCTCCCTTTTATCTCATGACCTAACTGCCTCTTTCTGCTTCCCATCTAAAACTATGATGTCACTGGTAGGTCCTTCTCTTGACACCCTTGCAGGAAACTGATCCCTTCGGACCAACCCAGCAAAGAACGACTCACATCCACCAGCACAGGAAGGAGATTAAGACTTGATGGTTTAGGTCCAGAGCGATAGTACAGCGAGTAGGGCATTTGCCTTGCATGTGGCTGACCCAGGTTCAATCCCTGGCATCCCATATGGTCCCTCCAGCACCATCAGGAGTAATTCCTGAGTGCAGAGCCAGAAGCAACCCCCGAGCATCTCTGGGTGTGACCCAGAAAGTAAAGAAATGAGAGAGGGAGAGAGAGAGAGAGAGAGAGAGAGAGAGAGAGAGAGAGACTTTATGGTTTATCCTTATCTGGTTCCCCACACGTACATGGTTATCTTAGATGTGCTTCAAGGTACAAGGGTGCAAGTGAAGCCAAATAATTACACACAAATAAACTAATGCCCCTCTCAAGAAAGCAATGGCTTTTTATACCACCTCTGAGCAGCACATTGATTTTTCAAGGAACCTAAGTGATAGCACAGCAGGTAGGGCATTTGCCTTGCAGGTGGCCAACCCAGGTTCGATTCCTCCGTCCCTCTCGGAGAGCCCAGCAAGCTATGAAGAGTATCCTGCCCCCATGGCAGAGCCTGGCAAGCTACCCTTGGCATATTCAATATGCCAAGAACAGTAACAAGTCTCACAATGGAGACATTACTGGTGCCCACTTGAGTAAATCTGAATGACAGTGCTACTGTGCTACCCCTGGAGATTAATACAGGGAGGTGTGGGGAAAGAATAGATTGGAAAAACCTGGGATTCCATGTGGCAAATTCCAAATGACAAGCCAAGGAGTTTGAAGCTAATCTTAAGGGCATATGAGATCCTTGCCAAATGCACCACATGACCTTTGCAGACATCCATGTAGTACTGTGGGTGCTGAGTAATGTATGCAGGCTTCCGTGTGCAAGGTGTGTGACAGCAAATGGAGATGTACATGTCTTTGAGAGTATGCAGGGTTGTTTGTGGGTGTACCTGTGGGGTGAGCATGTTTGTGTGTATGAGTGCCTGCGTGCATACAAGCACACACATGTCTAAGTGTATGTATGTGAGTGAGCACATGCCAAATGTCTTAATATACCTGTTCATGTGTAAGAATGTGCAGCTGTGTGTGGGGATGGGGTGGGGACCAGTGCACGGAGGGTGTGGAGTTGTAGACGGTGCTCCCTTGATGGCTTCTAAAAGAGGACAATGTTTCCCTGTGACTAGACACACCCAGCCTTGGGCAGGAAGGCTGCCAGCCGCAGGGCCTCTGCTGCCTAGGCCAAGAGCCAAGCCGGGCCACTGATCCTCTGACACTTCCTGCCCGTCAGTGAAAGACGGGAATCAGAAAGGATGGGTGCCCTTCACCCCGTTTGCTTCTTCCTGAAGGGGAATGCAGTTCTTCCTCATCTCCTCCTTCTCTCTTCCCCACACCCTCGCTTTTAAATTTTTAAGTGTACGTGGGTGTGCATGTGCGCATGTGTTTGTGATTTTTAAAACACATGGTATGAGGAAGTGATAGGTTACAGGCTCCTATTCAGAGCCGAACATCCTCCTGTGGCTTCCTAACTTCCTGACCTAGGGCAAGGTGTGCAACAACTTGTTTTACAAATGTTTGCAAATTGCCCAAGGCAATCCTCACACTGCTTCTTGCTGGGGGGATTTTAGGAATGTGACTGGGGTAGAACTGTCTGGGGGGAGATAGGCATGGAAGCAAATCACATCAATCTACAGCAAGATGGGAATAAGAGCTCTGAATCAAATGTACAGGGTGCCTTGAAAGTATGTATTGAAGGATTTTAATTTGTGCAATAGAATAATTGGCGCTGGAAGTGTGGGGTTGCTGTGTAGACCGAATAAGCTGGTGTGCACCTCAGAGCCAGACCACACTGTGTGATAGCATGCCCGTGCTCTGATTGTGGTAGAAGCCAAACTCTAAGAACGTGTCTGAACAGAGGATTGATGCCGTTGGTGACTTCTCTCTAGACAGCAAGGTTGATCTGAAACCCAGGGAGACAGTGGAGCTGTGATATTCTGGGCAGGAAGGGCCAGATTGTCACCTACAGGCCTCAGGAGGGCTGGAGCACTGAGCAGGGGAATGCTTCCGGTTGCTGCTCTGAGACCCTCCAAAGGCAAACCCTTGCCTGAACTCCCTCCAGAGCCAGAAGCTGGCCCTTCTGAGGATGTCCTGACTTTCCATCAGACGTAGCTCTGGCTTCTTTTCTGCTGATATCCCCAACTGAAACACAGTAGTGAAATGTGCGTGACCTGCTTTTCCAAGTTAGAAATGTCTCAGGCCAATCCCCCACCCCACTTCCTTCCTTCTAAAGGATTTCCAGCAATAGAACGCAATGTCTTCATGTGTTCTCGTGTCCCCTAGTGAGAAGCAGATACTGTGTTCATGGAATCACTGGCCTGTTGAAAAGAATCTTAACGAAGTTTTTCTGCTAGCTTTGCCTGTTCTCTTGTTGTGGTAAAGCACTGTTGCACTGTCGTCCAGTTGTTTATCCATTTGCTCAAGCGGGCACCAGTAACATCTCCACTGTGAGACTTGTCGTTACTATTTTTGGCATCTCGAATACACCATGGATGGCTTGCCAGGCTCTGCCGTGCAGGTGAGATACTCTCGGTAGCTTTCCAGCTCTAGAGAGGGACAGAGGAATCAAACCCAGGTCCGCCGCATACAAGGCAAACGCCCTACCCGCTGTGCTATTGCTCCAGTCCTGGGTAAAACACACATAATATAAAATCCACTATTTTGATTCATTCTGTTTGACTTTTACTTCTTTTATTGTTTGGGTTTAGATTTTTGCTTATCTGTTTTTTTTTTTTTTTGGCAGAGCCTGGCAAGCTCCCCATGGTGTATTCGAGATGCCAAAAACAGTAACAGTAAGTATCACAGTGGAGATGTTACTGGTGCCTGCTCGAGCAAATCGATGAACAACAGGACGACAGTGCTACAGTGAGGTTGTTTTGGCAATGGGGATTCATCCCAGAGCCTCACACCTGCAAGGCACGTGCTCTATGATTCAGCTGCCTCCCAGACCCTCCGCCCTAGACAGAGCATACGGTTCAGTGGCTTCAAGCACGTTCACTTTGTAGTATGAGCATCACCATCATGCATCACCCAGCAACTTCCATTTCGCAAAGCGGAAACTCTGTCCCCACTAAACAGCAACCCTCCACTTGGCCCTTCCTTCTGCAGCCCCTGCAACTCACACAGATTTCTAATTTCTGCCTCCTATAGGGTTCTCAGATCAACAGAATCACACAGTATCCGTGTCTAGTTTCCTTCATTTTGTCTCATTTTCTCATTAATGAACTTCCACATGTGTTGGAGCCTAGAAATCTGGTTAAATATGGAGCACAGCTGACCAGAGAGATATGACAATGGAGTATGACAAGAGCAAGCTGCTGAGTCAGACTTCCAGGGTGCGGCATTACGAGCTCTGTGTTTTGGGAAAAGTCACTTAACCTCTCTGTGCCTGGGCTCCCAAACTTGTCTGATGAAATCATGGTAGTGCAGATGCAGAGCAAGGACCAAAGCAGTTAATGTATGGAAAACACTTCCAATTATCCCTGGAATGTGGTCAACCCTAGACAAATATTAATTTAAGATAACAGACAGGCACAAGCATCTGTCTAAATATAAGTATATAACATTTATATTGTCACAAATCTTTCAAATATTTGGGTCTAAGTATAATGAAGGAATCAAAAAAATTTTAGCCTCCAACAGAATGCCTTATGCTCATTCGGAAATAGAACAAGAAATTTCTATCTGAGGCAGAGAAAGAAGAATTTGTTAGAGATAACAGTACGTAGGCTTCAGAAAAGATAAGATCTAAATGGGTTCTGGAAGGAATCCATACAAAGCTATGTCCCACGTCTCCACTTCACCACCCGAGGGATGGTAAAACAGGCTCTGTCTGAGAAGTGAAAAGAAAAGCTTTAAACTTTCAATGTGGAAGTAAAATATTTCCATTTTGCTAACGTTCAGTGGTTCCAATTTTGAAGATATCATAAGCAGTGAACTTTCAAAGGAAAAAAGTCATTGCGATCCTTGTATACTCATGGAAGAATCGCCCCGTTTTTGAACAAAGAGCGGCCGTTTATCTCAGAACAGCTCATTTTATGGGTTCTAGAAAGCCCGCAAAAGACAATCTTGAGTCTAGATTTTGCAAACGAATTTCTTGGCAAAGGAAATTCTCTCCACAGACTTAAGTTTCTCCGCCTAGTTCCCTTTTCTCGGTCAGAGGCCATCCGTGTCCCATTATGGGTTGAGTCCGCCCTTGCCTCTTCCCGAGCCGTAACCCAGAGAACCAGATTGTTTCTCTGAGGATCTGCTTGTGGCCTCCTGATTCTCTCAGAAGGTGAGGTTTCCAATTGTCTTTTCATCCAGACACAGATGCCATTTCATTTCGAACCCTTTTCTGACTGTGGAGTACAAATGGCTTGGGGGGGGGGGGGACTAAAAACAGAAGAGCCTAAAATGGTTTTCTGTGAGACCCCTTAAGAAAGTTATTTGAGGAGCTGGGAAGATAGCATAATGGGTAGAGCATTTGCCTTGCATACAGCTGACGTGGGTTCAATCCCTGGCATCCCATCTGATCCCCTGAGCACTACCATGAGTGATCCAGGAGCACAGACCTAGGAGCAAGCCCTGAACACTGCACAAAAAACGAACAACAACAACAACAAAAAAATGGTTATTTCAGTCAGGTTATAGGTTAACATGTAGGATATTCAGAGACAAGTCCCCTCCCCTATACAGGTCTGAAATCCTGTATCAGGAGAGTAAAGAGGAAAAATAAAATTGCTTTAACTCTATTACAGAGGCCATTTCAGAAATACAACTTCCTCCCTGGAAAAAACTAGTAATTCTCTTCTCTTAAGCTTCTGATGGCTCCTTCCACTCTGGGTTTGCCTATTATGGTCTGTTGTCTACAGGGTTTTTCTGAAATGTTTACTCATGAAGCAGATGGAATATGCTCTGACAAATAAGGCACATGTTTCCACTGTTTCCTGGAGCTCTTTGTTTCCACATATCAAGTATTTCGTGCCTGAACAGAACTAGTTTGCACTGTAGCACTGCATCACTGTCATCCTGTTGTTCATCGATTTGCTCGAGCGGGCACCAATAACGTCTCCATTGTGAGCCTTGTTGTTACTGGTTTTGGCATGTTGAATATGCCATGGGGAGCTTGCCAGGCTCTGGCGTGCGGGTAGGATACCTTGGTAGCTTACCAGGCTCTCTGAGAGGGATGGAGGAATCGAACCCAGGTTGACCCTGTGCAAGGCAAACACCCTATCCGCTATGCTATTGCTCCAGCCCAAAGGGAGAGAGAGAGTAACTAAGTTTCTCTTCTGCTTTTTTTTCTGTTTTATGGGTCACACTGGCCATGTGCAGGGGCTACTCCTGGTCCCTGCACTCATTAATTACTCCTGGCGGTGCTGGGGGATCACATGAGATGCTGGGAATTGAACCCCGGTCAGCCGCATGCAAGACAAATGCCCTACCTGCTGTGCTATGGCTCCAGCCACTAGTTTATTTGCCGATAAAGATTTAAGACTTCAACTGTAAGGAAAGGGAAAAGGAATCAATGAAAATCAGTAGATTCTGAGTGAAAGAAATATTTCACTAACTTCACTTTTTTAAAGCAGGTTGACAGGGGTACTAGAAAATTTCCCTAGAGTTGTTACATTAGAAAGAAAACAGGGTATGTGTCAGGGTATGAAAACAGGAAAGGGATGAGAGGGTAGCTATTTTTTTGATCATCTCAATTAAGGGGAAATTTTTCTGAGGTAAACGGTTCTCAGAAAGAGCGATCATTTCATGAATTTGATTGTTTAAGTGGTTGTGGTATCCTTGAGTCAGGCCTGAGCCAAAAGTCCACAACTCAAGAGTTTTGAAAGCCAGTGAGAAGTCTTAAGACTTAAAGGAATTCACTAGGCCTAAAAGTAGTAACAACTTTACTCTCAGGGAGGAATTTAGGGACAAGAATGTCTAACTTGGGGAAATTACAGAATAAAAATAAGACAGAACGAAACACTTGGAAATAATCACATTAAAATTAAAACTGTAAGGAAGACATATGGATGTACTTGGCTCCGTCAAAAGATGAACATTAACATTAGTCTTGTTCATTTGATTTTCCTGATAAAATTTCTAAGGAATCCACTAAAAGACTAGTTATACAGTGTAATATTCCAAGACCAGAGAGGCTGAAAAAATAATACACATAATAAAATTTACATAAGAGTTATATTGTTTATATTTTTAAAAGAAATACTAAGAATGACTTAATTAAGCATGGAATTTAAGATGTAACTCCAGAGTTCAGAGAGATAATACAGCAGATAAGATGCTTGCCTTGCATGTGACAGACCCAGGGTCAATCACCAGCACTACATATGCATCCCAGAGCCCAGCCAGGAGTGATCCCTGAGCACAGAGCCAGGAGCAAGCCCTGAGCATTGCCATATGTGGCCCCCAAACAAAACAAAAAAGATGTTAACTATGTGAAATATACTTTTACATAGATAGATAGTTTACAAAAAACTATCTACTCAAAAATAAGAAAAGGGAAAAATAAAAATGAGAACAGATATTAATAAAATAGAAAAGCAAAAATAGTAGATGAAACTTGAGCATCTTTAAGAAGATAAATAAATGGGCATATGCGTGGCAAAACTGATCAAGAAAAAAAAAGGTATAAACCATCTTAGGATCTAGGGGCTTAAAGAAGATTAAACCACAGAAGTAGCATAGATTATAAAAATAAAAGATTTATAAACAGACTTATGAAAATGCATAAAAATTTAGAAATGGGAAGATTCCTAGAAAAAATGAAATTATATGTAACTCAAATGGTAATTAACTGATTTGATAACTATAAGCAAGATTTGAATCAATAATTTAAAATCTGTCTTATAATAAAATTAGCTTAGATGGCTTAATAGGTAAGTTCTTCCAAAATTCAGGAACAGATACTTGCAATCTTATCAAGCCTCTTTCAGAGCACACACATAAAAAAGTAAACACAATAGTCATCTTAATCTGCAAAATTAGCATTAATCTTGTTCCAAAGTCAGATTAAAAAATTACTCATGAAAATAGAGGCAAAAATCTTAGCAAAATATGGGGTAACTGAATTCTGTTAAAATTTTAGTGCATAATCATGTTATATTTATTAAAGCATTGTGATAGTAGTTAAAACTCAGAAAAATCATTAATATAATTGACATAACAGACCAAAGGGAGGGAAAGCTTATGACTATTTCAACAGATTCAGAAAGAGATCTCAATGATTCCTTTTTCAGTGGTCTATGGATAGGGGGCTTTCTTCATCTGATCAAAATCCTCCTAAAATAGAATAAATATCATACTTAAGGGTGTATAAAAATAAAGTCCAATGGAGAGGGCACTTGCCGTGGACATAGCTGAGCTGGCTTCAATCCCTAGCGCCCTATATGATTCCCTGAACCCCATCCAAAAGAGAGCATGGAGTTCAGAGCCAGAAGTAATCCCTGAGAACAGCCGGGTTTGGCCCCCAAACCCAAACATAAATAGTAAATAAATGTCATATTTTTATGTAGAAAAACTAAAAGCTAATTTTTGATATGAGGAACAATGTCAGGACCTCTTTCTCAGACTCTACTCAGTATTGTTCCAGCTCTCCAAATCATCGTTGATAAGCAGGAAGAATTAAATAAAAATATATGAATTAGAAATGAAGCAGTAAAATTGTTCTTATATGCAGATTATATGTTTACATAAAAAACTCAGAGAGGTCTATATCACTGTCACTGTCATCCCATTGCTCATCGATTTGCTCGAGCGGGCACCAGTAATGTCTCCATTGTGAGACTTGTGACTGTTTTTGGCATATCGAATATACCATGGGGAGCTTGTCAGGCTCTGCTGTGTAGGCGAGATATTCTTGGCAGCTTGCTAGGCTCTCCAAGAGAGACTGAGGAATAGAATCCAGGTCAGCCTCATAAGGCAAATGCCCTATGCGCTGGGCTATCACTCCAGTCCCAAAGAAGTCTACAGGAAAATTATTGACAGTAAATACTTCTAACACAGTTAATAGATATAACACAATTTGTAAAAGTTATTTGTATTCTGTATACCAATAACAAACATCTGGAGTATAAAATTTTAGAAAGATAACCAATTACAATATGAAGAAATACAGATAACATTTAGGAATACATCCAAAATAATATCCTTATTGTTTTTTGCAAAAGGTCTATAAATGTGTATCAAAAGTCATGTCAAAAGCACAAATAAATGTAAAAGCATCCTAACCTTAGAGATCATAAGGTTCCTTTTTTTATATCAGTGCTTACAGAAATTGATTTATAGATTTAATAAAATTGCAATCAAAATCCCCAAGTGATTTTTCTTGGGAGTTGACTAATTTTACATTCTAAGTAAAAGGTCAAAAAACTTGTTATAGCCAAACATTCTTAAAGGGCAAAAAAGAAAGTAAAGGACTTCCTCAATCAAATTGCAAAATTAACTCCAATACTATAGTAATTAAGACAATGTAGTTTGTTTTAATAAGATAGACCAAAGGGATAGACTTAGAGACAGACTGAGACCCATACATGTGAAAAAATTTGTTAGGCACTGCAAAGAAAGTTTGGACAATACTCAGATTGTGTATGGCTCTTAGTTGCTTTCTTTTTTAAAACTCTCTTGGAGCTCTACCTTATATTATTCAAAAATTAATTCCTGGAGGATCATGTAGATAGAAATATTTTTCAACTTTTAGGAATATATTCCTGTTCTTAAGAAGTATAGATATTGAAGGATTAAGGAGCAAAAGGATCATTATTTATTACTCTTATATCATAATTTATTTACCTTATCTTCAATGTTTCAAGAGAGAAAGAAAATTAATATGTAAGAAAGAAAATGCTAACAGAAATAATGCAAGCAATATGTAAATCTGGGTTAAGGGTGTACTGCATCCTTTATATTATTTTTAATTATTTTAATTTATCTGTAATCATAAGCTATTTCAAAATAAGATAAATTTTCTTTACAAAAACTTTTAGAGTAAAAGTGGGGCTGGAGCGATAGCACAGCAGGTAGGGCATTTGCCTTGCACGCGACCAACTCGGGTTTGATTCCCAGCATCCCATATGGTCCCCTGAGCACTGCCAGGAGTAATTTCTGAGTGCAGAGCCAGGAGTAACCCCTGTGCATCACCGGGTGTGACCCAAAAAAGCAAAAAAATAAAATAAAATAAAATAAAAACAACTTCTAGAGTAAAAGATAGCATACCATCTCAGAGTATAGAACCATCCATAAACATACTTTAAAAGTTGGAAATCAGAAAATATAACATATATAAATTAGATTTTAATAATTTTTTTCTCATTAAAAGTTACCATAAGAGAGTAAGAAATTAATATCTTCAACCGGGAGCCAGAATAGTATAGCAATTGAGGTGCCTTTTTTGCATGAAACTGACCTGGGTCTCATCCCTCAGTACCACATATGGCACCCTAAATACCTCCAGGAGTGATCCTGAGCACAGAGCAAGGAGTTAGCTCTGAGCACCATCTCGTCTAGCCTCACGCCAAATGAAGACAAAAGACAAAATAAAAAGTCTTCAATTGGAAAATATTGCCAGATACAAAACTGACAAGGAATCAGAAAAATATAAAGACTATCCATAAAATTTTCTTTATATATTCAAAATATACATAGATGGATCATTATAAATGCATATTTTAAAATATATATCCACACCCAAAATGAGCATATTTCACAAGAGAAGAAAACTACACATTAATAAATATTGAAAGATACTCAATTCATTTTAGTAATCAGGACATGCATACTAAAACACAAATGAGTAATAATTTGAGATTCACATGATTGTAAATATAGTAATAATCTCAACCACACCAATATTCATAGCCTTGAAACCAGTCTTGCAAAAAAGCATTAAAGGAGTTTCTTTAAAAGGTGTAACAAATTCTTCAGTACGTGGCATTGACTCACTCATGGTGCTTATGCTTGTTCTCTTCTAAATCAGAAAATGTACATTTATTCCCAGCTTGCAAAGGGATTTTATAGATCTCCAATGATAAATTAACATCTTACTTAGAAAAAGTATATTTACTCCCAGCTTGCAAAGGGATTTTATATATCTCCAATGATAAATAACATCTTACTTATATTGAATATTTTCTATCTAGACAGTTTTTTACATCCATAGAAATTTTTTACTGTAATCTTTTACTTATTGATGCAGATACTTAAACAGTACTACAATGTAATATTTCCTTTTATAAAGCAAATATTTCCTTTCTGAGGAGAAAACACGTGGCATTTTTATAGGCCTATTCATAGATTCCCCTTTAAATTTTCATAATTCTAGTCACTCTTGCTAAATTTTACATTTGTAGATTTTAACCTAGATCATGTAAATCTAAAATATATTAGCACAATTTACAAAAAAAACACAAACAAACCAGGTTCATTAATGATAGGAAAGGCATGATAATCATCATGATTTATCACAAAAATACAAAAATAAAATTTAATGCAACATAACATGCAGGGGTGGTTCCCAGAGGTGCTGGCCAGACCATGTGGTACTGAGGATTAAACTTGACCTTTTGAATGCAAAGCATGCTGCAGTCCAACCCTTTTAACTAGCACTGTGGCCCTGAGACTTTTGTATTTGCATGTTTTTGCTGTAATATTTGACACTGCTTCGGGTGCCGGGGCTCTGCTTGGGGCAGAGAGGGAAACTCAACCCACCCACTCTGAGGGGCCCCGGTGAAGACAGCCAGGTGTGAAGGCAAGAGAGTCTGATGAGTTTGGACGAGTCTCAAGCATGAAGAAACCAGCAGAGGAACGCAGGTGTTCTCCAAGCCTGCTGGGATTGGGACTGGGCCTTTTCCACCCAGATCCCCCACTTTTCAGTAGCTAGGCAGTCACACCCAGAAACTGCTCCCGGCGCCGTGTAATCCCACCACCAACAACGGCCAACATCCAGAAAACCAAGCTCCAGGAAGTTTGGACGTCTAATAGCCTAGTTCTCCCTCTTGGAGAACCTAGCAAGCTACCAAGAGCTTCCTGCCCACATGGGAGAGCCTGGCAACCTCCCCGTGGCATATTCATCTGCCAAAACCAGTAACAATGGTGGGTCTCATTCCCCTGACCCTGAAAGAGCCTCCAATGTGACACAGTTAGGAAGGACAAGTAAAGAGAGCCTTCTAAAATCTCACGACTAGGACGAATGGAGATGTTACTGAGACTGCTCGAGAAAATCGACGATCAATGGGATGATGATGATAATGATATTTTAGATGCCAGGATTAAAAATTTATTTATGTAAATAAGAATAAGCATTATATTATGTTGTACTAAATAATTTAATTTTTATTTACATAGATTAAAATCATATAGCAATCAATGGTCACAAATGCAATGTTATTGATTTATTTTATGATAATTTTATTTGCCATTCCTTTAAGTTTTGTTAAAGCAAGCAGTACGAAAATAAATTTGTTATGTGCCCGTGGTGGGGACAGGATGGGGGTTGGGTGGACAGAAGATTGCACTAGTGGTGAGATTGGTATTGGAATATTGTGTGCCTGAAGTAACTCTTTAAACAACTTTGTAAATCATGGTACCTTAATAAAAATAAATTAAAAGGAAAAAAAGACACATAACACCAGGAGACTCATTTTATTAGCACAAACACCAGTGGCATCATCAGAATCTCCCTTAACCAGATACTTGTGGATACTAGCAAACTTCTTATAAATTTACACCATGAGACAAAAATATTTACTTGTAATAAATAAAAATACTGAAAAAGACCTGAAATTTCCATAAACAGGGAATGGGATAATCAACATGTGTCATAGAATGGAATACCGAGTAGCTACTTAGAGCAGCAGGCATCAATGAGTCTTAGTAATATTGAAGAGGAAAAAGGAATTCAAAGCAGTCCAGACAAGATGAGATGCTGAAAAACGAGAAATGAGCTAGACCAAAAGAGGACAGAACATTCCAGTCTTAGAGAAAAGGAACAGTCTGACCCATTTAGGAACTGCAAAGGCATGAGGTCCCCAGTCCCACCCATCACATGTTTCTCCAGTGGAGAACTCTGGTATACAGCGATTCACTTCTGGATACCTTCCTCCGAAGAAAGAACAGTGCTGCAGAAGAGAACTGCTTCTTGAGAATAGTTGCAGAAGAAGAGTGAGATTAGAAAGACGTTACGGGGGGGGGGGGGGCGGGTGTAAAGCACTTAGGAAGGGAATAGAGATGTTTTAAATCCATTCCTCTTAGAAAGTCAGGTAGAAAGCTCTTGGACTTCTACGTGCCCTCCAGCTGGATCCCTCAGGAGAAAAGGAGCAAATATGGACATAGGAATACTTCAAGGTGAGGATCACAAGACAGAAGGATGTTGGAGAGATTTTTCACGTAACATTATTTTTTTAATCTCAAGCACAAAAATTTCTTTGTCTGTGAAATTACAGTGGGAATGATCAACTGAGTTTTTCATTGGATTTTACTTATTTTTAATTATTTAAAGACTTTTTTTTATCAGTTGAATGTATTCATTAAGAAGACTGGTATCCAGGGGCTGGAGTGATAGTACAGCAGGTTGAGCATTTGCCTTGCATGCGGCTGGCCCGGGTTCGATTCCCAGCATCCCACATAATCCCCTGAGCACCGTCAGGAGTAATTCCTGAGTGCAGAGCCAGGAGTAACCCCTGTGCATAGCCGGGTATGACCCAAAAAGAAAAAAAAAAGATTTGTATCCAGAAAGAAAGGCTACCTGTAGCAGAGCTTAGAAGTCTTCTTGACTTATTAAATCCATAAATAAAGAATCTGTGTCTATATGTTTGAATTCTACTTATAGGTCTTGTTTCTTTCATATTTCGAAATGCAATCATTGTCTAAAAAAGAGGAACTCTTTTCACTTTCTGTGATTAATGTTAAATTAATTCATAGGCTAAAGAATTAAACTTTCCTCCCCTAAATAGATAACAAAGCTTTCAAGATTTCAAACTATAATATGCATTTTACATAAACACTTAATCCTTCATGTAAAATGCCTGTCAAGTAAATTTCTTTTTTTTAATTTTCTTTTTGGGTCACACCCAGCGATGCTCAGGAGTTGCTCCTGGCTCTGCACTCAGGAATTACTCCTGGCAGTGCTTGGGGGACCATAGGGGATGCTGGGGATCAAACCCAGGTTGGCCGCGTGCAAGGCAAATGCCCTACCATCTGTAGTATAGCTCCGGCCCCAACCTGTCAAGTAAATTTAGCAAATTTAATAAATATATTATGTTCTAACTTTCAATCAGCCATTGTGACTTAAACTTAAAATACAGTGAAACTAACCGTTATAATCTCATATAAATTCAGATCAGACATGGCATATTCAAAGTAGTATGGTAGTAACACAATTTATCATATTCACATGACCCTCTCAAAATACATACCTTACATGACAAGATCAATAGTGTGTCAATATTTTAATCTGGATTGATAACTATAACCAGTGACTAGTATTTGCACTTTAGGGTTGACCACAGCAACCAGATGAGACCCTTGTGTCAATCTTGCCCTTAGGTTGGCACAGACGAACTGCCTCACCACAGGCCAGCAAGGGGAGCTCTGGATTAACCTTGGGATTTGTCTGCTTTCCCAATCATTTGCTGAAATTCTTTCATAATATTTTTCTGCATACCCAAACTCCCCTCCAATTCCCTGCCCCACCCAGATTGCAACATTTTTTTAGCCTAAAAATATAATTTGTAGATTTTTCCAGATCTTTTTTCAAAGAACTTCTTCAATCGTTTTAGAGGCTGCATTGCCCTTGATTTTATGTGTATTGATATCATAATTTAGGTACTCCCCTACTAATAAATATTTTTCTTGATTCTGTTTTTTATTATCATAATCAATGATGCAATACAAGACCTTAGACACATGTAATTTCTTGTTTGGATATAATTGTCTAATTTTGTTTAGGTCTGATAGATAAAATTTGTATATTCTAATGTATACAAGATGAAATTTTTGTATGTGCACACATGATTAAATGATAGCCCAGATTAAGCTAAGTAGCATATCCTTTCCCTCAATACCTCTCCTATTGTGCTTATGTGTGATTAGAATACAAGTCTACAAATTTCAAGTATACATTATATCATTTTAACAATACTCACCATGCTGAAATTTAGTAGGTCTCCCAAAATTATTCAGTTTATAATTGAATGCCTGCACTCTTTGACCAACATCAGAGTGCATACATTTTTGGCTTTGTTTTATTTTGTTGGTTTTGCGCCCAAATTCAGTGGTACTCAGGGCTTACTCCTACTTTTTAGAGTAGATTTTTAGAGATCACTCCTGAAGGTGCCCAGGGAACCATATGCCATGCCAGATATTAAACTGGGGCCAACTGAATGCAAGAGAATCAGCTTACCTCTGTACTATCTTTCGGGACTCCTGATTGCAATAGGTCCATGGCCATTTACTTATGAAATTCTGCACCTTCTTTATATTTTACTTTGTCATCTGTTTTATCATTTACATAATCATATACTGACACAAGGCAAACCCCGTAGTGGGGAAATGAATACTCTATAAATTCAGATAGGGACTGGACTCTGAAATAGGAGCGGGACCAAAGGAGAAAAAAATATATATAAATACTTTTAAAATATGAAATATATACACAATAATTTTATTTATTTTAATTTTTAAAATTATTTTATTTTTAAATTTTTTTGCTTTTTGGGTCACACCTGGCGATGCACAGGGGTTACTCCTGGCTCTGCACTCAGGAATTACTCCTGGTGGTGCTCAGGGGACCATATGGGATGCTGGGAATCGAACCTGGGTTG
Organism: Sorex araneus; assembly: GCF_027595985.1. Lineage (NCBI taxonomy): Eukaryota > Metazoa > Chordata > Mammalia > Eulipotyphla > Soricidae > Sorex > Sorex araneus. Next base: position 175,941,650 of record NC_073305.1, read on the forward strand.
GCTGCATGCAAGGCAAATGCCCTACCCACTGTGCTATCACTCCAGCCCCCTATGCACAATAATTTTAGGAAAAATAATACACATACATTTTGAAATTATGAGCAAGAGAGTTTTCCAATTGTCACTGACAAACAGGTTGATAATCAAATCTCTTGCAAGCCATGCTTAATCAGGCTTGGAGGCTCAGGCAGATCCGGTTTCTGGTGACAACCTGCTTCTTGTCTCAAAGACCACCTTCTTCTCATTGTATCCTACATATCCAAGAGAGAGACCTTGCCTCTTGTGACTTCTTGTTATAAGTGCTCTATCCTTGGGACCTGGTCATCTTCTAGGCTGATCTTTCCAATACCATCCCACTGGACATTGCTCCAACATCAGAGTTCTAGGGCCACAGTCAAATCTTAGCCACTCAGGCTGTGTAAAGGTCTCACTGCTTGGCCCTCCACAAAGGGAATACAGATTTTATTTGTTTATTCATTTTACAGGAGTAGTGGGACTCTAAAGGTAGTCATTGCCGCTCCCTGCTTGGGTAAGAACTTAGGGGCCTCTAAATTCCACGCAAATATTTCTGGACAACTCCTCACAAATGTCTCACACATTTTTCATAAGCCAATTTGCTCAGGCACCCGTTGGCTTCAATTTCCTTTAAATGCTCTGCGCCTGCATTGCTGGAATCTTCAGAGCTGTCACGTTCGCCTGTGCTTGAGGCACTCAGGGGCAGAAGGCGGCTCCCTCATTAACTGTCAAGTTTGGGGAGCTAGCAAACCGGCCCTTTTTGCTTTTCTTTTAGCTCCTGAGAGATTCAGCCAAGAGGTTTTCCTGGGAAACCACTGAATTTCGGATGAAGACTGAGAAGGTGCAACAACAGTTTGCTTGTGTTCTTTGCCTGTCTCTTGCGGGGTGGAGGGGGGTGGGAGAGGAGGGTGTTGGTCCTAAAACAACCACATCACTAGCTCCTTATCTGCTCATCGCCCTTCCAAAATAAAACCAAAACCATGAAACAAAGAAGCCTCAGCCCCGGCACTCTCCTCCTGGTTCCCTGACTATCTGGTGCAAACAGTCTCAGGCCGTGGATATTGGTGAGGGGTCAGTGCCTTCTAGGCACTGAGCTTCTCAGAGGAACGTGCATAAAAGAGAAGGGGGCAAGCTCTCGCTTGTTTCAGCCTTGGACTCCATCACAAGGACTTTTCAGCCCCCTGCCGTGCTAAAATCACACCAATCCAGACAGTATGCAGTTTATTACAACTCCGCTCCCACCCGGGCAGCAGAAACAGCTAATATTATTGTTTCAAAGATATTGAAGCCAAGTTTAGGGCAGGAAATTTTTGTTAGTTCAACCCAAAAAGTACCCCTTGCCCCCCTTTTGTTTCTTATTCATCGTCCAGAACAATTGGGAAGTAGTTGGTTTGGGTTTTTTGTTTTTTGGTGTGTGTGTGTTTTTTTTTAAATCTCAGCGGGACCCATTTAGTGAGAGCTAATTCACAAGTCAGCATGCCCACTTTGACTTCGCCATAGGAAAAAAATTAATGACATTTTTAAATTAAGGTATATTCAGCAGTCTAACATTTTTGGTCTAGGGTTTTTTTTTTCATTCTTTACAATTGCTTGTCTAGCTTTCTCCTATTATAAGTAAAGAACATATGCTGGAGATTTCCTTATTAAAGAGACGGGATCAACATCAGCTCCATTATTTCATGGAGACAGTTTGGTCGTAAGAGACAGAAACCCAAATGAGTCAGCTTCAGAAACGGGAAACTGATTGCAAAAAGTAAAATGTACTTTATGAGGCTTGAAAATGCCTGCCTTGGAAACTTAAATGAGTTTGGTAACTAAATGATGGCTCTTTCTTGCCACCCTACTGGTTTCTTCTCTCTTCCCCCCCCCCCCCCACACACACACCTTTGCTCCAAACTCCAACTTCTCTTGGCAAACCTTTATTACTCAGTACTCGTTGCCGCCCAAAAAGGCTACTGTAGTTCAGATGTCTAGTTGAAGGTATTTCCATGGGACACCAGAGTCTGTCTTAAGCCAAATTTATGTGATTTATACCTGAGTACTTAAGGTTGAGTCATATATTCCTGATCTATCCATTATAAAAATCGTCCCACTTTACTACTCAATAAAGTTATGAAAGTCTTTGTCAGATTGAAGGATGGTCATTGCAGATCCTGCAAACATGTTTGCCAATCTTTTTCATTTGCATTTGAACCTCTTAGTAAATATATCTTATGCTCTCCTGGCAGAGAGTGGGATAAGAGACAAACTCTCCAGTGAAATTATTGTAGTGTTTATATTTGCAAAGAGGTACCCTCTAGAGATGGAACTAATAAGCACAAAGTTCAAGGGTGTTGTTTAATTCTGAAAGCAGAGTAAACGGCAAGAGATCATTACAATATTTTCCAGTAAATAAGTAGTGTCACATTTATTGTTGTAGTAATTAAAGATGTAACAAATCCCTTTGATTTAGGTATGCCACTTGTCGGTGGTATTGCTTACCAAGGAAATAATCTAGCAATACACACAATATTATAAAGAAATGTGTTCATTAGAAATAGGGATAGCTGTGAGGCTGGAGCGATAGCACAGCGGGTAGGACGTTTGCCTTGCATGCAGCCAACCCAGGTTCGATTCCCAGCATCCCATATGGTCCCCTGAGCACCGGCAGGGGTAATTCCTGAGTGCAGAGCCAGGAGTAATCCCTGTGCATTGCCAGGTGTGACCCCCCCCCAAAAAAAAAGAAATAGGGATAGCTGTGGTGAAGGGAGTCACATATCAAGTATATTTAAAATAGACATTCTATGGCTGAAGATAAAGAACGGCACTGCACATGTCTTGCATGGGTTCAAACACCAGCATCATGAAATTATACTAAATAATAATAATAATACATATTATAAAACCTTAAATTTGATGACTTACTTTTTGGATCCATCGCTTTTGATTTCCATTTCACAGCAGTGGCTTTAATAAAATGAAGACTAAAGGGAAAGAGAGAGGAAAAGCACTAATGAACATTAGCAGAGTTTGTTTTCCTTTTGCAAGCCATCTTTTGTTCTTGTGGAAAAAGGCCCCCTGGAACCCAGAAATGTTCACAGAAGCAATGTTTTGTCCTAGGAGAGTCGCTCTCTACTTTCTCACCTTCACTATGAGCTATAACTGCCCCGACTGATGCTTGAGATTGCCAATAACCTGTTGTGCCTTTCAGCTTTCACTGATCCATGGGGAGGTTAACAAATTTTGTGAACTTTTAAAAAAATTATGAATGATTGTGTTTACTATTGCAATTGAGTGTCAACAACCATGGCAGAAACTAAAAATGCAATTTCTTTTCAAAAGAAAATATTCAGCATTTTGACTGGCTGAAGATTGATTTGGCAATGATTTTTCGGTTAACATTCCCTGAGGTTTGTTTATATGGCTATTTTGGTTTTTTATTTTAAATATATCAGCATTTTTCCACAGCTTCAAGCTGTTCTCATCACAGCATGGTGCAAGTTAATAGGTATTACCATAGCTCATTATTTTACTCAATATCTAAGTAAAAAACATAATTGGCTAAAGGAATGATTTAGGGTCATTCCTTCTATTCCCTGATGGCCCAATGATGATGACCACAAATAAACTTAGAGTAGAAGTCAGGTCCATGGGCTACAACTGGAGTCAAATAATCAACAGACGTGACCTATGAATATGCAGTGAGGGCCCCTTGGATTTGTGCTTTGTTCATTTGGCAAAATGCATGAATTTATTTATTTATACAGTAATTATTTTGTCCTGGAGATCAAATCCAGGGCTCTATACCACTAAATAACATCCTAGATGCCAAAAGTTTTATTTAATGACACATATAAACAACATAGCTCCATTGATGGTTGATACCTTCTGACACCATACGATTATTCCAGTAATAGCCAATATTCTTTAAAACATCTGTGGAATCCTTGATAGAAATTGCTCAGATATAATTCATGAGATGAATCTGAACATCAGTCTTGTGCATTTCTAATCACATATGAATGAGATTAAAATGCCAGATTACTCAATATATTTACCAGACTGGGCTCCAGATGCCTTTTGCATTTTCTAAATAGCAGATCCTCTCACAAAACCCAAAGTTTGCCACCAATAAATCCTTCAAAACCACATGCTTTGGTCTAAGACAGGAATTCCAATAAGAGAATTCCACCAAGGATTAGAATAACGCAGTCACTGGAATGAGTGTTTTGCCTTCCAATCAACCATTTCTAATCTGGACACATGGACTTATAGTGTCAGGAAAGCTTATTAAAAATTTTTTTTTACTGTTCTTTCATTCAGTTACTAAGGAATGAGTGCCAGGCACCGCTCAGGGGATGAAGCAGCAAGAATGTATTAGGTATCACCCTTGCTTTATGGCAATACCAATACTGAGAAAACAATCTTTAAGAAGTGATCTCGGGGCTGGAGCAATAGTACAGCGGGTAGGGTGTTTGCCTTGCACGCATGCACGCAGCCGACCCGGGTTAGATTTCCAGCATCCCATATGGTACCCTGAGCACCGCCAGGAGTAATTCCTGAGTGCAGAGCCAGGAGTAATTCCTGAGTGCATCGCCGGGAGTGACCCAAAGAGAAAAAAAAAAAAAAAGAAGTGATCTCATTAGCTATTTTATAATTATGCTAATGTGATCTCAGAAAAATAGGGTGTTTCAAAAGTTATATAGTAAGGAGAAAACTTTATGAAGATCTTTCTTCTCTGTTTTTGTTTCATGCAGGACTTTGAAGTAAAACATGGACGTATCAAAAGTTCAGGGATAAAACTCAGCGATAGAATAAATGGCCAAGTCTCACAGGAGTGAGGTCCAAGTTTGACCCCTGGCATCACCCGTAGCCCATGCAGTGTGATCACAGACATTGTCATTTTGATTCCCCAATGTGACTCCAATAACAAAGAAAGGAGAAGAGGGAAAAGAACAACAGGGAAGTTAGTTAGTGTGCAGTTAAATTTAATTGTGAATTTCACCTTATGGAGAAATTAGGGAGCTACCAAGTGGAAAATATGAACAAACTACCTACCTTACTCAAGTGGCTTTAGGAAAAAAGTTCTAAATCCTTAAAATGCTGTTTCAGCCTGGGGTTCTGCTCAATGGTTAGAGCATATGCTTTGTAGAAGTGAGACAACAACCACAAATGCAGCTTAACTAAAGAAACTGTGTCATCCACAATAATGGGGGTATCATTCTCTACTGACTGAGAGATGTGCCAGATTTGGGGTCAGAGGTGAAAATAGTTCAGGAAGATCAAAGATGGTTCAGTCAACAAATATAATTTAGATAGTAGGGAGGGTGCTAAGGGATGAAGAGGAGAAAAAGGAATGTTCTGGGGAAATTGTTGCAGTGGTAACTCATCCAAGTCACTTCAAGTAGGGAAGCCTTGCTGAGAATGTCAGGAGATACACACTATCAGAGGTTACAGCTACTGCTACTGACTTTGGAAACTCACTCTCTTCATGCACTTGTCTAAATATCTAGAGAGTCGTAAAAGGAATGATATCTTGAGGTAGGGGCATAAAATTTTACTCAAAAGATCACAGTAGTTTGGATGACAGGATTTAGACAGGCAGCTTTGCATTCCCATTCAGAAGCTGACCAGAATCTGACAATACAGGATTTTGTCATATCATGGAGCATTCTCTCATGTTAAATGGAGCCCTTGGTCCCTCTGGGAATTCAAGGTCTGCCACTCCAGAATATGCCTCTCATTCTTCAGGTCACCCCCAAATTAGGGGATTAGACACATTCAGCTGACCCCCTAGGACCAGGTCCCTTTATTCTGCCCATTTCCATCCAATCCTTTTCCTTTAGGTCCTCAAGGTCTGTATCAGAGAACTTATCAGAGACCATCATTTTCATAAGAAGTAAAGTACTTGCCTTTGTTAATTGTGATCTGGTTTTTATTGACTTGCCCTCCCTCTTCTATTGCTCTCTTGTCACCACTCACAAAAGGTTCTTTAATGAGCAAGTGGCACAGAATGATTAGCACTGAATCTCAGACAATAGAAAATTACTTGTCAGCCCAAGGATTCTCTCTTCATTTTAAGTTATCAGCCAAATATTCCTAGCTCTGTAAAAATATTAACCAATAATGCCCAATGGTCTTAAGATTCATGCCTAAACTCACATCAATTGAGATGAGTTCATCCCTAATGACTTGAAGAATAGATGTTTTGCCTCTCACTGGAAATACAAGTGCTTTTCATGGGCTGGTCCCCATAAATGAGCTATTAGAATATAAATTCTCCTTCCCAATTAGCCATTCAATAAATGAGTAGTAGACTTAACTGAAATTTAAGAATAAAATTAGCACTGCCTATTCTGTAAATTAAATTCAATTTAATATAATCGTGCCTTTAGCAAAATTAAATTATTCAGGTTAATTGTTCGAAATGCTCAAGAATTCAAATGAGTTCCTCTCTTATAGAAAAGCTTTTGACTAAAAATAGAGTACTTAAATTGGCTTTTGCCACGGGGGTTTTCAGTGACTTCCCTTATATCCCTAAGATCTCTCTTTGGTCCAGAGATACAGGACAACAGTTAAGGCATTTGCCTTACCTGCGGCCAACCTCAGTTTGTCCCCAGTACTACGTATGATCCCCAGAGCACCACCAAGAGTGATTCCTGAGTGCAGAGGCAGAAGAAGTAAGCCCTGAACAACATCAAGTGTGGTCCCCCCCAAAAAATATTTTTATTACAACTTATGTTGTAATTGACAGTAGTAATCTTTATGATGGATTTTTTGTTTTGGTGGGGCTACAGCAGCGCTCAGGGTTTATTCATGGCTCTGCATTCAGGGATCACTCCTGCAAAGTGAGGGGAACTATATAGAATACCAGGGATCAAACCCGGGATGACCACATAGAAGACAAATGCCCTACTGGCCATGCTATCTCTCTGACTAATGTTTATGATGTTAAGATCCACATTTGTGACACTCATCATCACCAAAATTCCCAGGACTCACGGCCCCAATATCAATTTCTAGTCCACCTCTTCCTTCCCCCTCTTCTTCCTCCCCTGTTTGAAATCTGTCTCATAATCCAACTGCAAGTGTTTGTCAAAGTCACTCTAACTTCCCATATTTCATAGAAATATACATATGTATCTATATATTGGTTTTGGGGTCACACCCAGTGATGCTCAGGTAACTCCAGGCTCTGTACTTAAGAATCACTCCGTGGGACCTGGCCCCCTAACTGCGGCCCGCCCTTGCAGGTACCGTCACAGACCCTCGGCCACGCCCTCCCGTGCCCAGCTTCCAGCCGCCTGAGGTCTTCCCGCCTGGCTCTTTAACAGGAAGACACCGGGGGCGTGGCCAATATCTTAGTGGGCGTGGTCTAAAGTGGGCGTGGCCTCCTCTCGGAGCGGCCTCAGATATTCTTTGTTACCTCAGCTCAATCGGTACTGTGTATTTCTTTGAAAATTCACTTTTGCGATCTCAAACACTTACGCAAAATAGCCATTAGCTTAGTCTGACACTATAAAAGCTGTCAGTGAATAAGGGAAGTTTAGCACAATCACAGCCCCTTCTTTCCACAAGAAGAAAAAGGAATAAATAACTACAAAGTTCCAACTCTATACTTCCGTAACAATATGAGGAAGCAGCGAAAATCCCCTCCACCAAGAGAGGGAGAAGAAAAAATTCCAGAAACATCAATGGGGGCTACTCACATCTACGACCTCTCAGATAAACGATTCAGAGAGGAGATCTGTAGAAGAGTCGGCCTACTCCAAGCAACCACGGAACAGACATCCAATAAATTAAGGGAGGAGATGAATGAAGCACTGGAACGGTCTACCAAGAAAATACAGGAAGAAATGAGAACAGAAATCTCAAACCTACAAACGGAAGTCACACAAATAAAAGAATCGGTAGATGAATTAAAAATCTCACTAGATGCCCTCAACAGTAGAATGACTACAGCTGAAGACAGAATCAGCGACCTGGAAGATGAGCTGCAGAAGCTTATAGACAACAACAAATCATGGCCAAAGACCTCAAAATGGCTATAGAGCGAATCAGAGCCCTGGGGGATGACTTCAAGAGAAACAACATAAGAATCATTGGAGTACCAGAACCGCAGGGAAGTAACCCCAATGAAAAAAACACAGTCAAAGACATCATTGCTAAGAAATTCCCAGAGCTGGAGAAGGCAGGCATCCAGATACAAGGAGTCCAAAGAGTACCAGCAAAAAGAGACCCGAATAAAAAGACTCCAAGGCATATCATAGTCAGAATGACGGATGCTATGGATAGAGACACAGTTCTGCAAGCAGCAAGGTCAAAGAAGGAAATCACATACAAAGGAGCACCCCTCAGATTTACAGCAGACCTGTCAGAGGAAACCCTCCGAGCCCGAAGACAATGGTGGGACATAGTGAAAAAACTCAACGAAATGAATGCCTCACCAAGAATACTTTATCCGGCTAAACTCTCACTCAAAGTCGAAGGAACCATACACTACTTCTCGGATAAACAACAGCTCAGGAACTTCATAGACTTAAAACCAAACTTGAAAGAAGGTCTAAAGGGGCTACTGTAAGACAAGGTGGAGCCACATAAAAACAACAAATACCACAGAAATATGACACAAAATCCTATCACAATAATCTCTCTCAATGTCAACGGCCTAAATGCACCCATCAAGAGACACAGAGTGGCAAAATGGATCCGGAAATTAAACCCAACATTCTGTTGCCTGCAAGAAACACACCTGAACAAACAGAGTAAACATAGACTCAAAGTCAAAGGATGGAAAACAATCCTGCAAGCAAGCAACCCCCTTAAAAAAGCTGGAGTGGCCATCCTAATATCCGACAACATAGATTTCAGGTTGAAAAAGATTAAAAGGGACAGCGAAGGTCATTTTCTGTTTATCAAGGGATATGTACAACAGGAAGAAATCACACTCTTAAACATATATGCACCTAATGAGCGACCAGCTAAATATTTAAAACAACTCCTAGCAGACTTCAAAGAGGACATCACTAACAGCACAATAGTAGTCGGAGACTTCAATATGGCCTTATCGCCTCTAGATAGATCGACAAGAACAAAACTCAACAAGGAAACACTGACTCTGAAAGAAGAAATTGAAGAGAGAGGCCTAATAGACCTATACAGGGCCTTACACCCCCAAAAGAAAGAATACACATTCTTTTCCAGTGCACATGGAACATTTTCTAAAATAGACCATGTACTGGGCCCCAGAACATACCTCAATAAAATCGGAAAAATAGAAATTGTATCAACCATCTTTTCAGACCACGATGCGCTGAAGATAGAAGCTAACCACTCACTGACACGGAGAATCAAATCAAACACTTGGAAATTAAACAATTCAATGTTGAACAATGAGGGGCTGGAGCGATAGCACAGCGGTTAGGGCATTTGCCTTGTACACGGCTGACCCAGGTTCGAATCCCAGCATCCCATATGGTCCCCCGAGCACCGCCAGGAGTAATTCCTGAGTGAAGAGCCAGGAGTAATCCCTGTGCATCGCCGGGTGTGACCCCCCCCAAAAAAAGCAAAAATCAATGTTGAACAATGAGTGGGTCAGGAAGGAAATCAAGGAAGAAATCAAAAAATACTTAGAAACAAATGAGAATGAAGACACGAGCTGCCAAAACCTATGGGACGCAGCTAAAGCCGTGTTAAGGGGAAAATTTATAGCTCTCCAAGCATTCCTCAGGAAGGAAGAAAGGGCCCACATAGACAGCTTGACTTCACAACTCAAGACCTTAGAAAAGGACCAGAAAAAGGAACCCAAACCAGATCGAAGGAAAGAAATAATAAAAATTAGAGCAGAAATTAATGACATGGAAACCAAAAAGACAATCCGAAAGATCAATGAAACAAAGAGCTGGTTCTTCGAGAAAATAAATAAGATTGATAAACCGCTAGCAAGACTCACGAAGAAAGAAAGAGAAAGAACCCTAATAAATCGAATCAGAAATGAAAAGGGGGGCATCATAACAGAAACCAGTGAGATTCAAAAGATCATTAGAGACTACTTCGAAAGTCTATATGCCACAAAACAGGAGAACCTAAAAGAAATGGATGGATCCCTCGATTCCTACAATCTCGCAAGACTGAACAAAGAAGACTTGGAATACCTGAATAGACCCATCAATGTTAAGGAAATTGAAACTGTGATCAAAAACCTCCCCAAAAACAAAAGCCCAGGCCCAGATGGTTTCACTGGCGAATTCTTCCAAACATTTAAAGAAGACCCGTTGCCTGTTTTCCTCAAACTTTTCCAGGAAATTGAAAAAACAGGAACTCTCCCAAACAGTTTCTATGAAGCACACATCTCCCTAATACCAAAAGCAAAGAAAGACACCACTAAGAAAGAAAATTACAGACCAATATCCCTGATGAACACCGATGCGAAGATCCTCAACAAAATACTAGCAAATAGGATCCAACAACTTATCAAAAAGATCATACATCACGACCAAGTGGGATTCACCCCGGGGATGCAAGGATGATTTAACATTCGGAAATCAATCAACATAATCCACCATATCAATAAAAGCAAAGATAAAAACCATATGATCATATCAATAGATGCAGAGAAAGCATTTGACAAGATCCAACAACCTTTCATGATGAAAACCCTGGCCAAAATGAGGTTTGGAGGAACTTTTCTCAAGATAGTCGAAGCCATCTATCACAAGCCTACGGCAAGCATTATCCTCAACGGGGAAAAACTAAGGGCCTTTACTCTGAGATCAGGCACAAGACAAGGATGCCCACTCTCACCACTCCTCTTCAATATAGTACTGGAAGTACTTGCGATAGCTATTAGACAAGAAAAAGAGATTAAGGGCATCCAGATAGGAAAGGAAGAAATCAAACTCTCACTATTTGCAGACGACATGATACTATATCTAGAGAAGCCTAAAACCTCTACTAAGAAACTCTTAGAAACAATAGACTTATACAGTAAAGTTGCAGGCTACAAAATCAATACCCAAAAATCCATGGACTTCATATATGCAAACAATGAGGCAGAGGAAAGGTACATGAAAAAAACAATCCCATTCACAATTGTGCCCCAGAAAATCAAGTACCTTGGAATCAGCTTAACCAAGGAAGTAAAAGACCTTTACAAAGAAAACTACAAAACGCTACTCCATGAAATCAAAGAGGACATGAGGAAATGGAAACATATACCCTGCTCGTGGATAGGGAGAATCAATGTTGTCAAAATGGCAATACTCCCCAAAGCATTATACAGATTCAACACGATCCCTATAAGGATACCCATGACATTCTTCAAAGAAATGGATCAAGCAATCTTAAAATTCATATGGAACAACAAACGTCCAAGGATAGCTAAAAAAATTATTGGAAAAAGACGATTGGAGGCATCACCCTCCCCAACCTCAAACTTTACTACAAAGCAGTAACAATTAAAACAGCATGGTACTGGAACAAAGGCAGAGCCGTAGACCAATGGAACAGGGTGGAATATCCTTACACACAACCTCAAATGTATGATCATCTAATCTTTGATAAGGGAGCAAGAGATGTGAAGTGGAGCAAGGAAAGCCTCTTTAACAAATGGTGCTGGCACAACTGGACAACCACATGCAAAAAAATGGGCTTAGACCTTGACCTGACACCATGCACAAAAGTCAGATCAAAATGGATTAAAGACCTCAACATTAGACCACAAACCATAAGGTACATTGAAGACAAGGTCGGCAAAACCCTCCACGATATTGAAGATAAAGGTATCTTCAAAGGCGACACGGAACTAAGCAATCTAGTAAAAACAGAGATCAACAAATGGGACTACATTAAACTAAAAAGCTTCTGCACTGCAAAAGATACAGTGACCAGAATACAAAGATTATCCACAGAATGGGAAAGGATATTTACACAATACCCATCAGATAAGGGGTTGATATCAATGGTATATAAAGCACTGGTTGAACTCTACAAGAAGAAAACATCCAACCCCATAAAAAAATGGGGTGAAGAAATGAACAGAAACTTTACCAAGGAAGAAATACGAATGGCCAAAAGGCACATGAAAAAGTGCTCTACGTCACTAATCATCAGAGAGATGCAGATCAAAACAACCATGAGATACCACCTCACACCACAGAGACTAGCACACATCCAAAAGAACAAAAGCAACCGCTGTTGGAGAGGATGTGGGGAGAAAGGGACCCTTCTACATTGCTGGTGGGAATGCCGACTGGTTCAGCCCTTCTGGAAAACAATATGGACGATTCTCAAAAAATTAGAAATTGAGCTCCCATTTGACCCAGCAATACCACTGCTGGGAATATATCCCAAAGAGGCAAAAAAGTATAATCGAAATGGCATCTGCACATGTATGTTCATCGCAGCACTATTTACAATAGCCAGAATCTGGAAAAAACCCGAATGCCCTAGAACGGATGACTGGTTGAGGAAACTTTGGTACATCTATACAATGGAATACTATGCAGCTGTTAGAAAAAAGGAGGTCATGAATTTTTTATTTAAGTGGATCGGCATGAAAAGTTTCATGCTGAGTGAAATGAGTCAGAAAGAGAGAGACAGACATAGAAAGATTGCACTCTTCTATGGTATATAGAATAACAGAGTGGGAGACTAACACCCAAGAATTGTAGAAACAAGTACCAGGAGGTTGACTCCATGGCTTGGAGGCTGGCCTCACATTCTGGGGAAAGGGCAACTCAGAGAAGGGATCACCAACTATAATGTAGTCGAAGGCCATGCGGGAGAAGGGAGTTGCGGGCTGAATGAGGGCTAGAGACTGAGCACAGTGGCCACTCAACACCTTTATTGCAAACCACAACAGCTAATTAGAGGAGAGAACAGAAGGGAATGCCCTGCCACAGTGGCAGGGTGGGGTGGGGGGAGATGGGATTGGGGAGGATGGGAGGGATGCTGGGTTTACTGGTGGTGGAGTATGGGCACTGGTGAAGGGATGGGTTCCCGAACTTTGTATGAGGGAAACATAAGCACAAATGTGTATAAATCCATAACTGTACCCTCATGGTGATTCATTAATTAAAAATAAATAAATTTATTATAAAAAAATAAAAATTAAAAATAAAAAAAAAGAATCACTCGGTGGTGCTCAGGGGATCATATTTGGTGCTGGGGATTAAACTCGGGTCAGTTGCATGCCAAGTAAGCACCCTAACTGCTGTGTTATTGCTCCAGTCCCAAGAAATATATGTTTAAGTATTGCAATTCTATACCATATTCCAATTTCCTCAATCAGGTATTTAGATAATGAATGATTAGAATAAAAACTGCCCTTAACGAAACCCTCCACGATATTGAAGATAAAGGTATCTTCAAAGGTGACATGGAACTAAGCAATCTAGTAAAAACAGAGATCAACAAATGGGACTACCTTAAACTAAAAAGCTTCTGCACCGCAAGAGATACAGTGACCAGAATACAAAGACTATCCACAGAATGGGAAAGGATATTTACACAATACCCATCAGATAAGGGGTTGATATCAATGGTATATAAAGCACTGGTTGAGCTCTACAAGAAGAAAACATCCAACCCCATCAAAAAATGGGGCGAAGAAATGAACAGAAACTTTACCAAGGAAGAAATACGAATGGCCAAAAGGCACATGAAAAAGTGCTCTACATCACTAATCATCAGAGAGATGCAGATCAAAACAACCATGAGATACCACCTCACACCACAGAGACTAGCACACATCCAAAAGAACAAAAGCAACCGCTGTTGGAGAGGATGTGGGGAGAAAGGGACCCTTCTTCACTGCTGGTGGGAATGCCGACTGGTTCAGCCCTTCTGGAAAACAATTTGGACGACTCTCAAAAAATTAGATATTGAATTCCCATTTGACCCAGCAATACCACTGCTGGGAATATATCCCAGAGAGGCAAAAAAGTACAATCGAAACAACATCTGCACATGTATGTTCATCGCAGCACTGTTTACAATAGCCAGAATCTGGAAAAAACCCGAATGCCCCAGAACGGATGACTGGTTGAGGAAACTTTGGTACATCTATACAATGGAATACTATGCAGCTGTTAGAAAAAAGGAGGTCAAGAATTTTGTAGTTAAGTGGATGGGCATGAAAAGTTTCATGCTGAGTGAAATGAGTCAGAAAGAGAGAGACAGACATAGAAAGATTGCACTCATCTATGGTATATAGAATAACAGAGTGGGAGACTAACACCCAAGAACTGTAGAAATAAGTACCAGGAGGTTGACTCCATGGCTTCGAGGCTGGCCTCACGTTCCGGGGAAAGGTCAACTCAGAGAAGCGATCACCAACTACATTGTAGTCGAAGGCCATGTGGGGGAAGGGAGTTGCGGGCTGAATGAGGGCTAGAGACTGAGCACAGCGGCCACTCAACACCTTTATTGCAAACCACAACAGCTAATTAGAGAGAGAAAACAGAAGGGAATGCCTTGCCACAGTGGCAGGGTGGGGTGGGGGGGAGATGGGATTGGGGAGGGTGGGAGGGACACTGGGTTTACGGGTGGTGGAGAATGGGCACTGGTGAAGGGATGGGTTCCCAAACTTTGTATGAGGGAAGTATAAGCACAAAAGTGTATAAATCTGTAACTGTACCCTCACGGTGATTCTCTAATTAAAAAAAAAAAAACTGCCCTTAAGTTTGTTCAAGTCTAATGATAATGGTGTACTTGTACTTTTAAAAAAACTTTTCTCATCCAGGAAAGAGTCTTCCACTGGATCTTGTCTTTAGATATCCCATCAGACACCTTTTTTGATTCTGCATGATAAATGATGTATTTACTCTTTCAAAAATACTTTTCTAAAGTGTCTTGTAAATGCAAGATTTATTAGTAGCACTGTAGCACTGTCGTCCCGTTGTTCATAGATTTGCTTGAGTGAGCACCAGTAATGTCTCCATTGTGAGACTTGTTGCTGTTTTTGGCATATGGAATATGCCACGGGGAGCTTGCCAGGCTCTACGCTGAGGGTGGGATACTCTCAGTAGCTTGCCAGGCTCTCTGAGAGGGATGCAGGAATCGAACCTGGGTCGGCCGTGTGCAAGGCAAGTGCCCTATCCACTATGGTATCACTCAGATTTATTAGTGTATCATGAAATAGGCAGCCTTCAGCATTAGTAGGGAGACTTAACCTTTATTCTTTAGACATAATAATGCTCAATATATGCCAAGAATTGTATTGGGCTTCAAATTACAAAGATGCATCAAAGTTTCTTCTCTCAAGGAATTTAAAATCCATCTAGAAAAGATAAATTACCAATACTCACAGGGTGTGTCAGATATGAAAATATAGACAGTGTTCTATGGGACATAGCAGAAATAAAGAATAATATATTCTTCTTTTTCACCAAGTATTTAATTTTTGCCTATTTGAAAATGCATGTTAGTATTCCATTGCTTAATTTGACATTGCTCTGATTTTCAATAAGATCAAACATCTCATGATTTAAGTACTTTTTTTTTCTTTGCCCTTAATTAACTTTCTGTCTTAGGGAAAGTTATTTGTTTTTGTTTTTGTTTTCAATTTTATTCCATCATCTTTTCCTTTCAATTCCTCGCCCATCTCTCATGTAACCTTAGTTCTTCTGTCAATGTATATTGCTTGAGTTTTTGAATAATGTACTCTGGAGAAACTGAGAATTAATAAAACATATCTGCCACTGCCTTGAAAGAGGACTGGAATGATCTTTGAAAAGCGAATAAGCAAATAAATTACTTACACACACACACACACACACACACACACACACACACACATACACCATTAGAGTTCACTTTCAAATTCCAGCATAGAGTTGTGTTCTATTCCTGCTTCACAGATGACAGAATCCAGACTTGCACTTCACAAGGCTCTTGGTCAGTTTCAAGATCGCTGGTCTGATCCTGGCACATTTACCCCTTTCCTCTAACTTGTTTTCGAGAGACTATTGCACAACAGTGGGCCTTCCTGATTTCCAAGCACTCCTAAGAATGCTGCTTGACCACTGAACAAATGCTTCTTGATTGTTTTGGATTAAGAATCGCTACTCTGCTGAGATGAAGCCAAAGTTGCACTCAGGAAGCGAGGTATTTTGTTTGAGTGGAACATCAATCAAAGCTGGAAATGGGGGCCCTTGGAGCTCCCTGTTCCTGAAGCCCTCTCAAGCCTGTGATTTCCATCACGAAAGCCTGGATTCCAGACCTCAGGACCTGGCCTCCCAGTCTGCCTCTTCCAAACTTACTCCCACTTACTTTCTTGCTCTGTGGCTTCCGGACCTGTTTCAGGAATGCAATGCAAAACTATAATTTCATGGAATATTATGCAATTCTTTCTAATGGAAGAACTAAAATGGTTAGTTTTCATTGATTACCAAGCCATGTGGATGACTAACAAGTGGCTACGATTTGAATGGTCTATAAAAGGAAAAATAAATAAAATGATTTCGAGTAAATCTGAACCCCTTTATGACTTTTTCCTCTCGGGACAGGCATAAAGAGCTAAATGAGAGATGACACTCACTGTTTCCTCTCCTGTATCTTGCAAATAAACACACCTCCAGAGTGTCACTCTGGTCTCATTGTTTGTTAAAAAATATTTATTTATTTATTTATTTATTTATTTATTTATTTATTTATTTTGTGGGCTGGAGCAATAGCCCAGTGGGTAGGGCATTTGCCTTCCACACAGCCAACCAGGGTTTGATTCCTCCACCCCTCTCGGAGAGCCCTGCAAGCTACCGAGAGTATCTTGCCCGCACAGCTGAGCCTGGCAAGCTACCCGTGGTGTATTCAATATGCCAAAAACAGTAACAACGAGTCTCACAATAGAGACATTACTGGTGCCCACTCAAGCAAATCGATGAGCGATGGGATGACAGTTTTAATTTATTTTGTAAATGAGATACATTATTTAAATATTATGGTTTACAAGTTGTTCACAGTCTAGTCGTTAAGGGCTTTCAGTGTTCAAACACTAGTGCCACCACTAAAGTGAGCTTCCCTCTACCATTGTCCCTATTTACCAAACTGTCCTCCAAGTCTTCCCCTTAGCAGGCACACAACAATTTATTTTATATTGCTTGTTGCAGCTGAATTGTTAAAAGAATTATCAAAAATATTTCAGTAAAAGAAATATGTGAAAATTGCTATATCTCAGCATGGGAGTGTTAAGTCCTCATCTAAGAATTTTTTGCCAGTTATTTATGTATTTATTTCAAATATTTTTGTTATGTTGAAACTTGAGGCATATTTAATTTTTTTCAATTGAATCAAGTATCACCATGAGATATGGTTTCAAAGCTTTCATGATTGAGTTTCAGTCATACGATATAATGACACCCATCCCTCCACCAATGTACATTTCCCACCACCAATATCCCCCTTATCCATCCTGCTACCCACCCCCAGTCTGCTTCTATGGTGGGCACTTTTCTTCTCTCTCTCTCCCTCTCTTTCTGTCTCTGTCTCTGTCTCTCTCTCTCTCTCTTTCTCTGTGTCTCTATCTCTCCTTCTGGCATTATCGTTTGCAACTGAAATCCTGAGAAGCCACCATGTTTGGTCAATTGCCCACTTTCAGCACACAACTTCAATCTGGAGCAATTCCTTCCAGTGATTATCATAATGGTCCCTTCTCTGTCCCAACTACCCTCTCCTCCTGCCCTTAAGGCAGGTTTCCAACCATGAACTGTTCGTTTTGACCCTTATTTTTTATTATTCTTGGGTGTTATTCTCTTACTATGTTTTGTTTTTTTTCTCTGCTTTTTAAAAATTTTTATATCCCATAAATGAGTGCTGTCATTCTATGTCTGTCCTTCTCCTGACTCATTTCACTTAGTATGAGAGCCTCCATTTCCATACATTTATAAGTAAATTTTATGACTTCATTTTAATAGCTGTATAGTATTCCATAGTGGAGATGTACCATAGTTTCTTTAACCAGTCATCTGTTTTCAGGCACTCAGGTTGTTTCCAGATTCTGACTATTGTGAAAAGTGCTGGAATGAACATACAAGTGCAGATGTCATTTACTGCTGTGTACTTTTGCAGCCCAGGGGCATATTCCCAGAATATATGACCCAGCAATACCACTTCTGGGAATATACCCCTGGGCTGCAAAAGTACACAGCAGTAATGCCCATATTGTTTTCCAAAAAGGCTGAACCAGTCAACATTCCCACCAACAATGAGTGAAATCTAAGGATTTACTAAGCTGTTTGTTGCTAATTCAGTGTTACTGTTTTTTGTTGTTGTGGAGTTTGGTTGGCTTTTATGTTACCTTCTCATCTCATTTGATGTGGTCCTACTAGAATTTCAGGATTGATGACTTTGGAGGCGTCACATGGCCATAAATGTGGCCATACCATACAAACACTTTAGAATCTATAGTGTGGGTCAATAGTTGGTATGGGAGCAGCTGTGGGGGAGGGGGTCTGGCTGCCGGAGCTTCCAGAAGTACATGGTTGGAAGGTTGGAGGCAGTTTCCTGCCCTCACTCTGAAAAGACCCCAAAGTTCTCAGCCCGGACACCAAGAATACCTGAGATTTCTCGCAGTTCGGTGTCTCTGCAGAGATTATTAGTGAACAGTGGCAGTGTGGATGCAGCTGCAGGGGACTTGGTCTGCCCCCATCCTAAAGGTGCACCCACGTTCTCAGCTGGGGAGACTTGGGTGTCTATAACTTTTAGCTGCTTGGCTTGAATCTTCTCCGAGATTTTGTGGTGAATTGGCAGAGGAGGGAGGGCCATGTGGGTGAGTCAACATGGTGGCGACTATGGGAGCAAACCGTTAAATCACTGTGATCTGTTATTAACCTCTTCCTGCCTGAGACAACTTCTCTAAAGGAACACATTAGGGCAATTAGATTGACGTTCTGAAGCATTTTCATAAAAGGTGACTTATATGAGCACAGAAATCCCCTTTTGTGTTGCTTCAAAGGATAGTGCTGCACTGGACTGAACAGGTGTGTCTCTCCAAAGGCCTCATTGCAGCACTGATGTGGCAGTATTTGATGGTGGGAACTTGAGATGATTAACTATAGCAGATAGAGACTTCCTGATGGGATTTGTCCTCTTTGAAGAAGATAAGGAAGAAAACTATGCCTCTTATTTTTTTTTCTACCTTTAGTAGCATGAAAAGATGGCCATCTGCCAGCCAGGAAGGGCCCTCATCAAATCTAAGATAGGCGAGAACTTGATTCTGCACTCTGCCTCCAGACCTGTGAGAAATCAATATTTTAGTCACTTGCCTAGGTGATCTCTTAGAGCCACCTGTACTGAAATAACTCAGCATCATCAACAGTTAGAAAACAAAATGATACATTCCCTAACCCTTGAGAAACTCTGTCTCTTGTCCTCGTGCCATCTTTACTTGATCTCCATTTGTGTTTTTTTTTTCGTTTCTGTCGTTGGAAACACACCCACAAATGTGTGGTGCTTCTTCCTGCCCTGTGCTTAGTACTTGGTACTAGGTCCTCAGAAGACCAGGCTGTGTGAGGGAACAATCCTCCCCTGACCCTTAAGCTATCTCCCTGGCCCTTCTCAATCCCTTTTCAAGCATATACTATTTTTTTTTGCTTTTTGGGTCATACCCAGCAATGTACAGGGGTCACTCCTGGCTCTACACTCAGGAATTATCCCCAGCAGTGCTCAGGGGACCATATGGGATGCTGGGAATCGAACCCAGGTCGACCTCGTGCAAGACAAATGCCCTACCTGCTGTGCTATCACTCCAGCCCCATCAAGCATGTACTTTTTATGTATGTGTAAATATATACATGAGTGCATATACATAGTACATTTAAAAGGTGAAAATGATCAATGTTCTCAATTTGCTCTCAATCTATGCTCTCAAGCAAGGAATTGAAACAATATAGAGATTTAAAAGAACATGTATTTTTGCTACAATTTGTGGGTAAGCCGTTGTTTGCCTTGCATGTGGCCAACCCGGGTTTGATTCCTCCGTCCTTCTCGAAGAGCCCAGCAAGCTACTGAAAGTATCCTGCCCACACAGCAGACCCTGGCAAGCTCCCCATGGCGTATTCGGTATGCCAAAAAAAGTAACAAGTCTCACAATGAAGACATTACTGGTGCCCATTCGAGCAAGTCGATGAACAACAGAACGACAGTGCTACAGTGCTACAGTGCTAATCAAAAATCTTGTTCCCATAGCTTGGTCAAGTGGGGAGCAAGAGAGATAGACCTGAGAAAAGAGTGTTTCCACCTCTCAACTCAACCCACCAGGGTCACTTGCACCTGGGGTAATGCCTGGCTTTGGTCAGGACTGGCGTTCTGCTGCAAGCACCTTTGCAGCACACATGTTCATATTCTGCCCTAGGAGACAGACAGAGTCCTCTTATTCTGCGCAGTGTGGGAGACGATCCTTACTACCCGATTACTCGGGGAGCCATGGACTCAGGCTGGAGTAAAGAATTGCTTTACAAGAAAGGAAAAATCAGTCCTAACTTCAGCACATGCGTGATGGATCTGTCACCTTTCACTCACAGAAAAGCCTTTCCCTCACAGATAAGGACTTCTGGAGGAGGCAAACTAGTGAGGCAAGACAGCTTTTATTGAATGAAACTTATTTTCACTCAATAAAAAGAAAGATGTGAGTAGAGAGGGGGGGGGGAACTGTTTAAGAGAGAACATCAGCTTCTCCAGAGTGGAAGCATAAGCAAGCAAAGATACCTAGAGTCAAGCGAGAAGGCAGGCTCGGAGAGCTAGCCTGGAATGGCTTTGGGGCGCAGCTCTTTTACAGTTCTTCCAAATTATTTTTTTTCCTGCGGTTTTGCATACCTAAACATTAATCTGGGCATTGTCACAGGAAAGTCTGCACTGTTGATGGTCTTCTCATAAACTAATTCCTTGCACTGTTGATGTCTCTTCATAATCTCGTAAATTCTTCTGTAGTTTCTTCTTCTGAGGGATCCACCCTTCTCCAGGTGGGGTCTTGGATCTCTGTGGCTGGGTGGTGCCTCTGTTTACTCTCTCTAAAGAGCTCAGGATTTGTATCTCTAAGGGATGTGGCCTATTTCAGGCCTAGTGTCTTCCCAAGTTTCATTATTTCCCAAAGGTACATTACTGGGGGATCCCCTGATCTGTCTGCAACGATCTTTATGCATTGGATGCATTCCAGAAGCAGAAATAGGTCTCTCTCTCCCTCTCTCCCTCCCTTCCTCCTTCTCTCTCTCTCTCTCTCTCTCTCTCCCTCTCTCCCACCCTTCCTCCTTCTCTCTCCCTCCCTTCCTCCTTCTCTCTCTCTCTCTCTCTCTCTCTCTCTCATTCTCTCTCTTTCTTCCCCCCCCCCCTCTTTCTCCACATGCACTCTGGACTCTCCTCTCTTTCTGAACCAGGATCAAGAACAGAACGCTTGGACATGGGCCCATACTGGTGGCCACTCAGGGCCAGACAGGGAGGGCATAGGGATCTTGTGCACGCGCCGTGGCCAGAGACTCTGGAGAGCGTACACAGGATAGAGAGAGCGGAGCAGGGACAAGACAGAGAATTCGGCCATAGCCATGCACCAGACCCCGTGCCAGGCTGTTTCACTCAGGGCGCCCCAGAGGAAGGAGGGTAAAAGCCCTCCCCACCCCAAGGGACCCAACCCTGGCAGCTAAAAACCTCCACAACCTAACTGCCGCCATGCTCACAGCTGCTCCCCGCACGCTCAGGCCAAGCCTCATGCACCAGTAAACATATTCCTGGACCACAGGGCCACGACAAGACACTTCTTACCCATTCTCCAAGAGTACTGCACCACATTTGATGGACTTCAAGTAGTAGGCAACCAATCATAAAGGGAAATATATATATATGCATATATACATATTTTCAGATATATACAAATATCAGTGTCACCCTCGAGAACATCATGCGACAACTGGAATGGGAAGGAATGGGAGTGAAAATAGACAGTCGGCAACTACATCACCTCCACTTTGCTGATGACATTGTTCTAATAACACCAAACATTAGCCAAGCGGCACAAATGCTGGCCAATTTTGACCTCGAGTGTGGAAAGGTTGGACTGCAGCTAAATCTCACCAAAACAATGTTCATGAAAAACGAACTAGTCCCTGACGCTCCATTTGCTCTCAATGGAACAAACATCTCCAAATGCAGCAGCTATGTGTACCTGGGTCAAGAACTCAAGATGAGGAATGACTTGGCGCCAGAACTGCGCAGGAGGAAGAGAGCAGCGTGGAATGCCTTCAAGAGTGTCGAAGAAGTGGTTAAGAGGACAAAGAACCTCTGGCTCTGGGCACATTTTTTCTACTCCACCATTCTTCCTGCACTAACATATGCCTCAAAGACCTGGGTCCTAGGATAACAGGATAAGAATGCTATTTAGGTATCCAAAAAAGGAATCGAAAGAGCTATGCTTGGATTATCATGTTTCACTCAAGTGAGAGAAGGAATCCGGAGTTCTGACCTCCATAGATGGTCAAGAATCAGGAACACTGTCTCATTTGCTAAGGCGTCAAAAATCAGATGGACTGAACACGTAATGCAATTCAGAGACGACCACTGGACTAGAGCTGTTACCGACTGGATTCCACGGGACGTCAAAAGACCACGTGGCCGCCCACCTATGAGATGGTCAGATTTCTTCATCAAAACTCTGAATGACTCAGATAAAGAAGGGAACACTAAGTAAAATGTGGTTGGAGGCCATGCAGGGGAAGGGTGATGCGTGCTGAAAGTAGACTAGAGACTTAACATGATGGTCACTCAACACCCCTATTGCAAACCACAACACCCAATTGGAGAGAGAGAACACAAGGGAATACCCTGACACAGAGGCAGGGTGAGGTGGGGGGAGATGGATGGGGGGTGGGAGAGATGCTGGGTTTATTGGTGGTGGAGAATGGGCACTGGTGAAGGGGTGGGTTCTTGAACATTGTATGAGGGAAACACAAGCACAAAAATGTATAAATCTGTAACTGTATCCTCACAGTGATTCACTAATTAAAAAATAAATTAATTTTAAAAAAATTTTTAAAAAGTACCCTAAGGAAATAAAAAGTCAACAATAAAAAAAAACCCTGAATGAATGGTTTGAGTCTCTTCCTGTTCCTGGAGCAAGCAGATAGCATTGGGCTACACTAGCACAGGACAGGGACAAATGGAGATGTTACTGGCACCCGCTTGAGCAAATCAAAGATCAATGGGATGACAAGCAATACAAGTGATATATACGAAAGCTCACATCACTCAACCTTTTACAACATGTTAGTGATATCCTAAAGAATGTCTTAATGGCCCCTGCCAAAATAGAACAATCTTCATACTGTTTCCTCTATGGATACTTTTTTGTAGCATTTTCAGCGGTTTTTCATAACAAACAATACAAAATATATGATTTCAGTTGTGCTTTGGGACAGGGAGTGGGGCTTGAGGTGGAAACATCCCAAATATTGTGGTGGGAAAGTATCAAGGTGGTGGGATGGGTGTTTGAATATTGGATGTGATCTAATATTGTGAACTACCTTATAAAATAAAAAATTTAAATAAAAATTTAAAAAATCAAAAAGACTGAGAAGTAATTCACGGAAGGGGCAGCGTGGGAGAGGACCTGGCCATCATTCACAGGAGGTGAGTGGGCATCGTTCATGGGTACAGGGGAGGCCTGGGCATCGGGGGAGGGACTTGCACCCTTCTACCTTTACCGGTACAATAAACTCTAACTTTTCATCTACCAAGTCTTGTATGCAAAATTTTCAAGCAATTCTCAAGAACCCCTGGGCACAGGAAAATCTGCTTTCGTGGAAAATACAGTTTCGCACTAACATTAGTATTCAGTCCGCCTGGGAGTCTCCAAAGAATTAGACTGGCAGTTGCTCTGTTCCATTCCTGCCAATCTTCGCTGAGTGACAGAAAGTATAACTGCAAGCAGTGTGAGATTTGATGCATAAAGCTGTCACCTGGCTGTTTGTGTGTGGCCAGCTGGCTCAGGGTCTGAACAACCAGTGGGAAGTTGGATGAGCAAGCAGAGGATCTGAGGTAGGCCTACACATCAAGAGGTACCCACTTTTTAAATTTCTTTTCTTTTTTTTGGCTTTTGAAGTCACACCCAGTGATGCTCAGCAGTTACTTTTGGCTCTGCACTCATGAATAACTCCTGGCAGTGGGATTCCTGGCAGTTCAATCCCTGTGGGATTCTGGGGATTGAACCCTGGTTGGTTGCATGGAAGGCTAGTGTTCTACCTGCTGTACTATGGTTCTGGGCCCTGAATCTTTTTTTTTCCTCTTTGGGTCACACCCAGAGATGCACAGAGGCCACTCCTGGCTCATGCACTCAGGAATTACTCCTGACGGTGCTCAGGGGACCATATGGGATGCTGGGAATTGAACCTGGGTTGGCCACAAGCAAGGCAAATGCCCTACCCGCTGTGCTATCACTCCAGCCCCACCTGCACCATTCTTTTAAAAGGATACAAAAAGGTGAAAAAGAATGCCCCAGCTGAAAGGATTGCAAAATTGTACAAAATAAAGAAACAATAACTATTTCAATATTTATGTATGTGTAATGCATTTTGGGTTGGAGCGATAGCACAGAGGGTAGGGTGTTTGCCTTGCATGTGGCCGACCCGGGTTCGATTCCCAGCATCCCATATGGTCCCCTGAGCACCGCCAGGAATGGTTCCTGAGTGCAGAGCCAGGAGTAACCCCTGTGCATTGCCAGGTGTGACCCAAAAAGCAAAAAAATAAAAAGTCTCACAATCAGATGTTACTGGTGCTCTCTCAAGCAAATCGATGAGCAACAAGATGACAGTGATAGTGACAGTAACACCAAACATTAGTTTACATAGTAATACATTTTATTTAGTCCAATGTTATTATTAGAAAAGACACATTAAGGGAAAGGAAATAATAAAGCATATTTCTTAATAAAGAATGGATAATTTTGAAATGATGTTTAGAAATTACTTAGAATGACTTATAAATATCTATTAATAGAAATTTTTAGAAATGCCACTACATGGAGAATATTAAGGTCATGGGATTTTATACCATTAAACATATAAATGCAAAAATAAAGATTAAATTTAATAGAACAAACATAGAAAAATTTCTTGGAAGTGTCCCCAAAAGCCATTAAAGTAAAAATGAATGGATTTGATGGCATTGAATTTGA
Organism: Sorex araneus; assembly: GCF_027595985.1. NCBI lineage: Eukaryota > Metazoa > Chordata > Mammalia > Eulipotyphla > Soricidae > Sorex > Sorex araneus. The sequence goes on from NC_073305.1 coordinate 175,966,797, forward strand.
AGACTTCAGGTCAATTAACATTAGTGTCTATTAAGCTAACATTTTACAACGTATTTACTTACCTCAGCTTCCAGTGAAGAAGTTTTCTATTCTTCTAACTATCCTGTGAGATAGGAACTATCACTACCTATATAAAGGATGAGGAATCAGGCACAGAGTAGTCAAGTATCTGATCTTAGGTCACAGGACTGTGGAAGTGGAGGATGAACCTTAGTAGTTGGTCAGAGTCCCGTTGTTTAATTTCTACACAGTGTTACCTCTGCAAGACAATATAGGCAAGCAAAACATATGGATAGACTGGGAGGAAGTACTTTCAACATGATAACATGATAAAATATACAGGAAACTCCTGGAAAACAAAAAGGTAAATGGGAAATGGTCCAAAGATGCAAGTAGACAATTTTCAGAGACAAGACTCATTGAACAGTCTAAATAGTCATTTGTTAATACAACTTTCTACAAAACTAAGTTTTGCAGGTCTTGGGCCAGGACCACTGATTCTTGTCTGCTACAGAAGGAATGAATGAGTTACCAGATACACATCACTGCCTGCCCTATCTGCACCTATTCCAGTCCCAGCTGAAAGATCCCACTTTGTCCTGGCCGTCTCCCACTACAAATCTACAACCAGACAAGATTTTATTTTCCTTTGAACTCTCCAAATTAGTTGCTGGTATCTTTGTTAGGTCCAGCAAGCTACCAAGAGTATCTCGCCTGCATGGCAGAGTCTGGCAAGCTACCCATGGCATATTTGGTATGCCAAAGACAGTAACAAGTCTCACAATGGAGACATTACTGGTGCCCTCTCGAGCAAATCAATGAGCAACGGGCTGACAGTGATACAGTGATACAATGATCTTCATTAGGATCCTAAACTACATATTGCCTTCTCAATGGTTCTCTGTTGCCTACCACGGCAATATTATCTAGTTATCTCAAAGTCTCTATAATACTAGCATGGTATTTTGCACATAATAAGAGTCCAATAAATAACTTTTCATTGAAGTAAGTGGAAGTGTGGTATGTTAAGCTCCCAGCTAGTAGTCAGAAAATCATACAAGTTTTGACTATGGGCGGGGATTGGGGGTGGGGCGGGGAGGAAGCCAAGAGGAAGAAAAATGACCAAATTGAACTAGATCAGCAGTTTCCAAAATGGGCTCCCCAGAACACAAATCGTATAAAATACTACCTGAAGAAAGAGTTCTGGGTTCGTTTTGAAGACTCATGTAATGCACTCCCTACCTACCCAGTCCCTCTGGGAACATACGCAGTCTTGTTCGAGAGCCAGCTGGCTTCAGCTTACAAAAGTCAATTGTCAAGTTTTTAGGAACTTTGTGGGCCAATAGTTAAACACAGTCATTACTGTAAATTAAATTACATGACTTACACTAAATCTTATTTTTTTTAAAAGTGACAATTACGCAAAATAATACTTTTTAGTTTAGCACCTTTGGCCTTTAGGTAAGCTTCAAGATTATTTATGTTCATTGAGTGTGTTGGGAAGTATCAAAGACGCGCAAGCTACTACTGCCTATTCCTGTCCAACTTCATCATCGCCGATGTGTGCGTAGCTTGAGATCAACAAGCTGGGGATACTTACCCCAGGGGTCTTTAAGTGTAGTGCACCCAAGGACCTAGCACACTGGTCTACGGCCCAGTGGTTGAAAACATTGACATATACCACTGCAATCAGCAGGCATCACAAAGCAATGTAATTTTTCTCCAGAGAAATAGTTGTGAAATATTTAACATGTGATCACCCGGTCAGTCTATTAAAACTTATACAGTAAATTCTTACACCAAGCTTAACTGGCTATTTTAAAAACCGAGGAACTGGTACACATATTTCAGCACCATCAATATATACTACTGAGGCCAGTAAATGAGAAATTTTACCTCTTGCACCCACATTACCTCTCACCCTCATTCCTTTGATTGTCTTTCCATTGTCAGAAGCGGAGTTTGGCTTTGTTTTCTTTTCTTCGTTTGCTTTGTTTCTTTACCTTCCAATTCTGAATGAAACCAGATGGTGTGTGTTATTCTCAGTCTGACTTATTTCATTTAGCATAATGCCCTCAAGGTCTGGATGTTGCCTTTTCATTTTAATGAAAGTTTCACAAATGGTAAAATTTCCATTTTTTTAACATCTGAGTAGTATTCCATTGAATCTATAAATGCCATATCTTTTCATTCATCATTCAATGAGTTCAGAAGTTTTTCTCCACATCTTGTCTATTGCAAATAATGTTCAAAGAACTTAGGGAGTGCATATAACCTTTTGAATTTACGTTTTTAATTATTTTTCAGATACTCAGAAATTGAATAGGTAGTGAATATGATACTTTAATTCTTCATTTCCTTAAAAACTCTGCATATGCATATCTCTCTTTCTACACCAATTTATATTCCCACCTAAAGTGTAGAGAACTCCCTTTTTTCCACATCTTAGTGAGCACTTATTGCCTCTTTGAATTTTGATAATAGTCTCGTAACAGATGTGAGACAATGTTTCACTGTAAGTTTCGATTTTTAATTTTCTTAATGAAAAGTGATGAACAACCTTCTTTCATGCTTTACCTGAATATTTTCCCTTGTGAAATGTTTATTTAGAACTTCTGTCCATTTTCAATTATCCCTTTGTTGTTCTGATATATGAGCTGTCGTTTTTTTAAATATTAATCTCTTGTTGGTTTTATGTTTTGCAGGTATCTCCTCCCATTTAACAGATTACATTTTCATGTAAATCATGGTTTCAAAGTTCTGAAGCTTTTTAGTTTGATGTTGCTTCTGTAGTTTATTTTTGCTTTTTGTTTTCCTTGTTTTGGGCATTTTGTCAATGGAGATATTTCTACGGTCAGCATCAAGGCATTTATCACCTACGTTCTTCAAAGTATTTTATAGTTTCAGGTCTCACATTGAAGTCTTTAGCCCATTTTGAATTAATTTTTTTGTTTGTGGCGCAAGATCATGGTCTATTTTCATCCTTTTCCATGTGGTTATTCGTTTTCCTGAAACCATTTATAGAAGAGGCATCCCTTTCTCTGTTGTGTGTTCTTGTCTCTTCTGCCATAAGGTAGTTGTTCCTTACAACTACCAGTAACGTCTCCATTGTGAGACTTGTTGTTACTGTTTTTGGCATATTGAATACGCCACGGGTAGCTTGCCAAGCTCTGCCATGGGTAGAGATACTCTTGGTAGCTTGCCAGGCTTTCCGAGTGGGATGGAGGAATAAAATCCAGGTCGACTGCATGCAAGGCAAATTCCCTACCCACTGAGTATCACTCCAGCCTACCTATTCCATACTTGTCTAAATTGTTTTTATACTCTTTTGGCTCATGAGATTATAATAATTTATAATATCTACTATCATATAAAAATACTTAGTTTGGGAGAAAACTGGATTTTTAAGTCTTTTCTGGTTCTTACAATGTAAATAAATGACAAGACTTTATATTCAAACTTACTGGCCCTACTTTTAGCTTTTCCATTTACAGAGGAGATTGGTAAGAGTAAGCAATGAAAGCTCTGAAAATCAAAATGACTTTGAAGAATTCCTGCTTGCTAGGAAATAATAATTTATGACTTCCTAACTTAAAGCACTTTGGGTAAGAACAGGATATCAAATAGAAATATTTCATTTTTATCCTATTGGTATGCAAGAAACTCCACGTGCCTAAATGTCATTGTCTTCATCTGTGAAATGGAGAAAATGACAAGACTTCTGAGGTCAGACCAAGATTCTCTATAAATTAAATGAAAGGCCATACGGTTGTTCTGTATGGAAGGAACTATGATTCCAGTTTTTCTCTCTGAACTTGGGCTAACAGAGATGATTCATGAACTGTCTTTAACAGATCGGCTAGATTTCAGAAGTCTTCTCCTAAATGCTCCTAGCAAAATGGCTAAGACTTTGGCTCATATTCTAACCTAACCAAGTTCCACATGGCCACTCACATGGGACTGTAAAGATGCCTCCTGGCTTCAGGGCCAAGCTCACAGGAAATGGCAGATATGCTTTCCAAAGATCTAATTGAAGCCAATGGTCTCAAGACTGATAATAACTGTGAGTGAGGCTGGGTGGTCTCAGTACAGATGGAAATTTGGGGAAGGCCATTTTTTAGAAGTGGCCCTTATAATTGTAAGCTGTTACGGCTTCAAGAGGCCACAGGCAATTTGACTTAAGCCCAAAGAAAGATGATTTTATCTCTCTGGTCAGCTTAATGGCACACATCTGCTTTGGAATAATATATTTTCATAGCCATGGACATTTTCATTTTCGCTAAGGGTCACTTTTCCAACATGAGACTGAAAAGAGGAAAAAGGGAGGAAAGACGGAGGGAAAAAAACTACAGCTCGTGCTCTTTCTCTATATACTTTAAGCAGGTAAAAGCAAGTTAGCACATGCTTCCTGCTTTGGCTGGCCTCCACCCAAGGATTTGGAGGTATCCATCCAAGGACCAGAGCACAGCTCTTCCAGTTTTGCCTGTGGTGTTGATTTACTAGAAGTTTAACAGACAGATCTGCAAGGATATCAACCCACCAGCATAACACTGTTTCCAGGACTCTGGAGCTGAGAGTATTAGGGTGCCATGTAAGGAGGAAGGGCAGGGAAATAGCTAATAATCACCCCTAATGGGCATATTTCAAATTTCACAAAATGATAGGAGATAAATATCATCAGACCTGCTCACCTGGGACTTTCCTGAGAAGTAAAACTTGGCTAGTGACATGTTTTCTCCTTTTCGACACAACCCAAGTAGCCTATTTTAGATACAGGTAACCACAGAATCAAATCACCCATGTAGAGCGATAATGCAATGACTGTACTAATGTCTCTTCCTAAACAATGTCTGATGTTTCTTAATAAGGAGTAAGTGGAGCACTTGTATTTATCTGTTGTATTTATCTATCATTTGGTTATGCACCATGCTGTTTACTGTATTTATTTCACCATTGCCATCTTATTTTTCCTCAGAACAGCACCTTATTTTTCCTCAGAGATGGGTATTACCATCCTTCTCATATAGACTAACCCTTATATTATATATGATCAATATAACTAATAATTTGTAGAGTCAAGTTTACACATTGGTCTGTCTACACACACAATGGCTCTTTCTGCTCTGGTAGGTAGCAAAGAAAGCACAGGTTTTGAAGACACATTGTCTAGGTGAAACCCATCTCTGTCAGTTAGCTGATGGTGTGAACTCAGGTAAATTACTCAACATCTATCTCCAACTTCTTATCTTTCAAATGGAAATACTAGCATTTCCTCTGTCTTTGTGGAGGCTTAAGTAATTTATAAGCACAAAAAATTAGATGGGAAAGTTCTGTAGAAGCCCACCAAGCTCAGTGAGAGAAAACAGTAGCGCAGAAGCCTCAAATAGTACCAATAAATCCTCAGATGATGACTTTAGTAACATCGTTATAAGATATATGTTGTAACACGCAATATAAAGAAAATTATTTTGTGTCTGTTAAGGGCTTGAGAGAAGTATAGGTAACTGGAGATGTTGGTGGAGGGAGAGTCACTCTGGTATTGGGGTTGGGATTGGAGCATTGAATATCTGAAACAATGCACTACAAACAACTTTGTAAATGAAATAAAGTTTTAAACATATTTTAAAAAACAAGTTAGAATATCTTTGGAACAATCTGGTACAGGATAATCAATAAATGTTAGATTTTGCTTGTCCTTCATTCTCTCAAGACTTCCACTTGATTACAACCCATTCAGAGCCTTGAGCCTTCTCAGATGAACTCTTCTAAGTATAGTTCTTAATTTTACCAAATTTTTACTCTCCCAACAAACAGTGGGTAGCTAAAAAAAATAACTCTTCCGTTTTCACTTCACTCTTACATACCATTTAAGAGATTAAATTAGGCATTTGTCCAACCTGCTTCTAGACGTGCTTTAACTTTACTTAATTGACTGTGGACTCAATGAGGTTATTGATGCTAAGAAAGACAAGAGCACCAGCAGGAGAGTGATTTCAGACAACTGGGGACAAAAAGGACACCACAGTTTATAGATTTTCTTTGAAATTGAATGCTTGACTAAGTTTTTGCATTATTTTGGTATGATAAACTCAACAACTTAAGGAGTTAATTGCCTTGGGAAGGGCCTTTGTGACTCACAGCTCCTATACCAAAAAGGGCCATATGGGGAGGAATCAGAGTTGGGTGGAGGGAGAGCGAAAGCTGGCACCTATGCACAAGGACTTTTACAGTGGTTTCTTCAGGAAGAAATAAGTGAGGCAGGTAAGTTTGTTGGGATCAGCACTGACTTTTTTTAGTGTTCTGGGATAGAGAGCTTGACACTTCTTATCTAATACCTGCTTGATATGATTAAGGCAGAGAGATAGTGGGGGGGAGGGGGCAATAAAGGTGCTATTGGAACATGGACACTGGATTGGCTAGGGTGTATCTGACAACATCTGTTGGTGAGTTGTTTACTATTTCTAGAAATTGACTCACTTTGGAAGGGTTAGTCCCTCACAAATGAGCAAGGTCCAAGATGTCCAAGTATCAGAACAACGGAATATGTGACTTGCTTAACAACCTGGAGCAGATGCTTCAAGAGCCAGGAAGGAGAGACATTTCTGAAAGGGAAGTGGGGGAGCTGGCTGTGGAAGAAGCTGTGCAGGTGGCTTCCACCTGATTCTGTCTCTCATCCCTCCCTCATCACCCCAAACCAGAAAGGGGTCCCTCCCTGGATCTAATGCTTCTACCACCCACATTTTCTTCTCTGGTCAGTGCCTTGGTATTCCTGCTCCCTCCCTCTTCCCACTGTCTTCTACAAACTCCTGGGTGACAAGACTCCAGTCTCCTCTGCTCAGGCCCAGGAAGCCTTTGCTTCCCAGCCCTTGCTTCCCAAAATGCAGTTAACCTTCGAACACTGCAATCCTTTCCACGAGCATAGGCCAGCAGATCTTTTACAGAATACTTCAGGCAAAAAAAATGGCTGCAGATATACAATGAGCACATTCTTCTGTCGAATCTGAACTCTGGCTATGGGTTACCATTTCAAATGGGCTTTGTCAGTGATCTCTGCCCTCCTAAAAGGGCAGGGCCAGGGCATAGATCTGAGGCTGACCAGGCTCCACTCTGGAACAAATAGCCTAAATGACCTCTGGTGAGGCTGAAGCCCACTGAATCATCATCATCTCTAGGCCACCCCAGCATAGGCAGAAAAATGGGGAAACACCAAGGGAGCACCCCAGAGGTACCATTTAACTCGCTCACTTCATGGAACTGGTGGGCTTTCTGCACATCCTCTACAAAGTCAGCTGGGAGGAGGAGAATCATGTCAGTCATAAGTTAAATACTTTGAAGAGGTTCTGGGACTAGTGGCAGATCTGTAAGTTCGCACGTGGCTGTGTCGAATGCAGCCAGGAAAGTCATCAGCCGGGACCCCAAACAAGTCTCTATTCAATTTCTGCCTTACAGTAAGATCTTCAGATTCTGATGATCTTGGATTCTGGGAAGGTTTCTGGGAAGCTTTACATCAGCAAATGAAAGGATACAAAAGCAAAGACAATCTGGTAAGATACATCATTGCTTTCTCACTGAGGAAACTTCCCATGTAAGGTATTCTGTATCCCCTGGAACAGGGAAATATTTCCTCTATAAGCAAAAAGAGAGAAAATTAAACCTGGCACAAAAACACCCAACAGCAAACTCTTAGAAGAATCAGTTTTCAAAACACTGATGTTGGGGCCAGAGAGAGACAACTTCATCGGCTGGAACTCATGGTTTGCACGCAGGCCACCCTATATTGCATGCTCCTCCAGATTTGCCAAAAATATACCTGAGCATCAAGCAAGGAGTAGGACCTGAGGACTATTCAGTGTGCACAAGAACAAAATACTAAGGCTTCCTCTGGTAGTTAATATATTGATATCACTGTATACAATAATTTATTTGAAGTTATACATCAAAGTACAAGAACTGAGATTGAAAGCAAGTCAAGGGTACATGATAATCTTTCAGTATCTGTATTGCAAACCACAATACTCAAAAGAAAGGAGAGAGAGAGAAAGAGAGAGAGAAGATAAGTGCCTGCCACAGAGGCCAGTAGGGGGGAAGGAGGGAAACTGGATACATTGGTGGAGGAAAATGTACACTGGTGAAAAAATGGGTTTGGGGACATTATATAACTAAAACCCAATCACAAACAACCTTTTAACTGTATATCTCACTGTGATTCAATAAAAAATAATTAAAATTAAAATTAAATATAAAAAAGTTAAGTAAAAAAGCATATTTTTAACACTTTATTGCAGTAGGCCCAGATCATCAGAAGTTATTACAAATCCTAGACTTTACATAATCATTCTACTTTCCTCTCCTTTTTCAGAGTATTCGTAAAACATGGAGTTGAAGTGTCTGAGCTTTTCCAACATCTCTTCATCATTTCTGCTGTTCCTGAGGACATCTTTCAGCTTCTCTCTTCTTCTCTCTGCCCAGTGGGATTTTCCCCCTTTCTCCATTAACACTCCCATCTCCAAAGTCAAGCCTGATTTTTCCTCTGGCACTCGCAGAGGAAATCATGGCTCCTGTCTCCTAATATTCATTAATTGTTGTGGATGTGATAACCTTAGCAATTGGTTCTGGATTATCGCAAAATTGTTTAACTGCTGATTTATTTTATTTTCTTATTATTTATGAGTTGATTTACTCATTCGTTTTTGATGAGTCAAAATGGCTTTATGGACAACAGATCAGCAAGTTGGGAGACAGTGGGTGCATTCATCAAAGCAACCATCTTCTTAGCTGTTTTTTTAAAAGAATATCACTGAGGGAGGTGGGAGAGGCAGAGAGATACTATGGGGATTGAAGCACCTGCCTTGGATGCAGCCAATTAGAGTTCAATCACAGTACCACATAAGAACATCACTAGGAATGATTTCTGAGCACAGGGCCAAGAATAAGCCCTGATCACAGCTTGGTGTGACCAAAACCAACAAAATATAAAAAGAAAAAATACATCACTTAGGGAACCCAGAAGATTGTGTAGTGGTTCAAAACTCCCGCAGTGTTAGAGCACAAACCTAACATGCACACGGTCCCTCAAGTTTGATCCCTGGCACTGTGTAGATACCAAATTGTCGAGAGTGGCCACGAGTTTCCTGATAAAATAAAAAATATCATTTAAACATTTCAATTCTGTTAATTTTTCCACGAGGTATAGCTTATCTCCCCAGCTGACTGTACGTTTCTAGAGGACCAACACTATTACTTACAATGCTTTAGCCCTCAGAAAAGCCAGCTCAGCGGACCTAGGAGATAGTTCAACTGTTGCAGAGCCTTGTCTTTGCTGTTTATCCCTTTCCCGTTGACCTTGTGAGTCCGTAACAACTCTTATTAAACACCACATGGAAATCAGAAACTCTTAGCTCTGTTTTGGAACCTGAAAGACATATATGCTGTATTATAAAGAACAGTCTTTAATTAATGACTTATTTCTTGGCATTTAGGTCACACCCAGTGATGCTCAGGGGCTACTCCCAGTTCAGTGCTCATATCTGTTGATGCAGTGGAACCATAAAATATTGGAGTATTGGAAATGGAACCTGGGCAGTTTGCCGGTAAAACGTGTGCTCCTGTCTTTCAGTTAATCCCTAGCCCCACAGCTATATTTAAGCTGGTGGGATTGGAGGAGCTGAATAAATAAGTTCTTTCCCATCAATGTTTTATTTTATTTTTTTTCTAATTTATTTATTTTATTGAATCACCATGTGGAAAGTTACAAAGTTCTCAGGCTTATGTCTCAGTTATACAATACTCAAACACCCATCCCTTCACCAGTGCCCATATTCCACCACCAAAAACCCCAGTATACCTTCCAACCCCCGCCCCCTCACCCCCATCCCCAGTAACTGATAAATTTCACTTCATTTTCTCTTTACCTTGATTACATTCCATATTTCAACACAAAACTCACTATTGTTGGAGTTTCCCCCCCCCCCCCCAAGAAAGACAGCCCTACTGCCAAGGAAGCATTTGATAATTATTTTTCCATTGCTGAGAATGGAGAGATATGAAGTCCCACTGTTTCAAGTACATAAATTTTTTTTCCTCCTTCCCGCACCACCAAGTTCATGCCTGCTTAATAAATAGTCCTCATACCATGGCTGACGCCACGCCACCCGACGAGAAAAAAGGATATTTCCTGTCCTTGGCCTGCGTGGGGCTATCTCATCAATGTTTTAGAAAGAATTATAAACCTATATCTGGTTGGGGATGTTTGTTTTTGTTTTTTATTTTAGGTCTTGGGGATTGGGCCATACCCAGTGGTATACAGGGCTTTCTGTTGGTTCTCTGCTCAGGGATGACTCCTGGCAGTGCTCAGAGGGCCATATGTAGTGCCAGAGACAGAAGCAGAGTTGGCCATGTGCAAGGCAAGCACCTTAACCTTTTTGTTATCTCTTCAGCCCTATAGGCCTGTATCTATTATAACTTTGCCAATGTACTTTTCAATTCTGTTTCACATGTTTCAACATCCTTTCATAATCAAGTTCTTGTGCAGCAAGAAAAACCAAAACTTTTCCATGGCAGTGATAAAGTCAGCATGAGCAAGATGGGGCTGAGTAGGCAAGGCTAAAGCACGCCTGTTCATTCCATCTCCAGAAATATTAGAGGGTTTCACAAACTGGGCTTGTTTGAAAGAGACCAGAGAGACTCAATCTATGAAACAGTGAGAAAGATTTTTGTTTAAATGCCAGACCTGAAACCAGATCTGAGCTGCATTTAAAATTTCAGTTACGTGAGCAAAGGGTTTTCTTTTCACTTGATGAGGGGCTGGTACTCTCGGAGTTGGAACAAATTCAACAAGAGGGCCTCAGAGCCATATGTTGGCTGCCTCCACTCATCATAAAACAGAGTGCATGCTTCCGATGCTTAAAAAACAAAACAAAATAAAATAAGCATAAATCCACAGTCTGGCTTGCATGCTCAAAGACTAAGCTACAGTGAGTGCCCTGGGTGTTCTCTCTCTCTCTCTCTCTCTCTCTCTCTCTCTCTCTCTCTCTCTCTCTCTCTCTCTCTCTCTGTCTGTCTGTCTTTCTTTCTGTCTGTCTGTCTTCCTTTCTCTTTCTCTCACCCTCTCACTCTCTCCCTCTCTCTCCTGCAATGCCAGAGACACCCACTTCTCCGTACCAGCACTCTCAAGTCCCATCTAAAATTGCTAGAGGGGCCTGTCTGGACTCTGAGAATACTTCTCTTCGGTCTTTAGCCTGGTAAGGTGCCACCCCAGAACCAGAAACAGTTTCTTTACTGTGTCTTGAGAATCCTTGGGGTGTCTCAGTGACCTGAAGTCAAACTTCAAGTGCTACTATTACAAAAGGTGCCTTTGAAACTATTAAGACACAACACAACACACATACACATCAAACATATCTTCAGTCCAGGATAATGAACACACCAAGCTGACCTCCAGTCTAGACCCAATATGCAACAGCACTCACATCGACTCTGAAACTTGCTTCAAGCAGAGTTTCCCAAATGCCTTAGCTGGTTTGAGTTGTTACAATTATAGACTATTGACTTAGGGGCCTTAAACAACAGATTTACTTCTCATAGTTCTGGATATTGGAAGGTTCTAGAATGTTCAAGATCAAGTTGCCAGCAGATTTGGTCTCAGTGAAACTTCTTTCTGGCCATCTTCTCTTTCCTGTGCCCTCCCATGGGAGGAGAGAGAGAGAGAGAGAGAGAGAGAGAGAGAGAGAGAGAGAGAGAGAGAGGGAGGGAGGGAGAGAGAGAGAAACAGATGCAGACAGAGAGACAGAGACAGAGAGATTCTTTCTCTTCTTTTTTTCACTATTTCTCATGTTTATTCTATGTTTAAGCACAGAAAAGTTTGGAAACGTCATGTAATAGAGGATATACTACATATGTGTACAGAATAAGCAAATATAATTCATCATTTTAGAGTTATTAGAAAATAAAGGTGAAGATTCCTTGTATCAGCAAGAAATCATCTGACATAACTGGGACATAAATATTAGATAGGAGCAAATATCTACTCCCCAGCCTCTAATTCCTAGATTATTTTGGATAATCTCTCTGCATCTATCTTTCTGATTAGTTTCTTTTAATTTGCATGCAGTTATAGTTATCACTCTTAAAATATCCAAAGTGATTTCCAGACATGGCTCATTATTTAAAAAAAAAAATCCAATCACTTATGGAACTAATAAAACAGTATAGCAGAGAGTTCTGTCAATAAAATTAAAAATCCTATAACAGAGCCTTCTTTCTGCTACATTCTGCCCTCACTCATTCCCAGCTATAAAATTTTTGCCTTAGTTTCCCTCAATCTTTATGAGTTTCAGTGTCTTTATATATCTTGATAATGTGTATAAATTCTTTCTTTCTCTTCTTATCCACCTTGATGACCCCATCTAAATCAAATTATCTCCCAAGGCCCCACTCCAACACCATCACAACCAGGTGCAGGTCTACGATACGTAGGTTTCAGAGAGACGCAAGCAGAGTCCCTAGAGTACGAGGGCTAAGAATCACGGCGATACAGTGCCCACTCATGGTGAGCCATAAGCTGAAAGGCCAGAGGCAGGACCAGACAGGGAAACTCCAAATCAGACCCAAGCTGCAGTTGGGACAGGAGAGCAAAAGGGGTGAGGAAGAGGTTGAAAGTCACATTTGCTGTGAGGCAGGAAACAAATCTGAAGTGGGAGTCTCGATGAGGGATGCTAGTGGCAAAGTGCAAGAAGGGGCTTCCCCACTTCCTCGCTGAGGCTCCCAGAGACTCCTGAAATGAGAAATTGCCTTCTGAAGGGGTTCAAGGTATAGGACTGAATGTAGGTGAGATTGAAGCTGTAAAGTGCTGCGGTGCAGGCAGTTCTCTTGGGGGAATTTACTCAAGGAGTCGTTCTGTCACCCAGGGACATCTATATTGCTTTTCTCTTTCCCATATTAAACAATTATGTTTACTTCTTATTAATACTTGCAGTTATTTGGATAAACACAGTAAGAGATCTTCACTGTCACTATTATCACTGTCATCCCGTTGCTTATAGATTTGCTCGAGCGGGCACCAGTAATGTCTCCATTGTGAGACTTGTTACTGTTTCTGGCATATCAAATATGCCACAGGGAGCTTGCCAGGCTCTGCTGTGGGGGCAGGATACTCTCAGTAGCTTGCCGAGTTCTGAGAGAGACAGAGGAATTGAACCTGGGTCGGCCGTGTGCAAGGCAGACGCCCTCCCCACTGTACTATCTCTCCAGCCCGGAAAAAAAAAAAGAGAAAAATATAGTTGCAACTCCTAGAACTTGAGACTAAAGTACAAGGCCTGCACTGTGTGGCCTGAGCTATCACCGAAGCAGGACATACACCATCCAGGCGGTGACCCGAATCCCAGCGATACAGTAAGAGATAAAGATTCCAAAACCTAGTTCTCTAGGCTTCAAGGGCAAGCAAGGCTTTTACCGTAAAACCCAGACTAAGTCCTCAGGCCAGTTCAGCTTGTCCTTCTCCATAGAGGTTCCTGTCTCTTAAATCATAACAGCTTTAATGCTTTCTAGACTGTCCCATTTCGATGCTGGGGTAGCTTCAAAGCTCACACTGGGTTCACCCCAGTCCCATGGCAGGACCTTCCTTTGTGAAGTGTTAGGAATGACAGCAACCAATGCCTGTATTAGGTAATTATGATGGATGCCCAGAAGTAGATATATTTCAGAGTCAATCAACTCCTAAATATTAAAAGTATAGCATTGGGGCTGGAGTGATAGCACAGCGGGTAGGGCTTTTGCCTTGCATGAGGCTGACCTGGGTTCAGTTCCCAGCATCCCATATGGTCCCCTGAGCATCGCCAGGAATAATTCCTGAGTGCAGAGCCAGGAGTAACCCCTGTGCATCGCCGGGTGTGACCCAAAAAGCAAAAATAAATAAATAAATAAATAAATATTTTTTTAAAAAAAGCATAGCATTAACAGTCTTTCTGTGTTTAAGCAAAGAACATTGCTCAATGGCAAAACATGAAAAGGCTATAGGAGAAATAGAAAAACAGGTAATTCACTACAAATACAAAGTTCAGAGTTACCAGAAAGTTTTGGCTTGTAAGTAACCAAGACTGACTTGGGGAATTCTGACAACGAGAGGGAAAACACAAAGGAAAGGTTAAAGATAAACTCAGGGGATTAGAGGTGCTCACAAGAGAACTGTAAGCTTCTCTAGGGGGAGGGAAAAGGGCAATTCACTGATGAAGCCTAAAAACACTTAGGGTTAATATCCAACAAAACTCCATAAGCTATTCAACAAGTTTCCTATTCCCTGATATTAATAACTTATTTCCCATGTGTCTACTTACCCTAAACTTCCCTTTATCTGATTCCATCTGAGCCAAGTTTAACTGGAGAGGACACCGGGGTTGAGGTTATCTCTAAGGCCAACTGAATCTGTCTAGAGCAGATCTCTGTACAAATAGGGCTCTTGGGGGTTGAAGGGTCTTCCCCAAAGACACATTGAAATCTTACCTGTTGGGACCTTAGGATAAGGTCTTGGCAGATGTAACTAAGAGGAAAGCTAAAGTGAATCTACCCTTTTTACATCAACATGACAGATGTCATTCTCTGAAGTGAAGAATGTTGCAGAGAATGGAAATGGCAGAGAAAAGACCACGAGGCAGAGGTCGAGACGGGAGTGATGTTGAGAGTCAAGTCAAGAATCCCGAATGAAGGCCAAGAGTGCCAAGGATTTCCAGAAACCCAAGTTGAGGAAAGGTATGGAATGGCTATTTCTCCACCTTCTCCAGAGGGCTGGTACCTTGATTTCAAACTTCTGTTCTGAAAGGACTCATTTAGGTGCTTTTTTAAAAGCCATCCAGATTTTGACAATTTACAGTCATTATTACAGTCATCGTAGAAAAATCATACAGGTTTTCCTAGAGAGGGGTCCCGAAATATCCCAGGATCCCGGGTTTTTCTCCCAAGGGCGAGTGTGAACAAGTGTGCTGTAAGAAAAGACTTTTTGTGTAGGGGATCTGCTGCCTGAAGTGAGGGAAGAGGAGAGGAGGAGGAAGATGCCATTTAACTTTGCTCACCAGGACTCAGGAGAAATGCCAGGATATCAATGTGTAGAAGTTGGCCAGAAGAGGCAAGGGAGAAACAGAAAAGGAGGAAGAATATGAGATCGAGATGGGAAGTAGGAGCCAGAACAAGATGAGGAGAAGCAGATAATGGAAAGGGGAAGTGGGGATGGGGGAGAGAGGAGAGGAGAGGGAAGGGGAAAGATAAGAAGGGAAGTAAGGAACAAAAGGAGGAAGGAGGCCCTTGACAATTAAGGCTGCATATCCACAGGTACTGTCACTGTCACTGTCATCACATTGCTCATTGATTTGCTCGAGTGGGCACCAGTAATGTCTCCATTGTGAGACTTGTTACTGCTTTTGGCATATTGGATACGCCATGGGTAGCTCGCCAGGCTCTGCCATGTGAGCGGGATACTCTCGGTAGCTTGTCGGGCTCTCCAAGAGGGGCAGAGGAATTAAACCCGGGTCGGCCGCATGCAAGGTGAATGCCCTACTGGCTGCGCTATTGATCCACAGGTACAAAGCTAGAATTTGGATATCATGGAGGTGGGGGGCATTGTTCAACCTGCCACTAGGGCTTTCATTAAAGTGTGTTTATACAACACAGAATCTTTTTTTTCTCTACTACAATTCAAAAAACTTACTTTGAGGTGCAGAGCACCACTCCATATTTATTTACCTCCTTTCTCCCTTCACCTGTGGAGTGTCTGGAGAGAGAAACAAGCATCCGAGTCCCTCTCTGATTAAGCCACCTCTCTCACTGACTGCAACACATGTTTACCAAGCCAGGCTCCTGGCTTAGCAAAGGCCCTTGGCTGCATTCCCCACCCCACCCCCCACCCCAGGAGCCCACTGAAGGCTGTAGTCAGTACCAAGGTCAGCTCGGCCTTCGATGGGCAGTGTGGGGCCACAAAACAAAGGGGCCATTCAGAGGAGAGAAGAGAACCAGGCAAATTGGTTATTTGACTTTCACGTAAGCAAAACAACCATTGGACTGAAAACTCTTTGGTCTTTGGTACAGTTATTTTAGCACCTTGTAACTATAAACTAAGTGCGCCATTTATGTAACAGGACAGTAGTCTATTTACAGGGTTATCAAATGTTTTAATTCATCTAGAAAATCAAAACTAACCGCTCCCAACATTTATTTGCCCACAGCACACCCAATCCTCACCAACCCCTACTCACCACCTCCTGTTTTTCCCTTTCAGCCGAGGGCATATGTCTCAACCCAATCAGCTCCATAATTTACAAAAATTTATTCAAAACGCATTCCCTGACTGCCTGATGCTGAACTAGATCCAAAGGCAAAACACAGAGCTGGGTTCATAATAAGGCTGGTTAAATATTTTTTATCAAGAGACTCTGAAGGTCTCCTATGGAGCTGGGTGAAGTCAACAGTTTGCTAAGGATTTGTAGGGGGTGTCCAGGGATTCGCAGAGGACCCACATAAGTGGACTGTTCTTGTTCTTCCAGGATCCAGTGGAAGGTGGGACAGCACCTTGAACCCGGGGAAAGCAATGCTGCATCTGACTGTGGCTTGACTTGACTGCCTTTCTCAGAACCTTCTGGACATGTAGATCTCTTCCCTGAACACATATACAAAAGACTGTATTTTGCAAAAGCGACTTTTTCTTTGGAAGTTATCTAATGAATTGGAAGGCATTCTTCCTTGAGGTTTGTTGGTAGAAGAGGAGCACTACCAAAGGGAGCACCACCAGGAACGAAGGGGAAGATCAGACCGAAATCCAAGCTCTACTTCAGCATCAAGAGGATGGATGAGCACACACAGGAGACAGCAAGTAGAGGCTGCAAACCCTCAAGACAACCCTTCTTGAAATTTTTTGCCCTCTTGAATCATTTGGTTGTATATAAGTTTTCAATAAGAAGAGAGGTGTGGTAGGCCCACTCGGGGGACTCAAGTGTTCAGTGACTGAGAGCTGCCTCCCCAGGCCGGACGACAGGTGAAGGAACAGGGGAATGAAGAAACAGGAACCAAGCCCCAGGCTGGTCGGCAGTCCGTTTATTATTCTCTCCTCCCCCGCATTGTCTGTTCTCTCCCTCACAGCACAGTTTTAGTCATCCTTTCGGTCGTAGTCTCAGTCATCAGAGTTCCATCATCCTAGTCTCCTCACAGACCTCGAAGTCCTCTCCCTTGTTTTCTCCTTCCTCATCTCGATGTAGTCTCATAGTCCTCTACTTCCAGTCATCATTGTCATCTGGTTCTCCTTCTAGTCCTCACAGGCCTCAAAGTCCCAGAGCCTCAGTTCTCGTCTTCAACGTCTTGTCATTGACTTTCTAGTCCCCAACGTCTAGTCTTTAATGTCTAGTCTTCAGATGCAATATGGGATTATTAGTGCCGATGGAATTGGGTGTGCCGCAGTTGCACTTTTGTGGGAGTGGCTCAGTAAACCTTAAGTTTACTTAACATTACTTAAGCCTAATGTTATCCAACAGTTGTACATGTGAAGGTTGACTCAGAAAAAGAGCCTGCATCCATGGTGCTGTCAAGACCTGGAAGATCTAAGATGTGAAAAGGTATCTCGAAAGTCCTGGGCGAAGACACATACTGTTATGGAGGTTCTTCTCCAACAGTCAAACTACCATAGGACTGAAAAGGAACAATGACTGCCAAAAAGGATGTTTGTGGTGGGGTTGGTTTGGTGTTTAGGGGGATTATTTTTCACACAAGGTGCATGATTGCCTGTTTAGAAATAGCTCGCTTGTTATTTATGCTTGTTTTTTCATAAAGAAAATAACTTGGGGGTGGAATATAGGACATAGTTAATTTTCTCGATTTTTTTATAATTCTTGGATAATGAAATAATTTTCTACTTAGAGATACATCTTGATCCAGGCTCTCATTATTTGAAAACTTTGGGTATGATTCCAACAACTCTCCATCATTGCTTTCATTCACTTAATGAGTTCCTAAATCTTTCTATTTGTGTATAATTATTGCATGTTAACAAAAACATGATTATCAGCAAGAAGCCTTGACATAATGATCTGAGATGTTTTCTAGTTAAGCTGGGATTATTTTTTGTCAAAGGACCAATTTTCTCAAGTGGCCAGATCATTAGTGAATATTTTCAGACATTTGTGGCTTTTTTGCATGATGTTGACTGCCTTACACATCCTCAACCTCATAACTGCAGAGACTCCTCTAATAGTGGGATAACAAGGACCTCCTATAGTTTGAAACATATTGTCTCAGAAACTAAGTTCCTCATCCAATTGAAAAGTCAATCAAGTCCTCTATAGATGAAGAGTAAGTTAATTTGCTTGCAGCTGGACGCTCTCATTTGTGAGACAATTTTATGAAAATTGCATCTTTGGTCATGAGTTTAGCAGGCCAGAAAGCAGTAACTACAAAGTCAGTCTCTCACACACCAATAAATGTTTTCATTTTACTGTAAAATAAATGAGAGCACAGTTATAAAATTCCTTCTAACTCCAGAAGTTCAATGCAAAGTGACTTTCTGCATCAGTTTGGATACCTCTCTGAGTGCCATTCCAAGTCTGCTACAGTGGGGAGCCATGAACATTGATAGGAATACCAGCAGATCCTTCAGCTGGTCAGAAGTGGAATACAAACTTAATACTGCCTGGTACTTATCTCTTTTGGTCTGGAGGCTTGATTTCTTTAGAATAATTTTTCAAGTCTTGGATATAAGGTTATTATATAAAATCGGGGCATAATCCACATTGATCCTTCAGTGGAAATGATTTGTGGTCATCCATCATTGAAAGCGAGCATACCGGGAACACAAAAAAGAGAAAAGTTAGTGAGGAAAAAAAGGGCTAGAAATGCCAGTTTCCATACTTTGTTTCTAATGTGTGTAGTTTCATTTCTAAATTGGGCTATTATGAACCTCACTTTCTATTTTGAGAACTTTTCATTTATTATCATAATCAAGAAAAATGTTTTTTATAATAATACTGAAGCTACTATTATTCTTAATGGCATGCAGAATGTATTACTGTATCTGAGAATACTACTGGATTACTTTCAACTGGTTTTATGGTTTAAATTATTAAAAAACTAGTGACGTTGTGCTCATTAAGTTAAAATGAGAGTGTTTATGAAATTTATATGTTATAGATTTAAAATGTGATGGCAAATGAAATTAAATTAAAACACTGATGGTGCTTACTTCTATATATCTAGAATAAGGATATAAAGCTTTCATTGGGGGATCAAGAACTAACACGCAGTAATTAACAATTAAAAATCCTGTATATATGTATATATATATGTATATGTATATTTTCACATATGTGGGCTGAAGCCACATATGTGAATATATACATATACATATATATATATATATATATATATATATAGCACAGCGGTAGGGCAATCGCCTTGCATGCGGCCAACCCGGGTTCAATTCCTCTCAGAGTCCGGCAATCTAGCGAGAGTATCTCGCCCGCACAGCAGAGCCTGTCAAGCTACCCATAGCATATTCAACATGCCAAAAACAGTAACAAATAAATCTCACAATGGAGATGTTACTGGTGCCCGCTCGAGCAAATCAATTCACACATGTATATATTCATCTATTTTCAAACTTTGTACAGCAAGCAGAGTTGGTTTCTTCCTCCCAAGAAAATGAAAATTAAACAAAAGTGAAATAAGTCCTCCACTTACAAGATTTTCTGCTTTGAAGAGCTTTCTGGAGTTCAGTGCAAGGAGTAACAGAGCCCTGTTCTCCTGCTAATGCTAGGAGATTAAAAAAATTAAAGCTTTGGAAGCTCAGGGTAATTCTTCAAGGAAGAATATATGAAAGGAATATATAAAAGAATATATGAAACCATACAGGGAAAAGGCTTCTGAAACCTGCAAAAGGGTCCTTTGGAGTCTTTAACAGAAACCGGTCTATGTCTTTTGGGTGAAAACCCTCAAAAGTAAGGCTTCTGGAAAAATGACAATCACCAGAAAACTATACAAAGACAATTGCCAGAATTCACACAGAGTGGCAATATTTCAGATTCTCATAAAGCAAAGTAGAGAACCCTCACTAAATATACAGGTCATTCTCTAAACATTTCAGGAAAGAAATGCTTTAGAAATAGAACTAACCTTGATTTGGGATAAAGGTTAGTTTAGTCTATCCAGAAAGAGTTTAAAAATGAAATCACACTTGTATCACTTGTCTTCCCGTTGATCTTCGATTTGCTCAAGTGGGCACCAGTAATGTCTTCATTTGTCCCTGTTGTGTGCTGGTGTAGCCCAATGATATCTGCTCGCTCCAGGAACAGTAAGAGCCTCAAACCTTTCATTCATGCAGGGTTTTGACAAAGTCTGACCATCTTGTTGGTGGGTGGCCACGAGGTCTTTTGACGTCCCGTGGAATCCAGTCGATAACAGCTCTAGTCCAGCAATTGTCTCTGAATCACATTACATGTCCGGCCCATCTGATTTTTGATGTCTTGGCAAATAAGACAGCGTCCCTGATTCTTGACCATCGACGGAGGATGGAAATCCAGATTCCTTCTCTCACTTGAGTAGGACGTGATACTCCTAGTATAGCTCTTTCAGTTCCTCTTTGGGATACCCAAATAGCGTTCTCATCCTATTTGCATAGTGCCCAGGTCTCTGAGACGTACATTAGTGCAGGAAGAACAGTAGAATTGAAAAGATGTGCCCAAAGTTGGAGGTCCTTCGTCCTCTTAATCACTTCTTCGATGCTCATGAAGGTATTCCATGCTGCTCTCTTCCTCCTGCACAGTTCTGGCGCCAAGTCGTTCCTCATGGTGAGTTCTCAGCCCAGGTACACATAGCTGCTGCATTTGGAGATGTTTGTTCCATTGAGAGCAAATGGAGCTTCAGAGACTAGTTCATTTTTCAGGAGCATTGTCTTGTTGAGGTTCAGCTGTAGCCCTACCTTTCCACACTCATGGTCAAAGTCGGCCAGCATTTGTGCCGCTTGGCTAATGTTTGGCATTATGAGAACGATGTCATCAGCGAAGCAGAGGTGGTGTAGTTGCTGACGGTCTATCTTCACTCCCGTTCCTTCCCATTCCAGTTGTTGCATGACATTCTCGAGGGTGGCACTGAAGAGTTTCGGTGAAATGGTATCACCCTGCCATACCCCTCTCTTTACATCAATGATCGATTCCTTGTAGAATGGTGAGATCCTGGTGGTGAATCCATAATACAGCTCGTGGAGGATCTTGATATACTGAGTTTGCACACCCTGCTTGTCTAGGGCTTCGATGACTGCTTCAGTTTCAACAGAATAGAAGGCCTTCTTTAAGTCGATGAACATTAGACAGAGCGGCATCTTGAATTCTCGCAAAACTTCAATGAGTTTGGTCACTGTGTGGATATGGTCAATCGTGCTGAATCCTTTTCAGAACCCGGCTTACTTGCATGGTTGTTATTCATCTAGTGTTCTGCCTATTCTATTCAGGATAACATGAGTGAACAACTTGTAGACGACAGACAGCAGGCAGATTGGGCGAGGGCGATAGTTGCCAGTGCCGTGGATGTCTCCCTTCTTGTACAACAGAAGGGTCCTGCTGGTTTTCCACTGGGATGGAACTTTGCATTTAGACAGGTAGCATGTGAAGAGCCGAGCCAATGTATTGATGAGCCAATGTAAAAATGAAATACAAAGGAAATATATCAAACTGCAAATAACTGTTTGCTTGCTGGAGAAAGTCCACCTTTCTTTAAATAAATTAAAAACAAAAAAGATGGATGCAGAACAATGTAAAATATATTATGTATAGTACTCAGTCAAAAATTACTAGGCTTGGGGCTAGAGCGATAGCACAGAGGGTAGGGCGTTTGTCTTGCACGAGGCCGACCTGAGTTCGGTTCCCAGCACCCAATATGGTCCCCTGAGCACCGCTAGGGGTAATTCCTGAGTGCAGAGCCAGGAGTGACCCTTGTGCATTGCCAGGTGTGACCCGCTCCCCAAAAAATTACTAGGCTAAGCCGGAGAGATAGCCGAATGGCTGAGTGCATTGTTTTTGTCATGAAATGATGCCATGCTCATAGAATTCCTCAACATAAACTTTATTGCTCAGACTTATTGTAGTTAATTTTGTCACAAACTCAACCTATGGACTAACTCTAATGCTTCCAAAAACATTTGTGAATATCAAATGTTGTTCTGCAAGAGATTATAAAAAGATTTATGCAATCGTGGTTTAAGTTGTACTGAACTAAATCTGTGGAATGCATGTGAACTGTAAAAGCAAAGTTATCAATAAAGCTTATAGACAAATAAAAATAAATAAATAAAAATTAAAAAACTCATGAAAGATCCCTGGGTTCAATCCGTGGCACTGCATCCCATTCTCAAAACAAGAAAACAAGACTAGCCAGGAATGTGGCTTAGTGGTATAGCTTATGTCTTACCTGCATGAGCGCCCTGGGTTCAAGCCCCAGGACCACCAAAAGCAAAAATATTAATGAAGCCTTTTTTTATTTTTTAAGAGTAAACTTTGGTTTGTTTTTTCTTAATTTTTTTATTTTAATGAATCAACGTGAGATACATTTACAGACTTACAGACTTTCATTATAGCGTTTCAGTCAAACAATGTTCAAGTGCCCATCCCTCCACCAGTGCCCATTTCCCACCCCTAATGTTCCCAGTACCCCTCTTCCCACCCCCGCTTCCCAACTCTTGCCTCTGTGGCAGGCATATTCCCTTTTACTCTCTCTGTCCTTTTGGGTGTTATGGTTTACAATACTGGTAACAAGCAGCCATCATGTTTGGTCCATAATCTAATTCAAGCCTTTTATTAAAAAGTGGGAAATATAATTTATAACTAGAAGAAACAGTATGTAGAAACCCAGAAAATCCCGAAAAACTGGAGTTAGTCAAGGTTTTTAAAACTGCTCTTACAAATATTAAAATTATTACTAGGATATAGGGGAAATATGAACACGATGAAGTAAGAACGTATATATCCTCTATATCTATAAAATATATATCTTTTATATCTATAAAAGATAGATATCTATCTTTTGGATATATATCCAAAAGAGGATATGCAGTGGAAATGAAGTATGAGAGGCAGTGTAGAAAGTGACTTCAAGAATGGAAATATCCAGGACTGACATACTTGTGATTATTGTGATTATTTTCTGATGATAAGGAAACTCAAAGTTACCATGTATGTTCTATGAAGACACCTCTGGCCTCATTTCCCACTTTCCTTTCATTAAGACCTAAACACATATTAACCTAAATATCTTCTAGGTGCAGAAGTAGATGGCAATGAAACATATGACAGATGAGCAAGCCTGTCATTCCAACATTCCTGTCACTGTCACTGTCACTGTCATCCTGTTGCTCATCGATTTGTTTGAGCGGGCACTGACTCTCATTGTGAGACTTATTGTTACTGTGTTTGGCATATCCAATACACCACGGGTAGCTTGATTGCTGTGCAGATTCAATACTGCCTTAATCAGACCACACTATCTCAACCTTTTCACAAATATCTATACCAAATATCTATACCCTCGTTAACTCACCCATAAAACCCCTTGTCCAGCAGGCACAACTCTCCCTCAGGAATATGTGCCCTACACCTCAGGTGTGTGCTTTACCAAATCCTTTTGTGTTCTAGGTACATTTTATCTCACCTTGAAGTCTTGGGACAAAGACAGAGACTGGTGTTCAGGTTGAGGTCACTTGCTTCTTTCTCCTCTGACCCAAAACAGTAAAATCTTTGTTTCAACTCAAGTTCCACATCATCCCTGAGTCCCAAGCTCCAGGCCAGGCACAAGTGCCCAGGCCATGTAGGTCAAGTGGTCTTCAGTGTAGCCTGATGGCTGCCCTTGTGGAACCGGCAGAGCAATGGCCCTCACCAACGAGGATCTCATCTGAGTCTTCTTTAATGTCTGTGGCCTCCCTGCGACCATCCCTCTGGCAACAGAAATTCTGGAGATGGAAAAATAATACATATTAAATTAAAGTGTATATTATAGACATATTTTATATTTTTATGTATATTAATATATATTAAAACATATATGTTGGTTAGCCATGCTCAAGGCCCCTCTCCACATATTCGGACAAGCCTCACACATGAAGGTACCGGCAGAGGAACCCAGGTGTGTGGGACCCAAGGCTGAGACCTCCAAACCTTCCCCGATCAAGACTGGGTCTCTTCTGCCCAGATTTCCTATTTTCCAGTGGCTAGGCGGTCACACCCAGGGACTGAAGGTGCCATGTAATCCTGTCAACGGCCAGCATCCAGAGACTTAAAACCAAGCTCCCGGAAGATATCTTATAACCTACTCCTCCTTCTGGGAGAATCTGGCAAGCTACCAAGAGTTTCCTGCCCACATGGGAGAGCCTTGCAAATTCCCCATAGTGTACTCATATGCCCAAACCAGTAACAATGCTGGGTCTCATTCCCCTGACCCTGAAAGAGCTTCCAATGCAGCATCGTTGGGAAGGACGAGTGAAGAGAGGCTTCTAAAATCTCAGAGTTAGAATGAATGAAGACGTTACTGAGACCGCTGGAGAAATTCGATGATCAACGGGATGATGATGATGATGATATATTAGTTGGGTCAAAAAGCATATAACACAAGAGAAAAGTTCAGTAAGCTTGGGCATAGTAAAAAAAATAATGCAAAATAAAGCTAAAAGAAAATAATTTTATATTAAATATGGAAATAGTGATCTGTGGGACACCAAGCAAGAATTTTTCAAAGCAGGTCACAGGGGACAGGAGGGAAACTAGAAATATTGGTGGTGAGAAATGTATACTATTGAAGGGATGGGTGTTGGAATATTGGATGATTGAAACTCAGTCATGAACAACTTTGTAACTGTATATGTCACTGATTCAACTAAAAATGAACAAAGGAATTCATGATCCCTATAGGTGTGATCAAGGTCCCAGAAAAAGAACAGGTGGATAAAGAAAAAGTTTTAGCCAAAATTTTTTTAATTTCTAATTTAATGAGAATTATAAACTACAGATTCATGCGTCCATATATGTGAAAATCCTATATCTTATCTGTCTGTAGCACTGTCATCCCATTGTTCATCAATTGTTCGAGTGGGCACCAGGAACGTCTCCATTGTGAGACTTGCTTTACTATTTTGGGCATGTCGAATACACCACATTAGCTTGCCAGGCTCTGCCGTGCCAGCGGGATACTCTCGGTAGCTTGCCTGGCTCTCCAAGAGGGACTGAGGAAACGAACCCGGGTCAGCTGCGCAAGGCAAACGCACTACCTGCTGTGCTATCACTAATGTGACCTTCATCTTACATTAACTGACAGTTTCTTTCTAAGACATAACCTTCATGTTGCGCTCTTTCACAAGAGTTGACATTTTATTTTTTATATAACTAAATATATTCTTGGGTTATCTTTGTAATCTCTTCCAGCTAGAGATCAAGGGCTCTAGCATAACGTTTGTTTCCCAATTTTTTTGTCTCAATTTTTTTCTTTATTTTTTTTCCTATTTATGTTGTTGTTTTTTCTGTGTCATGGCTTTGTGGGATTTTTATTCTAATTTTTAAAAAATCACTTGTGGAAAATGGTGCTGTATCTAGCATTTAGTGTGGTACTCACTCATGGTGCTCTTGGTGCTTATGGTGGCTCCCTACAAGACTAAGAAAGGTATTTTTACTTTTAGCTTGCTAAGGAATTTTATACATTTTTCAATATTGAATTAACATCTCATTTATATTGAATGTTTTTTTCTTTTTGGGTCACACCCGGCGATGCACAGGGGTTACTCCTGGCTCATGCACTGAGAAATAACCCCTGGCGGTGCTCAGGGGACCATATGGGATGCTGAGGACCAAACCCAGATTGGCCATATGCAAGGCAAATGCCTTACCCACTATAGCTATCACTCCAGCCTTATATAATATAATGTCTTCTAATATAAAACCAATATTCTCTTTATTAGGGTAAAGCATTTTGTACCTTTATAGGCCTATTCAGATTTTCTCTTTAGATTATTTTAATTCTCATTCTTACTAAATTTTATACTTGTAAGTTTTACTTATTTCATATAAACTCCAAAATATATTAAATAATAATTATTTTTAAATTTTCATTAATTACAGAGAAGATGTGATTGCTATCACAATGAGATCCAAGTACAAAATAAAATGTGATGCAATATATTTTATATGACATAATTAAAAGCTTATTTAGGTAAATGAGAGTAGGCATATTATATAAAATTATTTTAGTTCCTTTGGCTATATAGGTTAAAATCAAGTAGCAATCAATAACCACAAACTGACTTTTACTGATTTATTTTGTCATAATTCATTTTGCCATTTCTTTAAGTTTTGTTAGAAGAAGCAATATAAAGTAAATTTATTATATGAAACGCCATTATATGCAACTTTGTAGATCATGGTGTTTTAACAAAAAAGAAATTTTGAAAAGAAAAAGTCGCTGTAGTAATAAATTAGTTAAATAGGAAATCTAAATGCAAATCAAGAGCATCTGGTTTAATAAAAACAATGAACTGAAGAAAATCATGTAAAATATTTCTACTTTTATATTCATTATACACTTAATATACTTTTAGAAATATAAATAAGTAATGAGTCTTTTAAGGGTAAAGGAAAGGGAACACCTGACAGCTGTTGACCCCTGGCTTTCTTAGTATTGTCAGTGTCCTTGACATTGATCATTTAGAGACCAGGTGTGATGGAAGCTGGGAAGCGCAGCTCCATTCTCCATTTTAGAATCAAGATACTGCATCCCCCACTGACTTAGACTATTAACTTCTAAAGGCTTCTGAATTTGCCTTCTCTGAAGGAAACTGCCTTACCCAGCCTAATACCTCCTCCCTAAGGGCAGTGCATGGCCAATGGCCAGTCAATCTGAGGCCACACAAGTGTGGCTTTCTTGTCCTAACTCAAGATAACTCATAGGGACCATGCCAGCCCTAGAGGTCCCTGTGGGACCAGTTAAGGTCCTGTTGCAATACACCCTATTTCTCTTCTCCCTGGCCCGGACTTGTTTTCTTGAGAGAACACTGCAATAAATCTCCTGTACACCGAGTTTTAACTGTTTCCAGGGAATTTGACCTAAGATGTGCAAGGAAACTCACCTATGTCTATTGTGAGGTCTCTGGGCCCAGGTCGAGATTAAATACCCCCAAATCATTAGCCTTCTCATATATCATGATTAATCAATACGAAAAAATAATGAAAATATCCCAATGACAATAATAAAAAATGGTGAAATACTGAGACTAGTATAAGACATATAGTGATAAAAACTAATAAAAGACATGTTAATGTGAACAAATGAAGGAAAATATTATTTTTATAGAAGAAAAAACTCAATCCTAATAAAGATACTTATTTTTAAAATATACAAATTTCATGTAGAAAAATAAATAGAACAGTAGGGGAAAATATTTAAGGAATAGGAATGAGAATGGGAGAAGATGGGAATGATAGAAGGTGAGCCTATGTGTAAATTCTACAATACAATCTTGCTCACTTCCTGCAGGATTATTTCTTCTTCCCAGGCAGAATCACCCAGGGTCATTGTGGTGCTCCAGTTCTCCTCTATCTTGTTATATAGTTATGATCTGTTTATTTTGTCTCTTCCATTCTACAGTAATCTCCTTGTGGAAAAATCAATCGAAGTGCTTAGAGCAGAATTTAGTTCATTTCTTTCTTCCACGTTATCACGGAGGGCTGGAGAGATAGTAGAGGAGGTAAGACACTTTCCTTACATGCAATCATGGTGGCAAAGACCCTGGTTAGAACCTCCAGCACCATTTATAATCCCTTGAGTATCTCTTGGGGTCACTCCTAAGCACAGAGACAGGAATAGTACCTGAGCACCTCCAGGTATGGCAGGGAAAAAAAAAGAAACAAAGAAAACCAAAACAGACAAGGAACAACAAAAGAAGAAAACCTGCAGCAACTATTATTATAATCTACCAATGTCATGGAAGTTAATACCAACCAATGTCATCAAATATTAAATACTTATTTCCTGTAGATGTGTCCCATTTTCTCCTTTTCTGTAAGCATGGATTTAAATGAATGTATGCCTTTGTAGATAAGTCCACATCTGAACAACTAAACTGCAGGTCTTGTTAGGTTCCTTGTCCTTTAAAGATCAATGCCTTAAACTCCATGATGAGACATGATGCTTTAGATGCTATATTTGAGAAATGAAAGTCAATGTCATGAGATCTATTTTTCCCTGGGGAATGTCAAGGAAGGGCACCGCATTTACACCAAGAGGTGTTGACAATGTCTAACTACATTGAATCTTATCTACATGAGCAGTAAATCCCCTCACCCAATGAGCTGGAAGGAAGGTTGGTTTGCTCCACCACTGATGCCAGCCAAGGTTTCAGCCCGACCATCTAACAAGGTTTCATTTTAGACTGGAGATGATAAAATATCCAATCCCAGTCCCAAGGCATTTTGGTGACAATACTCTCCTTGACAAAGTCAGGTGGGAGAGTATGTGTCCTATTATAAACTTCCTGGGGCTCCACACAGAAATTGGGCTACATGTGCCCACATCCATTACCAAAGAGCAGGTTAATGAGAGAGAGAGGTCCAGGGAAAATTGAAAGAATCACACACCACCTTTAAAACACACTGATTTTGAGTTGTTTAATGCAACCCTTTCTACCAACTGATTACTGAGTAGGCTTACAAGCAGAAAGCTTATACCTAGTAAATGCCAGCTGGGCAAACAACTTAATAATTGCAGAATGAAAACACAAGTTGAAATACTACTAAAAGATGCAATAAAAAAATTTAAAGGGCTATACAAATCTGATTAATGAAAACTCAATTTAAGAAAATAGTACTTTGAGTGCCTCTGAAAACATAAAGTCTCTTCCCAAGTCAGAGGAATATATAAGGACCTTTTGCCATCTGGCCATCATCACATCTTTGAAACTTTGGCACCTGCATGTCCCATTGTACACCGAGTTACAGAAGCTCATAGATTTAAGTTAAATATGTCGTGGGGATTCAGTCCATGATCTTAATTTAGAGCTGAACTCTCAGAAGACCTAGAGCTTCTAAGAAAAATAGTTTTGTGGGTGTTTATGTATTCTCTTTGTTTCTTTTAACCACAATTACCCCATCAGTGGATTTGAAGAATAGGCATCCAAAATGCATTAAAAACATATATGTTGAAGAATATGCACTGAATTTAAAACTATTTTTAAAATAATTGAATTTATTTTTGTCCAGGGATAAGGAGGTCACGATTACACTCTGTGCTCAGAAAATCAGTCTTGGCTCTGTGCTTAGGTATTTCTCCTAGTGATGCTTGGATTACTCCCTGTGCAATGCCAGGAACCAAACCAAGGTTCATTTGTATGTAAGGCCAGTAACTTACCCCATGTACTATCTCTTAGCACCAAGAACTTAAATAAATTTTAAATCCTCATAAAAACTCTATAAGTTGGGTATTATTATCACTATAACAACCCCCAAGGCTCAGAAAAATTTCTTTTGAAGAAATTCTGAGCTGCCCCAGAGAAGGCAAAGGAAAAAGTTCTTCGATTTTCCTAAGGACTGCGGAAGATATTAACCAGAAAATATTTTGAGTCTGAGATGCCTGGAAATAATTGTTTCTGGGGAAAACAATCAGACTGAATCAAAAGTAACATACTAATTCTAAATCCTCACAATTACATGTTGAGAGCTTGCCTAGATAGTCTAGGTGCCACCTTGCAAAAGGCCAGTTGTGTCGCTGACAGCTCTGTGCCTATCAGGGGAAAGACACACTCTTCATTGGCGCCTCTTATAGCTGCTTTAAGCCAACTGAAGTGTAGCTCTGGATCACAGCCAGTCTACCCCACTGAGGCAAGGCTCCATGGAGCATCAGGCTAGCCTGTGTAGACCCGACCAGCCCAGAAGATGAAGCATGGGGGGCCTCTGCGTATTGAACACATCTGTTTAGTAAGTTTCCGAATGTCACTAGTACTAAAGAAACACACAGAGCTCTCAAATCCTAGGGAAGAGTCATGGGTTGACAATGACTTAGAAAAGGCTAATTTTATTAAACAATAGTCATGTGGGGGTTCGATATAAGATGTTAGACCATGAAATAGAACAATCCTGGTAAATAGAAAACTATAAATGAAAAAGAGACAGTGCTAATACTTCCATAGTAACCATAGTCATTACAAAATATTCATTCCCCAAACAGAAAGGAATAATGCTGCATCATTGTCCCTATTTGGTGGAAGCATGTCTAGTTGCAGAGACAAGAGTGACATTCTCCAAACCAAGAGAAAATGTTGATGCGCAACCAAGAGATAATGTTGGTATGTCTAAATTGGATAGAATGGTTGATAAGTGCCATAACAGTTCTGAAGATACAGAAATCCTTAAAGGAAAGATGTTACTTCAGGTGATTTAAATTGGGTGCATCCCGTGGAGAAAAACAGTATCCACTGAGGCAATGAAAAAGAAAGAGAATGCTAGACATTAAAAGCATTAAGAAAACATTACATGGTAAAAATGAGAGCCCCTTGAATAAAAGATTCAAATTGATGTTCAAAGCAGTGATCTTTAAACCACTTGAAAATGTTTTCAAGTGACAAGAAGAGAGCTTGTGGAGGTTTCCATATAACCTCTGATCCCAGCAAGTATGCTTTAACCAGCAGATTTGGCTTTGATCTTTTTTATGTAGTCAGGTTTCTTGTAAGACTTTGTACTAGAATAAGTTGCTCCAAGGTTTTTGTTTTTTTTAACAAAAGACTTTCACAATGAGAGCAAGTAAGATAAGCTATTAAAAAATCATAGTTTTCAAAAAGCCAGACCCAATGAACTCAGTTTTATGAAGTGACAAATCCTTCTTCTGAGGGGAAGATATCCATAGTGACTTTCATACTTGGCAGAAGAGCAAGAGGAGGAAAAATCTTTTATAGATGGGAACCAAGAAAAGCGAGCTGAACTTTTAACAAACTCGCACTGGTCACATAGGCTCTCATGATGGACTAGCATCAGGCAGAAAGCCAACTCTATCCCATAGGTCGCCATCAAGTTCATGGGAAAGTCCAGCCAAGATGGAAGGCAAACAAGGGACTCAAGAAGAGACTCCTGAGAGGAGACTCGGGCCTTCTCAAACTCAGGCAGAAGCATGTGGAAGATTAGGGGAGAAATAAGGAATTGGAGAATATTTTCTGAAAATCTCTATAGGCTTTCTCTGAGACCCCTGCCACACCCAGTGAATCTGGGAGAGCAGCAGAAGAGGGGTAAGAAATCGAGACTAGACATTCAGGCATTCAGGTAGTTTTCCAATGTGTGGTATGGGACAGAGAGCAGGGAAAATCCCCCAGGGAGCACAAGTGTGAGGGAATGTGAGAGCCAAGAGAATTTTGCAGATGCCCCTGAAGTAGGCAGCCAATATCTCAGGCAAAAAGCAATTTTGATTGGCTGGAAAGCTGATGACTAGACTTCAAAAGACAAAGACAACTGTAGAGGATAGCTTCTACCAACATACCAAATCTTGTAGCACTGTACCATTGTTGTCCCATTGTTCATCAATTTGCTCAAGCAGGCACCAGGAACATCTCCATTGGGAGATTTGTTGGTACTGTTTTTGGCATATCAAATACACCATGGATAGCTTGCCAGGCTCTGCCAAGCGGGCAGGATACTCTCGGTAGTTTACTGGGTTCTCTGAGAGGGATGGAGAAATTGAACCCAGGTCGACCGCATGCCAGGCAAATGCCCTACCCATTGTGCTATCGTTTCAGTTCAAATCTTAGAAGAGAAAAATCCCATTTTTGTCTTTACTGCAAAACCTCTCAAACCAAGACTGAGCATGGACTCAAGCACATGCTTGACCTGTATGACTTACATGGTAAGCACATGCCTGACCTGCATGGGTTTAATTCCTGACACTGAAACATATATAAATAGAAAATCTTTCAAGATGCTGAGTGATAAAACAAATTTTACAAAAGTCACAACCAGTCTAGTACCAATTCAACTACAAGTTAAAGAAAATCAGAACCCCTCTCCCAATGTGCAGTTTGACTAAAGTAATAGCACCTGGACCGGAGCAATAGCACAGTAGGTAAGGTATTTGCCTTGCACACAGCCAACTCAGGTTCAATCCCAGGCATTCAATATGGTCCCCCAAGCACAACCAAGAGTAATTTCTGAGTGCAGAACCAGGAGGAACTCCTGAACATTGAGGGATGTGACCCAAAAAGAAAAAATATAAAGTAATAGCATTTTTTACAGTAAATACTATTTACTTTATTCTATATTATTCTTTTGCCCATAAGATTTGATATAGAATGTCAAAGACTTTTGAGAATGCTCTTTAAAAATGTGATCTATGATCAACAGAAGAAATAGTCAATGGAAGTAGACCCAGAGGTTCTCATTTCCTAAATCTGCTATGAGTCCTCTGCAAATGCCTTTTCTGTCAGTTCCTTCTTTGATCTTGCTCCTTTCAATATTCTGTCTTTGGCTTTTATCATTCTGAATGATATTTGGACCTATTTTCCCAGGGACCTTCCAGGCTTCTTGGATCTGGATGCCTGTTTTCTTCAATTCTGTGAAATTTTTCCATAATTTCTTTGGCTAGTGGATCTTCATCAAATTCACCTTTTTATTCCTCAGAGGCTCTGATAGTTCTAGTATTTTTCCCTCTTGAAATGATCCCATAGTTCTCTGGTGTGCTGTTCATATCTTTTCCTGCTTTTCTTATCTTCTGTTGTTTCCTAGAGGTTCCCTCCATCTCACATTGATCCTCATGCCGCAAACTGATCCTCAGGCAGATCCCCAGCACCACGCCATCCCAGGTGTGGAATGTGACCGCTATGACACTGCCTTTGGGGATCCCAGGAGCAACAATAAAGTATGCAATATCTGGCAAACTGCACACAAGTGTGTACAAATCCTGCAACTAAAGTGTGTACAGATGGGCACCACAACCAAGTATATGTGGCCTCCATGCTTCACGGCATCAATAACAACAACCAGAGAAGGAAAAGGGAAACATACAATAAAGCTAAATTAATGATGATGATGATGGATGATGATGATGATGATGAGATGATGATGATGATGATGATGATGATGATGGATGATGAGGATGATGATGACGATGATGACGATGATGATGATGATGGATGATGATGATGATATGATGATGATGATGATGATGATGATGATGATGATGATGGATGATGAGGATGAGGATGATGATTACAATGATGACTATGATGGATGATGATGATGATGATGATGGATGATGATGATGGATGATGATGGATGATGATGATGATGGTGTACCAAACACTATGCCAAATGGTGTTTATTTATTGCTCTCCCCAACATTCTGAGGAAGACTTTCTGGGGAAGGCAAAGGGGACTCTGACTCTGCTTGCTCAATTTCTCAGCAAGATGAATGGGGAGAGTGGGGCTTTACAACTCACCTTAAGGCCCCTTATTCAAAGCACTGCCTTCTTGAACTGGCTGGTGGGCCAAAATGCAGGGCTTTGGGGATTGCATGCACTTGGGAAGCAAGGTGATGGAGATTTTGTTCCTGGAGGTAGTGTGCATGCTCTGTGCCCACCTGAGATTCATATTGTGCTATCCCACATTCAGAAAATGGTTAGGCTCCTCCCTGGGTGGATACAGTTATGAGTTCTTGGCCACTGAGAAGATCAGCTTCTCAGCTGCTCCTCCACCTGATCTGGGTGTGGGCTGGCTTGGACCATCTGCATAAACATCTGGCTGCAGTCTTCTGATTCTGTTTCTGGAACATGGTCTCTTTCAGGAAGTTTTGAAATAATGGCCGGGCAGACAAGTTATTCTACAAGCACATGGGCAGTCAAGGCACAGTCGCTTATTCTATTTTCCCTTTAGCAATAACTACCGACTTCTTTCTAGATCCCTCGTCTTAATGAACTGATAGCTAGACAATTTTAAGTAAGGGCATTCTTGATTTACAGGGGATAACAGGACACCAAAGGATAAAGTCTTCCAATCTTTTTTTTCTTTTTTGGTTTTTGGGTCACACCCGGCGATGCACAGGGGTTACTCCTGGCTCTTCACTCAGGAATTACCCCTGGCGGTGCTCAGGGGACCATATGGGATGCTGGGATTAGAACCCGGGTCGGCCGCGTGCAAGGCAAACGCCCTACCCGCTGTGCTATCGCTCCAGCCCCAAGTCTTCCAATCTTTACTGTCACTTGAAATAGCACCCAAGGTCCCCAGTTCATGGGACATGCCTCATCTATATCTAAAGATAGGGGAGGATAGGTTGGTACACTGGGTCTGTCAACTCTTCTGTTCATTATACTGGTACTTTAAGTTGTTCTAACATTGTAAATATCCACCTGGAAAATAGCTGTACCAAGACGAAGTCATTTGTGGAACCTTTCTTGAGGGCTGGCATCTGCTTAGGTTAAGCACTGATCAATCCTGAGAAATGCTCTTTCCGGCTACCATCAGAGACGCCTGTAGCTGAATACCAAATGGTAGTTTGAAACAGTCATTTTCCATGAATTCACTTAAAGTTTGTCAGTGATATAGATTAAAGGGTGAAATCATCAATCCTATGGGTTCTGAGTTATTTAAAATAGTAACTTTTTGTGTTAGCAATATCTAACTCTAATTAACTACCTATATTAATGGGACATGTTGCATCTGTCTGAGTATAATGGAGTGCTTTATTTGATTGATTTTTTAATTAGAATTTATTCCAAGCAATGTGATAAGGAACTGGTTCAAACAATCTCCCCTCTAAAGAGGTACTTTGTTACTATTGTTTTCAAAGTTAAGCAGAGAAGCATAAAGGGAATAAAATTTTCCTCCTTCCCAGTGTTCTGTTGTCTTTCAAAACAGCAGCACTGCCAAGATCAGCACTTTGAAAGGTTTCTTTGAGGTGTTCCTCAAGTCTCTTTCACTTGCTTGAGCAAAACAAGGACGTAGATTGCATGCCTAGTACCCTAGTGTCCACCCAGGAGGCCTCACAGTCTACATAGGATGGCAGACAACAACATAGTGAAGACAGGGCAGTTGCCAACAGCCAGGATACAGATCCAAACACTCAGAAAAATGGATTTAAGTAACTATAAATACCTTTTTAAAAAATGATTGGGGCCTAGAGGTGGGAGGATAGAGGAGAGAAAGGGAGTGACGCAGTAGAATAGAAACAGGTGGCCAAGGGCTATGTAAGGACATTGATGGTCTAGAATACTGGATTGAGGCACATAAGACCTGTTTGTTATGCTCAGAATCCATCTTCACCCAAAAAATGGAAATAATTTCCCACTAGTGGACATGGGAAATAATTTCTCACATGCTAAGGATTAGTTAATATTTTCACAAAAATCAAATACGATTTTATACCCATTATAGGTATAAAATTGCAATTGCAATTATGCAGAAAGAATTCTACATTAACAATTGCAATCATGCAGAAAGAATTATACATTCACCACATAGATGAGATATAATCATCAGAACACAATTAGAAAGAAGATAAAAATCTCTCAAATCTGTTAGGGGTTTAGGGGAAAAGGCAGTGTGGAAATAAAGACCAACCTAATGAGAAAAGCAAAGAGTCATAATCTATAGAAAGTGAGTCAGACATTGTAACTTACATTTGACTTAAAGGCAGATGAAGAGTGGGGAAACTTTTAGTGAAAAGGGGGAAAACTTTAGGCATTTCCCGATGAAGGAAGATGAGAACAGTATAGGTGGGTTAAGAAGAAATAGGACAGCAATTGCTTTAATCATAAAGGGCATGTTGAGTTCTGTTTGGTGGATTAAAAGAAGAGTGAAGAATCAGGGAAGTTAGATTAAATTAGATTAAAAGTAGAGTAAAAAATTAGGGAAATTGTCAGTTATCAATCAAGTTCTGGCCATTTGAGACAAATTTCTGTAGAAGTTATTATCTAGCTTTCTGGGTTGTTGCTAGAGATAGCAATCTGAATTCCTGTAAGTCTGACTTAAAGCAGACTGGCTCTCTGGACTGTTTATTGTAGATAAAGAGTTTCGTTTCCTGGCAGGTTGCTGATCAGAGTTCTGTTTTCATGTGTGGTCTGGCCATTGTCCATTAGTGTATTCAGTCTCTCTTAGTTCCCTGAAACAAGTAGACCAGCATCAAGTAGGAAAAAACAGCTTCTGAATCATGGTGTGGCCATACCATCTGTCTGTGAAGCAAACATAGATGGAATTTGAAGTGAAGACAGCCAGGCGTGGGGGCAAGAGACTCTGTGTCGCTCTCTTCCAGGAGTTTGGTTTTATAGTCTCTGGATGTTGGCCATTGATGGGGTTACACGGGTGCGGGACAGTTCCTGGGTGTGACTGCCTAGGTACTGGAAAATGGGGGATCTGGGTGGAAGAGGCCCAGTCCCGATCTGAGCAGGCTTGGAGATCTCGGCCCCAGGTCCCACACACCTGGGTTCCTCTGACAGTTCCTTCATGCATGCGGCTCATCCAAACATGTGGAGAGTGGCCTTGAGCATGGCTGTGACTGGGTTCCAAAGGTCTTCAATATGTGTGTGTATGTGTTTAATTTTAAGACAAGAATCTTCTAAATTCAGATGTAGATTGACACCAAAATTTAAGAAATGAAAAAAAAAACACTGTGAACACAACAGCCAATTGTATGAACACTGCAATGCGAAGTGCAACTCTGGTAAACACCATGGCTGAAAGTGTGCAAGCACCATAGCCAGGTATGTGTGTGGCTCAGCTATGTTTCCATGCAAATCACAGTAATAACTGCAGCTATTCTTTGCCATGTGCTAAACTCTGCTCACTACTTGAATGCAGTTGCGAGATGTTTTCAAGTGCTTTGCCTGACTGCTCTGAGGTTACTTGTGGGAGTGGGTGGGGATTTTGTTTTTTGAAAAATGAAGGTTTGGGTAATCTTGTTTCAAACAAGCCTATTGGCTCCATTTTTTCCAACAGCCTGTGCTGGCTTCATCTCTCAGTGTCACATGTTGATTAATTCTAGCAATATTTTAAACTTTGTCGTTGCTGTTGGATCTCTTGTGGCAATCAGTGTTCATGGACACTGTTATTGTCATTGATTCAGGATGCAAAGAAAAATGTTCTTATAAGATTATGAATTCAACTGATAAATGGTGTGTGTGTGTGTGTGTGTGTGTTCTAATTGATTCAGGGCCCAGCATCTCTATCACCATTTGTCCTAAAGCTGCCCTAGGTCCTGAGACATGGCAATACTAAAACCAGGCCAACTAGTAGCCTACAATGGTCTGTCAGTGTCCAAGTCAAAGGAAGAACCTTAAGTATCTCAGTTAATTATTTTTATTTTGTTTTAGTTTTGGGGCCACATCAGGTTGTGCTCAGGGCTTACTCCTGACTCTGAACTCAGGAATTACTCCTGGCTTTGTACAAGAGATAATTATGGGGTGCCAGGGATTCGATCTGGGCCAGCCACGTGCAAGTCAAGAGTCCTTATCCACTGTACTATCTCTCTGGCCCCATCATGTATCTCAGTTTAAATAAAAAGCTAGAAATGATTAAGCTAAATGAGAGTGGTATGTTGAAAGTTGACACAGGCCAAAAGCCAGACCTCTTGCACCAGTCAACAAAGTTGAGAATGCAAAGGGAAAGATCACAAAGGAAATAAAAATGCTACCGTAGTGAACACAGCCATGATAAGAAAGCAAAGACAAGGAGAAAGTCAGAGGGATCTGTGTGGGAGATCAAACCAGACATAACCTTCCCATAAAGAAAAAGCCTAATCAAAGCCAGGCGCAAACTGTCTTCAAGGCTATGACAGCTGAGAGGTGTGGAAGCTGCAGAAGGTGTTTGATGAGGACTGAGGAAAGAAGCCAACTCCTTAACATCAAAGTGCCAGGGAAAGCAATAAGTGCTGATGGAGAAACCAGATGCCCCAGTTGAGATCATTGATAGTGGCTACACAGGACTACATCTTTTCAATGCAAAGCATCATTAATTATGATATGTGCACAGCATAGTGTCAATGTAGATTTTATACACGACTGGAAAACCAAGACATTCCTGTGACTTATCTTACCATGATGATCACTTTATTGCAGAGACCTAGAATGATAATCTGCTTATTGTGCATATCTCCTTTAATCACCATATGCAGATGAAGTTGGTATTAAGAGTCCTCTTCACACAGGAGGAGAAACTCCCTTCATAGTTTGACAGCCATTCACTCAGAACTCCTAGGAAAGGGACCCCTTCCGAGGGCATCTAACACCAGGGTTCTTGGCCCTACATATTGTTCTGCCAATGTCTCTTTGCAACCCTTGAGAGATCTTTTGAAGGTTTGTATATCTCATGTTTCAAGTCTCCAAAAGTGTGTGCTTCTAAAATGTTGACCCAAGTTCAAAAACTAAATTCTTTGTAATGTAACTTTCCTAAGCAGGACAGAAAACCCAAGAGTGAGAAAAAAAATAGGAGATCTAAGGGTTACAATGGGAAAGGCATTTGCCTTATACATGGTCAATCTAGAGTCGATCCCCAAGCACTTCCAGGAGTGATATCTGAGCTCAAAATTAGGATTAAGCCTGAGCACCACTGGCTTTGACCAAAACATTTTTTCATGGAGTAGAAGAATTTTTAAAAGAAAAGGAGAGATAATATAATTTGTAGATGCTTATGTCTTTTCCATTGAGAAGGCAAGAAGTAAGCTGCAAAAAAATTTAATATAAATGACAGGGTAGTGTAACATCTCTATCATGCAAAACACTGCCTACAAGCCAATAAAAACAAAAACAAAGTACTAGAAAAATATACTGAGGGTATAAATAG